>NW_027185417.1:1011091-1706091 GCF_022577435.1 Embiotoca jacksoni | reverse complement strand
TTCTTCCTCATTCTTTTTTTTTTTTTTGCACCAGCTAAACTTGAACTTGTGTATCTTTATGTTATTACCGGACCATGAATGGGCTCCACGAGTCGAGCTAATTTGTCCTCCGTCTACAGCTGCTGAGGTTTCATCCAGCCTTGCCTGTTTGAAGTTCATTCTTAATTGGTTGGCGTCTGTGATGTGCCCACCTTTTCCAAAGGTTAATTAAGTTTCCCTTTTTTTCTCCCATTAGGTAGCTTGATCTCTGTCTGGAGGTACAGTAGCAATCAAACCCGCTGCAGTCAGGTGGAAGTGTGAGGGTGGTCTGCAGAGGGATGTAAAATCAGTCATTGGCATCTCAGGGAAGAAGGATGAAGTGCAATTCTGGAGTGTGATTTGAGGATTGAGGGAAAAGAAAGACAGAGAAAAGAAGAAAAAAAAGAAAGAACCAGAAATATAAATCAGTATGAAAAAGCCTCTGAAGCAGGGATTTTTTATTCCACAAGAGGTTTTCACAATTTTATAATTGACTGCCTTCTTAGACTGAGGGCCAATTATTTTCTCCAGAACTCAAGTCTCTTTGGATAGTTTTGGCGGGCCTGAACTGGCTGGGACTGGTGATATTCTTAATTGCAGTGATCTTGGAGTCGTCTTGAATGATTCACCAGCCCGAGCAGCAGCAGTGCAGCTTTGCATTGAATAGATTTGCCACCAGTCAGAGGTTTAATTTGCCTAAATGCAAATTTGTTCTGAAAGCTTAACAAGCCGGCTTACTACAGTAGATCTCAGAGACACAGAGGTAGTGAGCAGGTCGTTGTTTGATTCAAATGAATCATTTAGTTTTACTTCTCTACGGGGAATCTGCAGTTGCCAACTGGCTTCTCCTGTCTTTTCTACAGCTTGTTCACTAACCGACTTGCAGAGGAACCCTCCAGACTCAACTTTATTTTGCCATGTAGGTACTTTTGTTCAATGCAACTGTTCCTACCGAATAGCATGCCATACTTGCTTGATCTAATTTCTAACGTCAGAGGATAGTTATTGAAATATTGACTGAGTGACTGGAAAGTTGGCATCAGATGACAGGCAGGGAAATGTAGGCCAATGGAGCTGCTCTATGAGGCCAGGAGGGCTTTTTTTTTTTTTTTTTTGTCTGAAGCACTGAGCACTTGGGAGGCCTAGATTTATTTACCTCTCCAATAAACAACTCAGGACTTTTTAAACGGGAGGTCTTTTCGGGTACTCTTCTTAAGAAAGCAGTCAGTTGTTTTTTTTTTATAGAGGCTTTCAACTGCTTGCTTACATTTTATTGGTTTATTGTGTTGCGTTTATGGGTGAACTGTCCCTTTTAAATCACATCCTGCTCATCCCAGCGGAACACAACCTCCATCTACGTCCTCCCGATGCTAGAAGACTTGTCAAAATGTTGTGCTGCTGAACTCTCTGACCCTCCCCACTGCCTTCATTGGAGCTTCTGTGTTTTTTTTGCCTCTTGCATGTATTTTTTTTCCTCCCATTTTTTTTTTTTTTTAACTTGAACTCTTCCTTCCTTCTATTTTTATACCAATCGCCCCTTTTCCTTCCTTCCTCATCTGTTTTTAGTCAGGGACTCCTCCATCCTCAACTACTTCTGCACCTCTTCTCCCTCCACCCTCCACCCTCCCCTCCCTCCATCCCCATCTATTATTCAAACATCAGTAATGGGGCCTGTTGTTGTTGTTGCCAGTCTGATGCTGCTGCTGCTCCTGCTGCTGCCCTGCTGGGCCGTGTTCTCACTCATCTGCTCCTTCCTGTCCTATAAATCACACCAACTCCTTCTCAAACCATCTGCATCCTCACAAGTCCAACATTTACTCCCTGCCTCTGCACCAAATGTCACCCATGACTTATTAAACTTCCAGATGTCGTGGAGTACCTTTTAACTTCTTACTTGGTCGCTCTGCAGTTTTAAAAGTTGGTTTAAAGTTGGCAACTTTGTGTGATAGTGGCACTAAACGACAGTGTAACTGACTCTTCAGCTTGTGTACTTACACTTTTCTCAAAGCATCTTCTTATTGATATTGATGACCATCACAAACTTATTGAGGTCCAAATGGCACGGTTGTTGGATACAGTCTGTGTGCATTTCTTTGTGTTTTGAGCATTTTGACACTTTCACTGTTTTTATCTAGCAGCTAGACCAGCTTCATAATAAATAAATAAAAAGACAAGGGAATCAGAATTTACACAATATTGGACTTTTTAAAAAAAAACTGCACGGTGGTGGTTTATCAAACCCTTTTCTCTCTTTACTACAGAGTTAAAGACTTCTACATGATTCATAAAGTTCCTACTTGAGCATCGTTTCATTCTTCTTTTCACATTAGAAAGATTTCTCACCACTAGTCACTTCCAACCAGATATGTTTTTGCTTGAAAAAAAAAAACAGAAAGTGTGACACACTCCCGATGAGAGGATTTACACTCAACACAAGCACATAACTCAGGGTGAAAGTAATTCTAATAATTCGCCCCTTCCACCCCCCTGTTGGCTGCGGATGTCTCTGGCAGAGTGCATCATGGTCCAGACTCGGGCTGACCCAGGCTGATGCCTTTGCTTCCCTCAGCAATCAATGGGCCTTGCTAAACGCTGGCATAATCAGTTTGTGTGGACCCATTCTGCATTGAATAGTAATGGGGTGATGGAGGCGTTGGTGGGGGAGAGCTACAGGGGGATGATGGATTTAGTGCCAGGGCAGGCTGAGCCAGGCGAGGCAGGTCAGACAGATGGACAGGTAGACAGACAAAGCATCTGGCATATTCAAATGAGAGCTTTCCCCACTTGCACCAGCGCTAACTCAGGAAAATCATGCAAGATGTAATTTGTCAAGTAAATGTTTTTTTTTTTTTTTTTTTTTACAAGTAATTTAAGTAATGTCAAAGCAGATTTAAATGAGCAGACATTTTGTAAATATACCAAACAAAATCATCATCTTCAGTGATTTACTTCTGTTTCAACAGCTAGATGTTGTATTTGATTTAAGCAACAATTACTGGTCGACCATTCATCATCAGATCAGAAAGGATAGATGGCTACATTAAACTGCTGAACCTCTATTGAGTGGAATAAGGAGATTCATTATTCTTGAGTACAGTCTATTGACCCTTTTGCTCAGTGCTGTGGCTTCATGCCAAGACACCGACACAGGTCTGATTAGGAATTGAGCACCTCAAAGCTTCACGGGGTTTTTCCTTTTCAAAAAGGCTGCACATGTTCGGATGTTCCACTGAGGGAGGAAGATAACACTTCAAGTAATTAGCAAAATGATTTCATTTTTCAGAGATAAGCTTGTTGCGATTTATTTGCAGAAGCAATGGGCAAAAACAATGACCGAGATCGTTTGGTTGCACCAAACATATATGGGGTTTTAGGTGGGTCCTCGTTGTTGGAGAGACTTTCCCCATAATGAGCAATTTTAAATCCATTCAGTAGTCATTTTCTGTTTGTTGTAGTGCCTTTGACTCAGAAGATAAACTCGGCGTCTAGAGATGACAATGAATGTCTTGTTTCTGTCAAATAAATGAGCAAACTAAACTAACTTGTTGAAGATTAGAAGGTAGAGTGTTTGTGAAATGCCCGAAATCAACTTTTTAATTTCATCATCTAAGTTTAAGTAAAATATTATCATCCCGTGCAGATGTTATAACATTGGCTTTTTCTAAAAAAAAAAACCTGAAAAATTACACTTTGAGCAAAATCGATACTTGGAAAACCAGAATAAAACATATTTTACTGTCATTACTTGGAAAGAACAACACTTTGCAGAACAAGCTTTTCCAAAACCAGTGGCCTACACTTAATGGGTTTTGCAGAGTAAAACAAGACCCAGAACATTCAAATTAGCTACTGTAACAAAGAAGGTGACATTTGAATAGTGACAGAGTCCGATGTGGTTGCGTTAATTGCACCCCGTGTTGTCTTTACTGAAAGAGAAAAGTAAAAATATCAAACCCTGATTTGAGCTTTTTACAAGAAAGCATTCGATTGATTAAAAAAAAAAAAATCGCTGCGGCCAACAGGTCTTACAGTCGGAGTAGCCGTGGATCATAAAATGCACTTTGTACTGTAATCCTCCGCATCATCCGATCAGCAGATGGAAACCGCAGGCGCCATTAAAAGAGTATTATATAGTTGCACCGGGGCGCCCCCGGTGCCTGAATATGTTGACAGAACCATTTTTTTGTGCGCTAAGCGGACGACCTTTGCCAGGCGAGGTAATGCCACATGCCTCTTCACGTCGGCCTCGGCAGATTTACTCTGACCTCAGCCCCGCAGGCAGGCTGACAGACGAGCTGACAGAATTCACGCGGGGTGTCAAGGTAATGTAGCCTTCGAGCTCAGAGATGGGTAGCGGAGGAGGTGGGAGACGGGCGGGCGGGGGGGCGGGGGGGGTACCAAGAAAGAGAGAGAGTGGGAGATGGCCGAGAACAGAGAGAGGGAGAGAATCTGAGCAAGAGGGGCTTTTAGCATGCCGAGGGAGGTCTAGGATATCATATGCACAGGAAGTAGGGGTGATAAAGATCAATATGGATTGCATTAAGCCACACCGTGCCCTGCTCACCTCCCATAAGTCATAAATTACTATTTATTCCTAAACAGAAGCACACATTGTTGCTAAATTTCTTCCTCTTTTTCTACGCGGCATCTCTTACAGAAGGTCCCATATCAGGCGGGTGAAGGGTGGGGAGCGACGATTGTGTTGTTGCGTGCGAGAAATCCTTCTCCCGTCTTGGACTCTGACGTCCTGCCCCTCTTGTTAACGCGAATGCCACTCAAAACGCTTCGCCCCGGCTCGTTGCTTCATTGCCGCAAGGCTTTTCTGAAACATTTCAAGGTTCTCTGTTCCCGATTTCCCGAGTTTGACGCAAACTCTGATATTTGATCTCCGCTCAAGTTTCAGCTCCATGGAGAAATCCGAAACGTGCGAGTACCGGTGCTCTCCAAAGCAAACGTAACAAGGGTTCTGAAGTTGATCTATGCAGGATATTCGCTTATGAAAGCTATAGCTTACACAGAAACCGTTGACCGGCAACAACGGCTCATCCCACCATCATTCGGGTAGACTTTCGTACCATTTCACCCCTGATTCTGGTTGGTACGGCAACCTTGCGGAGCTTTTGCTCAGTCACTGTATTGCTGAGAAGGGCGTTGTTCGGGGTCTTTGAAACATTTATTTGGGGTTTTGATCAAGTGTCATACTCCAGCATATTACCACAACTCGTAATCAGTCATTCATCTTACAGAAATTCAGACGTTGGCCTCAACAGGATGATATGTAAAAAAAAAAAATCATTTCTCGTGCACACATTTCATGATGACACCATTTTGTGTCATTATAAAGAAGCTAATCGTATTGGGCTTTCACTTCCTTCGTAGTTTACCACTCAGCTACCAGCAGTACTATTTGAATGTTTCAAAAAAAAATAATCACAGTGGCCTGAAAGGCGCTGTGTTGCGTCCTGAATGGTGTAATTACTGTCCATTAGCGAAGATAGGCTGAAATTTTTACAATGAAAGGCCCACTCAGAGCCTGTGTGCATTTACACGCCCGAGCTGGTCAAACGTTACAGCGCTAAATGGCCTGAAAGGGAGGAGGCTCTCTCCGGCCCCTGTGCGCAAACACACACACACACACACACACACACACACACACACACACACACACACACACACACACACACACACAGGTAGGTCTACATACTGGCATCACAGTAGATACGCACATACACATAAATTACTAACAAACACTTTATATATGCAGACTCCTCCTACTGGAGCTGTCATGATGAGCTACTACCCTTCTCCCTCCCCCCCCACACACACACATGCAAATGCACACACATCCCAGTGCTGATATTTCAACCACTCATGGCCCCCACCTCCTCAATTTCACTTGCTCCCATTATCTTGCTGCTATTGATCCACATCCCCTCGTCTGCCTGCACAACCAGAGAGCCTTTACTGGATATTTTTCAAGGGCATTTATAAATACAAGATGGGGCGGATGGCTGATTGCTCTGTGGCCTTTTTGTGTTGTTGGCTGTTTGTGAATTTGTGAGAACAACAAAGACAAAGACAGTGTGAGGGGGAGGGGGGGGGGGGCGGGCAGCGTGTGGCATCCATGTATGAAAACCAACGTGATGAGAGAAATTGAAGGTCTGTCGAGCCATTTGGAAATGCAGGAACACTTAAATCTATGACTGTAATTTGCCACTTCTTTTCTAAAATGCTAAATTACACAGACATGCTTGAAAGTACTAAACTGACCTCTAACGCAAGCAGTTCTTTGTTATTGGGGTCCTTTGTCAATTTTTAACTTGCAGGAATTCAAATTTCCGTTGACTATAGAGCCACACTTGACATTTACATGTTTTTTTTGTGGGTTTTTTTTCTCTGCTTTCAGACAACCACATTTCCTCGTTCACACTTTCGCACTGAATATTAGTAAACACATTAAACTCCTTTTACACACAAATGCACATCTGCAGCTTGCCTCGTCGCGATATCTTGGCAGCAGCGTGGCGTTAAATAATGGAACGAGAAATTCATGCCACAATGGAAATAATAGCTTTTGTTCAGTCATATTAGCAGCAGCTAATACCTACCAGTTTCATTGACTTCCTTTTGTTGTCAAGCACAGTTTTTGTTAAGCAGGATCATAACATGTCTGATAGACTCTGGAGTCTAGCTTTAGTTAAAAAAAAGTATTGTGTCGTACCAAAATTGCACTTAGCTCCGTTTGGGCTGAGGTGACTGGTCCAACATGGTGGAACAAAGAACAACCACAGTAGAACCACGGGATGGAGACGCCCCTCCAACCGGCCTCTGGGTCAACCTGTAGGGGCGCCAGGGACACGCTGTATGTGTGTTTATGAGTGTGAAGCAGTGTGGACTGGGCTGCAGGGCAGGAAGCATCTGTTAACAGAGGGGAGCCAGGAGGTACTACGGTGTGTGTGTGTGTGTGTGTGTGTGTGTGTGTGTGTGTGTGTGTGTGTGTGTGTGTGTGTGTGTGTGTGTGTGTGTGTGTGTGTGTGTGTAAGGGCATATGTATTTGTATCAGTATTCAAGCCAAGTGTTTTGCCTTTCCTCCTGTATCCGGCAGACCTGGCCATGGCCCACCTTCCTCAGGGGCTCAGACAGAGACGCCTAGTAGCTTCCTGTAGCACACAGTCTCACTCTCATAGACGCGCGCGCACACACACACACACACACACACACACAGAGAGAGAACAAGAGCGAGGTATTGGCAAACAGACAAATAAGCTGATGAAACAAGACTTTGTTTACCAACAGATGGGGATATTCACTTCTCATTGTGTTAATTACAGAGATATTATTTGTATATCACAAGTTGCTTATTTAGCCAGTAAAATCTGACCAGCCTACAGAGCACATACAGTCTCAGACAGTAGATTTGGGTGCTCTGTCATTAATTAACATTAAATCATCCAAAATCAAGTCAAACATAGATTTTATTCAGGAACAGAACTGACAGGATGAAAGCAAAAAAAAAAAACACAAAAAAAAACTTAAATGAAGAGAGGAGACGGACGAGAAAGAAAAGACTGATGTGGCGGAAACTACGTCTCCTTTTTTAAAGGAGGGCGACGTCGGACAGTTCAATGACCATCAGTGTTTTGTCATCCTAACTGTCCCGGTTAATTGAAGCGCAGACGTTTTGTAATCCTCAAAGGTTTTAGACTCTGCTTCGCTCTCCCCGTTTGCCATGAAACTGTCCTCGCCCAGGTGCTAAAGCGAGCGTAAGAGGAGGACAGAAGGCCTGCGACAGGTTTAATGTTCCTTTCGGATATAACCAAGTCTTTTGGGCAGCGACAACCGTCTGTTACCTGCTGCCACACACACAAACACACACACAGATAGAAACACTCTCCCTGGATACCACCTGGAAGGAATTTCCACTAAAGCCTGGTTGTAATACTTCCAGTCCTCCGGAGAAGAATACTTTTTCTCTGCAGGGGTGCCGACCCATGCTAATTACTTTCTTTGACTGTTTAAGCCTCCAGACGGCTGAATGAGTGGTAAAGATTGTGTGGGATGAATGAGTGTGCAGCCAATTTAGAGCCATTACTCACCAAGGAAATCCAGACTGTCCGGGTTTATTCAGACAGAGAGAGAAAGGCTGAAACATTATTCAGTGTTATTACTACTGACCCATATATTATGTAACATCTCTGTTGTTTTTACATGGAGTTGAAATCTTTTCCTGTATTTCACGTTTCTGGTAGCTTGACAGAAAAAATAAGATTTTTTTTTTAGCAGCAATTCGGTTGCGTTTTAGGAGTCGATTGTGTTGAATACGCAGGCCGGAAAGGAGCATTTTTGAGGTCGCAACAGCACAGACACAAAAAGATATGACTTTTTTTTTTTTTATTTGGACTTTACACAAGACTTCATAACCAAGAATTGAGACTTACACTGACTTGATTCACCAATATACATTTCTGTATATGTCATTATTTTGTGTAACGGGGCTCATTCTTTAACGATTCCTATAAGATATTCAAGAAATAATACAATAGTTCTGACTCACGGCTGATTCAGGATAATGGACATTTCCATGAGGTCCAACTCTTTCATTTCAAAGTGGTCATGTACTCCAAAAAAAAACAACACTGACAGACATTTACCGGTCCACCGTCCATTGTTCGAGGGTCAATCCCCGTGTTTAGTAATACAGTAATGTGCTCAGGATTTTAGGATCTGTGGATGATTCATCTAAAAGGAAATGACAAAGAAACATCACACATTCACCAAACTCTCCTGTCTGTTCGTCCCTGTCTATCTTTCTTGTCTCTTGTTCCTGTGCTGTCCTCGTGTCTCTTTCCTTCATCAGACAACTGGGGCAAAAGTCAGCGGCCTCTGGCAGCGCCGGTGCCATTCAGCATCCCGTCTGTCACAATACTGGCACTGGACAGTGTGCAAACTGCCAACTAATGGCTGTTTATCCACTGCAGAAACTTGCCAGCCAATGTCTGTCCAGGCTAAGATCTTGCCAACCAATTATTGCTGAACCCTGTACCTCACAAACCAGACCAGTGTCTGCCAAATCTCAACTGAGATCAAAACAAATTTCACTGAGTTTTCGAGGTAATTTGTTGCCATGCAGAATTCCCACCTCATTTTGGGGAAAAAAGAGTAGTTTTTCTTTAAAGTTGTCCCACTTTCAGATTCCAACACTTAATGTCTCATCTAAAATGTTATACGGCATATTTTGCTTAACACATTTTTTGCTGTATACAAAGTCATTTTCATGCAATTAGAAACAGTTTTTTGCAACAATGACAGATTTTCTTTTTCCAAGATTGTGCAGTTTAAGTGTCGGTTGCTGGACAACAACCTCACTTGAAATATTCCGGGTTTTTTTTCTTCCTAAAATAGCAATGTCTCTGATCATATTGAGTTTGAGATGCTGCATACTAGCGCACTTCCATAAAGCTGATGGGCTTTTGAGAAAATTATGAAGAAAAGAACGATCCAAACTTTCTCGCCTACAACCTGATATCATCTTTCACTCGTCACTCCCAGCCTGGTAAACACCCGCGCCTTTTATACCCCAGCCCCGCAGTTTCTAACGCAGCTTGATGACATTGTCATGGCGATTTTCTCCACCTTTCAGAAGCTTCCTCCAGCGCCACAGAAGACACGGTGAGCAGGACTCATGAAGCGTAAACTGAAATCAGCGCAGCGTTTAGTGACAGAGGATGTTCAAACAAACTGAGGCACCACGTTGACTTCAGACTCAACATACTTTCTGAGCAAGTCCTCTCGGTGTGCGATCAAGTGCAATTCTCACGAGAGAGAGTGTTGTCTGGAGTTTAATTTGCGGTGCAGCAGAAGTGATTAACAGCTAATGTGAAGCAGCAGCAGCAGTGATGCACTCTGTCTGTGTGGAAGTTTGATTTTGGCGCCTGGTTTTTTTTTTTTTTTTTTTTTTTTTGGAAAGCAGGGCCTGGATTTAGAGGAGGAACACAGGAGAGGTTGTGAGCGAGAGAACGCATGCGCTTGTTTGTGTGTATGCACATGCGTTGCTTCTCTGCTTGACAGTTTCTGAGTCCTCATCTCCTCATGTGATCCCCCGCTAACTCCAACCATCTCCCTCTCCTTCCCTTCCTCTGTTACATGTCTGCCTTTGCAGTTGTCACCTCCAATTTGAACTTCAATTCATTACATCTCCCCTCGCAGCAGCCGGTGCAGACACTCTCACGCGCATGATGTGTGCGCACACACACACGCGCGTGCGCCTCGGCAGAGATATGGTTGTCTGGACTGAGGTAGAATTAGATTCTTAAGAGAATATTGGAGACTTTTTATCTTCATCTGTTCTCTCACATTCACTTCATTCTCATTCCACCCCTCGGTATCGCTCCCATCTCCATTACATTCTCTGATTTTCTCTCTGCTACCTTTACTCTCACACACACACACACTCTTAAACATACACTCAATTCAATCTCAATAATATTTCGTCTTTCTCACCGTCGTTTCTCCAACCCCACCCCCTCCCCTCTCCTCTCCCTCGCTTTGTCTTCGTCACTCACATTCTCTTCAGGTTCTTCTATTTTCTCCCCATCTCCATCTGTCCTCCCTCACTGTATCTTAATCCAGCCGTCTGTGGACTTGCCAGTAATGGAGTGGAGCATGGCTGTGAGAAAATAATTTCCTCTGACTGGAGCCCGTAGATGCCTCCAGTTTACACATAATAAACTCTGAACAGACTGTTGGTGTGATTTTGCGTTGTGTGTACCTTTGTAGGTGTTGTTGTGGTGCATACTGTGTGTGTGCGTGTGTGAGAGAGAGCGCATATTCTTGACACGGTCCACCTCTTACAACATTCAAGGCCATGAGTGGCCTCAATTGATCAAAGCTCTACTCTGACGCTGCAGGGCTAAATCTGGAGCTTCAAAATGTGTGTGTGTGTGTGTGTGTGTGTGTGTGTGTGTGTGTGTGTGTGCGTGTGCGGGAGGTTTGATCCGAAATGCAAGAATGGAGAACGTCCTAACAAAAATTTGACAGAAAAAAGAAGGTGAAGACCAAAAGAGGCGGAGGCTGGAAACTAAGAGTGGAATAGAGACAGGGGAACCGCAGACTCTAGGTTTTAATGAGGGAGCGGAACCGTCACACAGACAGTGACAGGAGGATGAGTCAATAACCGACGATGCAAAGAAGCAGAGCGAGTCGGAGAGCAGAGAATCGAGAAAACCAGCAGAAATCAGGTTCAGACATCGAGTTAAGTGCTACATCAAAGCGAGGACGACTCATTTGTGCTGTGAGACAGTGGCAACATTGTTCCTTTGTGCAGAGATGCACTGCTGCTGCGAGTGATGTGGTTTCTAGTTAAACAACCTGCTGTGAGAGCTAAATCAACACGCGACAGCTGCTATCAGTGAAGACATTCTGTGGCCAAGGCTTCCACATTTTAATGTGTAATTATGAGCTAAACCCATTGTGGGAAAAGCCTTTCTTTGCAATCAACCTCCCAATTAACACCTTTATTTCTGAAGCTTCTATTAAAAAAAAAGAAGCTGTTAGAAAACTCTTGACGCATAAATGTGTCCCCTTCCAGAGATTTCTTTTTAAGATTTATGTCGATGATAGCACTATAGCAAGAACTTGCAGCGCTGTTGCAACTTTTGAGAGTTATTTACATTATTTAAGCGTAACTGAAGCAAAAACAACTCATAAAAGTATCATTGTTTTATGCGTGTGCTTCATTTACTTGAGAGTGACGGTTGTTGTTCTTGGCTGTACCACTCAGGTCAAGTGAAGGCAGTTTGTCGCTGCTGACACCTACAGGCCGACCACGTTAGTGTCTGATATCCCACCAGTGACCTCACCATCCATTAACATGCTGTATTTACTCAGCTCTCCTGTGAGGTTGTGAGTCATGTACAGCAGGTGCTTTCAGCTAAACATGGCAGTCGTAATGAGCTGGGGGTAATTATTGATACCTGAATCTTTGCTTTGGTCAGAAATAGCTCGCTCAATCTAAAAATAACCTTTGTATTACCTTTTATGTATGTACCTTATCATTTTAAGGTGGTTTTTTTTTCTGTGTTATTCTGTGCCTTTTGGTTGACTTGTCATTTTTAACCAGGATAGTTCAATCTGGCCATGCACTGGTCTTTACTGGTGCAGCTCTCCTGTGTGGTTTTGGCATGTTTTTGTGAGTAAAGTGACAGACGGATACACAAAATTCTGGTGCCGTAAGTCTCTGGTACACTCTTTACTAACTGTGACTACAACAAGGTTTTCCCATTGATCTCTGTGATGCTGTCATTTTGTTTTGTCTTGGCACGTACAGCACAGTTCTCTTTCAATATTCATTAAGCTATGTTTGTGTTATTGTTTGTTGAACCCGCCTTAATTATCATCCTCATCAGGATTCATCAGCTCCATCACATTTTCTTGAATTACTTAGCGAAGCCATTTATCCTCTTTATTATTCATCTTCATGTATTCATTCTTGTATCTTTGTCCTATTTTGTTGTGCATCTCTGTGGATGTAACTTCTTTCCAGTCCTCTTGTCCTCGGTATCTGTTGTTGCCTTCATATCTGGCTGCGCAGAAGTATCTTTCTCTCTGATTATCAGTATTTTAGTGAAGTCTCAGGCGTTTGCTGCCGTTTAGTCTTCAAAGGCCGTCTGTGCATCCAAACGAATTCTCTGCAAAAAAAAAAAACAATTTGGGGCCCAACTAAATGAAAGCATAGCATGATTCAAGGTAAAGCAGCAGCCCTTTTTTTAATTTTTATTTTTTTTAAAGCTGACAGCGCCCTCCTCCTGACCGTCTCTTATTTTTAATGGCGTAGCCTCTTCTGGTACCTCAAACCTAAAATACCTAAAATGCTTTTTGGGAAACCCAGGCTGAGGTTTGTGGAGCCAAATGGCCAGTCTGGTCTTTATAGCTGAGGAAATAGGTGGAACAGAGCACTCAGGCCCACAGCTAGTTAATCTCATTGTTTGAACTGGATGCAATAATAGAAGAAGGAGAAAGAAGATATCACCCTAATATATATTTTTGGACTGGTTTGTTGTGCTTTCAGGGACTTGAGTAGGTCTACTGACAGACAAATGCAGTCATAAAGAGGGCTTAAAATGCAGAGCTGCAATTTGAACGTCGGTTAATGCATTTTTCTCCCTTACTTGAGTGGGAAACTGCAATGAACTATATGATATTGTGTAAGTGCTGGCTACGCAGCTTATTTAGATTTGTCTCTACCCACAAAGTCATTACATTGTCTTAGTGGGTGATTTTATGATCAGTGAACTAACAAACACATCTACACACGTCATAAAATGGTGGTATAAACATCAAGCAGTGATGTTGCAAAATTACTATCTGTTTACTTCCTGTCTCAGTGAATTGTCCAACCCAGCTGTTTTACTTTGGCCTATTATTCATTTATGAGCTGCCAAGCTACAAAGCGGCTTAATGGTTTGACAGCTCCGAGCCTTTTCCCTCACCAGCTTTGGCTGCTGCTTCTTACGCAGACTAAAACTACACTGCCCTTTTATTATGATAGATGATAGGTTCATTTCTCCGAAGTTAATCTGACCCGGTGAGTGATTGCCGCTGTGAAAACTCGGTGTGTTCGACGGCGACATAACATTTACAGTCTGCTCGATCCTCCCATGATTGCGCCCCGCTCGTTTGACATGATGGAATTGTACAGCCGAAGGAACCTTGCGCATTTATATTTAATCTCCTAACTCTCATCCTTAATGCATGAGGAGAATGGGAGTCCCCCTCGCCCCGCCCCCACCCCGCGGCTCGGCCCCGCTGGGAGAGGAAAAGAGGGGGATTAGAGCAGGATTAAGTCTGTGGTGTGAATAGGAGCCACGAGACCTCCGCAATTACACCCCCCTTCTCTCCTCTCATCCATCGCTCTCTCTCTCTCAAACACTCAGACAAACACATGAACTCCTTCGCTCTGCCGTCGCCCTCTCTTCTTCCCGGAAACCTCTAAAGCGCACATCAGAACCCAAATCTGAACTTCCTTAATAGGGAATTTGACTTTTTTTTGTTTTTTTTTTTGTTTTTCCCCCCGTGCTATTAAAAGTGTGTATTGCACTGCCAGGGTTATCTGCCAGTATTGGCTCAACACACATTTATTTCACTGGAGTCAACTGCGGCCAGCGTCATCAGTAAATAGTTTTTCCTGCAGACCCCATCGATCGCGATGCTCAGCAGCGAGTTAGAAGAGAAGAATGTCGCAACTGCTGCTGCAGAGTCTGGGCAGAATGCTGATTGCTTAATTCGTAAAGCCCCATGTTCTTTCACACATCTTAAGTGTAGCTGTTGGATGACCAAAATATCAGCGTCACCATCAGCTACAACAAAATACAGTCTTAGTCAGGGTGTAAAGGAGGATTTGTTTGTGTTCGACTGCTCTAACAGCACGACGCAGACATTAAAGCTCACGTCTAAACCCCTTAATCTTAATCCTTACCTCCCTCTAAACTAAGTGTATAATTATCGCCTTAACCCAAAATGCTTTCCATAAACCGCGAAGGAAAGATTCACCATATTTAGAGTCTGTTAACACAATCATCAGGTGCCGATAAATACTGAACCAGTTTGTGGTCCTTCTTAGTATCCGCCAGATAGTTTATAATATCATTTTAGTGGAAGTGGTGCAGGACAAAATCCAGCCCTCATTCTGCGTTAGAAAGTATTCATCTGAATAGAGGATGTGTTTTAAACAGTCTGAGTGAGAGGTCGTTTCAAAAGTTTGTGTTTTTAGGACAACATTTCCTGTTTCCATGCTGAGCTGTGGTGGAAGTTATAGAGATTGTAAATTTGGAAGATTTCATTTCTACACAGAAGGAGGACGATTGAATTTTGTCCGCGGCCACTTAAGATGGGTTCCCTTTCATAGCCAGCATGAACAGAAGGAGCAATTATGGTGACCAACAGCATTTTCAATACACACATTCTTTTGAGCTCGGCTTGAAAAACTATGAACATTTTTTTAAGTGCATTTTTTTGAAGGACTGAGGGCAGTCTGGATCGGGTCATCAAGTTTCTTCCTCTTTGTGAATTCTGGTGAATGTATTAAATGGATGAAGAGTGGGAGTTTCACCATCACTGGCTGATAACTGCTCCATCACACAGAAATCAATAAGTATTTACCTGTAAAAAAAAAAAATTAGCAATCACTCTCTGTCCTCCCTCTCGCTTCTTCTGTCTCTTCTCATTCACAAAGAAACGCAACAAACGTGTAGAGAGGAGTGTTGGTCAACAATAACAGAAGATAATTTCTGCTTGTGTACGTGCGTGATTGGGTGTAATTTAATCAATAACACCAAAAGATTCCGTGTTGTCTGCGGGTCAATATGTGAATCACCCAATGCATTACACTGTCGTACCTAATAGGAAATGGATTTCACTTAAATGCTCCTTCAGTCACGACTTAAAGCTCATGCTAGAGTCATTATGTGTGTGAATGTTCTGCTATTTAAGAGTTTAAGCACCATTAAAATTGTAATGTTAGAGAGAAAAACAGATCGACCCAGAATGTATTCATGAAATGTTAATGTAGGGAGGTGTGATGGAGAAACAGGGCAGCAGATGCACTATTTTCTTTTTATAGATGTTCAACAAACTTTAGTTCTACGGTGAAGCATTTTTAGATTTTGTGAATATGGGATTAGGTTTTGAATCTGCGGGGCTGCAAAGCTAAGAGACTCGAACAAAGTCTGATATTTAGCTCTGCAATCAGTTAAAATAACTGACTAAATGGGGAATAGATTACTTCTCCACTTAATAACACTGATTTCCTCCTTTGGCCAGGGTTTGGTCCAAAAATTGTGCACCCATAATGAATCATTCGCTAAATTGCTTTTGCTTCAGCACCGCGTGCAGCTGCATATATTAATGGTACAAATATAAATCGACACAAATCGAGGGCACTGTGTTGTGTCAAAAATTGGCAGACGACAATTTTTGGTATTTTAATGGATCCCCGGGAGTCCACACATTAAAATAGTAAAGCAATAATTCAAATAAAATATATACGCTCATTTTAATGCGACCAAAATGAATTGCAACAAAACCCTATTAATATCAATAACTAGTTCAAGCTGGTATTGTACGATATAAACAAAGTAAAGACACTGAAACGTGCCAACAACTAATTACAATAATGCAGATGCATGCACCTACACAACCGTCCATATCGTTCATGACACACAAAGAAATGTGTGTATTCAGTCGTGTCGTGCACTGGTTACATCTTTATTTCTTTCTTTACTGCAGGGCACATGTTAATGCGTGTTGACGCCACATCGTCTGGAGTTTTGTCATGGTGCCAATTTGTCATGGTTCCCAGCAGAAGTCGATGACGTGGCTTTAGACTTTAATTGTATTCTGTCAATACTTTTAACAGGCGAATGTCACTTTCTCTTTCTTTCTCTGAACAAGTGTGAACAAAACAAAACAAAAAAAAAATCATCTGACTGCTTTTTGGTTGCAATTCTTCACTTGTTAGGACCTCAATTACTCCAATACTGATGGTCATTATTCAAGGGAAAGATAGCGCTGCCAATCTGGACACACACCAGGCGAGTGAGCCGTAGCAGCACAGCGAGGTAGCCGTCACACTTATGCGATGCTGGCAGTGTGTCCCATGCATAAAAATCAAAGCCCTCTTTGAATCGTCGATACTGTGTGGTGACTCGGTCCAGTCTGGAGAAAACTGATAATTCCACATGGATTAATAGCAGCGAGTGATTTCAGACAGCCTTTCTGATGTTGTGTAAATCCAGTGTCCATGAATTAGTAAATTAAGTGTCCCCCTTTAATATGGCACACGTTAAGAACAGGCCATTGAACTTCTGAAACTCCACCCCTCCATACTGGGTTTTCCTGTGGGTTTGGGTGGTGGTGGGGGGGGAGTTAAGTGCTGAGAAGGTTGTACAGTACAACAGGCCTATTAGAAGAGAGTACTGAAGGGAAGCACCCCCAGACTCAACGTCTTTAATATTGCATGTTGGCACCGTGGTTGCCCGCAGCCTCAGCTCGCCTCCGAGCTTCAGTTTGGCTCGGTGCGACTTTGCATGTGCAACTGCCGGTGTGAGGGGGGGTTTTAAGCGAGTGCATATGTGTGTGTTTGGACGGCCGGCGCTGTCTGATGTGGCGATGGAGGAGGTGTGCTGTAGGTTTGCCCGGTGTCGCAGGAGGACGTCTTCCCTCACCCTGACACTGCCTCGATCCAAACTGGTAAGGCTTGAGACGTAAAGGTCATCTGGCTTTCTTCTTGAGACAGAGTGGACACCTGCACAGGAAACGGAGGCGGAACCGAGATATCTTGCTTTATTAGAAATCCCCCTTTTTTTTTTTTTTTTTAACGTCTTCAATCAGACAGTAAATACTGTTTTCAGTAGCAATCTTTTGCAGAAATGCTTTTTAGTTCTTCTTTCATCCTCGTCTATCACGTACGGGTGTAGCAGAATAATCCTTTGTTCACAGCTGCACAGTAGGGAAAAAAGTATCGTTACGCTGAATTTCTCCAACCTTATGTTGATACGTTTTGGAGTAAAAACCTAGAACTTGACCTTTGGTTGAGCTTCTTGTATCTAGCATGTGCAAACACATTTTTTTTTGCAGAGGTACTAAACCCTTTAACGTTGAGTCTTTCAAGAGTCTAGTTGAGCTTTTCCCCGCTTCACGAAGACAATTTCAGACTTATTCTATTTTTGTTGTAGTTGTCTTCATGGTGGGGAAAAAGGGAGCATTTTGTTGGTTGTGTATCTATATTCCCTCTGATGAGTGTCTGTTTGAGGACTCATTTGTATGTACTTGATGTAAATCTCTCTCTCATAATACCACCAGTGTTATGAATTCCCTTTCCAAGAATTAATAAGGACTTGATTAAATGATAGTCTGAATCAGTCTGTTAATTAAGAGTGGATAGAGTATTTCAGTGGGACGTGTTAGTTTCCTCACCCAGCCCACACAACGGGGATGAAAATGTGTTTCTGTACTACATGGCGGTGTAAAAAGACAAAGTAAACTCGTAACTGGGATTCACACGCGTAATTATTTCAAAATAGAAAAGCGATGCTCAGGGGAAGCACTTCATCTCACTCTCCGTGGTGCTGAAACATTTCCCACACACAAGCAACAGACTCGCGTGCTGACAAAACAGTAACGATCTAGCAACATCTCTGCAACCACCTACGTGTGTAGTAACTGGTTCAAGCATATCATTTATGTATTTAGCCTGCTTCGGTTATTAGTCTTAATCACACATCCTTCAGCTATTTATTGATTTGTCCTTATTGTTTGAGCTGGACTTTATAGGTGCAGCGGTTCTAGTTTTAATGCAAACTAAAAGTTGCATGATAGTTTAGTCTGAAGGTTGGGTATTATTCTGATGAGATGTGCGCCGCCGGGCCCACGCATTTTTTTTTTTTTTTTTTGTCGATAGAAATGTCAAAAAGTTGTCTGCTTCTGCTCGGATGAAACTACAGCGCTACAGTACTCGTGTTTTTAGAAGTCACTTCACTGCTCGACAAATTTGTCTCATATTATTTGAGATTAAACCCGTAGCAATTTGGATTTTGAAGTGTGTGTGTACACTTTTCTGAAAATGGAATAACAATAGAAGCAACTGGATTTTATTTGTATCGATATTCAAACTTTGCTTTGTGCAAATTGTCGTCTTATCTAGAAGTCAACACATTTACCGCCAAGACCAGATTTGTTTTTGTTTGTGGCTGCTTTATGTCACGTTGTTGCACGTGTGAGTTCTTGTGTTGTTTTGTGCTTGTTTGGGTTGATGTAAATATATTTCGGTCTGTCGATGTTTGTGTATTCTTTTCTGTTGTGTCTGTATGTGTAGACAAGCGTGCACATATAGCTCACATGTAAGCTGTCCATGTAATAGAAAATCCAGGATGAACAATTTTATCATTTTGTTGAGGTCACTCCAAAAATATAGGAGCATACGGGACCCCTTCACCAGCTACCAGAAATCATATCAGTCTGCATGTCTGGACCATAATTCATCACCACCTGAAATATCTACTGTTCCATCTTCCCCAGGTTAATTATCCTGGAGTATGACATGTCAAACGGTGCCAAACCAGCTTTGGCTTTCAGGCTGATGAAACATCGCGTGTGTGTGTGTGTGTGTGTGTGTGTGTGTGTGCGTGTGTGTGTGCGTGTGTGTGTGTGCGTGTGTGTGTGTGTGTGTGTGTGTGTGTGTGTGTGTGTGTGTGTGTGTGTGTGTGTTTGCCTCTGCCGAACTGTGTGTATGAGAGAGTATTTACCTCTGTTGAACTCGTATCCTCTCACCTTCTCTCTTTGTTTATCTTCTCTATCTCTACCACTTCCTGTCTGTCTGAACAGCTTCCTGCTGACCTCAATAAGATGCACCTAACAGACCATGCCCACCAGCAGGTGATGCATATGCCTCCCAGCCAGTCAGGATGCAGCATTGCCAGTGATTCAGGGAGCAGCAGCCTATCAGATATTTACCAGGTGGGTGCCTCATTGTTTTCAATCATTTTATCTTTTCTTTTTATCTGAAATTGCACCAGCAAACCTAAATGATGCAAAATGTGCATGTGTATATAGTTTAGGGGTTTGAAAGTAGAAGAACTGCAGAAAATGTCATTTTGTCTGCATCCACTCACTAACGTTATGTGTGCTGATGCTGATGTTGTGTCCGTAACTTTTGTTCCACAGAACAGGAATCAGTCTCTCAGTTAGTAGACGTATATACTGCAGAGTAAGATGATCATGATTGGCCCTGTTGCATATATTTTTCTAAATTTCCCTGCATACCTTCTTCCTTTGTAACTGTTGAGAATAAATCAGTTTGTTGGGCTATTAAATTAGGTTCAATTCAGTTAAAAATGCATAAAAATGCAATGAGGAACATATATAAATAAATAGCACACAAAGTTTAACAAATTAATTACAGCCCCTATATCAAAATACCTGACCTTATATACTCTAAGGCACACATACACAGTTAACAGAAGCAATAGGAACCTGTTGACCTTTGAACTCTTTTTAATGTTAATTCCTTCATTTTAAAATTATTTCTTCTTTCTTTCAATGGGAGCATTTTTCTGCAGTAGCATTTAAAAAAAAAAAAAAAACCTTCAGCTCGATGTATAAAATTTTATTTCTTAAATTTAAAATTCCTCATTATCAGGCCTGGGGGTCTTTACATTTTACTTTCCCCTCTTGTATCTGCCTCACCTTTATTTGACATTTCGAAGCATTCATCAGCTCAATGCGCTTTGGAATGTAATGCCTCTGTCGAGTGGAGGGTATCTAAACGGCTGCAAATCAATAGCCCGTATAAAGCGTACATGATAAGCCTGTCATCTAATCATTTTAATCCCTCGGCTCCTCTAATCTCCCGTCTTTACACAAAAAGTCGTAATAAATCCAGAAAACCTCTCCACATTATCTTCAGACTTGACTTTTCTTTACACAGCACTGCAGTTGGATGCTTTGTTATATTCCTCTCCACGAACTACATTCTGCACACGTTTGCGAATGTGTGTGTGTGTGTGTGTGTGTGTGGGAGGGGGGGGGGGAGGGGGGGCTAGAAAAAGTTATTTTTGACGCTAGCTTGATAGCATTGTTAGCGTTCATCATGGGAGCCAGTGCGGTCTGTTCGCTCCACACTAATGAGCTCGTTGATGAGCTGCTGTGATCTATGGGCACCGCTGGCCACACAGCTAATGAGGAGGTTTGTTTCAGGGAGGAATGTTAGCGATGCTGATGTCCTCATTTTATCAGGTGCCAGTTTATATTTAATCTGTTGACTCAAGCAAGATATGCACTCAACAAAAAAATATCTACGTAAGGAGAAAGAAACATGAAAGAGCAAAGAAACGGGGCAAAGCACAACCAAGAAAATGGCCGCAAATTATTGTCAAGGCAAAAAAACTTGGCTGACTAAAAAAAACAACAACAACGTACATAATTCTGATATCGTCTGATACCTTACCTCAGTACCCATCGTACAATCTGCCCCCCAACCTGTCCTCCCTCTTCGGCCTGCCTGTGAGCGAATGCAGGTTGATGTAAATCAGGTCAACCTGGGATAGGCGTTAAACACAGAGACCTGATCTTCTCATCCTCAGATTAGGTATTTATCACACGGATCTGATCCCATCAGCTTGTCACTGACCCGACTCCGTGTTTGTTTACAGCTGTCTTAAAGCGCTGACCTTTCTTCAGCTGTGGTCGTCAGCTGTCAATGCAACCCACTGTTTTTGTTCTGGATTTCTCCCACACCTTGTTTTTTTTTTTCTTTCTTTTTTTTTTTTTTTTTACCCACACTCCCTTTCTTTCCTAAACTTTCTCTTCACTCCCCAACTTTGCCGCCCTTTCCCACACTCCTCATAATTCTTCCATTCTTTCCTTTCATCTCTTGGCTACTATATATCCTGAACCCTTGTACGATCCTCCCTCATTTTTTCTCCTGTCTGTCTCTGTTCTCCTGTCACAGCTCTGTAAAATGCAGCGGCTCTTGCAGATCCGATGTCCCCCGTCCCTGAGAAATGTCCTCCTGACTCAAACTTGTTCTGATACCGGGGGTATTGGACTGAAAGGGGCGCATCCTGCATTCTGAATGAATCGGGCTCTCAGAAGCTCTGAAAGTGACAGTGGATGAGGGGAAAGATAGAGCGAGAGAGAGAATATAGTGAGATCTTGTTGTCTCTGGACTGAGCCACAGTTCTCCTCCGCTACCTTAATCCCTCCTTTTTCCATAAAAGTTTATATTGAAGGCCAAGAATTTCTGCAAATACTTAACAACCTCGATGCCAGCCTCTAACTGACAATATAAAGTGTTCCCTATTCTTGACATCTATAAAAAAAAAAGGCCTGAAGCCCTTTTGGTATTTGCCTGTCTTCACATTGAGTCCATGATGAATTCATGAGACAAATGTCCAAGAATTCATAAATCAGAGATGAAGCTAAAGAACAAATATACTTGCAGAGTTTACATTGTGTTACACAGCGGGATGGCTGTTGTCCAGCTTTTTAGTATCATGAGTATTTTTTTCCTGCCTTGTGCTTATCTTGGTTTTGTTGTTCAAGTCAGGAAAGAGTCCATTTAATGAAATTATTTCAGGTCATTCTTTTTTATTTTGTTAGTCATTTATTATTGGAGTGGTTAGAAAATAACCGCGTTTAAACTAAATTATTTTGGACGGAATTTAGTCTGGCTTGTCTTCTCTCATGTCTTTGACCAAATTAAATGCATCTGCTGCAGCGGGAACAAGAAAGGACAGAGCAGCTGGTGTGTTTTAAAAGTCCTCTAAATGGCTTGTTCAACCTAATTTATGAAAACAGGAGTGGACCTGTGCTTGAACTTGAGATGGACTGTTAGGTTAATCCCCTTGCCTCGGAGGAACCCATAAAGCCTTTTGGCCATGTCCCAAATCTCTGTAGAACCCCAGAACGCGATTGCATCGCTGGGCAGAGTCCATCTCGTGGGCCAGGAAATGAACCTTTTTTTTCCCCACCAGATACAACAGATGATATATTCCAGCTGAATCTCCTCGGATCTACTCAGTAGCTACTCCCAAAACATTGGAACATTTGGTATCGACAGGAGAATGTCGCTGGGTGAAAGAGATACTGGCTTTATTCTGCACTTTAATCTTGTTCTTTATTCCACAATGAACCTTCAAAGTGGAGTTTAGAGAAAAGTTACACTTAAAAGAATGCAAAAAAATATATATTAGCCATCCATTGGACACCGATGCTTATCGCCCAGTTATGGGCAATAAATAATACAATGTAGAAGAAAAATAGTTAAGTTAACAAACATATAAACAAATAAACAGGCACACCAGGATATTACTTCCAGTAGAAGTAGCCATTGTTATTTGTTTTTCTCATTGTCAAAAGTTAAGACAAACTAGTATAAGATGGTGATATATTGATCACCTTAATCTCCCTTCAAACATAATGTCTTTAGAACTTTGTCAACATGAAAATGGCACATTATGGCTACCACACAGTCGCTGAGGCATTTATTAATTCTGTGCTAAAAAAAAATATTAACACAAACACAATTTGTCCTCAAGATCCATGTCAGCACAACCTGTGGCCATCATTGTTACCTGTATGATATTAAACCATAAATGCAGCACAATGCCCTTTCCTTTCACCTTTTTATTAAGTAAGGATGATAAATGAGGTGAATTCTCTGCCTAAATAAACACATTAATACAAATTAATTCGGAGAACAGACAAAGGTCTGAAGCTCATTTTTGCCAGTCAGTTCTTTTTGCTTTTAGGCCTAACCTGCAAACCGTGACAGATGGCCTGCAATGCTTGCACCACCACTAGAGAGTTCCTCTTTTCACCTCTGGGTTGATGGTTCAATTCCCAGCTGACCTAGAAGCCCCTCTAGATACCATTCTCTGCCAAACACCTGTCTGCCCTGCACGGAGGAAATATGGCGAAATATGAATTATTGCTGCTGGATTTAAATATTTGGCCGTTAGCCTCTGTTTGTTCGTCGGGGACTTGGTGTCTGGGTTTTGGCTCAGGGTCACAGGTACAGCTGCCCATTCCAAGGTTATTCTTCATGTTTTATGTGAAGGATGGATCACCAAAAACCCTCATGAAATAAATAGAGCTGTAGAGTTAGAAAGACAATTTAATAGATTAAATTTCTCTTATACTTGTTAACGGTCAAAAACTGAAATCATGTGAAATATTTGACTATAAAGATGATCACTTTAAATGTGGCGACTTCCTCAAAATTACTGTTGTGTCATCTCTTTTCATATCTCTGTTATCACACAGAATTCATAGCTGTGGCAGTTTCTAAACTGTCTTGTAAAGATATCGAATAGTCCTAAAGCTCCTTTTTACTTGCTTTCTTTTAAATCTGTTTTGTTATTGTCCTCCTTGCCAGCTCATTGGTCCCAATATTAATACCCAAGTCACCGCTTGAGATATTCAGTTTTAAGTCGAAAGATAATCCCTATGGCCATCAAAAGCTATTAGATTTCACAAAAATCCATAAAAGGGGCGTTTTCATCACTAATGTATAAAACACTGACTTGATTTGTCATTCTAAGTTAAACAATTCTTCCTTGTACTGTTATTGACCAACTAATGTCCTGCTTTGTTCACCGTCTTCTCCCCCAGGCCACTGAGAGCGAGCTGGGGGACGTGGACCTGTCCGGACTTCCGGAAGCTGCAGTGGACAGTGAGGAAGAGGAGGAGGAAGATGAGGACCTGGAGAGAGCTTCAGACACCCTTCTGGGCCGAGACCTGGTCCGAGAGTGTCTGGAAAAAGATCCGGCCGACCGCAATGACGACGACATCGGTCAGTCTGAGTTATTTATGTTGCTTTTACTTTTGCTTGGAATCTATCATTTGTTGGTCTTCAGTGTCAGACATGAGCGCTCTTAAATCAGCTAATGAATAGCATATTTTCAAGTAAAATGAAAAGGAGAAGTCGTTGCTATTTTTAGACCACCAATCATTCAGTAAGCACACACGAGGGAGATACACAGATGCCCCCCTCTCACGAGGACCCCTCGCAGTGGTCTCTAAACACCGGTGCCCTTCCAGTGTGTACTTTTAAGCAGGCAATCAGAGAAGTGACCTCATTAGTGGGACCCAGTGGGGTCCTGGAGGAGAAGGTGACCACATCAGAGAGCTGAGAGAAGTTGTAAAGGCCCGGCCTGCTGTGTGCCTGCTGGGAGGCTGGCCTTCTCGTGGCCTTCACCGTCACAGCCCATTCAGAGGAAAAGACACAATGCAGCGAGGAGCTGAGGGGAGAAAATGAACTCACTTCAATTCACTTTTGATAAACGTGTTTCGCCAGCTCCATTTATCCGATCCAGAGACTCTCTGGAAGTATTTTCCTAAATAAACAGCCAGAGATGTTCAAGGTTGGCTATCCATAGTGTTTGTTAAGACAAACAGCATCCCAAGGTGTTGCTTGATAAATCATAGGGCTGATGGGCCAGTGTAAAGAATAGTAAAGCTGGAGAAAACATGTCTACTTTGCAATATTAGGTTGACTTTTTACATTAATTACTGGATGATTGTGTCTCTAAAAAGCAGTCAAATAAAACTTGGAAAACTTTGAAAGAAAAATCAATCTAATGGTGAACTGCTCACAACCCATAAACACGATGAAGGGTCGCATGAAGACACAACTTTGTCTTAAGGTGTCACAAGCCAGAAAAGATAACAAACAGTCATTTTGCCAATTTTCAGGAGAGCCATTAACATATTTAGTAGAATTTTTCAACCATACAACTTACATAGATTTCATTAGTGCCCGAGTGAAACCATTGCACTGCCTCCCTGTTTAGTTTTGCATGTACAACTTTGAAGGGTTTAGCTTTATTTTGCACAGCTTACTACATTCTTGATCGGTCACGTGATAGTTTCCAATCTTAATAACAAACATGTACTAAATTAAATCTAAACTTTATGATTCAGTGGTTTTTTTTTTTTTTCATCTGACAAACTCCAAACAATCTGGTGCTTTGAACTATTTAAAAAGTGAAGAAATAGAATTGAAGAAATTGAGGTGATAACATCATGAGGGGGGGGATGAAAGGGAGAAACTGAGCAGCATGATGTGCTGTGTGTGGTTGTAGGTCACTCTGTTCTCAGCTACAGAGCAGAGAGAGGAGCAGTAGGGAGGGAACACACTTTCGTTGCAGATATGAAGCTCTTAAGCACAGATAGTATTCACTGATCCACTGACGCTTTGTGTTGCTGGATGAAAATAATTAACAAATGAAGTGATCTGTGTGTTTGTGTTATGTTTGATTCAGAGGGAAATAGATCCAGAGTTGTTTATAAAATGAAGAGGAGTAATACAGTTTTGCTGACAGCACTGATTCTCATACATTAGAGGAGGAGTCTGTGGGATTTAGTGGCCTCTAGTGGTGAGGTTGCAGATTGCAGCCAATTGAACGCTCCTCCTCTAAATGCTCATCCACCAAAGTCGCAAAAAAAAAACATTAAAGCCAGTGAGCCAGTGTTTGGTTTGTCCCTACCGGGCTTCTGTAGGAACATGGCGGGCTCCATAGAGGATGACCCGCTCACTATATTGATATGAAGGGCTAATTCTAAGAAAATGAAAGAGCAATTCTTAGTTTAGTTTAGTTAAACACACTAATAAAACATAATTATACATACTGTATTCCATTTCTGCCAATAGATTCCCCTAAATTCTAAACACTGAACCTGTCAGATGGCGAGTTCAACATTTTCTAAAAGTTTTGTTTTTGTGTTTGAGTCCAGTGACCTCTGTTTGCTTGCGGAAGAGACCATTCAAAAGTCCATAGATTGTTATAGAAAGGTTGCTGTTTGTCTGTGGAAAAATCAATGAGTGTTTTACAGCGCACACCTGAGACACATTGCTTTGGATACGCAAGTTACATCAATACACAATCTTTTCATGGTTCACAAAGCCTAATGGGTATTTTTTTTTTTTTGTCTCTCTGCTTCTCTCTATTTCCGTGCCCAATAGAGCAACTGCTGGAGTTCATGCACCAGCTGCCCGCCTTCGCCAACATGACCATGTCTGTGCGGAGGGACCTTTGCAGCGTCATGGTGTTCGAGGTGGTGGAGCAGGCTGGCACAGTCATACTGCACGACAAACAGGAGGTATGAACGGACTATTAACTCACAAGGACACGTGTAGAACACAACTGATTTCAAGTTACAGGGAAGAAGCCCCCGTCAATCACCCCGAGCCCCTTCACAGCTAATTAATTAAGTTACATGCCTGAGAAACGGGAGCTCCGTCACGGCTGTTTGGTTACAAGAAGCGGCATCGAAACCGACAAGGCGATAAACGGCAATGGACCGCCAGCCGCCGAGGACGGGAGCACACGCCACCAGGACAAAACCATGAACACACGCAGTTGTTGAGAGTCGGCATCGACTGTGTGTACGTGCCTCCATGCTGTCCACGTCGAGGCGGTTGACTGGCATTTTCTCCTGCGCTCCACTGTCTCTGCGGACTCCCGTTTGAAGGTCAAAAAGGAGCACTCGGCTCGTCTCGGAAGTCAACAGTGTGAGAGGGAGAGGAAAATAAAGAGTCTAAAGTGGTCTAACAGAAGTGGAGGGAGAGGTAAAGTGCTTCAGAGGACAGGGAGGGAGGGAAATGGAACATGAGGGAGCCATCAAGAGTTACAATGAAGAGGGAAAAACAGTTGTGATTTTATTTGAAGAATAAGAACTCTGCAGGATCCTGTAAACATTAATGATATAAATTCAGAGGCTGTGTGCTTTAAGAAGTGATATACTTATGTAAATGTCAGAGAAAAAAAAATGCCCCTTTATTTTCAGTATGTATGTGTTTGATTACCTTTCTTCACCTTTAATGATTGCTGAGGAATAACGGGAGTGACAGGCTGACTGGAATAACAAAACACAGAAACTGAGGAGAGAAAGTGAGAAGCACAGAGGGGAGAGAATCGGAGATTTGCTGGGTGATAACCGGCCAGAGAATGAAAAGGCAATGAGGAGGAAATATCGGTTATCGCTGCGGAGGGACCCGAGGGCTCGTTCACCCTCCCTCCATCCGCTCACACGCGGGATGAGTGGCTTCTTGCATTATGCCCGCCAGCATTTCCTTTTCAAAAGCCACCACCAGAGACACAATACCTCTTCACCATCGTAGTAATGCCTCACACAATGCACACCAGTTAGAGCATTTACGTTACCATTCGTGCGCAACGATTAAACATGTTACCGTGCCAAGTGATGCTAACGATGAGCCTGTTGTCTGATCCACAGTCAAGTCAGTAGAGATTTGACATTGTGTGCCAACTCCAGTTGTAGTTTCTACCCTGTTACTAGTAGTTTCAACACTACAAGATATTAAGTATGCATGGACGTGCAGTATATTGACTCAGCCGCTGAAAAGAACATGAAAGAAGAGCAAGAATGAGATACATAAGCGAGCGTCACGATGAGCAGCAGACCCCTCTGCAGAACCAAAAAAAAAAAAAAAAAAAAAAAAAAGGTTTAATGTTGCGTGTTTTGATGATTTGGATCGTTTCTCTTCATGCATCTGTCTGCAGCTGGACCTCTGGTATGTGATCTTGAATGGAGCGGTTGAGATCAGCCATCCCGAGGGAAGGGTGGAGACTCTCTGCATGGGCAACAGCTTCGGCATCTCACCCTCTCTGGACAAGCAGTACATGCACGGAGAAGTTCGCACCAAGGGGGACGACTGCCAGGTAAAGAAGAGAAGAACAAAACCACTTGTTGAGCTGCTCACAGAAAGAGGTTTGGTAAACCTTACAGCCTTAGTGTGATGGTGAACTGAAGGATTGTGGGACGACCTGGAATTTGATGTCTGACATGGTTCCCTTTAAAAAAAAAAATTATATATATATATATATATATATATATATATATATATATATTTATTTTTTTTTATTTTTTTTGGTCTCGTGGTGCAAGTAGAAACAATATTGACTCTTATTTTGAAAGCAAAAGTAATCTCGTTTCACCACTGTTTGCAAAACAAATGTCTTTATAATTACACATTTTTGGGGGGATATCACAGAATTTTTGCCTGTACAAATATTTATTGAAGATTTGCAGGATTTTTGCTTTTCTCAACCTTATTATGCAAAATCTGTCAACGTTCAAAACTCACAAAGTAAAGTATTGTTTTCATTTCTAAACTAGAGGTTTGCAAACACAGCAAAACAGTTACACATCTAAAGTTTTTTTTTTTTTTTTTTACCATTCTTTCCTTCCTTTTCAGTTTTAAAGTTTAAATTGGTATAATTAAAATCATGTTGCTTTTCAAGCAGCTTTAAAATGCAGAGTCTTGGTTGGGAAGTAAGTCACAGGCTTGTCATGTACAATCATCAGGTGTTGGGTTTCTCAGTTCGTGTTTACTAATAGCCTCGGTTGGTTTCTTATACAGTCTTAATATGGAGCTACAATGTGAAAAGGTAAAAGCAGTGACAGCTCCTCTGTCTTTGCTGCCCAGTTCCTCAGCTGTGTGCTTCATTTCCTGTCTTCACATACACAGGAAGTTGCAAATGCAGAAACAGATTATTTAGTGACGAGAGAAGCACAAGTGCCAGTGCTACAGGGGAGCAAAGAGTCATGTCTGAGCACTTTCTGTTCTGTGTGCTATAATGGGAAGTTATTTTAGCTGCGGTGTCCAACTGTAGTGAAGGATGCTTCTCCTAAATGGCTAGTTTAGGGGATTTTGCGCCACCACAGGTACTTCAATTCAGACTTCTTTGATCAGGTTTAGTTCAGTGGGAGATTAGTGTTGTTGGACATTCCTTCCACCACCCGTCTGTCCCTCTCATGCCTCTCTCCGACAACCCTCATGCTTCCTCTGTGCTGTTGTCTGAGTACCCGACTGTGGTGCAGTGCAGTGTTGTGCTCTACTACAAGTTCACGCGCTGTCCCCATGTCGTCCTCGACCAGTTCGTGTGCATCGCCCAGGAGGACTACTGGCGCATCCTCAACCATGTGGAGAAGAACACCCACAAGGTGGAGGAGGAGGGGGAGATCGTGATGGTGAAGGAGCACCGGGAGCTTGATCGCAGCGGGACCAGGAAGGGGCACATCGTCATCAAGGTTGGTGATCTCAAATGTTCAAGAGCAGCGTTGTTTAGATTTAGAAAAACTGGAGTTTAAGCGGGATTCAATGGGGCATTTTTTTTGCTTCTTTGAAGAGTCTGCTGAAATTTTTCGACATCCCAAAGTGTCTGTTTTGTTTGTGACCTCGCCTTCCAACAAAGATCAGGAAAGTTGGGTTGCAGGACTTTCGAGGTTCAAAAGATGGCGTCCCTTGTGCTTCTGTAACAGCCTCAATAGAGAAATACATTTAACCTTGTTCAAGAACTTCTCTTGATCAAGATGAGACCCAGGAAGACACCCAGAAGGCTTAAGGTCCAAGGTTAAGGTTACGCTACTAAGCTCAGTTAATCTCACCTAAGCCTGTGTTAACATGACAAACTTCTCAGGTCAGAAATTCACATCTTCACTCTCTTTTCATTATTATGCACTAAATACAGTGAGAAGCCTTGAATTGCTTTGAGTACTGCATCATTATCAATTGACCATTCCCTCACAGATATAGTACTTAGAGTGCAGCTGCTCGCTGTTCTTTGTTGATCGTTAAGAGGCACCGTTAGCACTATCGGTGTTTGTCTTGCACGCTACATTGCAGTGCGTTCCGAAGCCTTTTGATCCTTCCCCCCCCGGTTCTCCAGAGGCAGCCAGGTATTGATCAGATAATGGGCCTGAATGAATCTCTTTGGCTGCCGCTCCGAAGGAAAGCTGTTGGCTCCAAGACGCATCCAGTGGAGATGAGTCAATTCACAAGTGCTGGCGTTTCCGCTTCTGTTTTTGGCTTTCTTCTTTTTGTGTCTGACAAAAGTGGATGCCTTTCTAGTTTCTCTTCCCTGTCAAATGAATCATTTCCCCCCCAGGAACCTCCGCTGTGGTTATATTAGCAAACACACTGAAAGATGAAGAGTGGAGTTTGTGCGTCTTTCAATCTTATACTTAGGAATAAAAATAGACATAAGAGTCAAGAATGTGGTCCAAAATATTTCATGTTTTATTCTCATACAAATCCACAGCAACTGCAATAAATCCTTTAGTTTGCTGTAATGAAGGAGCAATTGTGTGTGTGTGTGTGTGTGTGTGTGTGTGTGTGTGTGTGTGTGTGTGTGTGTGTGTGTGTGTGTATGCATGTGTGTCTTTGTGTTATCGATGGGGGACTGACAGCTCAGTTCAATAGCTGCATTTCTATACTTGTCCTTGTCACTTTTATGATTAATGTCGACATAATTTATTGAAATTGTTGTGTGCATGCGCATATTGTGTCGGCTTCTTACCGTGCGTGTGTGTGTGTGTGTGTGTGTGTGTGTGTGTGTCTGTGTCTGTCTGTATAGATAATGTGTGATTTCAGCTGTCTTACATGTGTATGTATGAGTGTGCAGTATGTTATATATTTCCTCTGGGTATCCTTATATGTGTGTGTGTGTATTTTCTCACCCCAGGGAACCCCGGAGCGTCTGATCATGCACCTGGTGGAGGAGCCGTCGGTGGTGGACCCCACCTACATCGAAGACTTCCTGCTGACCTACAGGACCTTCCTGTCAAGTCCCATGGAGGTGGGAAAGAAGCTGCTGGAGTGGTTCAAGGTTGACAGCCTCCGGGACACGGTCAGTATGTGTGTGTGTGTGTGTGTGTGTGTGTGTGTGTGTGTGTGTGTGTGTGTATACTTGTATATCTGTCTTTGTGGGGACATTTTAGTTGGTCCTCACTTTCTCACACACCCTCAAAGGTGTATTTCAGGATTGGTGTTAGGGTACAGGGTAGAAATATGTTGGGGTAAGGATTGGATTGAGGGTTGTTTGTGTATGTGTGGAAGGGGTTTGTGAAAGACTGCAGTGTGCGTGTGCGTGTGTGTGTGTCTACTTGTACATCTGTCTTTGTGAGGACATTTTGTCTGGTCTTTACTTTTTCACACATCCGCAAAGGTTTATTTCAGGGTCAAAACTGTTTGCATGGTGTGTGGATGGGTGTGTCAAAGACTGCAGTGTGCGTGTGTGCGTGCGTGCGTGCGTGCGTGTGCACGCACCAGGAAGATATTTGTGCACTGGGGTGAGAGGAGACGTGAAATGTCAGGGAGGCCGTTTTGTGAGATGAGAATGTTTAAGAGGTTTGTGTATCAGTGTTGGAGGTTATAAGCGTATTTTGGAGTCTTCTTCAAGTTCAAATTACATACATGTATTCATACCGTTACAGAGTGTGTGTTTTAAATGATGATCTAAATGCTCTTATCAGCACTCCTGATGTTCTGTATTCATGCATGTTGATGGGATTTCACGTGCTCACGTGCCGATCGATACGAGCTCAGCAAGCTCAGCTGTCCTTGAGCCGCCTACCGATTTGTTCATGTCTGACACTCCCGTTGTCCATAACTGCTTCAGCCAAAGATTAGCCTTGTACTGTCGATAGCCTTGATGTGGTTGTCATTCAGGCTTATAATCTTCAACAGGATCTAATGTTGTACAGGACGAACAGAGAGTAACAGAACGTGTACGGAGAGGAGAGGAGACGGCGTCAGAAAAGACTAGAAAGTGGAGTGTGTATACATTGATTGATGCTCCGTGTTGATGTATCGAGTGCTGCCCTGACCTTTTGCAAAGGTTACAACAATGTCCTCACCAGTGTAAATTTGCAGACATTATTGTTGCTCATTGACTTTTGCTTCTTCTTTTTTTTCCTTCTTCTAATTGTTGTGGCACAAAATGAAGCAGTCAACCAACGGGTTAAAGGTTTTCTCTGCAGCCTTGCACCAGGTTATTATGCAGTAGAGCCTCCCTGTTGTTTCTCGTGTGTTACAAACTTCCAGACAATAAAAGGAGATAGATTTATAATAGGACTGAATAAAAAAAATTTTAAAAAATAAATCTGATCCCTGGAGCTGTATTTTGCGACAGAAAGAGTTGCATTATTGACATGTGATTAAAGTTATCATCAAGTGTTGTACAGCGTATTGATAAGAAATACTTAACACGGCTGGTTTTTGGCGGTATGTTAATATGGAGAGCACTCATGTAACCAAGCATTTGGGTGCTAAAGTGTTAATGTTGTGTACCGCCAGCTTCCAAACACCTGCAGAGTAGTTAAATGTGACCTCTCCGACATTATATTTCTTCTTCAAGCTTTCAATAGATTTCTTGTCAAAGCAGCTCACACTCAAATAGTTTAAGATCTTCTAAGAAATGAAGTGTGAAAATGTGTCCTCGCAGGAGCTCCGTGTGCTGAATGAAGCTGTCATTGTGTCTCAGGTAACCAGAATAGTGCTGCTGTGGGTCAACAACCACTTCAATGACTTCGAGGGTGATCCAGCTATGACGCGCTTCCTGGAGGAGTTTGAGAAACATCTAGAAACCACAGTAAGGTCAACTAACAATCTGAACGTAGTTTAAAATTCAGTGTATTTCACTTTTAGCTCTGTTCGTCTTTTGTGTTGTCAGTTTTTTTCTCAGCTCTGTTCAGTCCCCAAGTTGCCCATAAACTTATATTGTATGTTTTTCCTGTTGAGTCTTTGCAAATACCTGTTTCTTCTTGAAAATGTTTTATATATTTCCCTTCTGTTATCTTAATAACTTATTTTCCTTATTCCTTCCACGGTTAAAGGGGTGAATTCATTGGCTTATCGTTGTATTATGTGTTATTGTCCTTGTACCATGCACAAATGTTGGTCTTTCTATAAATGGCAGGAAAGCATGTTTCAAAAACATAAATCATCATAACCATAGCAAAAACTTCACACCACTACTTCACACAAAGTTGTATCGCTGTATAATTACTTCCTACATCACAGTAAGATGCGCTGATGACACTCCTGCATTTTGTCTCATCATAATTTGAGCTAAAGCTCAAACAGTTATTATTTATGTTCTCTTCTAAAATAAATGATTTCTTTTCATCCAAAATTACATTGCAGACCTTAAGACGCGAAAGCTAATTTAAATGCCGCTCCCCTCCAATTCATAATTTTCTTATCTGTCCCTCCTCGTCAGAAAATGAAGGGCCATTTAAGGCTGCTGAACATCGCATGCGCAGCCAAGGCTAAGTGGAGACAGATCACTCTGCAGAAGGCATCCAGGGAGGCGGCGCTCTACTTCAGCGTGCAGGGCGGCAGTGAGAGAGGGTTCGGCATCTTTGTCGAGTCGGTGGAAGAAGGAAGCAAGGCGGCGGAGGCCGGACTCAAACGGGGAGATCAGGTGAGAGGGGCATAATGTGACAATCAAGTGGTAAAACACCGTGTGGAAGGAAGGACACTGCTGTGTTGGAATACTGACGGCTGTAGACAATCAGCGGTCTTTCATGTTTTCTCACAATATACAACAAAAAAACACCTGCGGTTTGCTCAAGCGGTAACCAACAGTGACACCACTCATTGGTTTGTGGAGAGCTGTTACGAAGACTCGAGTTTGACTTCAGTGCCGTCGCCATTTTGCTGGTTCAGAGCGGTTTTGAGATCCAGAAGCTACATCCACTTTTATATACCGCCAGTGGTTTTGCTACAATGTCGTCCTAACGGGTAGTTTATTGCATTTGTTGGAATCCCTATGAAGTGAATTAGTTGAAGAGTAGAGAGCTCTGCATCTTTCATCACTCCAACAGGACTGCAGACCTTTGACCACTTTTTACTGCAAGGTTTTCAGTTTTTAAAGTCTTATGACCCGATCTGATCAGTTCTGTTATCGGAAGGTCAGCAGTCTTATTTATGGGATATCATGTGACAACGTGGTTAAACAACAGTAACGGTACACACAAAGATGTGCTTTTTTTTAAACGGGTTTATAAATAACAAAAGGAAAACCTGTTTTGACACACTTATTACGTAACGGATGAATGTTTGATGAAAAGTTTTCCACCCGAAACTCTAAACTGCACGCTTCCTTTTTTGTGTCATTCAGAAAGGACTTTCTTTTTACTGTAATGCTATGCGGAGTTACGAATAGTATCATGAGAGGCAAACCAGAATATTTTTGTATTTCAGATTCCAGTCAAGGGTGATCTAAATGTTGGTTGTTTTGAAGGGAAGTCATTTCATTTTTTGTCATCTCATCTGTTGCGTTTCAGATCATGGAGATCAATGGTCAGAACTTTGAGAACATCTCTTTCTCCAAAGCTGTCGACATCCTGAGAAACAACACACACCTCTCCCTCACGGTCAAAACCAACATCTTTGGTGAATAAAGTCGTATTTGTATTTACACAGTTGCTAATTGTATTAAAAATAAGACAAATATACTAAACTAAAGGTGTTAGAAACTCGCCAATCATCCTCCTCTTTCTGTACCTCCATCCATCTCAGTCTTCAAAGAGCTCCTCAGCAGGATCGTGCACGAGAAGAAGAACGGCGGCCCTCACATTCCCAAGATCCAGGAGAAGAAGGGCAACCGCTTCTCTATCCCCGACCTTCCCGGAGACATGGAGTTCCCCACTGACCACAAGAGCACCCGGAAGATGAAGGCCAACACTGTGTCAGGGGGTCGAAACAAGATCAGGAAGATGCTGGAGAAGACGCGCTTCAGCATACTGCCACCCAAACCATTCAGGTAAGCGGACGTTTGCAGACACCTGCTTGGAGCTGTAGAAAGCTGTGCTTGAATGACGATGAAATACGTTAGAAGTATTTCCATCTGAATGCGTTGTTAAAATTGTGCACTGACACACAGAAGGAAGAAGGAACACGCATGTCAATACATTTATTGGACAGATTTCTCTGAGGTGTGGGAGGGGATTAGTCATAAACATAACGTGTTCTAAATGAAATGTCAGGAAGCTTTACAAAGGTGCCGTATAAGATGAGTGGGCTCAGGTGGATTTACTTGAATCTAAAACATCGTCTAGAGCCTGTTGGCCAGCTCTGACCGGATCGGTCCACTGCCGTTCCAATGTTTTGTTTCTGTTTGTAGAGAATACTGGAAGCATGAGTGGAACTTTTTCTAGCTTTTAGACTGAACTTGAACCCCTCCGTGCAGCTCAGAAAATGACAATGAAGCACATTTTAACATTCCCTTTCAGCTTGTATGTGGAGAGAAAATGGACCAATTTCAACATAAGTGTCACACTTAGTCACATTTATTGGAAAGTGGCCGTTCACACTCCTTCATCCCAATTCGAGCTCTAGCTAAAGGAACCTTGTTCTGAAAATGTGACACTTACTTTTGCACTTTTTAGACTTTTCTCTCTCGCTTATCTTCAACTGCTGTGATGTAGAGAGATTCCAGGCAAATCACAAGAATGTAAAAGGCCTCATCATCATCATCATCATCATCATCATACAACCGCTGTCAGTGATATCCATAACCAGCCATTGTACCGGCAGCATCTGGAACGATTGTTCAGATGAGGCTCATTCAATATTCCACCCGTAGCGTGCCGATACAGACTTGATTTCATTTCATCATTTCGTGCCTCCTCAGGCCTCATTTAACTCCTTACTGTGTGAGTGGTGGAGAGAGAGAGAGAGAGGACGCAGCTTCTCGTCCTGTTAATTACAGAGCCGACTCGCTCGGTGTAAACCAGCGCGCGCGCACACACACACACACACACACACACACACACACACACACACACACACGCTTGCACATAGACTGTCATGGGTATCCACGCCCTCTCGCTTTGTCTCCCTCGCTGTCTCCGCTCCATCAGCTTCCAGCTCGGCGGTGATTACTTCTCACAAAGTCACGCCGTTTGCATGAAAGCCGAAATGTGCTCCGTGTCATAACGCGACACGCCATCACACGGCCATTAACCCGACTCGGTGCACGGCTTCACGAGGCTCTCCGCTGCGTTGGGACTTCTAGTGTTTTTTTTTTTTTTTGTGGTTTTTTTTTTTTTAGTTGCCACCATTTAAACAAAGCTTTGCTTCTGAGGAATCGATGGCTGATTACAGTCGCTGGAGATGAGGAGGGTGGTTCGGGTCAATCAGGATTCATCAGTGTCTATTCTGGGGAGAAAATTTGAGGCAATGTCGTGGAGTTCTCCACTGTGCGTGTGTGTGTGCATGTATACTAAAGGTACAGGCTGTTCGAGGACAGCATAGTTTAAAATATCAGGCGGTTTTAAATACATGCACACACGCGCACACGCACTGGACCAACTGCCACTTTAAGGACACATTGGCTCTCACAAGGATGCAACCCGTGACAACCGTTGCCATGGCGCAGTCTCTCACTAAGGCTTTATTCAATGCTTTTGCTCACTTTTGAAACACCTGCCCAGTTAAATTAAGGCAGATAACCTTGTTTCACAACTTAAAATGCAGTTTAGTTGCCCGGCAAGCAAACTTATAACGAACCCGCCGTCGCTGCTGCTGCTTCTTTTTTCTCCTCTTGGCTGACATTGTACTCCACTTCAGACTGGGATTTTATATGACAAGGGCACACTGGCAATAAACAAGTTGTTTTTCTGCCAAATTAAGATATCCAGCGCCGCGCGTTTACCTTCATACACAGTTGATTTACACTCCACAGATTGGAAAGCAATACACTTAGGTTTTAGCCACCGGTCAGTTTGTCCAAGAACTCTTCGGTGATTTAGTGAGACGATGATCAACCTCATAATTCTCCACGTCCCATTTTCATCCTCCCTACTTCTTTGTGACGCGGTTACATGTCGTAACCCATGACGTGCAACACAATAATAACTGTGTTATTAAGTGTTTGTGCCTCCCAGTGTTCGCCTGTGTGACATCCACATTTTACTTCATACTCCCTTCCAACCTGCTGCTCCACCAGCAAGAGGAACTGTTCAGGAAATTAGTTGGAGCTATTGACTCGACTGGACAGCGGACAGAAAGACAGGAGGAACGTTTTTGGAGTCGCCGTTCTGTCCGTAGATCGAAAATGTGCTTTTGTCCCAGGACTTTGGGGAGGATATGAGGTTTTGAGAGATGTGCTCTCCATGTTAATGCGGCCACTGCTACGTCTTGGAAAGTGAACACTGCAGGCTATGAGTCATTCCAATGTGTATGATGACATGAGTGGAAATTTGACTGTTGTGGGTAAAATGCTGCCGCCTAACAACAGTTTAACAAACTGTAACCTAGAGCCTGCTGAAATCTGAACCTGCACTCCCTGCAACTTAGTTTCTGCCCCAGTTTCTGGAATCAGATTGTTTTGGATTGACATTATTGAAAAGATGGCATCAGGGCAAACGTTGTTACTGTTTGGTAGGTGGCCACGAAGTTGTGGGAAGGACGGAAAAAGTGGTGCTCGTTTAGATTTTGTGAAGACTCAGAAACATCAATGTAATAAAATGAATAGAAGCATGGCATAATTGTTGCATCATTCCTCGCCATAATTTTATATTTTGTTCAGTGTGCTCTTTATATTGTAATCAAAGCACAGTAGAGCTGCACCGTTTAGTTAATTGATTAGTTCATCAACAGAAAATGAATCGGCACCTATTTGGTTAACTTGCTTTTTTTTTTTTTTTACTTTGCTGCGTTTTTTTGTGATAGTAAACAAAAATATATTGTGGCTTTAAACCTCAGCATTCAAAATGCAGCTGTCTGACATTTTCTAGACCAGAAGCTTTAATGGAGTTTGTGGTGCTGTTGAACTGTATTACATTACAGAGAGGTGATTGTGTCTTTTACCCTCCCCTCACTGATATAACTGGGGTGGACGAATGTTAATAATCCTCATGTGCTTCCTGCTGCTTACTGACGTCTCATGTTGTGTATGATTCTGTGCTGACTGTATTAAATTGCTGCTGACATATTTCTGCTTATTTATTTCAGCAAACCTGTCCTGTATGCTGTCAACCTACATGTTTGTTTGTATTGTTGTGCTGTAAATGTGCGTGAGTGAAAGAGGCCTTGTCTTTTCGCACACTGCTGCACTGGTATCGCTGAATCACTTCAGCAGAGCCCTGCTTCTGTTTTTTCTTTTTACTTTCTTTGTCTTCACGCTTTTCAACGCCGTCTCTCTCCCCGTTTGTCTCTCTGCTGCTTCAGGGGCCTGTTTGGGTAAGACCTCTTGCGTAACTCCCCATCTTCCAACCATTTGATTCAGTATCCATCTGTAGAGCTGCACACAGCAGGCAGCCGCACACACACACACACACACACACACACACACACACACACAGCAGCTCTGCTGACCTTCAGCAAAATGATTGGAGAACTACATTTGTCGGTTTCATGCTAATTCCTTCAACACATGAATCCCACTTTTCCACAAAGTCAAGGTGAAGCTCTTCTTCATTTTCATATTCAAACTCTGCAGCTGTGGTTTTGTTCAGCACGTCTTTCAGGAGACTCAGTTACAGTTTAAGCCCAATATATTCTGCAGGGATGTTGCAGAAAAAACAAAGAGGAGTTGGTTTATTATTGTTTAACAAGAGAGATCCATGTTCGACTTTAATTCTTATGATTGTGGCTCAAACTATAGAACTGCTTTACATCCTTGTTATCAGACATTATTGGTTCTGCCTTGACTTTCATTGTTGAAAGTATGAATATCATTACATCAGTCATCACCCCCAGAGCTAACAATGTCTTAGTGAAGTCTTATGAGCTCCGCGCTATCCTTATCTGTCTCAATCTCCCCATCGTCTGCTTTCTAAATGTCCCTCGCCTTTCTCCCCTGCTTCTTCACCTTGCTGAAAAGTATTGAATCCACCTCTTCTCTATCCTTTTCTTGCCTGTTCATTATCCGTCTGTGTGTGTCTTTACCGTCCCTCCATCTTTTTTTTTTTTCCCCCTCCTCTCCTTCTCTCTGCTCCGTCCTGTCGCTGCAGCACCTGTCGCCTGCTGATTCAAAGATTACAGAGGCTTCGCTACAGCAGCGCGTAGCTGTGTTAGTGGAAACCCTGCATTACTGCAGCGTGTTCAGCACATACTGTACACACACACACACACACACACACACACACACACACACACACACACACACACACACACACACACACACACACACACACACCTGGAGGGAAACTACGATTGCTATGCAGGCAGAACGAGATGAGCTCGTTGTCTCAGACGCGGCAGACAGAGACTGTATTTAACGTTATTAAACCATCACAGCATTCAAGTGCAGATTTACAATCATATTGCTTTTGTTTATAGTTTAGTTTGAGTTTTTATTACCTTAAATTCACCTGTTTTAAAGTGATTAAGCCATTCTTGGAGCTCTCCCAAAGCTATTACAGCTGTGTTATTAAATATTCAGATGTTCACATTTATCATTTGAGGCTGGACTGTTAAAAAAAAAAATCACTTGTATGTCTGCGGGTTTGTCTCCAAAGAGTCGCCATTTCCATCACATGTATGCAGATCCAGTGGGTCTAATGAGACTGTTAACGTAAAGGTTGATGTTTGCATATCTCTGAGCTGAGCTGAGTAGCCAGGAAAGGCGCCTCTCTCTCAAAGAAAGCTAAAAATGTGTTTTAAGGCAAAGTAACCTACAAATGTGGAAATAACAAATGCCTGCAAATTAATGGAAAAATACCTGATCTGAAACACTCATGACTTCCAAATGTGCTCCTCTGTTTGTTGTGCCAGCTTTGTCTCATCGTCTCTGTGTGTGTGTGTGTGTGTGTGTGTGTGTGTGTGTGTGTGTGTGTGTGTGTGTGTGTGTGTGTGTGTGTGTGTGTGTTTGTTGGACATGTGTGTCTCTATCCGTGAATGCTCCTTAGCAGTTCCTGCCATTCATGAACCCTCCTCATGGGTGACTTCCAGCGGTGTCACGGCTGCATATTAAAAGACAAATACGATATTGATATTTTGTGTTGTGATTCTGCAGCAGTAGACATTTTGATTAAATCTCAGGTGGTTTGTTTTTTTTCCACTGCATGAGTTGTGATTTTAATATTCCTACAAGGTGAAGGGAAATGCTCTCATCATAGCACCTGCGCTTAAAAGTCATATAAAAGGGAGAAAAACTGGCGACAGATTTTTAACAAATGTCTACTGCTGTAAAATATAAGCCTATAAGGAACATTAATATTCAAGGACTAAGTCTTATTTCCTGTTCTCTTTTCCTCCACCGCAACTCCCTCCTGCCCCCCCCCACTCCCCTCTTATCCCACTGCACCTTCCCCGATATCCTCTCTAGCGACGGCGGCATGGGTCAGTCTCAGGATGACAGCATTGTGGGGACCAAGCAGTGTCGTCACAGCGTGGCCATCATGCCCATCCCCGGCAACCTGTCGTCCAGCAGCCCCGACCTGCTGCAGCCGGCAACCAGCGTCCTCGACTTCTCCAACCCCGCAGGTAGGAGACTAATGTTGACGCAGTGAAATCGAGGGATTTCTGTGAGGATACAACTGTGGAATATTCTCCTGCTGGTGTTCTTTTTGTTGTGCCTGTTGAGATTTTAGACATCATGGACAAGACTGTCTCCACGTTTCTTTTCTTTTTTTTCTTTTTTTTTTCTTCTTTTTTTTTTTTACAGATTTCAGTTTTTTCTGTTGAAGAAAATTGCTGAGATTTTGGAACATTCTCATAAAAAATTAAAAAAAAAAAGGTGTCAGATAGTGAAAGAAACATGACGGGCAGGAATAATTATGGAAATCGGTGAAATTATTGTATCGTAAATGTCCGATACAGCTATACAACCCCTTAGTTCAACTGTAGTTGTGGTCGCGAACGCAGTGTGTCCCAGTTCTATACTGCTTCCATGTGCTAATTGTCTTTGTGTGGTTTATTTTCGTTGGCATTGAAAATATCAAGTTTTTCACTAAGGACAAACTGCAACATCAGAACGTCACGTCAAATTCAGATTTATAAATGGACGGCCAAATGTTTTTCCCTGAGATTATATTTCTGGTTGTTTTTTTTTTTTCTTTTTGGTTTTCTGGTTTGATGTTCACAAAAGCCGCTTTTCCACCATTCCCAATTTGTTTTAATCGTCTCCAGCTGTGCGCAGCTCCTCCACATCCTTAAAGCCCAGTGACACAATAATGAAGACTCCACGTACTCAAAACCTGCTCAGAACGAAGTGTGTAGAATGGAATTAGGACACAGCTGTCTTACTTTCTCTCCAATGAGGGATTATTTATGACATCCTGGTTGCACTCACTTCAGGTTTGTTTACAGCTTGTCTGATCTGGTCTCAAAGTCCTGTTGTGCGGTGACAGTCCTGCTGTTTTCTAGATCATATCAATAAATCAAAATCATCCCTTATTGTCCCCAGAGAGAGGGACACTTGGGGGACAGAAGGACAATATTTCTCACGAAATGTATTGATTGTATTTTTGTTGAACGTTTACCATGAGATAAACAACTCGTCACCTCATGCCGCGTTCAAATGGAACTCGTGAGCTCGTGGTTACAACGCGGGAAGTCATGTTTGGCGTATGCTCGGTGTTCAAGCGGTTGCATCGTAAAAACGCCGTTGCTTGGCAACGCGGGCGATGTCTAGAAGCCACAGAGGCTCACAATTTGGCAAGCTTACGGTGATGTAACAATGCAGGAAATGCAAAGGCACAGCTGGAAAAAATGAGGCCGTTGGGACGATCAACTTCTTCCTCAGACGTTGGCTATTATCTAAGTTATAAAGACAAACTGCATGACAAAAATGACTCCACATTAGCGTCACACCCAAACGGAAAATGAACTTCCATGACTTCTGCCGTTTCCGTAAACGTCGGCGAACACATCACAACTCGGCTTAAAGAAAATTAGAACTTCTGACGTCGTGAATACCACGAGCGGGCCCGTTCATATGGACGGTAAATGGGACAGCAAATACGAAGCCGTTTGAACGCAGCATCGTACCCAAAGGGATTGAACCAGCACACATTCATGCAAACTTATTTCCTATTATAAAACCTGAATTCCTTAAAGCATCCAACAGATCTTATTGCTTTAATCATATTTCTTTACAACACAGCTGTGAGAGCTTTGGGTGTCAAGGAAGCAAAAGTTTCCCTGCCATTCATTCGCAGCCGTTTATGACCTCGGCGGCCTCGGCCATCGCCCGAGTGTTTCAGGTGTCTCGGTCACAGCTCAGGGCTTCTCTTCTGAAGCCGTTTGTCACACTTGACTTGAGTCCTTGGCCTCATTAAACCGTGAAAGCCACTGGTGGAGTGAAGGACTCGGCGAGTACCGAGAGGCGCAAACAAGCTGAACATAAAGTAAAGCAGCCTCTGGTGAAGTGTAGCTCTAGTGCGCACCGGCTGGGTTCAGGCAAACAGTCACTTGTGCTGACAAAGGAACACATTCACACACTCAAAGCAAGCCTGTGGAGGTTTCTAGCACACAGTCGCACACACACACACACACACACACACACACACACACACACACACACACACACACACACACACACACACACACACACACACACACACACACATCCTGGGGTCTTACTTTTTGAAAAGTCTTTCGCCGAATTGTGTCCATCTGACAAGAATTAACTTTTTTAAATCCCTTTCCTGTCCGACGGGTTTCTGAGCGCGTAATCATTTAAACCAACACGGAGCGCTCCCTGTGGATTTGTGTGTTAGTTATGTGTGCGTGGAGAGTAAAAACCGAGAACCAGAAAGAGAAAGTGGCGAGGTGACGGAGAATACGGTCCTGATTTATTCCACCAGACATTTTTCATTGAGCTCAGACAGACGCACACACACACTTACACACTCCCGCACGTACACTTCTGGTTCACATACATCACATGTGGTTGTGTTACACTCGAGTAAAAACATGCAACTGTACCACATTAATCATCCGCCATTAGATCATGTTTCCTTCAGGTCCTCTGGCTTCCCATTAGGTTTAATATCAGAGGATAGAACAGCCTGTTTAATCACCACTGCCTGTGATACTGTAGATTATTTTTTTTTTGATTGGTCTTAGTTTTTATGGTTTTACAAAGCTCTTGGGTTGTTTTAAGGCACTAATAATGTTTTTTTATGTGAAATCTTTTTTTAATGATTGTATTAGAAACGTTATTCATGACTGTATGTTCAAGCCTGACTCTGTGGCTTATTTTGTGTCGTTTGGTTTAATGTATTTTGTCTGCTATAAGTCATTGTTACTGCTGCATGACTCGGCTGGGACACTTTTTTCTTAATTACGTTGTGCTGGTTCAAGACAGGTTATAAAAAAAACATGATATATTTTGACCATGGATTGGAGGAGTGCCACTTAATTAGAAAGCATTGATAAAAGAAAAATAAATAAAACTTAAATTGGGTAGATTTTTTTTTTTTTTAAACCCTGGGTTGTTAAATTCTTTAAATTAAAATAATAGAAAGAAACAAAAAAAAAACAGTTCAGAGAAGTGGAGCTTTACGACTGCATTGCCGCTGAGCAAGACGACAAGAGCTTTCTTCAGTGTCTCCTGTTTGCAAAGCAACGTTGTGTCTTCTCATACATGTCCCTCCAAGAGAAGACATGCTCTCACTTTCACTTTCTTCTTTGTTTTTGTGTCCTTGTTTCTTTTCCTCTCCTCTCCTCTCCACAGTCCTGTCCTCTCTCTCTCTCTCTCTCTCTCTCTCTCTCTCTCTCTCTGTCTCTCTCTCTCTCTCTCTCTCTCTCTCTCTCGGTCTTTCCTCCTGCGATTCTCTTGCTGTGATTTTAAACAGATTCTCTCGTGTCGACATGTTGACTCATACTCTGCCTCTCTGGTTTCCCCCCCCCATGAGCAGATTAAGGCCACTCCACTGGTCTTCCCTCCATTTCTCTTCTGTCACGATGCTTCCAGCCACTGTTTCTCTCTGTGCTCCTCCCACACTCTCTTTCACTCACATTACACTCTTGTTTTCTCTTTTTCTTCTCTGCCTGCCAAGCCATGGGACTCTACTGTAAGTATAAATACCTCCAATGTTACAGTTTGGTTGTGCTTCAGGAAATGTTCCTCCCAAATGTCCCCTGCATCCTGATACCGTTCTTCTTTAATTCATGAGCTTCCCTGCCGCCCCCCCCCCCCCCCCTCGCCACCCCCCCACTAATCTTTGCATCTCTGCATCCATGAACTGCATCCTTCAGATTGTGGGTTTGTCGTGTGTTCATACTTCTTCCACTTGTCATCTGGTCTTGTGAGAACCTATTAATGTCAGAATAAAAACATTGCCGTCGGTTTTCACCACTCGAAACATAGACACCGACAAGCCCGTGTAGCCGTAAGGATGAAAATGAACACGAACGAATGTGCCACCTCGTGCAAATTTACTGTGCGTTCTTCACAGTTATTGGGTAAAACCTGACTTTTACCCCAAAGAGGCATGCAAAATGTCAGAGACGATACTTGGCAGGATAGATTCATTGTTGGTTTAAGTCCCGTTCAGGAATTAAACATCCCTTCTAAACATTTTTTTTCATTGGATTTTCTTTATTCGAGCTCTGGTATTTCACCCCATGCTACTCCACTGCGCTCTCCTCTCTGGACCTCGAGCCATCACTCCCAGCCCTCCTCTGCTCTGGCTGCTTTCACATGTGATTTATGCCTTCCGACTGTATGATGGAGTGACTGGGAAAATCTTTGGCACGCCGTAGAAAGGAGGGAGACAAGGAGGGGGAGGGGGAGGCTTGTGGGAAGTGTGTAGCCTCTCTTACTGCTGTGTTTGCAAAAAACCATGAAGCCTCCTTTTTTTTTTTTTCTTCTTCTTTTTTTTTTTTTTTTTTTTCTTTTCTCTCGTGTAGTCATCTACTTTGGCTTCAGTCCATGAATAAATTCTCTGGTGTTGATGAAAATGAATGAAGCTTTATTAAAGACGATAATTGATTGGCTGTGTGGTCGGGTGGGCAGCGATTGTCCTCCTGTGTGTGTGTAGGTCAGGTCGCAGCTCATCCAGAGGATTAAACATGATTAGCCCCCCCCCCCTCCCATCCTGGATATGATAGCCAGCTATTTATCTGAGGGCTTCCCACACTCCAATCACAAATCACAGCTAATGAGACACAAAGCATTTAGCTTCCAGTCAACCCGCTGCACGCAAACAGAGAGGCTCCATTCGACTGCCGCAGCTCACAGGGAGGAGGGAACGCTGCACTTAAAACTCCGATGCAGTCTTTGATTCTTTTTTGTGCGGGTCTCCATCTTCAGCATAAAAGTCAGTAATCATTTCACTTGACTTGCAAAGTGTATATTTCATGGGAGTGAAATCAATAAGCTCACAGTCCATAAAGAGGTTATTCATCTCCAAGAAAGGCCGCCAACATCAAAACATCAATATGGCCTCATTCTAGGAACCAGCAAATACAAACGAAAAAAACATATCAAACAAAGCCAAAAAAAACCAACTCTGATTGTTTTCTTTGAAATCAATCAAGGAGTAAATAAAACAAACTATAAATATGCATTTAAGCAATACAAATCATGTTAAATGTCATGTAAAGTTACAGAAAACATCAGTCTGAGTATCCTTTTAAGGAAATATATAATAATGTACGATACACAAAGTCAGCAGGGAGAAATTAAAAAGCATTTGGGTGCATATATACATAGAAAAATAGTGAAAAAGAAAATGTATTTATGCATCCATCTGAAAATGGCACATCAATTTTACTTGCAAAGAGAAAACAAAATGTAACCAACCCCACCACCACAAAATCACATTAGGTAATACAAGTGACTCGCTCTGAATCCCCTACACACACTCTGCGCACACACACACACACACACACACACACACACACACACACACACACAAATGCAGCACCTTATACAAGCAGAGGTGATTGATTATCAACATTCACTTTAACAATATTGTTATTGGCTTTGCCTTCAGCAGTTTGTTTGTGCTTATTGTGTTGCTGCTGCTGTAATGATGATAATAAAGGTGCCCAAGCTATTGTCAACTAAACACACACACACACACACACACACACACACACACACACACACACACACACACACACACACACACGCAGTCCCAGACAGATCAGAGATCCATGTTAATAAGACTGAAGGTAATGACTTTGTGTCTTAACATGTTTCTGCTTATTAAAAAAGAAGTGGTGCGCGTGCGTGTGTGTATCTGTGTGCGTGCACTTGCATGAACATACACTGGAACAAAGTCCTGAATACCTAACCTTTTATTATTATTATTTTGTTCTGGATGTCACCTTGTCTTCATGTTCTCAAAACATTTCCAGCCTTTTGCAGCCACACGTGACCGAACTAAACCACATACAAAATGTGAACACACACGCACACATACACGCACACACACACACACACACGCACACATCGCAGCTGTATGACAGCTTCATCTGGTTGCCTGGACTCCCCCCTCTCTCCGCTTGTCGCTGCGCAGTGTTTATAACTCACTCTTTCTTTTAAAGCTCTTCGGCTGCCTGTGGCTAATGGGCCGTACCCTCTTCCTTACTCAAACACGGGGATCTTTAATGCAGTATTTCACTCAGGGGGAACGTCTCCATTATTTAACACGCATCGCACCGTGTATGTCATGTGCAGCTGCTCCAGCATCAGCAGCCCCGGGAATCGTCTGCACTCGCCACCACCATTTGTTTTGGCCTAAATGAAACAAAGCCTTATGTCACCCAACGTGAAACAACAGACTCATTGTGAGAGATGATGTGGCTTGATTTTGCATTGAGAGCTTTTAAATGGAACGTTAATGAGATGGTTTGCTAAATAATTTAGATTTAAGTGACTCATTATTGCATGAAGAACAAAAATTATGACGCACACCATCATCTTTATAAAACGGTGCTGGGTTTGTGGCTGTGTTGTACCTTATGTGTGTTCCTCTCATTCCATGTGCAAACAGTAAAAAGGTGCAAGAAATACACACAAATTTGAGCTTGAATATAATTATTATATGGTGTTCAAAGCAAACCTACAATTGCGGCACATGAGAAGAAGAAGTGAATTCAGGGACCGTTCGGGATGAATGTGTGGAAGAATCCCACGTTTAACGACGGGCTGGTTGCTCATGAAGCCCACATGCGTGCTGAGGAGTGAGAGTGTTGCATCTTCTTGCATGCATGCATGTTTTCCCTCATCCTGTCTGGGTGCATTTGTCCTTGTTTATCTACCTTGCTCAGATTTGAACTCTAAATGTTTACGTTTACTGTGAAAGATGAGTAATCTGTGACATCAGTGATCCAGTTGTTTGGAAAAAAAATATCCCCAGTGTCACTGACTATCCACTCAGTGTGTTTGTACGCGTGTGTAACTTGTATATGTATTCTCCTGTCTGTGTTGCTATTGTTAAGTGCTCTTATAGAATTATATATATATATATAAGCATGTATATAGCTATTGTTTGGCATCAGCATGCAAGTCCTTATCAAATTGGCTTCACGTGAAGACTGAATTCATTTACTGAATTAAATGGACTGTTTGTCCATTTTTTTTTTACACCAAAGAAGCTTCAGTAGTACAGGACAGAAGTCTTTTCAATTCAAAGCTATTGATGATAAAATAATGAAAATTAAATATGGAAATCATTAATAAAGTCTTCCCGCAATCAGTGCACAGCCCACTTTTTATAATGACCACATTATTGGTACAAAAATAGCTACGAGTTACTGCCTCTGTGCCAGAGGCTTCATTACATTTAGTTCGTTTATTGCATTATTGGCATTTGTCTCATACTTTTACCTTCAGCTCATCCGACCCTGACGAGTCCCTGACCGCTCTCCTCTTTCCTCTCAGACATCCCTGACCAGGTCATTCGGGTGTTCAAGGCCGACCAGCAGAGCTGCTACATCATCATCAGTAAGGACACTACTGCCAAGGATGTCGTCGCCCACACTGTCCATGAGTTCGGCCTCCTGGCAGCGCCTGAAACCTATTCCCTGTGCGAGGTGTCAGTCAGCCCGGAGGGAGTGATAAAACAGCGCCGCCTGCCGGACCAGCTCTCTAAACTGGCTGATCGGATTCAGCTCAACGGCAGGTAGGAAACGCAAACATTACACAAATCGAATACCTGGTTGACTTAAAAAGTTCATCAGAATGCATTTTAAGAGGCGTTAAGATGATGGATGGTCAGCAGCTTCTCCAAAGTGAGGCCAGTTGTGGCAGACCGAGTGTTTCTGTCAACTTAAAAGTACACAAGACACCAAACAAGAATACTTGAATAAAGCAGGAAGCCACAACATTTCAAGGTCAGGGAAAATGGCATGGATGCGTACTTACATCTGAGCCGCTGTGGGGAAGCTTGGACAGAGAGCAGCTAGAAGTGGAACAAAGGATTTGAGAATTTATATAGACCTGAATGACTTAACCAAAGCCATGACCCGAAGCGGCCGGACAAGAAGCCCAGAACCCCGAGACATGAGGGACTTTGCCTCCTTTTCTCTGTTCAGATTATTTCTCGGCCGGTTGAAATTACAAACACGAACACAGCTTTCAGTATCTCGTTCAAATTCTCGAGAGTTTTATCCCCTAAATAGATTTGCAGCTCTGTACTACATCTTTCCCAAATCAGGAAAAATCACAGCGGCTCCAGACTCACTGCCATCTGCTTGAAAGTTGATCATGTACAGTGCGTATATATATCGATTAAATTCTTCTTAAGCAGTGGTTCTCAGTCCTGCTCCTGGGTGTGCAGGGCACTATTCGGTGATGTAGTTAATTCGCCTTGCATTGTCTGGCTGCGTGGCTCGAATGAAAACCAGCAGGACTCCAGCTGCTGAGGAACAGAAGTCAGAAACGATGTCCTAGTTCAATGGAATGATAAATGAAGTTGCGTTACCCATTAAAAGTGCTGGGAAATATTTGTAGTTGCTCCTCTGAGCAGAAAAACAAGCTGCAGTTTGTCTCATTAAAAGCAGGTTACAGTGAACTGTGGTTATTTTCTAAAAGAGTCCAGTCAGAGTCAGTTTCATTCTGAAACAGCAGCTTCTGTTTGAACGAAGACATTTGAACTTTGTTGTGGACACAAAAGGAAGTTTCAGCATTACTTAAGTCGACACTTAGCCTTTATTTGATTGTACGATTTCATTCTTTTGCTTCGGTGTATTTTCTTCTTTTAGATGTCTCCTGGTTTGAAAGTCGCCGTTCCTCTTCTCGATGCCAGACACATTTCACTTTTAAGATGAAAGTTAGGAGAACATGAAGGATAATTGGACCGCAGCCGTAAAAGTCAGCCTTAAAATGAGTCCTCCGTCGTTCTCTTCCCTCCCCACCCCTTCGGTTTTCTCCCTCTCTCCTCGTCTCCCGAGGTCCCTCATCGGTCCCCTCCCAACTAGGTTAGCATGAATTTTTCATCCTCTGACAGGGGCGGAGGCCTCTGCAGACAGCATGGCACGCCTGGAATTATTCATACCCGCACTCACATGGCAGACACATACAAAGATTTAGATGCAGACAATCACCGTCCGACACACAGGCACGCATCTCAGACTTTCAAATAATGCATTTACAAAACCTAGACAAATGGAGACAGGATGCACACACGCTCATGTAGAGGTATGGACCAAACACATATTATTTCCTTACTTTTCTCTCCATTTTATATCCTATAGTAGTTTATATTTATGGTTATAATCAGTGTTGTGTTTGGCCGTATTTTCGACATGTATACACATACATTGTGCCCTGTCGGCAGGATGTACTTGCAGAGTGTATCCAGCACAGTTCGCAGTAGTCGTATGTATCGGGAGCAGCAGAAGGAAAATCTCTGCCCGGCGTCTCGGTCTCGCCTTCCTCCGTCTCTCCCGCTCCGCAGTTGGTGATTGACAGAAGGCCCTAGGAGGGGGCAGGCCGAGCCAATAGCCGGCCTTGTTCAAACTGCCAAAATACATAGAGATGCAGTGAGGGGATCCGAAGCCCGGCGCGCAGACGGATACACACTCCCACATACACCACCAACGGCCATTTACAGTGGCTTGGTTCCAGTGACTTCGCTTCGCCCGGTTCTATTTGGCACCACTTTGTCCATCATTAATTTAGACTCCTCTCCTCGTCTCCTCCTCTTCTCTCTTCCTGTATCCTTTCTTCTTCTCGTCTCATTGTCTCTTCATAACTACTTTTCTCGTCACCTTTTATCTCCAGCCCTCTCCTCTTTCTTCCGTCGTCTTGTCTCCCTCTCTTTTCTCGTCTCCTCTTTCCTCTTCTCTTCTCTCCTCCCTTCGCTTCCTGTTTTGAAGGAGTTACAGAAGTTCCGTCGTTGTTATCCCGTCGTCTTACTTTTTCAGCATTTGCAGATTCTCAAAAAGTTCTAAAATGCCTTAAATCTATATATGTAAATATAACCTTTTAAGTCTTCAATTCTGCTTTTTAAGCTATCAAAAATGTCGCCATCTGTTCCTGAATGTAAAATATGTCTTTATACTAAATGTAAAAATCGGCTTGATCCCTGTCGCTGCTCTTCTGGCACAGTAATGGAGGGCAATTTAGAGTTCCATCTATTCTATGCCAACACTTCACCCCTGAGGGTTGCCAACTCTGGAGGCCTATAAAGCTCATTCCTGGATGACCAAATTACAGCTCCATTAGAGTTTAAGGGTGGTGCGCGCGATTTATAAATATCGAATCACATAAAGAGATAAGAGAGATGGCCTGCTGCTGAAGGCTCTCCCAGAAACCTTTTGGATTTCAAGCTATGGAGAAAAGTCTCTTCTTTTCCTCACTCGGCACCTGTCACCTCTCTCTCATTCTGTCTCTCTTAGTCTTTACCTGAAGGTAAAATATGGCTATAATCCACCAGTTCCATTCGTATCGGAGTAGTTTTGCCTTTTCCTGTAACTAATATAAAGTTGGGGACAGAAAATGTGCGTGTTTAAAATGAAATGTGAGTGAGAGGAACATTCAAGAGATTTATCAGGGTGTGTTTATGTGTGCAGTAAGCTATAGTGGACTGGGGGAAAAAAAACGGGATCTTGTCCACCCACCTGTCTGCCTCTGCAGCTTTTATTAAAGCATCTGAGGAGACTGCAGATCTAGTTCCTGCTGTGCTAAAAATACACGGAGATGATATCACCTTCAAAGTATTCTACATCCTGCATATCCTGATCTCTTTGTAATTATTGTCGGTTTTGTTGTTAATACTCATTGGGCTTCTGCGGCATCATGGCTAGAGAAGTCTGGGACGTAAGAGACTTCTGCGTTCATCCTGCCGTGACATCATTTGTTCGACTCCACACCGAGACAATATTTATAGTAAATAATAAAACCCCACGTGCCCCGTCTTGTCCTCTCCACACCTGTTCTCTTCACCGGCAGGTACTACCTGAAGAACAACATGGAGACGGAGACGCTGTGTTCGGATGAGGACGCCCAGGACCTCCTCAGAGAGAGTCAGATCACGCTGCTGCAACTCAGCACCATGGAGGTCGCTGCCCAGCTCTCCATGAGAGACTTTGAACTCTTCAGGAACATCGAGTCCACAGAGTACGTGGTTTAGGATTTTATTTCAGCATCTTCCCATCATCCTAATGACTCATTTGGCAGTTTGGAAAATAAGAGAAAATGTAACTACCGGATGGTGTGTTGAGCATCACAGGATGTTGGTATTTCTTTGGTGGTATACTGTTTCTATTGTTGTACACTATTTCTTAACTTCAATTTCTTGGTTCTCAGGTACGTGGACGACTTGTTTAAACTCGACTCCTCTGTGGGAAGCGGCAACCTGAAACAGTTTGAAGAGGTGATAAACCAGGAGACCTTCTGGGTCGCCACGGAGATCCTGAAGGAGCCCAACGCCCTGAAGAGGATGAAGACCATCAAACACTTCATCAAGATCGCCCTGCACTGCAGAGAGTGCAAGAACTTCAACTCCATGTTCGCTATTATCAGGTGCGACGACTCATTGTTTCACTCATCTGTCGACAGGATTCTTATTGTGTGATGACGGCCAGCACTCGCTTCGTCTCCTCTGACAGCATTTGTGCCAAATGAGCTTGGGCGGCTGCTTTTCATTCCCCCCCATCCTCAGGACAACCAGCCTGCCTCTGCAGCCTTACAGCATTTAAAATAAGAGTCCCTCAGCAACAGTTACACTTATTGTTTGTTGCGATCGCTGAGTCCCTCTGGCCTGTGTGGTTTGGCTGAGGATGTAAATGTGGTTCTGCTATAAGGGATGAAACCCATTTCTGCAGCAACATTTTAAATATCAATGTACGAAGCTGTGGAGCTGCGAGATGTTTTACTGCAGATGGAATATATTTGGATTAATTGAATTGATCACAGATTTTGCTGTACAACCTTCTCTTCTCTTGAACTCACCAGGGGATACATGAGAGTGTCACTCTCTCTCACACAGCAGGAAAAAAAACTGTCCACTTGTTATGTCAGACAGCACCCGTGTCCACTTCCAGTCTGGACTTGCACTATACGGAGCTCAGCAGTATGTCGAACATCTGTTTGCTGCTGTAAAAGGCACTTCAGAGCAGAAGTGTCTGACCTCCGTGTCCCGTTACACTCCTGCTCACAGCGGGACGTCTTCGCGCATATGGCTCTGTGATGCATAACCTGCCTGGTGACGGGGGTGCGGCTGCTGCTGAGTTAGTGTGTGTGTGTGTGTGTGTGTGTGTGTGTGTGTGTGTGTGTGTGTGTGCGTGTGCGCGTGTGCGCGTGTGTTTGAAACTAGTGAAAAGGGAACGTGATAGAGAGGCCGGGCAGAGAAATAAAGAGCAAGCCAAGCCAACCAAAGCGGGTTGGAAAGCAAACCTTTACGATAAGCTACTGCAAAGAAACAGAAAGGTTTTGGAAAGGACAGGACAGTAACCAGCAAGATAATGAAAGGAAGGGAGCAGAAATAAATGCAGCGCCAGTCATAATTATCAGCTGTCTGAATGAGTCTGCTCAGAACTGACTTTGCGTCAAGGGCTTTTCTGCTCTGGAAAAGGAGGACCTCATTCACTGGACTTGGTTAGCTCAAAAAGTAGGAATGGTGCAAATGACACTAAAACTAGGCTCCTTTCTTCTTTACCCTTGTTTCCATTCACCTGTTCCCTCATTTCCCCCCACTACCCCTCCCCTTCCTTCTTCTTCCCACCACAACCTATTTATCTCTGCCTCCCTGCCTCCCTTCCCGCCGCCCTCCTTCGCACCCTCGTTCCTCTCCGACGCAGCGGGCTGAACTTGGCACCGGTGGCTCGACTGCGGAGCTCGTGGGAGAAATTGCCCAGCAAGTACGAGAAGCTGTTCGGGGACCTGCAGGACGTCTTCGACCCTTCCAGGAACATGGCCAAGTACCGCAACGTGCTGAGCAGCCAGAGCATGCAGCCGCCCATCATCCCGCTGTTCCCGGTGATCAAGAAGGACCTCACCTTCTTACACGAAGGTAGAAGACCTTTTTCTTCTCCCTCAAATTATCCACTCAGACGTCGTCCTGTCTCAAGGGGGCTTAAAAACCCTAAAGACCTTTTTTTTTTTTTTTTTTTTAGGTTGACATTTCATTCTGTTCATGTTGAATGTCCTCTAGTTCCTCTGGGCATAATTTGAGGCCCACTCAGGAGGTTTACTTCTGCTAAAGGCTTCCCCATTTCGCCTTGTTAACATACCACAGAGTCAGGTCAAAACTACCCAAACAGACTTCTGCTTAAGGGCTTTATTCTTAAAAAAAAAAAGAAAAAAAAGAAGAAGAAGACTTGAGGCCGTATGAGGAATGAAACAGAAAGCATGTTTAATTGTGCAGGTTGCAAAAAAAAATTCTCAAATTGCCCAGCGTGACTGAGAATGAAAGAAAGACATGACTTTGATCTGCCGGAGGAATGACACGAAAGAGACCAGAATAAAGACATTTTCACTTTGAAGATTTGACTTAGAAATATTGCTACAAATAGCATGTTGCAAATGTCCCCCCCCAAAAAATGTGAATAATTTACATCCATTACAATGTTGACAGCTGACTTCACACTTCATATTTGTGCTTGCATCTGTGTGTGTGGTTCTGCTTGTGTTTGCGCGCCCAGGCAACGACTCCAGTGTTGACGGCCTCGTGAACTTCGAGAAGCTGAGGATGATCGCCAAGGAGATCCGACATGTGGTGCGGATGACCTCCGCCAACATGGATCCTGCCCTCATGTTCAGACAGAGGTTGGTTGTTCTGACACAACTACTCCTAATAACCTTTTTCTTCCCAAGATGTACCGCTGCTGTTGGAGCCAGTTTCCCAAATACAGGCTCACTGAAGCTCTTTTAAGTCACCAGTGAAATGAAAAGCCCGTATGTGTAGATTTGTGTGATTATATCAATCAAATTGTTTTTGAAGCTTTAAGTTTGTAGCAAAATGGAAAATCGGTATTTTTTTTTTATCAGCCCAATTACTCCATACATGAGTGTAATGAAAATGTTGATCAGGGGTACATGCAAGTGAATTTTTGAGGCTCAGAAATCATCAGAGGACACAATGATTAGTTTCTTTGCATAATCTTTTGGTAATTTACTGTTAATGGATCAGCTAAATCATTTTCACACAGTTTGTGGTTTTGCAAGTGATAAAACAAAAATCCATTGGGCATCTTTGAAACCGGCTCTTCTTGTTTCCCTTCAGTCAGACTGCAGCAAAAACGGACTCTTCTCAGAAAGAGAATGCAGAAACTCCAGTTTCGCAAAGCAGATTCTAGGTTTTAAAAAACTTCGAAAAACAAATGTTGGCAAAAAGGGAACAACTACACCCATACCTCCACCGGCCAACCTCGATCCTCCACCTACGGGATCGGGCGCACACTCAAGGTCTGGTTCGATCAATTCCCGTTCACTTCCTGTCCGATTCGTGGCCCCCGTGGTCTTTCGATTGCGTTCCTGTGCTGGAATGTAACCGCCCGAGGACACGGGGCATGGATCGACTGGAACTGGAGGTGGAATTGATGCCAGCCGCAGTGTGCAGTTGGCATCACTCAGTCTGTGTGTGTTTATCACAGTCTGTCACTGCTTCAGTGCATGACTGCCCCCTGCAGGCACTCCCTTCAAACTACAAACCCAAGACGTCGGAGAAGATGCTCACAAGATGACTTAAGTTGCACACATAGAAATCCTCAGCGTAGCGACACGAGGCCACGACACACACTCTTTAGGTTGATATGGGGAGATGTCCTATGTCTGGTGTCCTCCCATCTCCAATCATTTCCTGTTTGTTTGTGGTGGCATGACCTCGACATAGTCTTGTCTCCTCCCCCCCCTGTCCCCCTCCCCCCTCCCCCCCGACCCTTGAACTTGTCTCTAAGTCACGCTTCAATCTTCACGCCTCTTGCTTGCAGGAAGAAGAGGTGGAAGAGTTTAGGGTAAGTTTGTCCTGGTGACCGGTTTCATCCTGTTTTCGGTCTGGACCAGCAGAAATTTAATCCACCCCTGCATCCCCACCGCCATTAAGATCTGCATGTGTTCCCCCCGCCCTTCCCCTCCCTCCCCCCTTCTGACTTTACCTGAGTGTACATGTGTGTCTGCCTGTGCTGCTGTGTGTTTAACCCCTTCCATTTGCAGTGCTCCATTCACATGAAACATACCAAAGTCCATCATTGACCCATTAATTGTCCGCCCTGTTCATGAGACTGTATGTTTGAGTCATATAGTAGCTTCCAACAATACTAAGTGTTTGTTTTTACCAAGTGGCTCTGAAGACCTTCACAGGGACAGATAGTGATAAAGATCGTGCGGCATTTACTGTTAGTACAGCTTCTAACACGATCATAAACATGAACACCATTCGATAAAATATCGTTCTTTTCTGGGCCAAAGGAGAAAAAGAATTGGAACGTAAGATAGCACAACTTTACAGACGAAACGGTCCCAAAAAGGCTGCATAGAATGTAAAAATGTAATCTAATAGAATATATTTCAGGTAAATGAGTAAAAAAAAAAAAAAGAAGCCAGTTAGCCTCTTCTGGATCTTCTGGTCATATCAGGTTCTTCATAAGCAGGTGGCGTTGCCTTATTTGCCGTCAAATTTGCAGATTTTTTTTTCAGACTTCTTGCCCAAGTTGGCTTGAAAAGGTGGGGTTAAAAGTTCACTTGTAAACCTGACAGCAGCTCAGAAAGCAGCCTGCCTGCCTGCCTGCCTGCCTGTGAAGTCTGCCGTGTGTGATGGAAATGGAAGTGAACAGCTTTGAAATGCACTTTTCAACTTTTCAAGCCAACAGAGAAGAAGAAGTCCTCAAAATTTGAACAGCCGCAATTCCATGACGGACAGGCAAACTCCTGAAGCTCATGTAATGTGATTGAACCCTGTCAAATATAGGCAGGTTAAAACAAACTGTGGCAAGTATTTGCAGATACTATCTGACTCAGGTTTGGTGTTTGTTCATATGTGCATCCCGCCATAATATTCCCCATATCGAATACTGTGCATCTTTTGCCCGCCCCTCCCCACCCACCCACCCCCATACCCCCCCCCCCCCCTTCTAACCCTTTTTGCCTCCATCAGACAGAATGTTCTGCTGTTCTGTACTGTGATAGCATGGCACACCAGGGAGTGCTGCCTCCCTCCCAGTTGCATGGTCCTGTTTTAAAATGCTCTGCTCCGGCTCGCAGACAAGTGAACAGATTTTTATAGCAGAGGCGCTTTTTGATACGAAAGTTGCTGTTTTACTGTGTACGGTACTGATTGTTGTTTACCGTTCTTCCCTTTTCTCTCTCAATCTGCCTTTTTTTGTTTTCCCGTCTTTGTATTTCTACGTGCATTTCGTCTTGCCTCCTTCATCTTCTTTTATTTATTCCCTTCTCCGCTGCTTCATCTTCTTCAACACAATTCACCGTTTCTGTAACCTCTTTTAATTCCACGCGCATCCCATCGTCCGTCTGGCTCTTCTACTTCATCGCATTTCCTTTCGCCTCCTCTTCCTCTCTGTCCTGATTATTCTTCTGCCTCCACTCTTCCTCCTCCACTCTTCTTCTCATCAGGTCTCTGAGTCAGGGCAGCACCAACTCCAACATGCTGGACGTGCAGGGCGGCGCTCATAAGAAGCGAGTGCGTCGCAGCTCCCTTCTGAACGCCAAGAAGCTGTACGAGGACGCTCAGATGGCCCGAAAGGTGAAGCAGTACCTCTCCAACCTGACGGTGGAGACGGATGAGGAGAAGCACCAGATCATGTCGCTGCAGTGCGAGCCGTCTTACAACACATGTAAGTAACACACAAGCCGCTTCACTGACTGAATCTGTTCTTTTAAATAAGTAGCTTAATTGGTTATATATTTGTACGACTTAAATCAACACCTTTGCTCCTTACCTGTTATACACTATTATAGCACTGTACAAGTTCCGCATGCACATGAGCCTGTTAAGAAACTGAAAACTGAAGAACAAGTGACATATTCTCTAACATTCAATTTATAAGACACGTTTGTAATTATTGAAGTAATTACGTCTTTAATTTAAATGTTTGACATGTAATGCTTGATATAGAGGATTAATGAAATTGAATAAATAGTTTTTTTGTTGGTTTTTTTTATATAAAAAGTGTGTTTCACTGGGTGAGAGCTGATCTGATTTGTATTTCTGGCTTGCGCTGCCACCTAGTGTGTTTGCAAATGTCCTGCAGGAAATTGCAGTTGGGAATTGATTGATCAGTTGACAGACACCACCGCTGTGATGTACCCTTCAAATTCTCTGTAGAACAAAGCAAGCACACAATATTCATTTTTTTCTTTGAGGTTAAAGGAAACGTAGAAGTGGAAAATCTTTAAATTTACCACACACTTTGTGTGACAACAGAATGTCATAATGCTAAAGGGAAAATTTTGTTGCTTTTGTTCTCTTTAAGACAAATCTACTGTAGTATCTGTTCAGATCCAAGTCTCAAGATGAATGAAAAACATAATCCAATTTAAAAAAAAAAAAAATCATATTTAGTGGAGTAGATTTTGAAAAGTTCAAACAAAGAGCCCATAAAGATGTGTCTAGAAAGTGTTTGTCATTTCCAGCATCCCTCTTTAATCCATTTTCCGTCTCCTTCCTGCGGTTGCAGTGTCTAAGAACTTGAGTGAGAGGCGATCCACCAAGTCGGACATGTCTCCAGTGTCTCTGCGATCGACTCTGCCTTCGGGAAAAACACAGAACAGGGTGTCACAAGTCCTCCAGGTCCAAGTCCCGCTGAACCCGCTACGTAAGAAGAGCACTGCCAAGGACATCGGTATACTGAGTGAGTTAATCATCATCATACTCATTTATGTCGAGCTGTGCTTTACTTCTTAATGCTCTTTTCTCGTCAGAAATTCATTGTATGTCATTGTAATCTTCCCATTTTCTACATCTGTTTGTATTGTACATCCCTCTGCGTGTTGTGTGGAGTTGATCGTTGGTTATCATTGAATGAGTGTTAAACAACAGCAAAATGGTGATTAACTACATTAGGTAGCATCACCACTAGATGCCACTAAATCCTACAAACTGCTTCTTAAAACAAAATCTGTTAGGAAGGCTATACCTAAAATCAGCATAAAAGTTGAGCCACAGTATTCACAATCATTTGTGTGACAAAAGATTTTTGTTTTCCTGTTCTGTGTATTACAGGTTAGTTACCTTTTCTGAACTCACGTTTCTCTCTCTCTCTCTCTCTCTCTCTCTCTCTTTTTTCTCTTCAGACTCCAGCTCTCCCCAGGTGGTGAAGAAGCCTCCAGTGAACTCATCAGAGGAGTGGAGCACAAAGAGACCTTCTGACGACACCGTCTCCACCATCTCCTCGCTTCACTCCAGCCCCACGGTGTCGCCTCAGGGCTCCCCACGCAAAGGTCTGCAACAGGAACTGTGCTTTTCACCCTGCGTTTTTTTTTTTTTTTATCCGATAGATAAAGAGTTGACTTGAGTGTAGTGAAGCTCTAATAATCTTCCCGAGTTATTCAGAGTCTACGCCTCATTTTACGGTTAATAATGTTTTCATATATATACTTTTTTTGAGACACCTTGTAACTCTCCAACCACCCTGTTGTTTCATCCCTCCCTTCGACTTTCGTTTTCTCTGTCAGTGGGAGGCGTGGCCAAATCCCACAACTCCAACCACATGAACTTGTCGGGATCCTCGTCATCGCTGACCAGCGACGCCAGCACGAAGGCCGGCACCGTCAGCCTGCGCAGCTACGGCATAGGTGGGGCTCTCCTCCACAAGAGGATCGCACTGATGACCAGGCAGCACAGCCGAGACAGAAGCAGGGAGAGAGAGAAGGAGCAGGAGGAGAGGACGCAGGATGAGGCGGTTCAGAGAGGCCCGTTTCCTTCAGAGCAAAGACGAGGACGAGCCGGGCAGCAGAACGACCAGGGTGCAAAGACAGATGCAGGGAAAACGGTACTGAGGGAAAGAGCAGGAAGCCCAGCACAGAGATGGACAGGGACGCATCCAGAGGTCCACACTGGGTCTCCTCCCAGATTGGAGCTCATGAGTCTATCACCTCTTTCCAAGCCCCAGTTTGTGAGACCCAAACCTCCAGAGTCGCCCATCAGGACCAGGCTGATGTCACCATTCAGGATACTGAGGGAGAGGAGTCAGTCCAGAGAGAGGCCAGTGGTAGTCAGGCCACGTGTGAACAGCGGGGAGGGAACGGGAGAGAGTGAACCCTCCTCACCTCAGAGTGAGACACAAGAACAGGCAGAGCAGAGAGGCAAGAGGTCGGTCAGCCCCAACCCCTTCATCTGGCTGTGCAGAGACAAACGCAGCAGGAGGAAGACTGTCTGACAGAGTGAAGTTAGGGAGGACGGTGGTATTGATAAGAATTCCTCGCCAGACTTAGCTTCTCAAACTGATGAAAACTCATTTCATTTTTTTGAAGCACTAAAGTAAGTGTTGCTCGAGATACAGTCGCCTCAAATCCTCCGCGAGTCACAGAAATGTGAGTTCTCGCTGAATATTTGAAGGAAGATGATATCTGCGCCACGATAAAGAAGCACACGAGGCAGTGACATCAGACAGAAAAAAACATATCAGTGTGTTCTCTGAGGTCTCCCAACTTTTTTTTTTGTTTGTTCATCAGCATAACAGTAAAAAAAAAAAAAAAAAATATATATATATATGTAAGTGTTGCAACTTCACTGAGGAGCCAAATGTAGCGAAATATGTCACCGTCAAAGCCGGAGTCATATTCAACTTAACATTTTCATCACAAAATGAAGGATCTTTTGTCGCCACGACACATTCTTTTCTGAATTCATTTTCAAATGCACTTTCACATTTCATGTCATTGTTGATGAGTGTAGGTTGTGGTGTGTGACGTTCTTCCGTGTAATGCAGGATTTCATGTTCATGTTCGCCTGCGGTCACAGTTGATTTTGTTCTGCAAGTTTTTGTCACATAAAGTTGAAACTGTGACCCCGACAGTGTGTTTCACAGTCATTTCAACACAGTTCAGTGTCTCTGTAGGGATGTTGGCCTCGGTTCTCAAAACCACCTGCTGTCCCGTGTAAATGCTAACGGACAGTCGTGTACATTTCAGACTGATTCGAAGTTGCGTCAAACTTTGGGTCGTCTCCTCGTGATTGCAAATTAGTCTGGATTTGTTTTAGTTTTTGTCATCTTCATGGAGCATGGTGATTTGAAGTGCAGTTATTGTGCAACAGAGATGACCTGTTGGCTGTTGGTACACCAGCACTGCTGCGGTTTAGCCACTATAACCATCATTGCCACGCAGACAGAGTAAAATGACCTATATTCATGCTGCTGCTTCAGTCGAACGCTGCCAGTCTTCTCTTTCGCTTTCCGTCCTTCACATTTTTATTCTGTACAATTATCTGCCTTTTACGTCACCTTCGCATATTCAACATCTGAAATGCTCCTCTGTCCAGGTTACACCCTCCTGCCAGCCGGTAAAGCGGACAACCTGTCGGACTCGAGTCACAGTGAGATCTCGTCCCGCTCCAGTATCTGTTCGGTGGACTCGGTGCCGGCTCCGGGGCCCGAAGACCGATGTAACAGCGGCACCAGGACGTGTACGACTACTGCCACTATTCCTGCGACATCTACTGCTCCAACATCTGCTGCGGTCGCCGAAAGCACGGCAGCGACGCACGCACACTTAAATGCGGATTACAACCAGCCCAGCACAAGGCAAGTTCAGTTCCTCTGATCGGTCTGGTTAATTCATTAAAGTCCAGAAGAGAGCATCGAACATCAGGATTCTTAAGTGCTTGTATTTTGAAAGTCATATTGACAGAACTCCTGTGTGTCGCTGAATGTGGGCATTTCTGACTGAAAGATAACATCTCCTGCCTCCATTTATCCATTCGCTACAATATGTTGGATTTATGTTAATGTGTATTTAAAGTAAAGTATTTAAATTTGTGGGGGGGGAAAAATATAAAAATCATGTGAAAAATTGTCTAATCAACCAAAAATGTCACGACCCCCTGCAGTACCTACCACGGACCCCCTAGGGGTCACGGACCCCCTGTTGAAGACCTCTGCTTTAGAGAAATAAAGCTTTTTCAAATGGGGCTTAACCAGCTTGATAACATTAGATTATACGACAACAAATATTTTGTGGTGTATAAAAGCTCTCTTCGACAAACACTGATTGTTTATTCCATCTGGATCCCTGTTACATCACCCCCGTGCCTTGGCCTGAAGTCATTTGCCATAAGTCAACAGACGGCGTGACAACAGAAGACAAATCTTGACAGCGGTTCAACTCGTCTGAAGGACGTTTGAAAATATATCAAACATTCTCCGTTTGTGGTCCAGATTCCTGACGGCAGATATTTTCGGTTCTCAGCTGCGACTCAGCAAACCTCGAAACCACCGGGACGCGAACGTATAGTGTCATCACAAACCTTGCGTCCGCCGCCCCGCACACACCGTCTGCTACCTTTCCATTTCCTCTCCCGGCTGGATTCCAATTACGTCCTCCCCTCATTAAAACTCAGAGAACAGGAAGTTGTAAAACGCAGCGGGTTTTTATTAGTATCCCACATTTACTGCCCTCCTCTCTCCTCTCTCCTCCTCCCCCTCCTCCTCCTCCGTTAACGACATATCGGTTTTCACGCAGGCGGCTTTTTAATCTGACTGAGTAAACAACGCAGCTTTTTTTTTCTTTTCTTTTTTTTTTTACCGGCTGCTGTTTGTTTATTGCTCCTTCATGATCAGGCCGTTCTGTCTCATAAAGAGCAGACTTTAAATATCGCCCGACGCAATAACCCATCTCCTTCTCCTTCATTATATTACCTCGGCAGCCTCGCCGCATAACACCGGCCTGTTTTATGAAATATGGCTCGGTTTCATTGAGTGACTTGTTTGTCCAGTAAAACCGTGTCAGTGAATCAAACCGCTGGTTTATTAAAAAAAAAAAATAAAAAAAAAGCGGCCGAGGAGGACAAACTTTTCTTCAAGTATAAATTTTTTTTTTAATCCAGACGTTGTGATCCATCACGCTGTCAAGGTTTTGTTTTGTGATTTTGTGAGGAGCGCGTGTACCGAGGAGGCGTAAACGCGATTGGCTGAAGGTTTGACAGTGACCATATTTCACAGGTGACACAGCAGGAACATGAAAAAGTTGTGTAACATTGAACTTCATCCTATTTTCTCTCGTCTTCTCTTGTTAGTGTTTTGTTGGCGACTCTCTGACCCGTATGTCCTCCAACCAACAGTGTTTTATAGTTATTGAACCTCTTCTTCTTCTTCTTCTTCTTCTTCTTCTTCTTCTTCTTCGCTCTTCTCTCTTCATCGTCAGTTCAGTCGGACTCACCTCTCCCTACTTTAGTCTCTGCCCGTACATCACCAGGAGTTTGTGTATCATCTTTTTTTTCTTTTTTTTAACTGACAAACTCGATCATTACTTGAGTCGATGACGCACCTTCACGCCTGATGTGTTCAGGAAGTGATCAGATATCCGGATATCTGTTCCTATGCTACATTTCCGTGCACGTTCAGATTTCAAATAAGCAAATAAAGATATATCCAGATGTCTGACACCTGGATATAATACAGTAGTTATAATGTTCTCTAAAAACCTGATCATAAAACAGATAATATTATTCACAGCAGACAGCACGCATAATTCAACTTTAATATTTTGCATAATTTTTCTGTCACTGCGCTGCAGTTTAAAATCTCATTTCAATTTTTTTTTTTTTTTTTTTTTTTACAGTAGCTCTGCATCGTTGGCCCGAGGATACGTAACGCGAGCCTCCACCTTCACCTCCTCCGTCTCCACGGAGGAGCTGACCCCTGACCACACCTCCCTGGACTCTGTGGCCGACAGCGGCCGCGGCAGCTGGACGTCCTGCTCCTCCAACTCCCACGACTCCTTCCAGAGCCTCCCCGCCTCCTCCTGCCGGCCCTGGGACCACGGCATCCACGGCCACCCGCTCTCCCTCCCGCACACGCACCTGGGCGGCTTCAAGCACACGCAGCTGAGCAGGCCGATAGCCGAGGTCGAGGCCGCCGGTCCGGCGTGGGCGAACGAGGACGGCGCCAGGCACCACTCCAGAGACTCCAGCTCAGACTTGTCCAATCAGTCGCGGCAGAGCTGGGCGTCGTCCAGCTCGCTGTCGGACACCTACGAGGGGAATTACGGGACGATAAAGCGGCGAAACACCTCGGAGCACCCCTCCTCGCCGGCCAACGAGGAAGGAGGGCAAAGCACAGATCCCGCCTACAAAACGGTGACATCAAGCACAGAGAAGGGCCTGATAGGTGAGGGGTCAGGTTGCGAGTTCGATTCCCTGTAAACGCGGTGCGGCAGTGACGGAGGTCAACTCTTGTCGCTTCGTGCGTGTGTGCGAGCGTCTGTCGAGATAGTTAAAGTGGTAAATTGGCTTTCCCAGCAAACAGCAGGCTTAATCTCTCTTGGAGCTGAATATCAAGACGGCCGCCCGTTCTTCATATTCAAATTCCCGTTAGTGAAGTTAAGTCTGCTGTGGTTGTCTGTGAATTACTGCAGCTTTTTGCTGGTGTCATAGAAATACTGCACTTTGGCATTTCTCACGTCTTTGCTCCCAGATCCCAAACAGATCTCCAGGTTGTCGCTGTTGGTTCTCCATCTGACAGGAGTTACAGAACAAACTCATTAGCCAAGAGTGTAAATTTGTCTTTTGACTCTCCCGCTGTAGTTTCGTGATAAACTTTAAGACTGTGCAGTTTGACGACAAAACTTTTGAGTCGGTTTACCCAGAGTTTGCAGAGGAGGAGTCAGGACGGTGTCGCGTCCGCTGCAGAAGCATTTTAATCAGTGGACGAACAGAAAGTGAATTTGATGATCGATTAATCGTTGAAATGAGTCATTCTCTGCCCGCATCACATCAAATGGGACAATTTGCTGCTCCTCTGTTTCATATTGCTGTAAATTAGGTTTTTGGACTGTTGATCAGAATATGCCGGGCGTTATTTTTCTATTTTCCGATGATTTAAGAACCGAGCGATTAATCGATTAATCTTTTAAATACTTGTAAGATTAATGGATGATAAGAAGAATTATTAGTTGCAACTGTAGTTCTGTCTGTATCCGCTGCAGCCATCCATCTCATCGGTTGTATATTTTCCTTTTAATTTTGGACACGTTTTGTTGCATGCACAGTCGCCTGTTGTGTTAGTGGAACATTGATTTGATTTTTTCCATTATTTTCTTTTTGTTTCTTCCCTTTTCACTCAACTCCCCCCCCCACACACACACCTCCCTCTCCTGGCACCTCCCCCATCACTTCCTCACTCCCTTCCCCCTCCTACATCTCCATCCCTCCTTTTTCTTTTTGATCGGCACCTACATCCATCCAGTGTACTGTGTCACCTCCCCCGCCAAGGATGAGCGTTACCGAGCTCCCCCTCCCACCCCTCCAGGCTACCAGGGTCTGGCTCTGGGGGATCTCGGCCTCACAGACGGAGTAGTAGGTGGGCCAGGAGGTCTCCTCCCCAGGCCTCCTCACCTCAGACCTCCGGACTACAGCGTGGCCCTGCAGAGAAGCAAACTCCTGCAGAGCCCCGGAGCCGCTGGCGGTCTGGCCGAGGCGCGGCGGCTTGCCGGTAACCTCCACCTCCAACACCAAGACGCCCGGACAGCCGGCTCCACGCAGGGCCACTCCAGACCGCCCAGCATCTGCCTCCCACCGCAGGATCTGGCTGACAGTGAGGATGGTACGTCCCCACCGGCGTTAGCGCACACTGTTGGTTCCCTTAAATAGCAGTTTGTTTATAGGGCAGCGTGCAGAGTGAAGGCGTTTATTCTTCCAATCAAAGAATGATCACAAACTTACAAAAATGTATAAAGACAGAAAATTGAAGAATTTTTGATGAAACAAAATCTCACCGTTTTTCTAACAGCCGGTGACTCCAGTAAAGATGAACAAGTCAAAGGCACATTCATATGTGTGACTGTGATATGATTCATATTATCTGCTCAATTTTAAGACCCATGGAAAAGAAAACAAAGAAACATGTCTTTAATTACTGAAAACCGTCAACGTGTCCTTCATGTTCGACCTTGCAAATGCAACACAGCTTCAGCAGTTTTTATTCGGCAAAAAAAAAAACTGTTTAAGAAACATACGATATTAGTGAAAATAAAAATGTGAGAATGTGTGCAGGCCTAGAAAATTATTTCATTAGTTTCTTTCTTTAAAATATGGCTCTAGAAGGTATTAAAAGTCATACATATTTTCTTTTTTTTTGCTGGGGGCAGATTTAAAATCCTTGTTATCTGAATGCAGGATTTATGCGGTATGTTTTATCAACTAAAGACAGGATTGTTGGAACCGCGGATTGGGCCTATTTAACCCCTTTATTGGAGTTTCAGTCTGCACCATCAGAACACTGTCAACCAAAGGCTTATCGTCTCCTAATGATCAATAGGTTGTTTGCGTATCCATCCGTTTTCTGCCTCTTCTGTGTCCAGGTCGCATGAATTATTGATAATATTATCAGGGTTTATTGTTTTACACTGTAAAAAAAAATGCAGAACAAAATATGATATAACTAACTCCAGGCTGTTTTGTTCCTTCTGGCTTTCCATCATAATTTCAGTATAATTTGGTGCGATGATGAAACGGATATGAAACTGCATTACAAATATATATAAAAAAAGAAGAATTTTAGTCATTAAAAGATGCAGACTTGGTGCCAATTGTTGTCCTCTCTTTTCTCTTTTCCAGATGAACAAGTGTCAGCGGTGTAAAGACAGCGACCTCACACACACACACACACACACACGCGCGCGCACACACACACACGGACCAAGTTGTGTTGATCAGGCAGGCTTCGGACTGAGCGAGCGGCCTGCGATCATCACGTGTCAGAGCACATTCTCCAAGCCCCGCCCACAACCCCCCCCCCCTCCCCCTCCCTCACCGTGTGACGTCGCCACAGGCCCGTAACCCTGAACAGTGAGCAAGCGGGGTCACGTGACCTCTGTCCTCCAACACACTCCTCTTTTTTAAAAACCCATTTCACAAAACAAAGAAGAAACGATTTTAGATACTTTTTAATAACTCAAAGCAGGCGGTGTGATGGAATCGTATCGCAGCGAACGGACGTAGACGATTACAAAAGAAGGAAAGAGTGACAATAACGATGCCTCATGAGAAGAAGCCTCCTTGGAAACAGACCACCATGTACCTCCATTTTGCGCTCCAAGCTCTCTTTGATTTTACAATTTAAGCTGTTGTACAGTGATTTTGTTCTATTTTATTTTTGTGTACAGTGGTTATTTTTTTTTCCCTTCTTTTCAGTTGCATCTCTGAGCTTTGCGAAGTTTTAATATTAGAATAGAGAAGAAGAGCAGACAAAGGGACAGAAATCTGCAGACACAAGTCTAGTATTGACCTTGTGTGGGGATTTTTTTTATTTTATTTTGTATTTGTTGTTTTGTTGTGATGTTTGCAGTTTTGTCGTCAGCTCGAAAGAAGATGAATGTAGGTGTATAAAAAACAAGAAAAAAACAATTAAGATTTTCTTTTTTTAAGGGCCTCTTTTAAACCCTGGCACTGATGACATAAATTTACATGCACCAGACCTCTCCAAAAAAAAATAGAAGAAAAAAAAAATAATACAGCTAGAATACTTTGACCTTTGACCTCATCAGAGGTCAGGAAAGCCCCACCCCGCCTCCAAGAGGAGGAGGAGGAGGAGAAAAATGAACCTCCCAAAGCAACAGGAAGCCAATCTGTTTCGTGTTTAGCACTTATTGTTCTTTTCCGAGCTTTATAGAAGAAAAAAAAAAAAAAAAAAAAAGACAAACAGCGTCTCTCAGGCAGTTTTCGGTGTCTACGCGTCGCGCTCTCCACCGCCGACCCACCCACCTCTCTTATTGCTCGTTCAGTCTGACGTGAGGTACTTTAGCGGCATGCTGCCTCCTGGATGTTCTATAAAAACTGTATTGTAACTTGTTTTTTTGGTTTTTTTTTTTTTTTTGGTTTTTTTTTTAATGAGCTGAAGAACAAATGCTTCGCTGCTTCCCGTAGAGTAAAACGCGTGTTGTTGTTTTAACGCAGCAGCTGTAATAAAACGATAAATTAGCACTGTGTGGTCACACAATGCGCATGCATTATACACACACACACGCACGCACGCACGCACACACACACGCACGCACGCGCACCAAAATGTTAGTTGGTGTGCATAAAGACAAAGTACAGTGTTTACACCGATGCTTTTGTTTACAGTGTTTATTAGACTAGTTGTCTATGGAATTACAAGCTGAAATGTTAAAAGTAGAACGCTCCAGGTTCTTGTAAATTTGTTTATAACGCAGCAGGAATATGCAGACGCAGCATCAACTTTGACCATGTGCTCACAGCGTACCTCTCTCGTCTCTGATTTTCTGCCTCTTATTTAAAAAAAAAAAAAAAAAAAAAAAAAAAAAGAACAAGCAAAACAACAAATCAGCAGATATTTGAACGCCTGCCTCGCATCTTCCTTTCCATGTCCATAGTATATTTTGTAGACTATTTAAAGGACGTGCTTGAAAATTGTTTTATTTGTATTGAAAAACGGAAGCAAAATTTGTACATTATTCAAACGGAAAGTGTGTTTGATTTGTGTTTTGTTCTGCAGTCCGGCGGGGATGTAACTGGAATGAGACGTTCTCCTCCCTCTGCCGTTTGTCTCCGTGATGCTTCTTGTGTCTTGTTTTTGTTGTTGTTGTTTTTTTTTGCCACAGAAAGACTTGAAATGATCGATCGCTAATATATACATGGCATATATATGAATTTATACGTATATTTTTTTGTTGTTTCTTTGCCATAAATTAATGTTAACTGATCATGTATAGATGAGAGAAGAGAGTCCTCTATAAAGGCTATTTTTGAATATTTTGTTATAAGAAATGATCCGAGGTCGTGATCGCCCTGTTTCGTGTTTTTGTTTTTGTTTTTTTGGGTGGGAGGGCGGGGGGGGAGGGCGGGAGTCTTTAAAGGAATTTCTTTTAGTTCTTGTCGTTGTTCGTGACATGTTTTCTCCCCTCACTCTCTGTTGTTGGTGCCATTTCTGCTCTTTGAGTGTAATTGCTGCTGTGTTTGGGATGTGGTGGCGTGTGTGCGTGTGCGTGTGCGTGTGCGCGCGTGTTGTGGAATTACATTTGTGAGGCCGAAATCAACATAGAATTTCTTTTTAAAAATCCCATTTTGAGTGTCGGGGTGCAGCACATAAGGAAAGGCTCAGAAGTCGCACTCGACAAAAGCCCTTCTTTAGTTTGCAGTTTTGCTTTGATTGCTTCTGCCTGCAGAAAGGTTTGTGAGTTTCTCGCGGCCGCTTTCTAGGCGAGTTCATTCAGACTGACGGGATAATTGAAAGGAGTTTTTTTTTTTTTTTTTTTAATTTTTTTAATGTTATTATATCCCTGTTTGTTTGAACTGAATAGAACAAGCTCCGCTATGATGCCGTGCGTAACATCTCTTGTTTCCCTCCGTCAACTCAGCAGGACTTAACATTTTCAACCTTTGTTCCTCGTCTGTTGGATTTCACTCCATTGCTAAAGAGGTTTTTATGAATCATGAGTATCCACTGTGACCCTCACCCAAGTCTCTATTCTTTTTTTTTTTTTTTTTTTAAAGCAAATCTCAATAGTTGAAACTATGAAACGGACTGAGTGTCAGAAACCGACAGTTCCTCTTTCTTTCTTTTTTTTTTTTTTTTTTTTTTTGCACAACTATATTCCTCAGATTCTGAACCACAAATCAGTATTAACGTTCTCTTAACGTTTTAATGTTGTTTTTCCTGGCAGCATACGCTACTTCAATAATCTGACAAGATTATATAAATGAGGATTTTAGTCAACAACCAGAAGGAAGTCCAGTTATATTTTTGACCTGCTTTTAATGCATCGAGAGGACAAAACATCAGGCAACAGTTTTGTTTTCTGCTTTGAAATTAAACTCCCGACTCTCTGCACATGTTGGTTTTATCGGAGTTTCTTTAATCCCTCACGTCGTAAGAACTCCAAAATTGCTGAGTGGTTTTTTTTAGGGTTTTTGTTATTTTCAGGGCTAAATTTCAGGCAGTAGTACCCTCTCCTCTTCTCCTCCTGCACACACACACACAGTAGGCATGTTTTCCCAGAGGGGTCCGACAGTGAGCAGCTTCTGGCACTGTGAGCACAACATGTCAGCGTTTCTAATGACACAGAACCCCCTCCACCTGAAAGAGGACCCGGCATCCCTTCTGTCTGACTGTAAATAACCCTCCCCCTCGTCTCCCGCCGTGTTATCTTGAATGCAATAAGAGAGATTTGAATGTGTTTTATGTCGACATCTTTTGGCATTACAGCAGAAATGCACAACAATAAGCTTAAATGTGGTGAGTGAGCTGCACAATCTGTACAAAGAGGTATTAACTCGGTCTGTGGCTTCAAAAGTTTGCTTTCGTCTCTCACTTCTAGCTGTCGTAACTTATGTCTTTTAGAAAGACAACATGATTTTGCTTGTACGCTTTTTATGTATTTTTTACGAGTGATTGTAAATAGTTGTTATATTTTTGTTTAAGAGAATGTTTAAAAAAAGGAAAAAGTACCTTTTATTTCTCTGAGTCTACTGATATGAATTTGGACAAATGAATAAAATGTTAAGCAGAGAGAAGTTAGTGTCTCTATGGTTTTGTTAACGGTGGCTCCTAAACTGTTGTATTCATTCGTGACTGTTGGTGTGTTTGATTTGCAGAATATTTAATACTTTTATCTTCAGGCCTCTAAAACAAAAAAAAAAAAAAAAAAAAAGCTTCAACCACGTATACTACAGATTCACTGCATATATAATTAATTTATGGTACAAAATATGCTTTAAGTGAATAAACTGCTACTTGGATTATGGTTTTGTCAACATAATTTGGAAACAATGATGGCGAACAGTGAATTATTTTTTTTTCTTTGTTCTCTATAATAGCGCTTTGCGTTTTAATGAACATACTGTAGTCTGAGCCTGCAGCCATGACAGCACCTCTACAACGATGTCCTTTAGCACAGTGGTGAGTTGAGCTGAACATCAGCATGCCAACCGGGCTCATGTTTAGCATTTAGCAAGTCTTTTTTTTTTTTTTTTTTCTCTCCCAGTTTACCATCTTTGTTAACCGAGTTAGCGTCCTAACGTTGACTTCTTAGCTGAGGTTGACGGGAACGCTGTTTGTTTTTGCGTGTATTTCGGTCACGAGTCAAAACGTTTTTTGACAAATTCAGATTGTGATTAAAAAAAAAAAAAAAATTCTGGGATCGCAAGTGTACAAGTGCAAGTTCATTTCGAAGGGACCTTGAATATCGACGAAACACGTCTTGGTCATATATACCATTTAAAAACTCGCGTGATTATCGTGGCCGATGAAATATTTCAGTCGAAAAAGACCGAACAGGACGTCCTATCGGCCCCTTCGTTACCATTTTAGGGGCGCCGGTGCGGCTCCGTTTGTAAGTTGAGGCGTTCTGGTGCGTTTGTCCAATAAGTCTGGACACAAAAGAGATGGGCGCCTAGTCTCTCCTCGTGTCGTTCGGGTGTCTTCTCCCTCTCTCTCTCTCCACCTTCTGCTGCCTTCAGCATTATATCAGATCTGATCGGAGCCGCGGGGCGTCACACTGCGCTCAAGGTCAGCTTCCTTTTAGAACTCATTAAAGGCTTACTGTCACGCAGGGCCACGCCGCTCGACCCCTCGTAGCGGGGGTGGAGGTGGAGAGGGGGTGTGTGTGTGTGTGTGTGTGTGTGTGTGTGTGTGTGTGTGTGTGTGTGTGCGTGCAGCGGGTGCATGTCCCATGGCTAAAGCAAGCAGGTAAAACTGCCTCTGAACCGCATCTGAACCTTTTTCTTTTTTCTTTTTTTTTCAAGACAACAGGCTCGTCAGTGTTTCCATACTGAACCTAACCGTCATTGTCTGCCGACTGTTAAAGCCAGAAGTGACTAAATCGGCAGCGCGTCGACCTTTTGGGTTCGTTGTCCCTTTCGAGGGACAAAAAGTATCCGCTAATTGTAGAAACTGCAGACCGTACGTAAAAGTGGACGTAGCTTTTGGGTCTGAAAAATGAGGCCGATGCAGAAGTGCCATGAACTGCGATACCACCGAGTGCCTCTAGGGGGTGGCTCTAAAAAAAAAAAAAAAAAAAAAGGGCGCTAACTCCAAAGGCTTCCCATTCAACTCCTCATGAAATATAAAATAAATTAAAAAAAAATAAAGAGTCATTATGGTGCCGTTCAGTAGAGTTACTCTTTTGGAATAATTTTCTGGCCGTCCATCTGAAAATAATACCGTCATTAATCAGATATTAGGTATTTTTGGGGTGTGTCTGTTTGATTGACAGGCCCGTGGTGAAGTCAAGTTTCCGCGATAGGTGGGCGCAGCAAAGTCCTCGGTTCCCGATCAGTCCGAGTCCGATCCACCACTTGCCCCCCAGATTTGAAAAAAAATCTAGGTATCAGATAAGCCATAAAAGAGTTTTAAGAGACAACAAAGGGGCCCGAGCAGTAAAGGCCGGTGTCCAAGTCCGACAAAAGAAAGTCGGACCAATTCAAGCGAGTTCAGGTTAACTTTCTTTGACACCGTCTAACCTGCTTCTCACAGACGCTTTTGTTCTCTTTCTGAGATAAAGTCGGAATGAAGACCGGTCTGGGAGGGGGGGTGGCGGTGGCGGTGGTGGTGGTGGTGGTGATGGTGGAGGGGGGGAAGAGGAGGCATGTTAACCAGCATGTTCAAAGAGCGGGTCTCTTTCACTTCAGAGAGAATATTCCACCGCCACTAGAGGAGTGGAAGTTCAGCTCCGAGTGGGATTCAGCCGGGAAACGAGTCGGAGAAATTACACACGGCTTCAATTATACATCACAAAGGGCGAAAGAGCCCCGCTGGATGGCAGCGGAGGAAATGTGGAAAAAAAACGGGGGCGCTTGGGTCTTGAAATACTGTGTTGCCTGCGTGCACGGTACGCGTGCGTGTGCGTGTGCGTGTGCGTGTGCGTGCGTGTGTCACACCTGTCTTCTGTTTTGACTTTGAAGTTGTGACTTTGTCGGGAGCGGGAGCCGAGAGCAGGAGGTGGGGAAACGGAAACTTTACCACCTGAGGGTTGTGCGCTCGACACGGTGGGGGGGGGGGGGGATGGATGGCGGCGGGGGGGCTGGCTGGCTTTTTTTTTTTTTTTTTTTTTTTTAGTATATTCCTGTCTAAATGAAAATTCGTGAAGCAAAACAGTTTAGAAAATATTCTGTCACCCGCGACAGTCTCAGCGCTGCCCTTGAGCGAGTCGGTTTTTCCTTCCGCGTCATGAACCTCTCGCGTTGTTTGGCGCACGATTGCGCAAGCGAGCGAGTCGTTCGTCGATCCGGCGCTTCAAACTCCGCCTCTCCGTGTCGAAGCCGTAATTATGGAAACTTAGTTTCATTTAAATAAACGTTTGGCCGGCCGGTGTTCAGTTGTCTCTCTTTGCTGTTCTTTTCTTACCCCGCTCTCTCTCCCCCCTCTACCCCCACCTCCCACTTTCACCCCAACCAGATCACCGCCGACCTCTGACCCCGGTTCTGTCGGGAGTTTTTCTTCCTGTTAAAAAAAAAAAAAAAGGGAGTTCGTCACAGAGGCCGTGAAGCTTTGAAAATGTTTGGGCGTTGCGCCGTGACCTTGTTTGTACGACTGTGGGCGGGGGGGTGGGACAAACAACAACAACAACGCCGTTTGAAAAGAGGTGGACCTGAGGCACCTCCGATGTTCACCCTTTTGTTCTCCACCTGCTCGGCCAACGCGGTGTTGAGCGGAGTCATTTTTCGGGAAACCTCTTCTTTGTCCGGGGTCGCGTTTTGGAAATGTTGGAAATGAACAGGAAAACCGAAACGTTTACGCAAAACCCCACTCTTGACGTCTGCCCAATTCCCTGTTGTTCCTCTTTGAAAGTCGGCGCTCTTGAAAGTTGGTGCTCCTCTTGAAATCGTTGAGATTCTGGTTAATCGTCAGCGTCTCCCGCTGATCCCCGGTGAGATCCCGACGTCGAGAACGTCAACGAAACGTTTGTTTCTGAGAAACCGATGCTTTCACCCGTCAGCTCGTTAGCGATGTCGGTGCCGGCCGGCCGTGTGCAATCGCCATCAAAAAGTTTTGTTTTTTTTTAAATCACATTCTCTGTAACGGTTACAATTTTTTTTTTTACAACGATAGAAAAGTGGCAGCAAAATCGGTTACCGAATATGATTTTTTTTTTTTTTTTTTTTGGAAGTTTTATTTGTGTCCAGGCTCATTCATCCCCCCCGGCCGTTCCCACAGCTCATAAAAGTATTGATTTAGGACTTTGGAGGTGTCACTTAAAATTCTGTGTAAGCATGTAGAGCGGAGAGGAAGAGCAGCAGCGGTCTGAACCCATCAGACCAAAAAAAAAAAATCAAAGATGTTTTTGTCCCGGAAAGAAAACCATGTAAATGTCCCCACAGGCTCCGACTTTCTTTTCTATCTTTCTTTCCTTTTCGTCACGTTTCCTCGACCCCCCCCCCCCCCCCCCCCCCGGGTTAGCCTCGCCGGACGGTTTGAGGGGCGCGGAGTCACGTGTCGAGGTGACGCCCTCCAGGGTCGCCCCTGGCCGTTTGTCACCGGTCTTCAAGGCTTCCTGCAGCTCGTGAAAGGGTTGAGGTCGGCGTCCTTGCAACTCGCTGTCCTCAACGATGTCAGCAGTGCAGCGCAGATAAATGACCCGACAAGCCCGCAGAATGTAACCCAATGTTTAAAAGGCCACAGAAAATCCTTCGAGCTCCTTTTGTTTCTCAGCCATTTTACCTTTTTAGGACATTCGGGTGTCAGCGTGACTCTCTAGAAACTCGCTGGAGAGATTCGATTTATGTACGAGGTGTTTTCGTTTGCCAGAGCAGCAGCGTGGGGGCATTTATTCATTGTCCTAAAACTGTGCATCTATTTTTGTTTTGTTTTACTTATCAATCAATTTCAACACACAACAGAACAAAGATTAGAAGGCCTTGTGTTTAAAATGTATTTAGTCCTCTTCAAAACATTTTTTTTATCACGTTTCTGGCAGTCGCAATATAACATATCATATATTTTACAACACAATTGAAGTCCCATTCAAAGCTGCAATCGCTTAACCAAAAATATACCAAGTCCTTATATTGTAAAACAACAGGAGGAGGTTTTACTAAAATATATCATTTTAATATATAAGTTTCTGAAATGACAGGACTTCTGTTGCTATTATCTATCTTTAAAATCATTTTCAAATACAATCTTCAGGTACCGTCCTCTGTTTTTTTTTAAATTAATTTTTTTATTTCCGAAGATAAGGATAAAGAAATATAAACTTAAAAAGAAGTGAAACAAGAGCTGACTCGAATGACCATGAGAATGTTCTCTGCTGCTGTTACACTGACGACCATGAGGGGGCAGTGATGCATTAGAGTAAACCACCTTTGGAAAAGCCCACCCTCTGCATCATCTCCATGCCCGAAGGCCTCCGGCAAGATTAGTGAAAGAAGACTATTTGGGGAGCATATTTCCCTCCAGAGGTTGGCCGTCCCATTAAGGTGCAAATTACCAACACGTTGTCTGTGTTGGAACAACGCAGTCCAGGCTTTGTGGAGGTGATGATTACATCTTTCTCCAATGTCTTTGCCCTCTGTGTAAAAGTCTCCCTTTACCCTGTAATTTATAAAATGTTGGTTCCTGAAGGGGATCTGCCACTCCTCCATGCTGAGGTCTAATTGTTGTTTGAAATGGCTGCTTTTGTGTGTGTGTGTGTGTGTGTGTGTGTGTGTGTGTGTGTGTGTGTGTGTGCGCATTAACTGACTTTGTGCAGAGTTTTGAGTGTATGTGAATTTGTGTCAAACTGTTATGTTTGTGTGAGAGACGCAGAATTCATTAGGGAGTCTAATCTGTCCTCCCTAACTGTAGAAGAAGCAGTTTGGGGCCGCACGTAAGTGCCTCATCAACATCATCATCATCATCATCATAACCATCATCATCATCATCATCATCTGTATCATTACCTTAACCAACAGAGTGAGAGGCCTTTGAAGAAGCAGGGCCTCCATCTATCTATCTATCTATCTATCTACAGTATCTACCTATCTATCTGTCTGTCTGTCTGTCTGTCCGTCCGTCCGTCCGTCCGTCCGCAGCACTTTTTCTTCTGTATTAAAAATTTACAAGGTCACATTTAAAATTGCACCCATTCCTGTCATCCTCCAATCTACACACACACACACACACACACACACACACACACACACACACACACAGAAATCATATCTGGGGTAAACTGCAGTTCACATCATCTCTTGTCCTTTTTAAGCAAGGTTGGCAAAGGATCACTCAAAAAATGTGTGTGTGTGTGTGTGTGTGTGTGTGTGTGTGTGTGTGTGTGTGTGTGTGTGTGTGTGTGAGACAGACACAGTGTAAGCAACTGTTTGTGTGTGATTCTGAGCTTCACAAGGCTGTGTGCGCTGTTTATACACTGTACTGTGTGTATCTGTTTTGGGATTTCTATGAGAGTATGTGAGCGTGTATACTGTGCGTGCGTGTGCGTGTGTGTGTGTGTGTGTGTGTGTGTGCGTGCGTGTGTGTGTGCGTGTGCGTAGGTGTGTGTCCGTGTAGATGCAAAGGTTGGATGTGTTCGATCGTCCCGCTCAAACTCTTGACCTTTTCCTCCTCATCTGAACCTTTTGACCTGGCTCATTATCTGAAAGTGGCATCAAGCTACTTTACTCTGTCAACTGTAGCTGCTCGCCCTGCATGAGTTACTCACACTTAAACATGCACACACACAAACACACACACACACACACACTCACACACTCTCACACACACACTCACACACACACACACACACACACACACACACACACACACACACACACACACACACACACACAAATGTGGATGGACACAGATGAATTTTTTTTTTTTGCCCCTTTATAGAGGGAGCAAGTGGAGAGTGGTGAAGGGTGAAGGGAAATGGAGGGGAGGGGAAATGCTGACAGAAGAGGGAGATTGGAGTTGAATTGCGTGTGTGTGTGTGTGTGTGTGTGTGTGTGTGTGTGTGTGTGTGTGTGTGTGTGTGTGTGTGTGTGACAGGGGAATGGATGGGACTAAAGCAGAATTAGAAGATGATGGCAGAGAAGGAGTAGAGATAAAGAGGATTGAGGTAAAAGGACCGACGGGACTGAAATCAGGTCGTGCTCGACCAGAACTGGTTTGTATGAAGAATTGTGCGATCACATTGAAAGGTAAAAGTGTTTATAGCTGATCTGAACGGCAGGGTCATTGTCTGGGTGGTCTTTGACCAGGGTCATACGACCATTAGGCAATGCAAAACGTGACACTGACGTGGTAGCGGACTATCGGGTGCGTTCGCATGATTCTGGATTGGATGGAAAGAATACGTAAAAATACAGCTACTTTACAGAAATACGAGGGTGGATCAGGAAGTTCAGGGACTGCTCCTGTCCTCATGCACAGAGCCGCAGGAAGGTATAACTCAAATAGTGAAATGTTAAAAAATGTATTACTTAATCAAAATAAGCGCCAGAGTTGCTTCCGTTTTTTTGGTTTTTTTTTTTATCAGCGCTGCTCCGTGCGCATGGTGATTTCTCTGTGGACATGTGCAGAGGGTGCACATCACATTTTTCAACAGTCTTGGAACTTACTGAGCCACCTGTATAAGATTACTCGTGCAAAAAAAAAAAAAAAAAAAAAGGATTTGGATGATAGTGAAAAGTAGATAAGTTCAGATATATTCTGAGTAAAGGTTGGTGCCATTTATGGGTAACTGCTGATCACCCACAACCTGTGTAGGTCACTGAAGACTTTTACAAGTATCTTTGCGGAGGCATAGTTCCAGTCTAAGACAGCAGAGAGGCAGGTCGAAGGTGCAGCAGAGAGAAAGAAGAAGAGAAGGAAGGGAACGAGAGACGAAGGGAGAAAAAGAGTAAGAGCGAGAGAGGGGGAAATCTAAATACCCCCCCCCCCCCCCACACTGACGAAACTGGGGAAAAGCCGCAGAGAAGTGGATGAGAGAGGTGATGGGGGGGGGGGGGTACTTAGTGGGAGGCCCCTCCTTTGAACTAGATGTCAGGAGAGGGAGAGGGAGAGGAGCAGATGAGAGTGGAGGAAGAGGAAGAGGAAGAGGAGACTGAAGGTCTACCCTCCTCCGGTGCCTCTGAGCTGAGGCCAGGTCTTTGATCCTGCACTTCATTTAACTCCACTGTAGGAGACCCTCCCATTCGGATGCACAGGATTAAAGGCCCATTCCGGAGTTTATTTGACGTATTCATTATTATTTGCACAGATTCGCAAGGAGGTTTGAGTTGAAACTGAGTCCGCCGCGTTGCATTTTACAACTTAGTCCAGCAGGCCGTGCAGCTGTGTGACGTCCGTGACCGTTGCCAGTCGTCCCTTTCTGTCCAAAAAGGTGAATCGTGGTTCCAAATGAAAACATTTCCCACTCACTGTAATGTGAGTCATTATGTCTTTTGACAGATTCCACCATCAGCACACGGCGACGGAGCTGCATTAGTGTAAAGAGCGAGGAAAAAAACGACGGAGAGGGGAAAATGTTTTTATCGATCCGCTCTCAGCTCTAAAGTAGCTCGGAAAGGAATTTAAAGTGAGTCTTTGAAGCCATAAATCTCATCTCTGAGTGGAGTAAATGTAAATATATTTGTAATAACTGTCAATCATATGAAATCCCTGCATGTACACAGCAGATTATGGATGCTATAGGAAAGTAAAAATCTTACCCTTTTAAAAGCCCTGAAATCACACAGTATGATCTCATACGAATGGAGTCCAACATGCACTCAATTTGACCACCAAAGTTGGAGCAGCTATGGTTAAAAGCTTTCTCTGGCAACCAACAGTGATGTCACCTATTGGTTTGTTAACTGCTTTTATGAAGCCTGGAGCTATTATCACCCCCACCCCCTCTCTCTCTAAAAAAAAAAAAAGCTTTTTGAAGCATGTTTTCTAATTAATGATGGGATTATTTTCGAATGGACTGGCAAAACGTAATAACTAGGATGGAAGGAATTTAGCTAACACCACCACGATAATTTGTGGAAAAAGTGCATTTGTATTTCATGAGGGAAGGGGAATGGGAGTCTCTGGAGCCAGAGCCTTTCTGGAGCCAGAGCCTTTCTGGAGCCAGAGCCTTTCTGGAGCCAGTCCCTAGTGGCAATTGTGGTGGTATTGCACTTCATTGCACTTCTTCATCAGCCTCATTTTTTAGGACCCAGAAGTTACATCCACTTTTATATACAGTCTGTGGCTTTTATCTTTTCTTTTTTTTTTAAAAAGACGCTGTCAAGTATTTCTTTGAACTAATCAAAATGTAACAACATTTCAATAAAAATCTGAGGAGAGCTGCTGATTTTTTTGTGCCTTATATTTCTATGCTTTTGTCAATCAAATCTGATCAAACCATACCAACATCCTGATTGAGCAGTTTATCAGTGTTTTCTTTGCTTATTTAATCATGAATTCTGTTCTTTATAGAACAAGATCTCAAGCTGTCAGCGGCTCTGAATTTCAAAAAGACGGAACGGGTCATATACATAAATGAGAAAACATCTAGCAAGACATACAAGGAAACACAAAGAAAACTGTCTTTAACTTAAAAGATATGCATTACAGAGAAGGAGGAGATAAATGTGGGGAAAACGACATTTTCAGGCTGTCGCCCGAAAGATAGTGCGCTCAGTTGTTCAAATAAAAAGGAACAGAAATAGTTTGGTCGCGCGTAAAAGAGAACGCTTGAAGAAGAAGTTCACACCTCCTCACAGCTCGCCAATCACCACGTGAACATGTAACAAACAGCATCAGACAGCTGAACCATCATCTGGCATCGGGGCCACTATTACAGGCTCTGCAGCAGATGATTGAGCTGTGTATATAACTCGTGGCGTCAGTGCTATTGTCCATGGTTAAGGAAGGTCACAGTGTGCGAAAACAGTTCCGCGTCTTCACAGCTCCACGGGCTCTTGAGAAACATGCAAAAGCTACCATTTTTCTCTCCAGCATCAAGCTTCTTGGCCATGTCTTTGAAGTCAGCAAATTGATTCTTGAGCTGTCCCATACAAAAATAAAAAAAAATACAAAATACAAAAACATCAAGGACGTCAAAACATGCCTCAGCTTTAAAGCAAACTCTACTCTCCTGAATTGGCCCATTCACTGTGTCCTCACGGAGAAAAAGACTCCTCTCCCCGGCTCTCATTCGTCTCAATGAACTCCGGCTGTGGGATCCTCTGCTGCAGTATTCTCCACTGTGTCCGAACTCGTAAACGTCACAAAAATGTCCCGATTCCCTGAGCCTCGTGTGGATCTTTAGCTCTTAGTCGCCACATCATTACACGCGATTTAACAAAAATAACAGCACAAAGTTTGACATGAATGCAAACATTTTCTTATCTTTAAAATGACATATTATACAGTATTGTTTCTCATCTAACATAATAATGGATAAATGTCAGCCGACGCACTCTTTAACATGGACAAAAACACCTTTGCACCACTACACAGCAGTGGCGTTATATTCTCATTGTTGCTACAGCAGGGAGTCACTCTTTGAGGTACACAGTGATGGTAAATGACCAGCCATCAAAGGCTTTGCCTTTATAAGAACTTCAACCTAAGGTCCCGTAGGTGAGCACATCTACCCACTGGCTCTGCCATTGATTACTGTTTGGTCCCCTGGGAAATGTGGCTGGTGTTATGCTATGCAATGCTTCAAGTGTTTGGAAGGTTGCTGTTAAAATAGCAAACAACAGAACAAATATTTTACTCTATACATTAAGGGTGTTTTATTTTTGTTTTGTTTTTTACAAAAAAAAACCCCACCTTGGTAATCACCAACATTTTGAATAATAACTGTAATTTCTTTTTTTTTTTCAGTAGGCCTAACTGTAGCAGCTTACAAATAGGCTAGATTTATTTTGTAATTTATATTACGTAACTTCGTTGCGATACTCCCAAACGCCCTTGCTATGCTGTTATTTCATGCTGGCCTTGACAGTGTTTTGTTGTTTTAATAAATTCAATTCAGAATTATGTTTTAAAACATTCTGTTCTGTTTTTTTTCCCCACAAGTTTGATAATAAGTAGTAAACAGTTGGTGTTTGGCCCAGTAGTCGTTTGTTTGAGACTTAAAAGAAAAACAAACGAACTCCGCCGCGTTTGTTCACATTACTGCCGAGCATGGGAGCATCAACAAGCTGGCAGGCTTCAGGACAACAACTTTTGAGGTAGAAAAAAAAAACAACAACCCGCGTTTGGTCATCAAGCCTCTGCTTCAGCGCCGCTTTCAGGATCTTCCGTCCACCAGAACTACATTAAGTACTTGTGCAAACATGCTCTCGGCGCTGTTTGGTGATATCTCTGAAGTCACAAAGCTGCGGTTGAACGTCGTGTCTGTGACGTGTTGGCATCTGCATGCTTTGTTTGCATTGCTGAGTTTTAAATTGGTTTCTTGAACTTACTTTGGGTGCTGCTACATGTGTTTGTTTCTGATAATTCTCCATCTGTTGGTTTACATTGCGGTGAAATAATGTTTTTATAATGACTGTTGGTCATAACAGTGTCTCTTAAACTTGTTTTATTACTCATGTAATCAAAATAGGCCTATGTCCAAACTATTGTCTTGTTTTATGGTAAATGGTGCTGCTGCACTCTTCTCCAACGTTAAGCTCTGACGTTAATGTATTGATGGTCATCTGATGCTTATCTCAATGAAACGCTGAAGAAAAAAGGCACTGTGTGCTTCCAAAAGCTATTGATGATGATAATAATAATAATCATAATCATAATCATAATAATCATAATAATAATCATCATCATTTAGAGCATTTAGCCTTCTTTTGCATGTCAGGTGGACAGCCGGGTTTAATTGAATCCACTTCTTTCCTTTTAGAGATTACAATTTTAATTCATGCAGTAGTTACTAAAGGCCGCACGGCGAAGAGTGTTCGACCCTCACATACTGAGATTATTTTTGTGTTTGTAACTTTTGAGCCTTGTTGTTGATTACAATGTGAACCGTAACATCCGGGTTGTAGTGTTGTCTGCCTCCGCCCGTTCTCTAGCGTGTGAGTTGGTGATTATGGCTTGTTACAATAGAATGTATGTACAAATTAACTTGGTCTCTGGAACTGAAAAGTGAAGTTGATGCAAAAGTGACACAGAGTGCAATACTACTGAGGGTTCAGTGAACTCCTATTCAACTTGTCTCACGAAATAAACCATAGCCTTTATGGTACCATTTGCTAACGTCACTCTTTCTAAATCCGAGAATTATTGGGTATTTGGTTTGAAAAGTGGTACATTTGTCTGGTTTGATTGACAGGCCCAGGGTACAGGTGATTCGTTTCTGCTATCGGTGGGTGGGCGTGCTGTCGTCAGCTTGTCCTGGCTCCAAAAAAAAAACAACGATGGCGACGGCTGAAATGCCGAATTTCTAACCCGGGCCTTGGATCGTTTTGTACAGGGATTAACACGTGTGGACTGAATTGGTTTGAACTGACAAAACACGGGTTCAACATTGGTCAAATAGCCCTGGTTCCGCTGTGGTCATGGGTTTAAAAGAGATAATAATAGTACGCTCTTAATAGCGGTAATGAAGTTTTGGCAGGTTTTCTTATTAAGGTCAAACCTCATCCCCTGCTGTTTTGCAGATCATATTTTCTGCTCGGTTTCTGCTCCTGCATGGGAGTTATTTGCAAAGGAGAACATTTTCCACGTAATATTTAAGAAGCCTTTGGCTGCTGTCATGTATTATTTTTTGGGTAAATTATAGATAATCATTGTGACTGACCAAAAATAGTTTTATTTAAGTGCGGCCAGTCTATTTTCTCTCCTGCTGTCCTCTCGGATATGTCTCCTATCTTCCAAACAGAATGTAGCCAATTTAACAAAATACATTGAGGTAAAACTCGTGATGTGCCGTTTCCTCTAAAAGCTTTAATTGCAGAGAAGAATTGGTCTCGCAGTGAATAAAAAAATAGGGGATGTGGCACATACATATTCTAGTTTTGGAATCAAAAGTTTCGCCCAGTTTGAAAAAATAAAATAAAATAAATGTAAAGCATATGTATTGGAGGAAATGTTAGGATTAGCAATTACAACAACAACAAAAACATTCCTACATTAAGTTTTTTTTTTTTTTTTCAATAAAGATCTTAAATACAGTCGTTCGACATCCTTCTCTAAAGTGCCTCTCTGCCTTTCTTTGCCGCTCTTTCCCTTTAAGGCTGAAGAAATGTTATGATACGAGTGTGACTTTAGATTGATGGATGACTGCGGTGCCCGGAGGCTACCATTTCAACTTACAAGTGTGCCTGTGTTTTCAACCCAGCTTTCATATCACACACGTACCCACACATAATGATGCCGTAGCTAGACTTCAACCTTGGTTTTATGTCATTAGTGTTCACCACCACTCGGCTTTGACTGGACCTCCTAGAGATACACGGTAACCGTAATGTGTGTGGGTGTATATCTAACTTAATTTGCCTCAAACATGCTCCCCTCACTGGGAATGAATTATGCTTCCAGCCAAAGCAGGCCTGTGTTGTTAAGATGCAGACTGCCTCTCCGCCATGCTTTAGTGTAGCAGAGGAGGGAATAATATGTCGCCTCTCATTAGCAGGGAGACTGTGACATCTTCAGTATGCTGCTTGTACCTTAACCACCTGCGCGCGACAGCGAATGTGTCTGTTTTTATTTATGCCCGTGTCACTGTGTGTGTGTGTGTGTGTGTGTGTGTGTGTGTGTGTGTGTGTGTGTGTGTGTGTGTGTGTGTGTGTGTGTGTGTGCGTGCGTGTCAATCAGCTATCAGTTAGTATGCACCGGCCGTGGGTCCAGATTACAGCTGTGATTGATGCAGCTGTGTTCGCACTAGATCTCCGAGCTGTCCGCTAAAATGGATCGACCAGTGTCGCCATGCTATTTCCATCTGCTTCATCCTTTTCCTCCTCTTCTTCCTCCCTCCTGCTCCCTTTTTTTTGTTAATCGTTTCTGTCCGAGACCATAATCCTGTCCTTTTGTCGGGGAAAAGGACAAAAACTTTCATTTGTTTTTTAGAAAGAGGTGTCTGTAAGTTGTTTTTTATAATGCTGTCTTGGTGCAGAGTAGTCGGTGTTAAAGCTCTCGAGTGTGTCAGTGCGTGGGCTCAGGTGGTAGCATTGAAAACAGTTATGACCTCGCCGAGTGATTAAATACCTCTCATCTGTGGGTCTATCAAGGAGACTGAATTTACCTTGCAACTGATTAAATGTTTTTTTTTTTTTTTTTTTTAAACCTTATCAAACATTAAACTAAAAGACAGACATTGTTTGGTTGCAGGAACTTCCAAAGCAGCAAAACTTTGCTCTTTTTTAAATTTACTGTGAACTGAATCTTCGGGTTTTAGACTGCTGATTGGACAAAATTACCAATTTGAAGACGTCAAGTTTCTGATGTTCATTTTACAAGTGCTCACATTTTTTTTATAGACAATCAAACAGATAGCAGCGGCTTTTTGTTTTTGTATGTTTTTGTTTACATTCTGACTGATGATGTGAGGTTTCTTTGGCTGCCATTGCTTCCAGGGTTTCTAGAACCCTGCTGCAAAATGGACAGTTGCTCTGCCAGCCTGTTCTTTGTGGCCTCTGTGTCGAAATTGTAACAGTCTTGTAGCCTGATAAAATATACATTATGATAAAAATAATATAGTGAAACCCACTCTGCAAGTTCACATTAAACAATGTAAATCAAGTGAGAACTTGCTTGTAAGACAGGGAATACATCCAGCCATCATCATCATCGTCCATCAATTCCATGTGTTTAATCATCGGCTGAATCATCCAGAACATTTAATAGTTTTGTGGCATGACTTCGGTGTTTTTGATCCAGATAAAACTCTTCAACTCTGATACCAAAGTGCATTCTGGCAGTTTAGTAATTCACTTCCATTCAAGCCCTGTAATTGCCCTCCAGGTTATTTAAATTAAGTGAAAGCGTTGGAAAGTACATGCAGCCCTCGTTTGCTGGAGAGACAACACTATGATACCAGCAACTGTGATCAGAGTCTGTCGGAGTCCGTGAACAAAAATGCTGTGCGGACTGGGTTAAAGGTTTAACGTTCCTGCAAACAGGAGTTGGTGACAGTCATGTGCTCTGATAGTTGTGTGTGTGTGTGTGTGTGTGTGTGTGTGTGTGTGTGTGGATTGGAGGATGACAGGAATGGGTGCAGTTTTAAATGTGACCTTGTAAATTTTTAATACAGAAGAAAAAGTGCTACAGACAGACAGACAGATAGATAAAGAGATAGATGTGTGTGTGTGTGTGTGTGTGTGTGTGTGTGTGTGTGTGTGTGTGTGTGTGTGTGTGACCTGAGAAGGGCACATAGAGGTGAGTGATCACTTCACGCTGCAATGTTTAATTGAACGGAGACGGTTTGCCTGTGGCGAGGACAACTCTTTCCATGAACACATGACCGCACACAGTTTGCGGCGCTACCCTTGTTAGGACGTTGCATTGACTTCTATTCGTTGTGGACAGCCTAACCCAAACTTGAATCTGTACCATAACCGACTCATGCTCAACCCTAACCTTAGTCTTAATACACACCTTACCCTCAACTTGAACTGGGACCTCAGAAACGTTGTTTCGTGTCATTGGGACCAGGCTTTGGTCTCCATTAGGGGAGATCACTGATTTAATCAATTAGAAATCAGGTTGGAGAAAATAATCATTTACACCTCTGTGGTGCAGAGGAGCAATAGGTACAAACTACACAACCGGATGTTACCAGCAAGCTGAATTTTAGCCCCATACATACGTTTTTGATTTGTTTTACAGAGAAACTGTCTTCTTTAAGTTAATAAACTACGAGCCCTCTTTGTGATTAGGGCTACAATTTTATAAACATGAAAAGCACCTAATTTGCTCGTCAATTCTACCTTCACATCGTGGAAGGACTTGCTGCTGGTATTTTTGCTCAGACTTTACAATAACTTAAGACTTTAAAAATAGTCATTAAATGACTCTCGTAATAAGGTAATATTTGTGGCAAGTCACATTAAGAAAAGCATGTGGTATTTATAGAGATCCAATAAACGTCATCGTTGGATGACTCCAAGTTGATGCTGTGACTAGTTTTGAACAATTCAGGGTTAAAAGGCCAAAACAAGCAACACGTGTTTTGTTTTCACATAAAATAACTTTGTGTTTGCTTGCTGCAAAGAAAAATTGCAGCAGGTGTAAGATACCACAGAGGTGTGTTTATAGGGTTTCGGGAAACTTGAATCACAGTAATGTGCGTGTGTGTGCCTACACGTGGATGTGTATTCCTTCCACTGCCAGTTATGAGAGATGCTGTGCGATAAAGCCAGAGTGCTCATTACCTGCTAAATTACCCAGCATCCTGCGGGAGGTTTGCTCTGTCTGTGCTACTACAGTAACCGAGTGGTGAAGTCAGACTGCTGAGTCTGAAGTATTTGAGGACCAGACTGGACTTTTTATTTTAATTTTTTTAAATATATGTTTTGTCATATAGTGTTTGAAATGCAATGAAATTGGCTCAATCAGCCTATTCGTCATCATCTGCTCAACTCGGGACCATCTGGCTGTGAACAGAAGTTGTTTTTCCCGCAACACCCTGCTTTAAATTTTTGCCTTTGATCTACTTAGTGCGAGCATAACTCTCCGTTGACCATTGAGCAACTTGGGGACTGACTTTGCTCAAGGGTGCTTCAGCAGTAGTTGCTGTAAACCTACAAGTATTTCCTGACCGTTCTTCGGATCCAGAGGCTATTTTCTAACCTTCAGCTCTGTGATCTTGGCACTCCCATCAATCCCTCTTGGTGTTCAAGTCCCCTTCACTTGCTCTTGTTATTGTAATATTTTTTTCATCAAAGTGTTTCTTCCTTGCTCGTAAATCGGACATTTGTGAACTGCGGGATCAAAGCTAGATCCTCCTACACTTCCACCGTTGGAATAGCGAGAAAGGAACTGACCTTAACCCCCAGTGGTATTAAGGCTGAGCTCTAAAGGGTTTAACTTTACTTCAAATGACCTACATCAGATTCATAACCTCAACTGTACTTCCTAAAGGGGATTTATATGCAGGTGCTGAGCCAATTTATCCATCTACCTTCAGTATGAAGTCATTTTTAGTGAAAGTTTATTGAAGTTTTTTTTTTTTATTGAACTATAGAATTACAGTGCTGTTTTGTGGTGCATAAGACATAAGACGCTGTTGCACTGCTCTTATGTCTGCAAGTCTTGCGTGACATTTCCAAGCAATCAATATTTTGTGTGTGTGACATTTGCAAGAAGATGATAATTTGGTATGCCTGCAGATTTAATAGTTTTGATCTAGCGTGTACCAGAGGAGGCCGAGCCGGTCATCCAGATTGCCGAAATCTCCCGATGACATGTGCTGATTACACGCCATGTATAGACGTGTTTCTGCTCGCTTCCTACAAATCTGTACAGCCTTTTTAAGATGGAGTCATGAAGCAGATAGCAGAATGCTCACGGGGCAATGGAAAAGGAAATTAATCCCATGACCTTGAGTCGGGAGAGGTCGAGGTGTATTGTCAGGCTCGTGGCGTATTGAAGGGACCTGACCGCCTTGTTATAAATGAATCGCAGAGGTATTTACCAGTGCAACGGGGATGATAAGTGAGTTCTACATTGGCAGAGGGCATTATTGGAAACCTAGATATCTAGATTGAATGTTAGAGTAGAATGGAGGGTGAGAGCAGGTATAATTTAATGAAGCGCCTGTGTCTTATCTGTATTAGTCATTTCAGACACAATATGCTCATATGACCACTGATCCTCCTGGGATCAAGAAGCTCTTATTACATTGTTGAATTCATTTGAAAGTGATTTTTCTAAAGTAATCTTCTTGCCTACCCAGTAGCTCCTAGATTTCCCTGCAGCAAGAAAATCTTTTTAACTTGAGATTTGTATTTAGATTTAAATAGTTAATCCACAACAGTGACAATAACATTAAGGTTAAGTATAATATTACCAGACACCGGGGTGTCGTGCATCCAAATTTCTTTAATGGGACACAGTTTTACAAAGTGTCATGAGCTATTTTTCATCATCTTAAAAACCTTCAGTTAATTTGTTGGTCAGGTCCTAAGTACTTATTGGTTTATTGAATCAGAATTAAGCTTTTTTTTAATTGTTTTTATTGTTGTTTCTGTTCCATAAAAGGTGTGAGATAAATGAACACAACTGAAATGCCTCCTTCTTAGACAATACTTTTAGGGAAGTCCTGAGCTGATTTCAAAGATCGGTATTGAGGCCGATTAAGGCATTTTTTTAACTGTTCAGCATCAGCTATGCTGACCTATATTTAGCTGGATACTTTGTTGTACGGCAACTGTCGAACAGGTGTCACAAACAAAGAGCAGAATTTGTAGCAGGATGCAGAAGTGTATTCTGGCATCTAACATAAAATCTATGCAGCGTGGACATATTTTAAGACTGAAAACAGAGGCATCACAACAGCCACGTTTTAAGTGAGAATTTTACGAGGCGGTAGTAACAGAGCTGCCTTAAATACTAATCTGATACAGTCCTTGAAAAATAAACACTCGACAAAATACAGTAATCTCACTCGGTTAACTGGGATAAAATGTAATTGTGATTTTTATTTTTTGTGATTGGGAATGTTAAAGTTAAAAGGTAAAGCTATTACATCAAGTCGGAGTGGTATTGTGGTTATACTATTGAGCTTGAGTATGTTCCAATGTTGCACTAACTAGGGATGATAATAGCTATTTCGGTTTTTTTGTTTTGTTTTTTATTTTGTTGAAAAAAACACAGCATCTAAACCAGTGCTGCACAAAGTGGAATAGTTAAACAGCTTGGATGCAGGCAATTTTTCTTCATGTATTACAGACCTATTCAGTTGTCAAGCGTGTCCTGTATATTTGATTGTTTTTCCAGAACTTAAATGAACTTGAAGTGTGCATCGTGCGCTGTATTGTTCAGCAAAAATACAAGTACCGGATCAGGACTCGGTACCGGCAGATACTCGTGAAATGATGAAATGGCTCGTGACATCCCTAAATACTTGAAATCCATTAGTACCTGACCTTCAGAAACATATTAGACAAATGATCAAAACCTACAACTAATGATTTGAGATGATTTTGAGTTTTTAAACACCATATCTGAAGTTTAATATAGTAAATGCTTTGTGCCTCTCTTCTTGACTCATCCAGCACTTTGCTCTCATAGCAAACAAGTCTTAAATGTGTCAGAGCACAGGAGCAAATTTTCATGATAAAACTTGATCAAAAATGTTCTGAATTATCCAAATGAGTTTTGCCTTTGTAGATTTATCAGTTCAAGTAGTTCACAAATGTCTATCGGCATCATTTAATTGCCAGCATACCTTCTGGAACAGTGAAAACGCGCAGCAGGGTTTCAACTTTCCCAGACTTCCCCGAATCAAATTTTAACTGGCAGGTTCAGAATTGTGCCAGACAGAATATGCTGCCAGTAAATCAGACTCGGAGGACGAGTGCCTCCAAACGTGTGCGTGTTCAAATTAAAAAGCACATTTTTGTGTATTCACTTTTCATGAGGGAAAGTTGCGTTGTGATACTCTTCGACCTTCATTGGAGAATGTTAGTCCACATCACATCTTTGGTTCCTTGGAGGTTTTGTCAGTCGTATTCACTGGTGCTCTGATTAATGACATCGTGGGGAATGCAGGTGGTCGGGCCAGTCTGTGCCGCTCGGGGTTGCAGCGCCTTAGTGCTGCCAATTAGGAGAAAGAGGGTTGAGAAACGAGGTGAAGGATGAAGGAAAGGAGGTGGAGTGTTGGTGAGGTAATATATCAACGCTAGCACGAGCAAGAGGCATCGTGGCTGAACAGAAATAGCTGTTTCATTGACCCTTGTTGGTGGTCGCCTTCACTTCACTTAAGAGGGGATCCCTCTCCTTCCTCAGAAACACTTCTGAGTAAACTGAAGCTGTAACTGCAGAGACACATTCCACGCACACGCACACGCACACACGCACACGCACACACGCACACACACACACACACACAGTCACAGTCACCAACGGAGTTCCCATCAGAGTTCAGCACCCCCTGCGATGCCTACACACCCCGAACCACCTGCATTATTGAAATATGCCTGTCACTGCCAATGTGGTGGTGGTGGTGGTGGGGTGAGGGGGGGGGGGGGGGTGACAGGCCCAGATCAAATGGCAGTCAGTGTGACAGTGACGGGGGGAGTCCCTGTTGAACTACAAAGACCTAGTTCACAGTGGGTGCTGTGAAAATGACTGTTTGGCAACAGTTGTGGAAAAAGTTCAGTTTTCCCTGCTAAAGCAAACTTTTTCAAGCGTTTGCCACAATGTATGCGCACGACTCCGTGCCCTCTCCGGTGCCGAAAGGTTTGTCTCGCCTGTCACGTCCAGCGTTGTCGCCTGTGTCCCGACTGTTTTTTTTTTTTTTTTTTTTTTTTTTTGGACCTGTCCACGTTACCAGCAGAATTTAAACAACAAGAAGATTGAATGAGAAAGTGAGAGACCTCAGTCTTTTCTCCGACGCGTCAACGGTGCCAAAACTGTCACTTTGTTTTCAGCCTGGCAGGTGAACGCAGCTGTTCAACTGGCAGACTGCTGTCATCACACACAGGTGGGGAGGTGAGGGGGAGGGACAGGAGGAAAAGACAAGAGGAAAGTGCTCAGAAAGAGAACGGAGCAGGAAATCAGGGAGGCAGGCCAGGAAGAAGGAACGAAAAATTACAGAGAGGGGTCAAGTTGTAAGAAAAGGGACAGAGGAAGGAGGAGGGAGGTGTTCAGAGGTATGACTCAACAAAGTGGGATAGAGACAGAAACTAAATATTGGTCACTAAAAAAAGCTATGCATATATCATGATGATGTCTCAACAGCACACAAAAAGAGAAAAAACAATGATGATTTGAGGTCCTAAAATACACTAAATTATCCAGGACCGACACAAAAATTCATACAGATTTATCAAATGTTCCTCTTATTTTGCCAAAACTTCGTGTAAAAATCCCCCTGATTAATGAATGAAAACAGCAAAGACTGAACAGCTGCTGGGGACATAAAGGGAAAGTGAGGAGACGCTGATGGAGAATAACAGAGCTGTCTTCATTTTGACTTTGGCTTCGTCAACCACCCGCTGACTTCTCAGTTCACATACTTAAGGCGACTGATTTTTAAAAATGATCTTCTTCTGTCTGTGTCTGTCATCACATCTGTCTTATGCATATAGCCTCACTCACACTCTTTTATCTCCCAGATATTCTCCGCACACACACACACACACACACACACACACACACACACACACACACACACACACACACACACACACACACACACACTCCCCCGCTATTCATCTCCGTGACTTTTTTCCACCGACACCGGAGCACAAGACACACCTGAGACCTCTGCTCTGTTGTTGTACTCATACTTCATCTCGGTGGGGCTTCGAGGGTGCAGATCTTTGTTACTGCGAGCGCTGCGGAGGAAGATGAAGAACTAGAGGTCGAATTTACAGAGGTGAAGTGTGGAGGTTTGCTCATTAACCACGCCTGGAGTAGAGGGGTGCCGGCGAGCCTCGCGCAAAGAGAGGTCTCTGATTTGATCTGAGCAAAAGAGTCTGTCAAAAGCCCTTGAACCTGTTAATTGAAAAATTAAGCTAGATCGTAGGGCAAATTGGCAAGTGGTTACAAGATGGAGGGTTGGAAACTGTGGGTGGAAATTTCTCTCCAAGCAAAATTCACAGCAGTAATAAATGCATTTAGGTAGTTTAAGGCTACTGTCTGAGCTGTTGGTTGATGTTGTCTGCTTTGCTATTTTAATATACCCAAAGATATTTCAGTCTCGCTGTTTTGTAATTGCTGTGTATATATATACATATATATATATTACTTGCCAACAGAGTAGAGTAGATGAGATGCTGGATCCCTGCATTTAACAAGGGCAGCTCAAATAGCAAGCAACAAGGCCAGAGAATGGTACATAACACATCAGCTCAGGTGCAATGAGTGACTACCAAGTTGTGGTCATGCCTGTGTAGCTTGACTGGCTATATTAACCGTACACTAAAATCTCCACTCCTCAATGACACCATTAGTCCCTCCAGTCAATTTTGTTTTTTTTAATGTGTTTATTGTGGTCAGGATGCAGCAGCAAACGCTTTAGCCAAATGTTTTTCGGCTCAAGTCCTGCTGAGATGTACCTATTGGCTTCATCAGAGTTTTATCTTTCCCCGGTTCTCCCTCAACATGCTCTTCCCCGGAACACCTCCAGAGGGAGGCAGCCAGGGGCCATTTCTTCATGTTTACCAAATTTAACAAACTCCTTCTAAATATAATAGCAGCGGTTTGATCTCAAGGTTCTCCAAAATCCCTGAGCTCGCACACTCAGTCACATGGTGTGAGACCAGCCACCCTGCAGAGAAGTATCACGGCCGCTTGTCTGTGAAATCATTCTTTCAGTCGCTGCCAAAAGCTTGAAACCATACGTGAGGCGCTTCAATGATGATTGACCGTTAAATTGCAGCCAGGGCTCCTAACTAGCAGTGAATCCTGTGATATTTTTTCATCAACACTTCTCAGTCTAAATCCTAAATATTATTCACATGGATAAAACTGGAACCATCACTGACTGTTTTCTTGATATGAAGTATATTGCTGTTTCAGACATCGCTCTCATGTCTGCTTAAGGCTTAAATGGGCATGAATATTATGAGAAAGACCAGGTTTAGCCTGTTTACTCCTCAAACCTGATGCGATGATTTTTTTTTTTTAGATTTTTTTTTTTTTTTTTTACTCTAATTAGATAATCTGAATGTATAATGTATTTTGCATGAATTTCAAGGTTTAACTGATGTAATACGACCTGTAGTTTGAAGCTCTGTGCCAGCTCTGGCCGTTGACTATGAAAATAAGGCTCAGGAGTTGAGACTGTTTTTCTCCATTAGCTGTGCATCAATAGCACTTCCAATGCATGCCAGAGATAATAAGTGACCAGCTGGTGCTTAGAAACCAAGCGCCTGAAGCCTTGTCAGGAAGCCTGCAGTCACAGTCTAGTCCCCGCTGCAAAACAAATTTCTGGTGACAGCATGACATACGCTTAAAAACAGAGAAAGACCACGGAACGCCACGCCACTTCTCTCATCTCTTTTAATTAGCAGAAGGTGAGTGCCAGAAGTGTAGACTGTTGACAAAGAGTGTGGGCATCTGCAGCTGATTAGTTTTGCGTGGAGGTAAGAAGTGTCAAACGTAGACGGGCATCCTTCCTAACATTTCTGTTTTTGGACAAAAGAGTGTCTATGAAGTTAGAGCAAAAGACAGCGTCTCACTTTTTAAAAAATTTGTTTTATTCATTTAAGAGAAAACGGCACACTGGCTTCTTTTCAACCCAACAGAAACAACTGATATAGATTTACAATATTATTTAGCTAAATGGTTACTGATGTAAGTGTTTATGTTCATTACAGAGGAATATAGATATGTTTGAAGGTCCAGCTGTGAGGTAGTGAGCATGTGGCACCACGTTGATCCCGAATGTGTCATGCTAAGAGAGCTGACAGAAATGTAAGCAAAGTTGATGAAAATACAACTGTAGAGAATTGCTCTTCAAAATGTTCAACAAGCATCCTGCTGTCCCTCTATAATGGCTTTATTTTTCACATTTAGGCCAGTTACTGGTATGAAATTACCACCCCAAGCTCTCGCCGTCATAATGCGTGCTTCGCCAGCTGTGAGGGAAATGTTGGACATTGTTTTCTCTTCAATGTGTGCGTATTATAACAGGTAGCAAGCAAAACTACTGTTCGAAATTCTCTCTGAACTATTTGATTTTTCTTCGAGCAAGGTGCTGCATCAGTCGTCTGATTATGATTATTAGTTATTTGAGCTGACTGCAATAATTTTTCATAACAGTCCGACTTGTTTCCATTCATCTGTATAAAATCTGTTCACTTTCCATGTTGTTTTCCAAGTTTGAAGTTTGACACTCTTTTAATTACGTTTAATAGCACGAGTCGAGAATTGGCGCCACCAACTGTTTACCTTGAGGCACTTGTCTTTAGATATTCGAATTCACTACATTTCGATGAGAATCTATGGACATTACCACTCTGGATTTAGTTGCAAAGTCAAAATTTTGATTTTGAGTCAAAAGAGAGCCTGATAACTTGGAGGTGATTCGTCAGATTTGCAGCAATAAGGTGGTGAAAGGTGCTTTTTTATAAGTTTTTATTAAATGGTTTCTCTTCACTGGATGTATGCGTATGGTCTAACTATGATTAAGCCAACACTTTAATAGTGGCATACAATTAACAGAAAACAACAATCGTCAACTCAAATTTCATGTTTGTGACAGCCCTATTGATATGTGTTTTGGCATGTGATAAGCCTTTAAAACCATTCATTTGTTACTCTTATTTCATTCATTAATTGGCACCTTCATCAACACATCCCCACCAACTCAACCTCCTGCTGTGTGTCAACTCGGGACTGTTTTTAGTCTACGTGGAAAGCCAAAATGCCAAACCACCTGTTGTCACATAGTTTATTGTATGGTCATCTATCATAATTTGATTTATAAGGTAGCAATTCAAACAAGACTTTAAACTTCAGTGTCTAATAGAAAATAAATACCACAGTGTGGATGATATCATGCTGATATCTGGGATGTTTCCTGTTGCTCTCAGGAGATGGTGGAGTTAGATTTGTCGACGTGCTCCGATTCTTTCTATAAGGAAATTGTAGCGGCTGATGTTGTGATACAATATACCAGCGTATAAAAATGCAAACCTGCTGACTAATGTATTGTTTTCAGTGTGCTGAAACACAATTTAACACATAATATACTAGATTTCAGCATGATCTAGGAGACGTTTTCTGTGCGTGACGGATGATATTGACTTGTGCTCGTTGCAAGTGAGTCACACACACACTGCTGATCAAATAATGTAGAGATAGTGGGTGACGGAAGTTCAGATGTTTTCAAAAGTTCACTTTTTAAAAGTAAAAAAAACAACAGAACAGAACAAAACACTTTTCACAACACACAATGCAGTGAATCTTGTGCTTGGAGCCTAAACCTCCCTGACCCTGCTTTTCTGACCTCAGATGAGATCCTAGAGAGTGCTGCTGGAAGTGTTTTGACTTTTACTTTCACCAAACTACCAGCTTTAAAATCCCACACTAATGAAAGTCCCTTCTTATCTGTCCTCATGAATTTTAATACAGACACACAGATTACATTTCTGTAGATACGGCAAAACCAGAGGAAAGAAATTGCCAAGATTCAGATTGTATGCATTCAAAAGAACTCTTATTGTTTTCTATGAATATATCAGCAAGAACAGGGATGGATAAAGCGAAATGAAATTGTTCCCCTACAAACAGATAAGTGAAAACAGTGAATCTCAAAATACATCTCTTTGCCTAGATTCACAGTACATCATAATGGACTTTCAAACTTTTATCTTTTGATTTTGGGATAATAAATTGTTTGATACAGTGATCAAAGTCTTTTAGTTTTCTACTGGAGTATAGATTTTTGTGACTACTGCTCTCAGAAGGAAGATTATCTTAAGGTGTTAATGAGGACAAAAATTATTCATGCTGTCGATGACCTCTATCTAATGGCATGTCTAATAACCTGTATTCTTTTATTGTGTCAAGTCCCCTTTAAAACTCTGACTACTGCATAAATAATCATGGCTAAATACTCATTTCAGACTTAAATGTTTTACAATGCATGCAAAAACAGTGCAGCAAACAAGGTGCTTTGCATATTTCCTACTTTCTCTGTGTGCAGTGTGAACACCACACCGGGACCGAAACGTCCTTCACTGACAACAGCTGCAGGTTTTTCCCACATTCTCACACTGCATCAAACACTCTTCTTTGTTGCATTGCTGATGGGATGATGCCTATTTGTCTTTGATATTCCCTGAAGATCAGATGCCCTCAATTTTCCCCCTTTTTATTTTGGTGTCAATGGCAAAGGGTCACCTTGTCCTTGAAGAAGAAAACAAGTTGCACTTAGCCACCAAGCTGTAGCAGTGTGTCAGGAGATGCACTGCTCTACATTTGGAAACCAGCTCAGGGACCAATGAGAGCATCTTTACTAACACAACTATATATGACAATGACTGCCAAGCTACAGACACACACACACACACACACACACAAATGCGCCCGCATGCTTGTTTTGTGCTTTGTGCAAACATGCAAAGACATAAAACCACCTCCTGGCCCTCTCATCTGTTCCCAGTTGGCTTTTTCCCAGTTCATATATAACTGAGAAAATAAAGCTGTTTTGTCACCGTGTTTCAACTTGTGGCAATTTCTTCAATTTCCGATGCACAATTACTGACCCCTGAGAGAAAAGGACCGAAGATTGCAAAGAAAGGCACTGACCTCCCGTCTCGATGGGGGTTCAACTCATTTTCGATAGTTTCACCCCCTTCGGAGCGATGGTGTTCTCTGAAAAGACCCATATGCCGCAATGGTTGCGTGATGATGCATTTTGCTGTGTGTGCGTGTGCGTATGCGTGTGCGTATGCGTGTGCCTGTGCCACCTCCGCCGCTCAGAGCACCATTTAGATTACTTTCACCTCATCAGCCCATATACACTTGGCTAAGACCTTTGGGACATACTCTCATGAGGATAGATGTTTTGACTGCGCCACACGCATATTGGTTGGTGTGTGTGTGTGTGTGTGTGTGTGTGTGTGTGTGTGTGTGTGTGTGGGTGTGTGTGTGTGTGGGTTGTCTGTCTGCATGTGGTGAGATAAGGTGAGGAAGAAAGGGGGGGAGGAAGGATGGTGAGGAGGAGAGAGGGCAGGCAGAGAGAAATAGAGGGAATTCCATAAACAGAGAAAATTTTTAAGTTGTCTGTCAACGTTTTCTCTTGACGAGAAACTGCTTCCGGATGTGCTGATCCCATGTCGGAGCCTAAAAATGAAATGTATACATAAATAGATCGCTGCTGCAGCATCGCCAAACAACAATTTCAGACGTTAAATACATCTTTTCCTTACGAGATGAAAATGAAAGAAACAAAGGAAAAACAAACAGATTCTCAAAAACAAGCACCCACTTAAATTGTATTAGTTTTGTTAAAAATGTCCAAAGTGTCCTTTTTTTTTTTTCCCTCAGAAAGACTGGTTGGATGTGATCCATAAATCGCATGCTTATCAACATAAAAACCCAACTACCATGTCGAGCTTTGTCATTTGTAATTTATCCCCAAAATATAACTAATACATGCAAATGTGGTTTTCATTTATAAATTAAATTAATGAAATTCATTTTCCATTCCCAGACGGGACTGGAGCAGAAGTGATGAGTTAGATAATTCATCGGCAACATTTTTCAATAGATTTGGCACTTTACCCTCCCTATTGTTTATATATATATATATATATACACACAATTTTTTAAATTTTTATATATATTTATTTATTTTTATTTTTAAAATTTTTTTTTTTACTAAACACTGAGTGTGTTGACAATCAGCAGTTCAATCAAAGATTAGAAATAGTTGTTAGTTGTAGGCTTAGAAAAAAATGACCTCAGCATACAACATTATACTTTACATTGCCTATTCCTCAAAATTTTCAATATTAATTCATGACTTAACAACTTAAATACACGTCAAATCATTCATATTGACTGCAATTAAAGGGAGATTTAAAGCCACCTCCTTGTTTTATCCCTGAGGGAGTTAGAAACAAACCAGAATTAAACTCATTTGTTCCAACACGTGCTTCAGGGGCACTGTAAAAAGAACAATGAATTTTTAAAATGTCCAATTTCCCCAATATTTAGTCAGTCTACATGCTAGAAGAATCACATCTCTCAGGTGGTCATTACGACATCATGGGAATTGCTAGTACGCTCAGTCATCGTTGCAGTTAATGTGTGAATAAACAGTGTTTTGTCTGAAAATGCAAAGCAGAGGCAAACAACGACCTCCATCCCTGTGAGGCTGGACTGCAGGGCCACAGTTTCACAGGCTCTCAAAGTGCCAACTTCACTCTGAACACCGGTCCTCCAAGGGCGCAGGCAAAGCAATTCGAGGCTGTCAATCACATCACATCCATTTAATAAAAGTAATATTTTCTGTGGTGAGCTCATGCTGCTCTCACCTCTAAATGACTCTGAGCCCCTTGGTGGCTGTCCACTGGAGGCGCAGGAGAGATGGCCGACTATAAATGTATTAGGCATTTTGAGCATTTAGATGCATCTCCGCTTCACTTCCCCTCATTATGTGTACTGGCTCCATGTCCTCGTTTCAGCTGTGTGTGTGTGTGGGGGGGGGGGGGGGGGGGATTGAGCTTGGATTGAGCTTGTTATCAAACGTCATTAAATATATTTTCCTCGTGAGCAATTTAATTTGATGGATATTCTAAATGAAAACAGGTATTGACCTTTTTGCCTGTCCGACTGCTCAGTGCGAACCACTGAACCGCTTAGTGTCGAGTCGGCTTTATTAGAATACATGTAGGTGGAGTGTGTTTACTGTATGGAAATTAGATTTTAGATGTGTTTGTTAGCCAAGTTTAATAAATACACAATTTTTTTTTCTCACTGCTTCATCAACAACATACACAATAAAAATGACTTAAATTTTATTGCATATTTATTTACATTGCTTGTCAATAAAAGAGCTGGGTAGATTATGCAAGATAATACGAGAGACATTTCACTCCGAAGATGTAGTATTTTCACTGTATAGGTATAGTCAAGTGAAATGAAACATAAGGCTGCATAAGGGAAAACAGTCATTTCAAGGAATATTTATTTTCAAGGAAAATGAAGGCCAGACATCCAGTGTCGTGACATATTGAGTCATTTCACGTCACTTGCAAAGCAACCAGCCAAAGTCCGGAAGATAATTTACAATCGCTTGGCGTATCAGATAATGCTACAGGATGTGTGCTGTCTTTCATCCTGCAGAAAGAGGCTCACATACAGTCTTCCGTCCTACAATTGTAATACAGTACATGGTATGTTTATAATTCCCAGGAATCCCTTTGTTATTTATAAAACAAATTGTCCATCCTAGAGCTTTCTTGTGTTCCCACTCCTTTCACAACAACCCAATACAGATGACAGCAGCGATCTGACACACTGGATGAGTTATTGTTATACTGGCGGATGGTTTTTACACCATATTTGTGAGTCGATCACAGCCGTTTGTTTGGCCAGCTCCTTTCAGGGACGCTTATGTTCCATTACTCAATCCTTCCCTCCATCCCTGTTTGCGTCTTTTTTTTTTCCCTCCCCGCTCCCCCATCCTTTTTACCAGCCCACGGGAATCTACTGCCACAGCCGACCTCATTAAACTTACCACCATCAAGATAAGACTCGATTTCTGCAAGCTTCTGCATTGGCAAGATCAATATTGAAGTAAAAAAAAAAAAAGAAAAAAAAAAAAGGACATCTAATAGTCTGATGTGCATGCAGCTGACTCAGTGCAGGGAGTGAGGATGAGTAAAATGAACAAACCATGTTTCCAAACTCCACAGGAGTATGCAGTCTGGTATAACATCCTGGATAACGGCTCCGTTGCATGCACGTTCCCTTTGTTCAGCCTTCCTCTCAGGTCTGAAAGAATTTACATCAAACAAGACTGCGCCTACGGTTTTTATTTTCTCACTTGTTAGAACACCTACAAAACAAAAGTCAGTTTAATTTAACATCCGTTTTTAGTTATGTAACACGGTTACCTATTATCAGCCAATAAATTAATAAATTTACACAGAGATTTCCTGCTGAATACTGAAACATGATGAGGATGGGCTGGTTATCTTGCGCACAGATAACCTTATGTGGAGCGATGAAGAAAATTGGAGCACAGAATACGCCAAATTCAAGGTCATTACAAAATAGCAATCTATAAGTTCAATAATTATTTATCAGCTTTTAGAAAGACTTACTAGATAATTTATAAATCGGTGATTATTCCGACAAATTGTGAAGAAAAAGTAATATTTATCCTTCAAACGACTAAAATCTAGATCAAAGTATTTTTAATATACTGTGTTGGGACACAGTATATACGTGGTGACAGGTATGATCTCAGGCTCATTTTAATCTGTCATGGTGATATTTCAACTCTAGTGATGTCCTAAATTATGAAGCAACGTGTTTTGGTTGTGTCTATCACGGTAACCTAATACATGCATCTGCCTCTCTTCTGTCTTTTTCTCATACATTTCACAACAGACTCATTTCCTCCCTCTCTCATACAGCTCCTTCCCATTGTATCCCTGTTCTCGCAGTGAACATAGATGGCATATCAGAAATATTCAAATTGGGCCGTGCTTAGGGGAGCATGAAAGATGTATAACTCGAGTGTCCAAAATTCTGTCTCGTCCATTAGCTTTTGTCTGCTCACGCTGCATTAAACTCATGCTGCTTTGATGTCTACATCATCAGATCAGCTCAATTGAGGGAAGGCTACATTACTGAATATTGTCAAAGTAAAACAGAATATTGTAATTTAATAACCTAATCCTCGTGTAGCTTCTTCCTCTGAGTCATGGATCTTTATTATTGTCCAAAATCCATTAACGATGCACAATGAGCTACACCATATCCCTGAGTGACATATTTCTATATTAACGCGGATGCTGCAGTCTATTTTCGTGGCAGTCCGACAAATCCTGCTGCAAATATAGAAACAAATAATTTTTGTGGCCTTTATTAAGCAATACCATAGACAAGCTGATTAAGTCGGAAAGTTTTTTTTTTTTAAGTTACACTAAAAGTGCTGTCTTGTCATGGGTTTTGTTTTTCTAATATCATGCTAATAGTATTGTAAGGTTTTTCTCAGCCTTATCCTTTGAAATCAGGGTATTTTTTAGGTGAAACCAATTATAATTAAGTAAATTGATGATTCAAGGAGGCTACTAATTAGAATTATGTGTGATTAACAAAAACATACAGCATTCAGTCATGTCTCCAGAACAAAATTGTCTAATTTTGGCATTCAAACAGTTTTTGATTCAACGGATGCCAGTGAGCGAGAACAAAAAGGCCACCTAGTTCATCAGCCAAATAACATTTCAATAGACATACAAAAATACAATTTTGTTACAACCGGTTAAAGCTGTGAAATCTGGCGGAGTTTCAGGAAATCGCACTCCTGCAATCTCATTATTTGTTCTCGTGTGACTTTTATACTTTTAATGTTTTTCTCTCGCAGAAATAATTAATCTCTCGGTACCATCGCAGGTATCCAAGTTTGCCAGTGAGTTAGTTGAACAATAAGTGTGCTGATAGAAGTGAGAATTTGAGCAAGTTCTGAGAGAGGTTATGGCAGGTCATAAACAACCACTAAAAAGTGTGGCCGTGGGGTGGATTCAGGCAAAAAAAAAAAAAAAGGTCTCTATTCAAACAGCACCTCGGCTGTCTTCATTTAATTTTTATTTTTCTATTTTATTATGATTTTCATTGAAGCAGAAGGAACGAAGAAATAATTTCTTCCTGAGCTCCAGGGATGGACACAGATGTTACTGCTGATAGTTTTTTTTATTTTTTTATTTTTATATCACTTACTGCAGGCTTCGCGAGCAAACAGCAGGGGTAAATGATGCTGAAGAGACCAGTTAAGAAGTGTAGAGAAGAAGATTGGTGCAAACCATCTCTCCCAGGCTTTAGTGAGAGTTGGTGCATAGCTTAACTCCCTGAACAGATCCTCCTCCCGAGTCCTCCAAGCACACAATGGCAATTACAGGGTCCCTGTGGGACCACAAGGTGAAAGCAACAACACTCCTGGCTCATCAGAAAATAGGAGGGAGGCATCAGTGAAACGGGACCCTGTGATTATTTAGGTTCACAAGCTGTTAGTGCGATGGCTTTTTAATCGTTGCTAATGGAGTTCCCACTAACATAAGCACCCAGTGGGAGTTTAGAGTGACTTTGGCCCACTCCCTCACCCTATTCTCTCAATATATCTATCACCTCATGACTTCTAGCCTCTTGTAATTCATTTTTTTTTTTTTGGTCTCTCTCTTTTTTTTTTTTTCCTTCTCTTTTACTTTACCCTCCTTGGACAGCAATTATGTACTGGAAAAGGAGTGGCTGTTATTTTTTAATGTAGCGCCGGCCTCCCTCACCTTTTTAAAAGCAAACACAAACACAATATTGCACTCAGCAGCAGCCAGACTCACCCCAGGGCAATGTATTAGCTGCTGAAGTGGCTATTTAGAGTGAAAGTAAATGAGACGAGGGATGACTGGTGAGCTAAACATTTTCAGCTTGCAACAACCAAGGACATCCCATCCTCCTGCTACATGCTTATTCCTCATGTTTTTTGTTTTTTTTGTTTTTTAATCAAATAAAGTCGGAGAGGAGGAGATTATATTCCCCATAATCAGTTTTCCCCCCTATATGTAACTTTTATCCTCTGCTGCTCACTTCCCCCTGAATCTGCCATACTGAAGGGCATCCTGCTGTGACAGTGTCTTTCCAGCCTTCCCACTATCTCCCCCTCTCTCTGTCTCTTTCTCTGCCTCTCCACCTTTCCACCTGCAGGTGCTGACTGTAAGTAGAAGCTATGAGATTTGAAAAGCCCTGCATTGTGTGCAGCCCCCCCCCCCCCCGCCCCCTCACCCAAACCTCCCCTGCTGTGCTTCCAAGTTGAGCCGTCATACAGACCGTATATGAATAAAATCAGGTGGGGAGCAGAGAAGACGCACTGTCTGGAAAACTATAAAAGCATCAAGGGGAAAATGTCTGCTCTTGAATGGAGGAAGGCAAAAAAGCAAGTTTAACACGTGCTTTCCTGCCATGAAAGGAAATAAAGTTGGAATATATGTATATATATATATATATATATATATATATATATATTTTTAAATATTTTCCTCACTGCCTCACTTGGCCCAAACTTGTTTGGCGGAGTTCTACTGTGGAAGTCTTTTACTTGTAGTTCATATGTGTGTCACCATGCTTTATTGAATACAGTCAAAATGTACTGCTGCTCTTTGGCAGCACTCAGTCAAAGAATGCGGCTGCTTCCCAAGCACTTGAATACTTTTTACTTCTCTCAAAGTAAATGGAAAAAAAACCTACATGAACTTAGATTGTAGATGTTTGGGAGCAACCTGGTCTCCATTTTTGGTTTTAATTTTTTTTAATTTTTTTTTTTTTTAAAGCAAAAAATATTTCTTGTAAGGAATTAGCAAAAGCTGTTTTTAAACACGTGCATAGATGTTGCTACCCTCTGAACCATAAACTGGGGTGAGTTGATATTGCGAAGCTAAATCAGATTAACTCTTTTGTATAATGGAAATGCTCCCTGGTTCAGAACTACCTGCCCAATAGCAGACTGAAAAGGTTGCTACACATGTACTGTTCATTAAAAGTTGACAACAGTGGTTTTGCAGATATATTCGTACCAGTCTGAACAGTTTGTAACGGGTGATATTGCTGGGAAATTGTTTAAAAACAGTCCCCAGTTCATGTTTTCATTCGTGTATTATCACCTAAATAAGAGCGGTTGTTGTTTCTTTAACTTAGAATGACCCCTTCATGTCAACATAAGGAGCAGGTACTCCACATGGAGAGCGCCATGTTGCACTGCCATGTTTCTACTGTAGTCCAGAACAAACAAACCAAACACCAGCTCAATAGAGGGGCTTTCACTTGTTTCAAGAGTATAGCATCTGCCATAGATGTGCTTATTAACTTGGTAAGGGAGGGAAAGGTGAGCGGTGGTCAGTTGGTTACAATCTACAACATCACTGTAGGTACCACTAAATCCAACACACTCCTCTTTTAATGGATACTTCTGAAAAATGTATTAATGTAAAACAAATGATATGTGATGATGTGTAGTCTTTAGATTTGTTAACTTGAATATCAATATTGGTGTTAGTGAAGTTAATCAGTCCTTCATCCCCCCCCTGTATAGTTTGAGAGCCAAGCGGTATTGACGTGTTTGTGGAGGCTCATAATAACCATTTAATCTTAACCTATATGTAGAGTACATCAACATTTTATAAATACTAGTCCAATAAGCCAACTTGCTTGTATATCAGTGTACTACACTACATCTTTTTCTTTTTTTCTTTTTTTCCCCCTTTTATACAGCATATAAAGCAATATACAGCAGTCATGCTATAAAACAAAAATATAAAAAAACACTAGTAGGCTTCAAACATTATTAATTCACAATAAACTAGTAAGAATGCTATCTGCTTTGGTGCTGAGGGCACCACTACCTCTACTTAAAAAAAACCCTCATTTTTACTAACAGAAAAACAAAAGTGGTGAGCACACACACACTTGGGCAAAAGGGTGACTTTATTCCAAATGCTATCCATTTAACCTCCACAGGGAAACCTAGCCCCAGTGCTCTGCTACTAATTCAGCATACTCAGCACTTCCCTTTCATATGCCTCATTGGGCCATCCTCCCATGGTGCCACAAGTGCCGCAACATCTCCGACCACCTGGGATTATTTGCACTTCCCTTAAACCCACACATATGCCCCCACTGGCCATTTGTTTGTACCCCGTGAGCATGTGCCAGCCGGTGGGCTCCTGGAGAGTTGCTACAGCTCTACCAATCTATTTTTTTTTCTGCTGGCTTGAGTCTTTTGGTGACCAGGGACTGGCAGGAAAAGCAAGGAATTGTAGTCTGGGTGGTGAAGCATCCTGCAGCCTTCAGCAATTTGTGAATAAACTTGGTCCAGCATGTTGTTTCCTGTAGTGAGGCTGAGGACATGCTGGTGGAAACTGTTTTTTCCTGCTTGCCTTCAATCAGCTATGATAAAAGTGAAGGAGCTTCATGTCCTGGGACCCTGAGTTGTGTCGTCAGGGGCACTAGCTCCAGGGAGAGTCTCCCAATGCAAATTGGTCCCAATTGACCGATTCAAAGACTATCACAGGAAAGATCCATCTTTCCAAGAACCAGAGAAACTAAGGCCCTCCCTCATGGACCATGTCTGAAACGGGAGCGAGCGTGCAGCTTGGGCTGTATCCATGGGGCCAAGTTGGCCTCAACCTGCAAAAACAATGTAAGGCTTCCACAGTACAAGCCCGCCACCTGCAAGAATGTGCGTATGGACCTAGAGTTTTTCCATGGAAGACAGCCAGTTACTTGTGTTTAAGATATTTGAATGGAGACCGGTCTTCAGGAAAATTTGGCCATGCCAGGCTTTTACTTGCCTTTTGCATTGCAAGACGAAGCCAACGTTTACAGTGTAAATACCAGAAAATAGCCAGATGGAGGTGTGGTAGTAATGTAGATTTAAACTCCAACGGATTTAGTTTGACTCTAAGCTGGACTCTTCCTCCTCCTCTTGGTTTCTGGTTTGATATCATCCTATTCAAAAGGAAATATGTGGCTCAGTTGCCTCACCGGATGCTAAGAGATCTGACAATTGCACTCGGGCAGCTTGCTATGTGTTGTTGTTGGTTTCATCTAGTTTGATTTGGTGTTGTGGCCTGAAATACAATGCGTTTTTCATGCCTTTATAAGCGGTGGCTTATTTCGATTTGACCAGTCCTCTGTTGCAACTAAAATCCTGAACAAAGGATTTCCAGCCAGAACTTATATGTACTTTTTTTTTTTTTTTTTATATCATTGCCTCTGGTGGGTGGGTCTACCACCTGTGTGTAGGGGGTAAAATATTTATGACTCTAGGGGTGGAGTTCAATTCAACTGGGGATGCAAAATGACAGCAGTGGGAGCAGCTCATGGAACCAGGTGGCACACCTTTTTCCCTTTTCTTTCATGGCCATTAATGGATGCCACCCCACCCATAATTACCCCAGCAATACTTTTGAAATTTCACAAAACAGTTCAAAGTATATGAGGGTATCTATTTTAATAATCCAATCAAATATCCTGTGGCAGCCATATTGAATATCCTCGAGGAGTCTACGTGATATGTGCTGAGTCCATATCTGTTATATCATCTTGACTGCTGTACCGAGATATTAGAAATCCATACACTCAAAATATGATGTATGACTTCGCAGCCATAGAATTGACTGGCGCTTTGGTGTGTTGCATTACCTTTTCCTTTCTGAAGAAGGGAAAAGAGATGAAAAAAATTATAGGCTAAAAAAAAAAATCAAGAATAATTTGCACATTCAGCATAGTGGAAAAGGTCAGACTCATGAGGCAGCTTAAGAAAGAGACTATTACTCTTGATGAGGACAGATGGCTTGTATTTGTGGGCTGCATGTGGATGTTAGCTGGCTCAGATGGCTGTGATATGGCATGGCTGAAGGCAATTTGGCTGGATTTTCACCATGTATGTGTCACCATAGTTTCACAGCTGGAGAGAATTTCTCATGCCTTATTACTGTCATTGAGGTAAATTAGCCAGATAAGAACACATAGCTGAGGGTCGGGTATGGTTAGAAGTACATGCAGGTAACAAGCAAAGTCCATATCTCACACTACTGTGCCATTGAATCTTGGGGTGGATTTCTTTGGAGATGCTATTTTCCAGTTAGAGAAAACGTCATCATCAATCTGGTTGTGTGAGAGAGAGCGAGGATCATTCTAAAGAATTATAGATATATGAAGATTGAAAGATGTATCAACAATATTATATTGTGTATTTCAAAATGTATAAACTTTATGAATCACCCGTGTATCAATACAAAAATTGAAAGAAAAAGCAATTTTATTTTAAAGTTTGTCCTAGTGCAGGACAGTTTTTGTGTGTTGTATGGTGTGCATCTTTTTTTTTAGAGAAAAAAAGTAAAGAAATAATTAATATCATTTAATACTACAACACACACAAACAGGTTTTAAAAATAAAGGAAAAGCTTTAAGCAATTCTCTTTTCACTTGTAATCCTGACATAACCCTCTGCCAAGCCTGTATCCCTCAGTACTCTGATTCAAACACAGAACTCTGAGTTTGAATCCTCTTGGTAACTTTTGTGCGTAGCTGTAAAACCAACTGCAACACTTGCCAAGCTCTGATTATTCCTTCGTGATAGAGGAAAGGAAGAATTGAGTTTTGGACGGGCCAATGGTAAATGTTGAGAAGTGAGATCAAGATTATGTAAGTGAGTGTGAAAGTATCTGTGTGTTCTTGGCAGTGGAATACATGCATATTTAGTACTTAGAAATTTGGGCTACAATCTTCTGGGTTAATTCGTTTGCTTTTTGACTCTTTAATGATGATGTCACCTGAAAATATAGAACATTTTACTCTTCACACAGGGAAAGATTACCACCAGAATGTTTATATACTTCTAAACAGCTTGTGTGTGCTATCAAAAATATTGTTGTTTTTACCATATTGACTTCTTTCCTCTATCTGCAGTGTGAAGTAGGTGTTAGTGTAAATTTAAAATAAATCTTCATATCTCTGTCAATGTCCTGTCTCTCTCTCTCTCTCTCTGTGTGTGTGTGTGTGTGTGTGTGTGTGTGTGGTTTGAGGATGTGTAAAATAGTGTGCGAGTATATTACTTCGCTGTTTTACGGCCCATCCCAAGACAGACATTTGCGGAGGCCGTCCAATAACTGCTGCATATGCCATCTTAATCTGTTCTCCCTGCTGTGCCAGGTGTGCAGGCAGCAGGCACTTCTGCAAGGACACCCAGCTACGTGAAAACTCTGCTCTTAAGGCAAAACTGGGGGACCGTGGTGGTATAAATCTTCGAGTAATTATGTCGTAAAAGGAGATGGAACAATAAAACTTTGTTTTGATGTGTGCTGGAACAGAGTGGGAGGCCTAATCATGGGCAAATCACTTCCAACTGGGACATTGGCCTCCTTCTTTACACTACGTTTTGCCGCTGCATGTGGAAGTGAAGCGCTGGTAATGTTAGTTGCCATGTGACCGATCGGTCCATGGGACCCTCTATCAGCTGTCCACGCTGAGGAACCATCTGGTGTTTTAAGACACTGTTAGTGTTTAGATAGTCAGCCCTCATTCAAGATAATATCCCCATGTGACGATTGGATGTTTGAGCTGGCGGTCTTTAAAACCCAAAAGTATTTGGCTTTTGGTCTTTAAGTATACGGCATGAAGTACCACCTCAGTCCCCACCAGAATCCTTAAATATCGAGTATCTACCAATAGCAGGTTTATTGTAATTTTCTTCTCCACATAATATGGCTCCACAGTGTACACTTGGTCCACATTAAAGTTAGTGAAGCAGTTTAAATATATTTAATTGTGGAGGAGCTCTGACTTAAGACAATAATGCCTACACCACAGATTTCCTTTCATTGTTTCCCATAATGTTTTGTGAAGTGCTTTATAGTAAATTGTGTAATATTTGTAGGAGAAGGATCAGTCTGAATCTATTGAGGTAAGATTTTGGACAGGATCTTTGCTGATGCCTTTCTTTATCTCCAATGACAGTTTTCAACAACTAGAACTGCTGTAGAGGTGTGCATCTATAAAATGTCACTGAAATACACATCAAATTGACAAAAAAAAAAAAAATCATTACAGATGTACTTGCATTGCTAGTTTTCACATGCTGATGTTTTCACATGCTTTCACAGGCAAACAAATCTTTGGAAATCGCTAATTATGTTTTGGAATGGTCCTGATCCCAGTCTTGTAGACCAAGATTAGGTATTCCTAATACTTTCTCTGCCCCTTTTTTGTTTCTACTTCTTTTCCTGCTTCAAGAATTGAAACTTGCATGTCGTGTCTGTCACCGCAAAAGAGCCTGTACTTTTTCCCAAACTATAAAATGCTAATTTCACGTAACAAGCTGTCGGCAGTTGAAACTTCTGTAGGTTCCATGTTTACCCTTGATTGTCTGAAAGTTAATCCCACCGTAGATTTATTTTTACATGTCCCTTCATCTGCCTTCAAACTGTAAGAAGTTTATCTGTGTTTAAATTCTCTGATTCTGTTACATTGGGCCACATTTCCTTTCTACCTGTGTGATTTACCCATGTCTTTGAAAGTGGATGCATTTCACAGGAGTCCATTGAGAATGCTCAGTTGTGATCTGGAATTTCCCTTAACACCAGACAGACTATCTTCAGACTTTTCAGAGAAACCAATCATCTTTTCATTCTTTCTGCTCTCAGCAGCAGTGAGCCTGCGGGGGCCATGTTGTTTGAGCTTCTTCCACGCTGACCTGTTGTCATATCTCCCATTTCCCTGAGGCAGATGACATTGAAAAAGGCATAAAATGTGTTCGGCCCCGACCTGATAGATCGCCAGTTCTGAGATCACTGCTTGTGCGCCTGTGTTTATTTGAGGTTGTGAAACACTTTGGGGCTCTTTTGCTGATAATCTGTCCAAGATTGTGTCTCTTTATTTTGCCGTCATGCCTTCTGAAGCGGCCGAATAGATTCCTCGTGTGAACGCTGTGAGCTCCGTGTTGATGTGTTATCTGACATCCGTAACAAATGGCCACCTTCCCCTGTGAGATAATGCTTTTAGTTTGATCTGGTCGGCGCTGAGTCTTTGGATGGCATGCAATGTTGCAAATATGTATTTGCAAACAAACACACTGACAAACTCAGTTTGTTTTTCTGGCACACAATGTGACACTTCTAGTCCATTGAATACATGGTGCTTCATGCTTCTACTAGCATTTAACTTCTGTATTCAGACTGAGTCTGTGAGGAGAGATGGTCACACTGCCAAAGAGATGGAGCTTTACACCTGAAATCCATTGTACGTAATCCAGTAAACCATTTTGCCAGAGTGGTTGTAAGTCAATAAAGTCAAAGTCATTAATGTCATGTTTTCATTAGAAAACCTTTTAGTATTTGTCAGTGGTACGTATATAAATTATACATTTTTGTATTACATTTTTAAGGTAAAGTTACTGGTATTCTAAGATGATGGGATTTTTGTGGTGCAATGTCCTAGAGTTAGTGTGAAAATTATCTTTGGGCAAAGCGTTCCGTTTCCTGCTATTCAAATGAAGGTGCTGTGTGGCCGAACAACATACAACTGAAGTCATACCCAGCAGGGTCCAAGTTGGAATACATATAACTACAGTATATGAATATATAACGGACAAATTTAAATAACACATTGCTGTTCTTATCAGACAAACTGAACCACACTGAAAGTATTCATCCATGAGACATTTGTGGCAATTGATACAGTAAATGATTTACCAAGCTAAATGTAGCAAAAGTGTGAGATGTAGTGAAGATTTCACAATCTAAACTACAACAGCAGCAGCAATGCTCTACTAATTTTAATGTTTCAAATGAGCCTCAGTGTTCTAGAATGACTTACAATTTATTTTAAATAATCCTCAAAAATGCAAAATGACTGTGATGGGTGGTATCAATGTTTCCACCCCTATTGACATTTTCTCGAGGAAAATGTCTATATGTACTTCGGTGGCTTGTACTTGCATCATGTGTCTCCAAACATACCTGACTTGAACATGAAAATTATACAACAATATTACAACAATAATGACATATTTCGTTTTCGTGAAACCACAAAGTTGTGTATTTATAAATGTGGACATGTGAGCCTGAGAGCTAAGGTCCCTCCTGCCGGAGATGTGTAGCCCAGAAATAAATTCCAAATTACTCTGTGTTTAATAAGGCGATGCAGAGCTTTTCTCCCCCTCTTCAAGTTACTGCAGGGAAGCTAATGGGCTCTATGCAAATTAGAGTTGGCATTTGGTTTTTCTCGGTAGACCTGAAAGGTGAGGTGAGCAGGTCAAGAGGAGGGACAGCCATTATCATGACTCGTATGAAAGCCACATGCCCACATCCATATCCACTTTCTTCACATCTTTGGCCTTGATGGCGGGAAGAGAAATTCGACGACAAAGAGGTCAAGGAATTGCAAAGGGAAAGAAATTGCGAGTAACGGCATACAGAGAAAATTAGAAAGAGTTGGGGGGGGGGGGGGTGGATGAGAGAAGGGCATAAAGACGAATTGGAGCTAAGAGGAAAGGAGGCGAGGCAGTGGTCTGTCCTTGCTATTAGTCACTCCGTCACAGCTCCCTGGCTTTATGGTGAGTTTCCTGTCATGGTGCTGCGTTTTAATTGACAATAAAATGCACTGACCAGTGTGTCAGCTCTCCCCCTGCCCCTCTCACCATACCTCACTCCTCCTTCTATCTCTTTAACTCTCCGCGCTTGACTGACGTGGCCTGTCATTTACATACAGCGTGGCGTGACAGAAACGGCATTCTTACCTCACATCTCACCAGCAGTGAGTGACGGCCAGCAGTTCCTTCCCGTCAGAACGATTTTGCTTGTAAAACCTATGTTCTGTATTCTGTATCTGCTCGATCACCAGCCTGTGTGTGTGTGTGTCAACGCCCATATTTCATGGCCTTGTCATGTGTAGTAAAAAAAATTCCTCTTGCAAAGACAAAAAAATAAATAAAAGCAGCCCTTCCCACAGGAATGCGACACCGTCTCCCACGGGTGCAGCGGAGCTCTCAGATGTTATGAAGGGGAGGAGATGGAGAATAATACCGTTGAGGTCAAAGGAATGAAGATCTGTGTAGCAGAACGTGTGCGCTATTAAGGCAGAGTTAACACTTGGCGGAGACGATGGGGGAGGGGGGAGGGGGCTTCTTGTGTGGAAATATACCGTAATATATCCTAAAAGTTGTTTAAAGTAGTAACATGCACCGTCTGTTTTTCTTGTTTTTCTAAACTCAGAAAATCTTGTTTATTTATTTATTTTCAACACATTTATATGCAGTGTCTGTGTCTGTCTGAGTCAGACCTGCTGAAAATATGTACATGAACTCGACATGCATAAAATCATTTTCAAGAACCTCATCTGAATTAGAACCAAGGACATTTAAGGACAGTATAATTAGACCCAATCTAAAATCCGGCAAAGTCAAAAAGAACTGAAAAAAGGAGTAGTAGTAGCGATATATTTACACGTTTCCTGCACTTGACAGGTTACACCTTCCCTCTCACATCAAAAAACATCAAAAAACCTGATAAGACTTAACACAATTTATCCATTTCCCAAGCCGGGTTGACTCTCAGTCATGAGAACACAGTGGATCCACAAAAAACTTTAGTATATCTTAAAACATTTTTCTGTGCTCTTGCTTGTGGCTCACATTTCTTTGTGAAGCATGTTTTAGCAGAGAACAGGCTAACCTCAGAATTTTACCTTCCACTCCTTTCTGCCCCACTTCCTCAGATCAATGAAATGATAGACTGCTGAGAGAGGACTGAGCTTCTCTCCTGGTAGAAAAAAGGATTTTGTGAGTCAGTTAATGTGTATCTATGTGTTTATGTAATGCACGTCTACGGTATCTGTGTGTATACCAGACTGTGACTGTGTGTCAGTGGGCATGATACGAATGAAAAATGAGCCTGAATTTGATAATGCATGTGGTGTCTCTATGTCTTGCGATTCACAGTAAGTGTGTCTTTACATTTAGGGGTAGTGTGTGAAAAGTTACATTTATGCATCAATAAAATTCCATTTAAGTATTGTGATTTTTTTTTAAATCGAGTGCTTCACCTTCATCTGAGTGTGTGGCCCAAATTTCTAGCATCGAATCACAATACTTGTTTAATTGCAGTACTTAAAATGGCATTTTTACGCGGCAGTCAAGTGCTCTGATGGTATCGAATTGAGAGAGAAGCATATCGTAGGTTTGTGTTTGTCGAGCAATCTGAAGACGCGCAGATAAGTGAACAGTTCGTAAATGTCAGGACAGAGAATTTATGGATATTTACTAATGGAGAGAGAACGTAAGAGAAAGATGAATAGAGGGGGAAGGACAGATGGAGCTGATGAGCTATTAGAAACGGATAAAAGAGGAGAGATGGATAAATATAAAGTAACGGAGAGCATGATGACACGCATGCGGAGGGAGAAGGAAACACTGAGTGTGCCGACATCATGCTGTGCGGCCGGCTTGCCAAAGCCATTTCAAGGACACCTTCGCTCCTCTTGGTCCTCCTCCCAGTGCCAGAGATGTTTCTGGAACCAAAGTTCAGGGGTTCATGTCCTTCAAGACTGCTGCCCTGCTCTGCGTCACCTCCTCTGCTTTGTCCAGTGTCGGTGACAGCTGTGAACTCCAGCCCTCCCTTAATGCATCAACAAACAGGGACATCTACAAGACTGATGCCTTCACACACACATCCATACAAAACATATGCTGAAGCACGTGTAGTCATGCCTAGCTGTTTCGCCAGTTGATCTTATTTTTCTGCTTCCACGATGCTGCTAAATCTGCTGCAATCTTTGCCAGATTTGGAGACAGATTCTGCCAGTTAGCTCCCCGTTCGCTTAATGATGATGATAATGGCCATGGCTGAACATTAATTAAGACTAACTTCCTCCGCAGCTGTGCCCTGCAACACACGTGAGCCTCGGAAAGTGTTCAGTTGGATCAAAAAAGGATCCGGATGACATTGAACCTCATTTGCACCATATTTTATAAGACTTCTTCAGAAGTACTTTTTCATGCAACCACCATGTCTACTGCATTTCACCTTAGCGGTCTCAAAGTGGGCAACCCGCTCCACCATCTGAGCCACAGCCGGTTTTCGAAATTTCTAAAAGATGTTTATCGAACACTCAAAACAGTCCTATTAAAGCAGGAAGTGACTAAGGTTGTTTTTACACCTGTAATTCAGTTCAGTTTATCTGGATCAAGTTAAAGAAAAAATGCATTGTCGAGTTTTGGTTTTGGTTTGATCATAGACTGTATATAAAAGTGGAAATAGCTTTCAGGTTTGAAAAATGAGGCCAATGCAGAAGTGCCTTCAGCTGCAATACCAATGAGTGCCACTAGAGGTTGGCTCCAAAAACCCTCTCGCTCCATAGACTCCCATTGGTGCCCATCATGTCAGTGTCCTGTCCATTTATCTCAATATATCTGGGATGTTCTCTGTTTACACAGTCACCGGGGTGAAATTGATTTCAGTTTCCTTCTAATGTTTTATTGACATTGTAGTGGGTTAAATGTGTCACTGCTGTCAAGTAGCCCCATGGGTTAAACCCCCAATCCATAAACGTATTGGAACATAAATGACGAATGTGCTTGTGTGTGTATATGTTTGCTTTCTCCTTCCTATTGGTTTGTTCATTTCAGAAAGAGTACATGAAATATTATTGATGAGTATTATTAGCTGAGACGAACTTGACCCCATGTCGCGTATATTTTGTACCAGTATTTCGAGCGGAAAAGGGAAAGGTTGTTTTACCCGCTTTTGTACACACTGATCAGGGATAATCTCTGCACTCATGCACATACGTGTTACTGCAGTTCTGAATATTCAATGCATAAATATTCATTGCACGCCGGTTGTAAAGATTGCTTTAAGTTCCCTTTCTTTTGACTCGCCATGATCCTGCAGATGGATTTAATAGCAGTTTATGTCTGCTATCAATAAACCCTGTGCTTGATCTGTTTTTCTGTCACAGCACAAACACTCTAGAGTTGGACTGACAGCTTTCACGTCAACCTAAACAAATTTCACGGGACAGGTGAGGTCTCACAACAGCTTCAGAAGTATCTGTTTTTTTCTCCTGTAACCCCCTTGTCCTCTTTAGCCTCCATAAACAAGCACACACGGCCTGTGAGAAGGATTCAATCAACTGAGTTAGGAAATAGCTGAATTAATTTACACTATTGACTTGAGATGGAATTGTTTTGTTCTTCTTGACGAGTTCAAACCAATTTTGACTGTTTTGAAGTGCCACAGCTAGAATGTACAGTAAAATACTAAGTATACGCAACTTTAAAGAAAAAACTCTTCTCTCCTGAGCTCTCTCTCCTTTCCCATTTTTCTTAGTTTAAAGGCGTACCTGTTTAGCCATTGCCTGTTGTTTGCAATCTTGTTGTTCCAAAATAATTTATTCCCCTGCTGCACTCATTGTAAGTTGCTCTGGATAAGAGTGACAGGCTCAAATGTAAACACCTCATGGTTAGCTTGAACAGTTTCCAGCTTCCAGATATTCTGACTGCTATTGGAGATGGCAGACAATGATACGGGCAAGTGCTTTTTCAGCCGCAGAGCGGGGAGGAAATCCTGCTGCCATTTCCACAGTCAGGGTTATTACACTTGTAAATGGTTTCTTTTAGTGGGTGATGATGCCCTTCAAATCCATGACACACTGACAAATGGAGGGTTTGATTATTTTGCATATTTTAACCTACATATTATACACAATGGAGTGTGATTGATTTATCAGCAAGAAGATTATCATTTTTAATTATCACATAACTATTAAAAATATTTTCTAAAATAGAATGCCTGACATTGGTTGCTTCTCTGAAGATTTTGCATCTTTTGAAAAATATCACATTAATCTCAAATTTCTTTGGGCTTTCAACAGCAATTGGATTTCTGAGATCTTGCAGTGGGCAGTTTTTGGTCTGACACTCAAAAGATTCAATAATTGCTTGGTTGAAGTCATAATCTATTGAATACCTTGTGCAAGGTTCATGTCCATTTGGATAACTTGATGTTGGCAACATTTTATTTTCAAAAGCTCCATGCCACCTTACTGATGTGGTTTTCCCTATCATTTTCTCATTTATGATGCACTGTTGGTTTCCTTTCACTTTTCATAATACTCTGTAGTTGCTCTATTATAGTCCATTAAATGAAATATTGGGTCTGATGCTGAGTCTCTTTTAAAGATTTGAGGCTTCAGAACAGATCTTTACTTTCGACTTCATACGCTGCTATGATGCCCGACTTGAGAGCAATGGCTGTTGGAATTGGGGGTTATACTATTTTACCCTTAGCAGATTATTGTTTCGTGTCCAGTGTCCTTCACTTAATAGTCCAATGTTCTTTCCCCACTTTATTCTCTTTCAGGCACATTTAGATGGTCACATATACATTGTGTTCATATTATTGATTTGCTGTGATTTGTCATGGTGTGGCTAGACCTGCCATGGCATTCGCTTCACATTATACTACTGGTAATTTCACAGCCCTACTGTAATTTACATTTTGTTTGCAATGCCCCTGGACAGCTCAAAAATAGGAATTATTAATTAATTGAATGCAGGGTAAGTTCCAGTCTTCTACTTTTATTCTTGGTCATTGATTTTGACTTAGATCGACCACCTTTAGACCCCATCAGACTTTCAGCTCCGGTCATGGACTCGACATTACTGATCTTTACTACACCTTTGTCAAGAGCCTGTGCTGTTTCTCTGGAGACTGGAGACTAACTTTTTTTTTTATTTTTTATCGTGCTGCAGAGACTGGGTTTTGTTGATGTCAGCATATAATTGGGTTTGTGCAACAATCTGTGTCACCTCCTGGCACACACGCATACACACACTTTGACGACTGCATTGTTTTAAGGTTTGAGCAACCAACCTTGCAAAAGCAATAATCTGTGACATTTTCACATAGATTAATTCCTGTTTTGCTACCCTCTGCCACCTATTGATAAAACACAGTATATGATTGAACCCACAGATTGCGCCTCAAAGGTTTTAACATTTGCTACTCTAAATATAGAACACGGTTCTTGTCTCAGGAAATATCCACCGGCCCACAGAAAGTGGTTTATTTTAGGTTTCTGGAATTGGCATAGTCGCACTGTACACCGGTGCCCAATTTTCCCCTTGTCTGTCACTTTACTTTTCAATCAAGGTGAAAAAATATAATCTATTCTTCCATCCATTAGCTATACATAGTTTTTCCCGGGGAGTGTGGAAGGGCTGGAGCCAATCCGAGATGACATTAGGTGAGGGGCGGGGTGCACCTTGGATGGGTCGCCAATCAATCACAGGGCTGACACATTGAAACGGACTCACATTCACATATATGGGCAATTTAGAGTTGCCAATTAACCCAAGCTGGATCGTTTCAGACATACAAATATGTTTTTTAATTCACTTAACATATATGATTAATAACATGCTAAAATTGAATTAATAAACAGTGATGTCTGTCTGGATTGCTAAAGTATTCATCTTAACCTTTTTGCTATAAGACTAGCAGTTAAAAAGCACCACACTGTATAATACAGTCCATATAAAGGAACCAGCTCAAGTAAAGAATGTATTATGTAGTCTGATGGAGGATAATCACACTACTTGAGCACTGGACAGGAGAATACCCTTTGACTTCTCTTCTATTTCCTTCTTTTCTTTCCCTATGAACATCTTTATCACCTCTCCTCCTCCATCCACAGCTGATTCATTGTCACCTCTCTTCCCTTCCATTCTCATCTCCATTTCATCTCTCATTTTGCCCTCAAAGGTGCTTCCAGTATCGTCCTGTTTTTTCTTCTTCTTCTTGCATAGAAAATGTTGCTGCTTGTTCATACTCACTTTCCTTGGCATTTTGTTTTGTTCAGTGATATTTGACCTTGTTAAATGGCAAGTATGAATTTTGCCAAGGTTTTAGTGTGAATAGTAGGACTAAAATTAAGATAGGCATCATATTCAAAGAAAGGTGCTGTTCTTTATTTCCTTTTTTGCAGTTGAAAACAATAACCTTTTAATTGAACTTGCCCAGTTAGAGTTCTGTCACAGGGGGCCATGTGGCATAACCAACTTTGCCCATATTGCCCAACATTATTTTCACCTTTACTCATACCTTTTTATGACTTGATACCTCCTTCCCTTTCTTTTGATGTTGTGGTTGTCGGTGGCGAGCGTTATAACAATGATGTCTGTGTTTTATATCACGTTATCTAATGCTGAGTGAATATAATAACTATAATGTACAAAAAAACCCGTGAACTTTTCAAATACTTTTGTGTAAATTGGGTCGCCTGAAGACCTTTTTTTTTGAGAAGTATTCTTTCGGCATGGTGGAGTTCTCACATTGAGCCAAGATTTCCACGTGCTAATTGTCTTCTGAGAAAATCCTCATTAGCAACTAGACCTATTTAACCACACAATAGAAAAGTGAGAATGAATAAAACGATAGAGCGCAGCCTTAAAGCCGCTCTCTGTGACCTGTTATCTTTACTGATCATAAATTGCTGAGGTCATATTACTGCGACTGGACCGATAGAAGTGATTTTATCCCACACCTACATGAATAGTTCTTCCCATGATATTTGCTAGCTGATTTAACAGTGTATCGATCTGCTGAGCCCGAATCCTGCAAGTGTAGAAAGGCCTCATACACTGATAGCGAGATTATGTGCTTGGCTCATCTGGGATTGGCTGGGAGTGCAATTGTACTGGATAATGCACATTGCTTATACAGTTTAACTGAGTCTACCTTTGAAAATAAAGACACTGTAATATGGTATAGGGGACCTATTATTCTCATTTCCAGGGTTTTAGTTTGGGACTGCCCTCGAATAGCTTCGCATGATTCACAGTTAAAAAACCCCAATCCTTATTGATTATATACTGGCCCTATAATGCTGCCCTTTACTTCATCCCAAATTGTTTTAAGTCCCGTTTCTTTAAGGCCCTCATACCTTAAAGCCCACTGTCTTCTGATTGGCCAACTACCGAAGGGCAGCACCCAGTGCGCCTCAACCTCTTAGTAGTTTCCGAACTGTAAACCAACTAACTAACATCATTTCTTGTTTGATTGGTCTCGATTGACTGTGTGAGTTCACTGGACCACTGCAGTATCTCTTAGGGTGACATCAAAGATCTTCCTCAGGCTCTTCTCAAGTTCACAAGGATCTTTCAGGTTATAATACTTTTTAAATTTTTCTTTGTTCTACATGGAGAATCCATTATAGATCTTGTAATTGGACTTGCAACCTAATACACTTGTCTCCCCTTCACTCCTAGAATCCTTTCCACTGTAGTATTTTAAACTTGATCAAACTAAAACTTTTTTTTTTTTTTTTTTTTTTTTTTTAGATGTGTCTCTTCAATGTTTTTCTGGTGAGGCATGAATGAATTTATATCCCACAGTTTCTGCATAATATTTACATTTCAAGGCCACACTCATCTTTTCACTAAATAATATGAGACAGTCCAGGCTATCTAATCACTGTGAAACCACATGGGAGTAATTGCTCACACAACCATAAACTTGACGGAGGTGTGCCACAAAGGGGGGAAAAAAAACCCAGTACATTTTCTGCCATGTAAATGAAAGCTTAAACCCAGTGAATAGCAACTTCAGTGGGAGGACAGAGACAATTTCTGAAGTGTGGGAAGCAGGCATACAGAAGGGCACAGTTAATAGGCAGAACAAAGTTGTGGAATACACCGCCCACGTTTCTATTCAAACAAAAATATTTTTAAACCATATAATGGAAATCACTTTTTCTCGGCCTTTGACAGTCAGCCACGGTGTCAGCCATCCGCACACTTACATATATATACATGGATCCACTGTTATAACGTCAATCAAATTTAATCAGTGACTTTACCTAATACTCTAATCCTAACCTCAACCAAGCCACTGAACTGTGCTTTACCTTAATATCCTAACCCACTAATTCTGTCCAAACCATAACCGTTTCCCCTGTCCATCATTTTACAATTAATCTCGAACGGAGGCACAAATCCAAAAAAACATGACAGCCTAACCCACTTGTATAAACCTCACCTTCACCATCCTCACAAGCTGCTTTAATGCTCTCAGAGCTACTGTCTACCCTGAACAAAACTCTAGAAAACATCCCAATATCTAAAACCAAATACTGTCTTTTAGTTTAAGCGAGGATGGGGGCTCTGCACCCTGGAGATTGACTAACTCCAGCGGGGATGTCCTCGGTCAGGGTGTCTGGTGGTAATATTCAAAACACTCTGTGACCCCGAGTTACACCACCAACGATGCCATGTCAAAATGATAAATAAAGACCCAGCATCTGCATTTCTTTAACCTTACCTTTGAGCTTTCTATAAATATGATGTGCCTCCGTCTTATCTAGGCTTTTAAAAGGGTTTAGCGTTAATCCAGATGGTATCTGACATGGATGACACAACAAGGGTTCATACCACCAGGGATTGGATTTGATATGTGATATGGCCTTTTGATAATGTAACCAGAATTCTTTTTTAAAACAATCCTTAATCCCCTTTCAGTTCCTCTTGATAGTCACAACGATTTGCTTTTATGGGATGTTTTAACAAAACAAGCAGCGGACCAACAGGATAAATTCTTTCAGTTTAATCCTCTTGACACACACACACACACACACACACACACACACACACACACACACACACACACACACACACACACACACACCGGCATCTTTCTCGCCGAGTTTTTCCTGGAGGTAGAGGCACACGCAAACACCCACTTTAGCATATCCACACAGTCATCATGACTTTCTAACTGAGGCGGTCCTGCAGGTATTCCCTATCTGTTGATAAGGGTGAGCAGTTGTGTGCTGACCAAGCGCATCCCTGCAGCCCGCAGCCCACATAGAGACACTGACCTCGCATGCATCAGTGAGGGGCCGGTATCTGAGTAAGCACAGACAGGAAGGTGCTGTTTGTGTGTGTAAGTGAGTGGGTGTCGATATCCGTGTGGTCACTGGAAAAGCAATGCTGCGCAGGAAATGCTGAGATTCTACTTGTGTGAGCAGGAAAATGTATTTACCTGTAGTTATGTGCACACATTTGTACTTTGGGCTGTATGTCAGTGTGTGCTAGTTTGTACTAGTGCTGTTGTTACGCCGTGTACCAGTAACAGCTTTGACAACCCTAACATAACAAATAGGATTTCATTTTAAGTTAGATTGAGTGCTGGAAAATTTTACAAGAAATTGTTTTATTTTTGAAGGTTATTAATAATCAATGTGTGGTAATTTTGTGAGATGATGCCACTTTGTGCAACATTAGGTGGAACATGAAGTGTCTGTTACATGTATTCATGATTTTCAGTTGTTTTCAGGTTTTCCTTCGGCTGCTTGCTCTTCCATTATTGTCTCTTCCTAATGTACAAGATGTTCAGTGCAAACATCACCTGCAGTCAAAGTGCAGTTCAGTGGTGTCAAGTTTTAAAAAAAGGACATCACCATTAATTTCCATATTCAATTTTAACAATAGGGGACACAACACGAGAACATTACCTCTCAGAAAATGTCCCAAAGTGCTCATTTAAAAGTATGAGGAACCCAACTTGAATCTAGACGTAAGGCCTACTAGGAATTGACTAATGGTCCTGTAGTCATTTAAACAAGACATACATACTTTGGGGACCTCACTGAACAACTGAATACATGAATAAATATGACATGGAGACATGAAATACATTCTAAAGATAGCTTCATCAGTATGGGAGCTTTCACAAATCAATCCTAGAGGGAGAGGAGAATAATAATAATAATATTCTTTTACAATGTCAAAATATTGTCAGAAATGTATCTTTGTGCTTGTTATAATATGATGATCTAATTGTATCATTATATTGAAATAACAATGGGTAAATACGCTCCACTAGTATGGTAGTTAAACTGGATTCTCTGTAAAATATTTGCTATGTATTATGAACTGATTAGTAAAACGACTCTTTAAATGATGTCAGATAAATCAATAGTGTGATGTAAAGGTTTGCGTTTTGTAGGGTTAAACAGAGAAGTACCTGAAAGAGGAAGAGGGAAAAAAAAGAGTGAAAGAAGAACTCAACTTTGCCGTCCTTGCATCATCTTCACTCAGACTGTCTGAGGTCTTTCCATGTGAAAGTTTGATAAAGAGCAAAAGTGTGGCGGGGAAAAAGTTAAGCTGGGTGAGACAGAAATGTGAAAATCCTGTGCTTTAAAAAAAATAAATAAAAAAAAAATATATATATATATTCTTGAGATTTAAATTAATTATCAATAACTGATTGGCTTTAGGATCGGAATTGTGTGTTTTAAACATGAGGAACTCTAAAGAGACCATGAGGCAACATGGTGTAACTGCTGCAGGGTGAATGTGTGACTTTTCTGTGTCTGTTAGAGTAGAAACTCCCTCTCTTGAACCGACCTTTTCCATGTGACTCCTTTGGTCAGCGTGATATATTCCGAACTACTAAAATACAGCAGGACATGCATTATTTTAGTACATTTAAGTATTCTGTTACGTTTCAGAGCTCTTACTGTCAATATTTATATTTTACTTCTGAAACCATGACCACATGCTGCCTTCAATTTCTACAAATGAGTTGATAGAGATTCACTGGAAAGGATCTGATCTTGAAGCACCATTACTGACCTTTTTAAGCAGATCAGGTGTCAGCCAGATGTGAGAGATCAGAACTTTAATACATTTACTAATGCAAGGAAGGACTACATTGGGTCTTTATTTTGAAACTGGCAGTGCTGGCAATGACAATTTGACATGATATCGGGTTTTTTTGAAGTACATTTTCTGCCTTTTTTTTGTCTGTACATTGACTTGAAACATTGCATGGGTGTCTTACACGTATCAGATGAGATGAACACGATGTATCTGCCTTCAGGTCAGGGTATTTACATTGAGGCATTACACCAATACAATCTCAAACTGTCAAGAGCAAAATGATTAAGCAACGACGGTGTATGAATGTCTACACTTAAGACATTTAGTGTTACAGTCACGGTTTCATATTAACTCAAATTGCATCCCAGTCAGTTGAAGCATAAAATAAATATTAAAGATATGTAAAAACTGAGGGGAGATTAGTGTCAGATTTGTATGCTAGATCAGGACCCGGACAGAGAGAAGTTGGATCGGTACATCTTCAGTAAACACCAGAGTTTGGCTTATAGCTGACTTTGTAAGGATAACGGGAAACGAAGAGATTTAGTTTCATTTAAAGCGAAATAGATAACGATTTTTGCTTTCTCCCAGCACAAAATAACCATCGCCAAACCGCCCTCTGCAGGGAGTTGATGGTGTTGATGATCAATACCAATCGCCGAGCCAATACTTGCGAGAGGGTGGAACAGCTTGGGGTGTGTACCAGAGGCAACTACTTTTTCTAATTCCAGCCACTTTTTTTGAACGGCATTTGAGGTCGAGTTACGTATTGCACCTTTAATTCCTAATGAAAACTACTTGGGGTGGAGTGAAAATTGGTGGGTTCCAAGAATGAAAGTTTTAGTTACTCAGGAATCTATTACTGAGCGAATGCCAGTAGTCGACTGATAAACTTTTTCCTTCACCATAGATTTGTTGTTTCAGACCTTTCTCCCTCACTTTCACTTTCTCCATCCTTCCCATTCTCGTTCCTTTGTTTTTCTCGAGCAGAGTTTGTCCTTATGAATGCTGTAGAGGCAGGAGAAAGGGCTGGAGCGCTGCGGGGTGTGAGCAGAAGATTGCACAATACATCATAAACCCCATCATAGGGTTGACCCATTAAATAGGCTGTTATTAAATTTTCTAGGTTGTGTGTTTGCAGGGGGCATAACATCTTTGTTTGATCTATCATTTTTTATCTACTGCAACTGCTGACTGGTGAAGTGTTTTCTAAACTAGTTGGGTTAAATCAAACTTGACCCAAAACAGTAGGAGATTCTGTATCAGACCTCCTCGTATTGTACTTATTTTGGGACGTGAAAGAACTTCTGGCTCTGAAATGAAATGTCTTGTAAAACAAAGATCTGTCAAGGGTCTTTTTATATCGCTTCCTGTGGAATATCTTCCAGGACGGAAAGGAGAGAAGAAATGCAACAGCTCAGAGCCAGTCTCCTCTATAATTAAATTGTGGTGATGCTGTAAGCACCAGCAGCACTGTTCCGCAAAGTCCCACACTGCCATTTTGTGCGCGTGTCTGACAGACTCGCACCATACGCTACCTGCCACCAACAATAGTGGCAGCTGCGGCTGGGAGTTTTTCCTTTGCAGGCTGTAATTTGTGTACATGTGCACCAGCAATGTGTCCTTCAAGGGTGGATTGCATCCACGTGTGTGTGTGTGTGTGTGTGTGTGTGTGTGTGTGTGTGTGTGTGTGTGTGTGTGTGTGTGTGTGTGTTTGTGTTGTATGAGAGGCTCTTGTTTATTACTCTAACTAGGGCAATAGATCAGTATTTAATCGTGTCATGATATAAGACTAGATATAATCTTAGATATGAAAAATACTATTACAAATTTGCTCTGAATTATTCGATTAAAAATGGAACATTTTGTGAAAACATCAATATCAAGGTATTTGGTCAAAAATATTGTGATGTTTGATTTTGTCCATCTTACCCAGCCCGAACTTAAACAATCAACAATGTTTATGTTGCACAAAGACTCTTTACACCATTTATAGTGACCAAACTCCTCTTGAGACGACTGTAGTTCATAAATATTCGTTAGTGAAATGGAAAAATAATGGATAAAAAAAAAGTAATAAGGAGAAAATGCAAATAAGTTCATGTGCACTAAAGTTTATTGCAAATTGTATTTTTGAGATCCAATATTCACCATTTAATTTATTTGGTACTCACTTTTGTTTTTTGTAGTTCAAAATGAAAATACTGAAATGTTGTTGTTTTAAGAATTATTAACCTCGTATGACCCCTGTACGTGCACATACATCTGAATGTTAGTTTTGTTTCTCTCTTTCTCACATCTTGGTTGTTTTTCTCTCTCCGCTCTTTTCTCAACCCAACTGGTCGAGGCTGACAGCCGCCCACCTGAGTCTGTTTCTGTCTGAGGTTTCTTCCTGTTAAAGGAGAGTGTTTCATCCCATTGTTGCCAAGTGCTGCTCAAAGGGGAATTACTGGTTTTCTCTCTGTAGTATTGTAAGATCTTGATCTTACTCTTTAAAATGCCCCGAGATGACTTAAAATTGATCAAATTGAGCTGAAATAGTTCAAGACAATGAAAAGTGTCAACTTATTCAAACTTCCACCAAACTTCTAGCAGATAAGCCTTCTAACCTCCAAAGCAGAAACACGACAACAACTGGATTTTACAGCTAGGGTTGAGGGGGTGAAGTGTGGTGGCAGTTCAACACACGTGTAATAATAATTAAAAAAAAAAGTAGGACTGCTGCGGTGGCCGTGTGTCCATATACATCTGAGTTTGAATGTGTAACGAAATTGTGAAGCAGTAGATTGACTTCACTCCTAGAACTGCAGAGCGGAGCATCATGGTAGATTGGCTACGGATCCTTGGTTCCCGGTCTCGGCCCCGGTTCTCTATCCCTTTCACTGTCTTCTCATCTCCCTCTGTGTTTGCTAGGGATGTCTGAAGAGCCTCGAGTCATCCCAAATGGAAAACAATGACGGTCGTGGCCGAGAAGAACTTAGTGCCCGCAAAAAAAAAAAACGGGGGAAATGGAGCAGCAAGTCAAGAGAGGGAGAACAAATTCTGAAAGATGAGTGTGCCACGAATGGATGGAGGAGAGGAGGGAACATGCTCTTTGAGATGATGCCATGTGAGAAGAGGGACATTTTTTTTTTGTATCTTACCGTTTCAGTGGTAAAGAAACCTACAGTGGAACCACTGCTTGTTTAATTTCGCAGTGAATACTTATTGTATTTATCACTATTATCGTGTTGCAAACAAAAGAATCTCAAATTCCTTGACTGAGACCCTGACTGCTCGTTGTGTAATTTTATCCTCTTCAACCTGCTGTTGGAAAAAACACATGAAAAGAATTAGACTGCATCCCTCAAACACTGAAATTAGAAAAGTAATTATGGGAAACACTTAAGATATTTAATGTTTTTGTAAATATATACTGTGTTTCAATATTTTTATTGAATATTATTATTGTTGTACACTGTCATTTCCCTTCCCTCATAATGTGCGTACAGTAGGCGCACGGCTTTGCATTGAGCTAAACTTCCAGTAAAAACAGATTAACGTATGCCTGATGCAAGGAAGTAACAAACCAGGGAAAGAGACACATCTAAGGAAAACTCATGGTTTCCATGTTCATGAGGGTCGGAGTGGGGACCCCTTCTTTGCATATCTTTGTGCAGCCTGAAATTTGAGAAAGCACTGACTGTCTGCACATCAAGAGCATTGACTTGGCTGAGCATGCATGCCGTAATGTACGTCATGTCCTTTTTGCTGCCAGGAAATGGCCCTTATGTTCTCTTTTGCTGATGTCTGAAATGTGTCCGCACACACACACACACACACACACACACACACACACACACACACACACACACACACACACACTTCGCTGATTGAAGGGGGTACAAAAGCGTGAGTCCTCTGTTTTGAGTTTGAGTCCGCAGCCGTCCATGGAAACTATAAATTAGTCTTAATAATAATAAATTAGTCCACATAGGAAGTAACACAACAATTAATGTTGTTCTAAAGAGTAAAATAAACAAGATTAAAACACTGAGTTTGCCCAACACTAAATTGTTACTAAGAAGGTTGTGTTAGCAACAAATTAGCCTTTGACAAATAGGATAATGTCTAGCTTGGTTACTGTAAACACAATGCAGAGAAACTTCAAACATAAGATCAATTTCAGTTCAAGAAAACGGATAACTTTCCAACATGGGCATTTTGGACATAGGTGCAATATACTCACCAATATTTGTTTGGTCTTTCAACAGGCTGAATACCAAAGTTTGTTAATCAGTAAAACTCAAATGAAGTTTACCAAGGTTGAACTGATGTGCCATTTTCCACCACTTGTCCCAGTCCAGAAATTTTAAACTCAAAATGTCACTGGACCTTCTACATCTAATTTCACCCTAAACTAAGCTTCAATCTCCCTCATCTTTCTCCCAACCCTCTGTCCATCTGTCTCTATTCACCCTTCATCCTCTAGATCATGGGGTTGTGCAGCCGAATGTACCCTTCATATAATTGGTGTCAGTGTCTCTTGATGTAATATGAATGGATGGCATTGTGTCTGGGGGATACAGAGCACCCTGAGAGCCTGTGAAACTACACACAGCAATAGAGGGAGAGAGGTGGGGTTAGAGCGAAAAATCAAAGCTCAAAGCTGGGGAATGTAAGAGAGAGAATAAGTAGTGAGCTGAAGATAGAGGGAGAAAGGAAAACAAAAGGAGTGCAATCGCGGGAAGCATGCATGCAAGTAAGACAGTGAGAGAAATTCTGAGGGAGTGAGAGAAAGATGAAGGGAATTCAGCTTCTGTACTCGCACTTTAAAGTAGCCTCCCGATCCACTTGAGTTCTGTCGCTCTCTTGTGTTGTGTCTGACTGTCGGTCATTGTCACCATGAAATATAGCCCTTCATTGCAAGGTGGTGACAATGTAAACATGCTACTGACATGCAGACAGCTAGTAATAAAGTGAAGCTATACTTTACCTGCTTCTTAAATTTGGAATTACGGCATTGTATAACTGAGAAAGAATGCTCATGTAAAGTTGTAGTCAGAAGTTTACACTCATCATGTCAATATTGAGCTTTCAGTGATTTATTTGAACTGAGGTAGAATGATTGTTCAACGTACATAAAAAAAACAACAACCAAGTATTTGATCCACAAGTTATTTAATTTGTTTTTTTTAACCACATTATACATACATGGTCCTAATATTTGGTTAAATGTCCCTTAGTGAGTTGCACCTTGACTAGATGCTTTTGGTGGTCATCAACAAGCTTCTGGCACAATTCTGGTTTGACTCCTCTAACTGGCAGAAGTTAAAAAGTTCAATCAAGTTTGTTATTTTTCTGGCACGGATCCAACTTTCAAGCCAAGTCGAAATATTTTTTATAGGTTTGAGGTTAGGAAGGCCATTTCAAAAGCTCAATGGTAGCCCCCTTTGTCCACTCCACAGCCAGCTTCCAACAGTGTGCTGCTGGAAAACCCATTTGTGTCCAACTTTCAACCATCTAGCTGATGGTTTGAGGTTATGCTGAAGAATTCTGAGGTAGTCCTCCTCCTTCTCCTTTTTCTATTATTCCCTCCACTTTTTGCAATGTACCAGTTCCACTGGCAGAAAAACAAAAAAACAGAGCTTGATGCTACCACCACCATACTTAAGAGTTGGCTCAGTACTGTTGGCGTAGAATGCTTCGCCCTTACGACTCGCATACCTCTCGTCATCGTGGCCAAACAACTCAATTCTTCTCTCATGTGACCATAAAAACCTCCCTTCAGAAGTTGCTTCTTTCTCCTTGTGATCAACTGCAAACTTCAGTTAAGCTTGAAGGAGTTGGGGCGTCTTTGTTGGCCTCTTAGTCCATGCTAATGTATTATTTGCCGAGTCAATAGTAGGGTCGCAGTGGGTTAGAACTTTGAGATTTATTGGACAAAATCTGCCACAAAGCGTACAGGCCATCTTATATTCTGCATAAATGCCTCCAAGTTGGACCCTGTGTTCTTCAACTCCACATGTTCAGGTTGTTTTATGATGATTACAACTCTTATGCTATTTTTTTGTATGCATACTTTTCTATTGCAAATCATGTTTGCTCAGATTTAGCATCTCCCTGAAATTTCTACGTGTTAATGCCATGCTACTCTTGTCAAAAAAAACCTCAAATTAGATTTTATTTAAAAATGTTTGAACCTGTAAAAAGTAATACAGCCACAAGCAAATTTGCATTTTTATCAGGCAATTTAAAGGGTAAAATGTTATTCACACTGTAATTTATTGTGGCCAGCAGGAGGAGATGTAGCCCCCTCTTCAACACCCCTTTCACACTAATGTGTAGAAATTATGAAACAAAATTCATTTGAGTGAATTTATGAAATCGATTGCCCTAGTTTTGACGTCAGTGGGCTTGACGTCAAATACAAATAATAAAGATGCACATTGTGAATTGAATTGGGCAGAAGCACACCAACAGCATGGGTCAGCACAGCTGTAAAAACAAGTTACTCATCTGTGGTTTGACTCGCTTTGCTGTTGTTTTGAAAATATTCTCACTAAGGTGAACATTTTGGGATGACAAAGTCGATTTTAGAGAAGCGGACCAATATCAACCGTTGCTTTCTGAAAGACTATTGATCATTTTAATCTTTTAAAGTATTACTACATTGTCCTGCTGCTAAACGTGCAGAATAAAAGATTCTTCACATTTTTTCCATATAACAATATCTATCATTTTAAAATAAAATGCAGTTAGTTTGTTTTGTGTTGATTTCTTTTATTCTTCCTCATAAATCTGTCCAGTGTTTTTTCCTCGGCCTCTTTTCCAGCTTTCATTGATTGAATGAAGTAAATAAACAAATAAATAAGCCCTTCATATTATAAACTCCATCACCTTGAGAATACCTCTACCTGCAATAAAAAAATAAAAAAAAAGATACCCACGGCAAATCAATAGTTCCATTATGAAATGTTTATTCTAACATGCCTGACTGTCTCCAAGGTGCTGAGGAGAAAAGTTTTACTTGCATGCCTTTGAGAGGCAAAGTGGGAAGAAGTATAGATGGAGAGATGGAGAGATGGATGGAGATGGAGAGATGAAGCGATGAAGCGAAAAGATCACACGATGAGCAGAGGAGTGAAGGAACCGAGGAGAGAGAAAGAAGTTTGGATAGTGAGGTCTCCCTGCGGACTGGCTGCTTGTTTTTACTTCAAGTTTGTCTTGATCTTTGCACTCGATTGGGGCAGAGGCATTCGCTGGCCGTGGTCTCGGAGTTTATTTGCAGCTCCTGATTTTAAGGCTGGTCTACAGTTTGAAAGGTGCAGACACACTTTGAAATGCCTCAGGTTTTTCTTGAGGAGATTGAGTCCGACACAGCTACCAAATCCAGGATTTCATTGAATGACAAGTGTGAAATTAATTTGTAAAGCTGCTAATTGTTTGCTAAGAGGCGATGACAGCTGTCATGACTGCAACAAATAACTGATCAGTGGAAAAAAAAACAGCTGCAGGCTTGAGACTCGAAATGATTTGTCAATTAATTGACGACATGACGGACTGGAAAGTTTTTTGGCAACTATGTTATAAGGAAAACTGGCAATATTTTAACTTCTCCCTTTTTAGTTTTTGCCTGTTTTCTTTGTCCTCTCTGATAGTTATTTGCATGTATTTTGAATATGGACAGTTGGTCAGCCAAAATTAGCAATTTAATATCTCAAGCTGAGCTTTGGAAACCTTTGATGGACATTTTCCATTATTTTCAGAAATTTTTAAAGACCAAATTATTAATCTGGGCAATACCTGACACTATTCTTTTATCATAAAATTAATTACCGGCACTTTGGAGGCTATGTTTTTGTTTTTGTCTGCCTGGCTGTCTGTCTGTCTGTCAGCAGTATTTCAAGAAAACTACTGGCTCAATTTGCATCAAACTTGGTGGAAAGATGTAACTCGGGCAAAGGAAGACCCCATTAAATTTGGAGTGGATCTGAATCTCAGGTTGGATCCACTAATGTCTTTTGACTGACAATAATATTGCGAGAGCATTTGACCTACCAAATGTTATACGTCTTAAAATCCACTTGATGCTAGTAAAGCTTAATGGCAGCTAAGCGTAGGCCCTTCTACAATGACTCTATCACACTCCACATTCACAGGTACCAGTAATCCTCTGGGATACACATGTACTCACTTAAATTTAACACAGCAAGCTGTCATTATGGAGCCCTAGAGACCGTGTTTTTATATGGTGGAACCAGTACATCACCTGAAATTAGAGGCTTAACTAGGCACCAGCGTATATTGACATAATTCTAATAGTTTTGGAAATATATCCAGAAACATAAATTGGTTGCAGTTGCAGATTTGCATATCATAGAAGAGTGCACTGTTGGTCGTGGTGAAGGTCTGACCTCTCCAAGTGCCCCTCTTGTTTGTTGTAATTGCAGAGCTCACACCAAAGTGCAACACATCAGCTGCATCGTGTCAGTTCATACCCGAAGCACACAATGCGTTATACATATAAATAGTGAAGCTACAGAAGCCAGTGCTGATCTTAAGAGCAAATGTGATAGAAATGCTCCTTTTTTTTTTTCTTTCTTTCTTTTTTCCAAAGAGCTGATCTGTAGTGATGCAGAAAAGTCTCTCATCCTGATGTGTTAATCCATGTCAGATGTGTTTTGCCTCATACCACCTGTGTGCGACCCATGTCAAACACAGTCTGAAAAAAAAGGTTTTAAACCATAGTGGTGGATCACATAAATGAACATCCAAGCCCTTACAAAATTAGTTCACAGTGGTGATTAAGGTTACAACCACCAGACAAATCTGTCTTTCATGGTATACAGTTTTTAGATTTGGTTTCACATTCCCCTGCTGGCCAGTACCATTGGACTTGCTCAATGGGCCGTGTATGTGCACCAGAGACTTACTCGGTGGTTTAGCCCCAACCTATCTTGAATGGAAATAAAATAATTAAATTGTTTGGCCCTTCCAGATGTTTTCAAATGTTATCACACCAAATGGATCAGATTCTGATAATAAAAAAGGTAATTTTGTAGGATCTGTGACGAAAAAAAGCGTATGCAGCATACCATGGCTGCAACAGTAGCAACAGAGTAGGGTACGATGGAGCCTATGATGTAAGCGCATGTCTCGAAAGTTTTTGTATTTACTCTGACTAACAGAAGGGGGGGAGACAAAAGTTCTACACTTTAGATTTAATTCTCCTTTATTATTCATAAAAGAATAAACTTTTCACTTAGTGTGCGCAGCCATTTCTGCAATCCTCTCATTCACCCCCTTGTTTCCTCAGCTGGACAAAATGACCATGTTAGGCCTTTATTAATCCAATGTGACATTTGTGACAAGAGCTGGATTACTTTCTTATTGTTCAGATGCCTTGTAGTTTTTTGTTGTGTTGGCCGCAGATCCCTCTTCCTTGCATTCAGAGAACCCCCCCCCCCAGGACCAAACTGCACTCGGGGAGAGAGCATTAACATTTATATGGAAACATGAGGTCGTTGTTTGACGTACGATAAATGGAGTATTTTCCTAAATCTGCTTCAGATGGAACAAAGGGGAGGGAAGTCGGCAAAACATTGTCCATTGGCACACAGTAACCCCGCCTAATGGCTACATATTTCAACACAATTGCCTTTATTAGTCTGTCTCTTAGAATTCATTGTTGGGTTGTTTGTATGTTTGAGTTGACTTGAGGGGACCCGGCGGGGGTGGGAGGGGAGGGGGTGGGATGTGTGGAGGAGTGTTGTTGTGGGTATGGCGGTGGGGTGTGTGTGTGTGTGTGTGTGTGTGTGTGTGTGTGTGTGTGTGTGTGTGTGTGTGTGTGTGTGTGTGTGTGTGTGTGAGATAGGGAAGAGGGGGGGGGGGGTATATGTCAAGCCTGCTTAAGAGGCTCAGAGTCAATGGCAGCAGCAATTTCAGAGTCACACACATGATAAATACAATATGAGAGGAACGTGAGTTGGAACAAACACAAAATCCCAGAGCAGGGACAGTGTAATAAATCATATGAATAAATCCGCCAGATGACCACTAGGGAGCACTAATAATCCAAACCCGACATGCCCTCTCTCTCTCTCTCTCTCTCTCTCTCTCTCTCTCTCTCTCTCTCTCTCTCTCTTCCTCTGTTTCTCTATTCACCTCTCACTTTAAAAAAATAAAATAAAAATTCTGTATTCTGTAAAACTCTCTCTCCCGGCTCCTCCCTCTCTGTTGCCACCCTTCTCTCTTTCTCTCTCCCTCCTGTTTTTGTCTTTGCTCCCCTCCTCGGCTCCATGCTCACAAACTCACATACACCCAGACACATACAGTATAGTATGCCTGGCCCTGTAATGAATTAATCAGAGCTGGGGCAGCTGTCTTTGAACAATGCCAACCTGAGAAGTTGGCTGGAGTTTTGTGTGTGTGTGTGTGTGTGTGTGTGTGTGTGTGTGTGTGTGTGTGTGTGTGTGTGTGTCACTTCCAGTGTGTGCACAGATATAGTTGACCTGAAGACCCCTACAACAAAGAGGGCAGTGAAAGAATCAGCAGTATATTGTGACAAATTTACCTCGTTTTAAGATTAAAGGAAAAGAACATTGTACTTCTCTTCAACTCTTTCCCCGTCTCATCTGCAGACAAATCAAGACTCATTTGTCTTCCACTGCCCTGCTTTTCCTCCTTGTGTCCTCATCGAGTCCATTTTCTTCCCTTTAACACATGGGAATGCTGTGATTGTGTACTGGTTTGACCTGATTCCGTTTTGTGTCAACACACTGAAGTTGCTGCTGCTAACGTGCTGCTTGCACTGTACGCTGCCTGTGTCGACTCTGTGTTACTGTCCCCACTTCTTGTCTCTTGGTTAAACTGACAAAAAAATATACCGAATTCCCAAAACACTACGACCACCCCTGTCACTCACTCAGGAACCACTTACCTCCAAAATGTTAGAAGCAGATCCTTTAAGTTCTGCAAGTTACAATGTGGAGCTGCTGCCGATCCAGCTTGTTGTAGCACATCCACCAACACCCTGTCTCTAGCTAATTGTTTGCCCACCACACAAACTTTGCCTTTGTAGAGATGCTTCAACCCAGAGATCTGGTTGTAGTTATAAATTCAATTGGGTCTTTATACCTGTCTGTCAGTTTAGAATTTCAAAATATTTTCAAAAAACATACAGCTTGAGTTATATCACTCTAAAACATAAAACTCCAAAATCCTGATGTCATATATACTGTAAATTATTCAGTGAATTTGCGTTTGACTCAGAAATCGACCAGGCCAATATCTTGGCGAATAAGTAAAGATATGTTTGAACTAGTTTTAAAAAGTGTTTCTTTTACAAAGTTGGTCCAGCAGAGAGTTTAAATTGTTTTTATTTTCTAATCAATTTTTATCTGCACGTGTCAGTAGAATATTTCCTTTTGGTTCACTACATTATCAGTTGGGCTGTAGCTTAGATCCAGCTGCAAATTGTACTACCACTAAACTTGAACTTCTAAAGTTCCTTCAGTTGTTTTAAAGTCGTAGATCAGGTTGTTTCATGACAGTTACATATATCGTGTGAGATTGTGATAGATTTGTCAATTTGATGTTTCATGTTTCATGTTTATGATATAAAATCAAATGGGGTCTGGTTTCTAATAGATATTCACTTATTGCCAAGAAAAACACCTTTAAATTAAAAACAAACAAACAAACTTTTTTTTTTTTTTTTTTTAATTCATTTCTCTTTGGCCTAATAAGTGGATGAATTGCACGTCCAGCTTTCACCTGATAGCCAGTGATCCATCTGTGAAACATCACTGAAACAAAGACATCTGCTCAATGTGAGCTCATTGACTTGACTGATTGCGTTTGTTCACACACACTCTGTGGACAACTTCACTGACACTGCTGGCTGCTGTTTATTTCCCCGCCGCTCCGCTGTTTGCTTTTTAACATTGCATGTCGAGTCACTGGTGTTCAGCTGCGGATTGTCACTATTGGACGATTTCTTGGTCAGAAGTAAATAAACGTAGCAGCCCAACTAAAGAGAAGGAGGACTGTGATTTGGAATATGATAGAAACACAATATATTAGATTCCCTTTCCCTTTTTTGGTGGTTTCTGTAGTTAACAGGATCAAAAACAAAATTGCTTTGCTAAGAGAAACAGAAAATGACTGCCCGTACCGTGGACGCGGGATGTAGATGTATGCTTTGTACATCCACTACATGATCACAGTTGCTCTCGGTTGTTATCTCTCACTTACCTCTTTCATGCCCTGGTGTGACCAGAGCCTCCCAACCCGACTGGTGTATCAGGCCCCAGTATCTGATCTTCTCCCACTCTCCGGGGTTTCTTTGTCAATGGCTGTTCTTTCCCGTATTTTATTGAACTAAACTCCAGGCAAGTGAGGAGGATTCCACAGATAAGCTATCAGACTCTGGCATCACACAGAGAAACCATCAAGCCATGAAATATGTGTCTGACTGTGAGTCAGGGTGACAGTGCTGCATGAGGAGTGGGGACTAGTGCACACACAAAAACGCATACACAATGCATTAGCATATGGAGGCTTGCACACACATAAATTCCCATATTTATAATACATTGCAGACACAGTGTAAAACTACAGGACTATTGATTTTTTTTTTTAGCACAGATACACACACATATCCAAGCAGCTATTATGTTTATAATTGCTTTTTTTTTTTTACCCACTGTACTAATACAGTAAGATATATATTATCATTGATAGTAAACGAAGAGTTGAAAAACAAAGTTTTGATTTATTAGCTGCTAATATTTATATACTTCAGAGAGCTAAAAATATTATTCGATTATATGTAATCATAGCTAGTTGCTCAGTAGATTAGTCCATGTCTTTGCTTCAGAATGAAATATTTTGGCAAGTATTTGATAAATTGACGTGATTCTTCATTCATAAATGCTGCAATATTTGTGGTCCGCAGATGGTTAAACTTGCCACCAGCAGGTAAAGAAAATTAACTTACCTCATCAAATATCTCAACCTGTGCAACAGAGAATGATTTCCCCGTGGTTCTGTGTTCTCCAACCAGTCAAGTTACAGTTTACAACCATGTCTGTCCAGACTCGTATCACGCATGTAGTGAAGGCTTTGAAGGAGTCCTTATGCGTGTTCACATCTTCAGCCAATAAAGGTGATTGACAGTGGACAATGCTTTAAATAACGATACTGCTGAACAGAACTACTAATTCTGAAATGTGGATGCTTCGCACATATTGCCAACCAGACAGCACAAAATATCTAAACATTCATCACAGTTTGCGGGTAGACACCCAAGATGAGTGTCACCAAATCAGTACCCGAACAAATGTGAAATATGGTTACAACCACCCAGTGTCTTCCTGAGTCATGGCATTTGATAATGGCCAAATTCTGTGAAGATTCTTCACCCTTTACTTACCAAACTCAAACACAAATATTTGTGCCACCTTTGCAGAAATTCTCTCAAGGCTTTCCTGAGATATTGCATTCACAATATGGGATGGACATGAGGACACAATGCCCTTGACCTTTGACCACTAACATCAAAATCAAATGTGTGTTGTTTGGATTGGATTGTATGATGTACAAATTATGCAAGAATTGGTAGCTGTATTAACCCACAACATATTCGTGGAATCAATGTCAATGCAAGGTTAGATACATGGTGAACTGGGAGTTACTTTTGGAGGCAGATGGTTTGTCTGATGCTGTAGTCAATACATCATTAATGTTAAATTATGTATTTATATTGTGTTTGTATTTTCTTTTCATCCCCTCTTGGCTCTTTGCAGGGGCACAGGTCAGTCAACCAGAAAAACACCTCGTTTCCCAGATGGCCAATCTGGCCCTTACAAACACACATATGGATCAAAACACAGAAAAGGACAAATAAATCTCACACATGGTGGTAGACACACAGACAACCAGTGACACTCACACAAAAACTATGCAAAGGGATAGCAAACCACAAGGATTTTCCTTGACTACAATCTGCAAATTAATCAGTTAACAAATAAATAATCATTAGTTGCAGACTTGCGCGGGTATTTTTTTTTTAGCATTAGTATTAAACGACACTCAGCCCTACAAATGCATTTGTTGTCATCTGTTTGTTTGTTATGGATTAAACAAAAGAGACAAAATGTGTTAATTAGTGAGCTGTAGTGGTGCTGGTAGGCAAATTCTGTTGCCGCTGGACACAACCAGGCTGTCTCCAATCTTTGTGCTGAGACAAGCTAATTGGCTGCCCAGCTTTATATTTAGTCCACAAACATGAGAGTACATTTTCAAAAATATAACACTACTCCCTAAAATGAGATGTTTTTTTTGTTGTTGTCTTAAATCTACAGTGGGGAACCTTTGTCTCCCCCTTTCTGCCAGTGAGGCTAATCACAAAAACACTGCTGACATGCACTTACGTCACAGGGTTCATCTTCGCCTTGTCAGTCGCTACTGTTATATTAATCTAACCCCCTATCAAGTTATCTTATGGCTAAACTGGAAGTTAGGCGTACATTTCTGGTGCAAATGCTCTGGCAATACAGCATGCCCAGTATGCAGTATGCTGGCCTGTGTAGGAATCTCTCACCAGAAACCAGATTTAAAGACTCTATATACATTGAAATACAGAGACTTTATCTGGTGGTAGGTTTAATCAGTATTGTGTGGACGCCTTTGGCAAGGGTTTGATCGTAACGGACGTTCATTTATAAGTAAGAATTTCACACAATAAATTTGTTTAAAAAAAAAAAAAAAAAAAATTTGGGCCAGTATGTTTCATAAAACATTGTTGTTTAAGGCCTAGAATTTGGGCACAAAATCCACTATCTGTGGGCACAAAATGCATTCCCAGCTAAACTGAGGCTTCAGGAGATTTCACAAAATCAAGTGGTTATCTCCCAAATTTATAAATTCTTTGTGCAAAATATCCTCTGGGTTTCTTGGGATTATGTGTCATTGCTAATCTGTGGCAGAGGGATAGCATTTTGGCATTGCTATCAGTGTCACAATCCTCAATGCCACTATCGAGGATTATTATTTCTTGTAATCTCACCCCAAATCCTAGCCTAGTTCCTTTTAGAAGTATGAACTGGCCAAAAATGTTTTAATCTTTGGAGGATTTAGGGATTTGTTCCAATCTTGTGAGGACATTTAGGTCCTGATAAGTATAGAAATAAATGACCCACACACACACTACCTTCCCCCTCATCTTCCTCTCACACCATCGTCAGCTCCTCTTTTTTTTTTTCTCTTCTGCCTCTCTTCTTCTTTTTGCAGGACATATGTGAGAATGTTGAAAGCAGGCCAACCAGGCCTTCAGGAATAAGAAAAACAAATGGCATAATTCAGGAGATTGCCCCACAACTCCAGGCTGTTGGACCTCCGATACTTTTTTTTTTATATTCTTTTTTTTTTTTGTCATTTGGATAGATTTGAAAGTGCAGCCACACAGAAATGTGACCACAAAAGTGAAAAGGGAAAAGACAGACAGAAAGAGTAAAGGTGAGAAAGACGGATAGAAGATCAGGCAGGACGAGAATGAGAGATGAAAACATAAACACAAACATCGGTATGATTGAATGAGGTTTAGTTTGGCTGTTGGACCAACAGCGGTTTCCATTCTTTCTCTCTGTAATATATATTTCCCTTACAGGCTCCTCATGATAAATGGAAAAACCGTTGAAAAATGGCTGTTGCTTATTCTTTTTTTCCCCCCCTCTTTCATTCGGAAATGCGAGGTTTTATTCAGGTCAACATACAAAAATAAGATGAAAACATGATGCTTTGGGTTTGATGGTGGAAGAAGAATCAAAAGTCTTTACGTAGCGAACACTGGTACTCGCATTGAGCATAACATTTGCAAACTCTGCCTTCACAATAATTGATGGGAAATCTGACTACACACCCTCATTATTTAACTTTTACACTTAAAGCGACTCACTCCCAAAGCCAGACAGGCAGTTAATCAGCTGGGGAGCCGACGTTGTTAGCCGTTGCTCAGTCCCATCTGTTATTTGAGCACGCCGTGCACAACTCTTATCTCTGTGTTGGGATTCAAATTATCATGCAGAAAGGTTACAGAGTTTTGACAACTTTGTCATCTGCCATCACCGCAGCTATATGTCTGAAATGAAAACATCTAATGCTGGCAAGACACCTCTGCTCTAATGCGAGAAGAGGCAAAGTGCTAATGCTAGCATGCTATAGGTTAATAATCTTCCACTTTCAAAGGAGAATTGTCCACGAGTGAGTCATTTCACGTATTATTTAAGGTTATTTTTCTGTGCAGAATATTCTGCCCACGGATGTCAGATCATTTACCTTTTTCCACGTGTACTGTAACTTCCTTACAGTGACATTTTCTTGATACCAGTGGAGTGATTTATAATGCTTCTTGCTACCATCTCCTGATTCGGAAAACAATTTCAAGAATCAATACCAGACTAAATGACTGACGACGGACATTTCTGTGTGACATAGTGAACTGGCAGGTGCACTTGTTTTCCCCCCCCGAGTGAAGTGATGCCCCATCGACTGCTCCCGTCCAGACCTTATCATATGCGCTGATTTGACATTTCCTCTTAAAAGGCCACAGATAGATCACGTTTTTGTGGACTGGGTGCGGGAACACTCTATACACAGAGTAATGAGCCTTGCTCTACTGGCAGCTGCAGCGCCGTTTGTTTAGCAGGCTGGTTTTATGCTGCAGTGCGAAATATTATGATCTCACACAGCTACAAAGGATGACCGTTTACAAAAATGTTCAGTGTTAGGATGAAAATATATTAGCTGTACAGAGTAATCTATTCATGATGACTGTGTTTGTTGCCGAGTTACATTTAGTGATTAAGCGCCAGTGCTCTGAATATACAAGCATGTGAGAAAGTCATCCATCTCAAGGAAACTGGTGAGGTTTTTGTTTAACATATTTTCCAAGCAAACATTTGATCTCCTTTGAAACTGGGCCTTATTCATAAAGTTGGCAGACTCAAACAAATGACACATGCATTTTACCTCATTTATATCTAAACATATATATATAAAAAGATTGGTTGCATGGAACCCAACATTTATCACATCTTCCAAACCATGGGTTCTAGATTTGTTGCCAGTGATTCGAGCCTTCTTTGGCATTGACAGACTGAAACTGTCTTATTTAAACCTCTGACATGTAGGGACTGCTGGTTTCTCTGCAACTGAAATGTTTGGTGTCATTGTGCCAAGATGTAAAGAGCTTTCTAAGGCCCTCAGGCAAAAGGTTGTGGATGCCTTTGAGTCTGTAAGATGATTTAAAATAATCTGCTGATTATTTGAAGTAAATCATTCTACCTTAAGGGAAATCATCTACAACTGGCGTAGATTTCAAACGACTGCCAATTTGTCAATGACTGGCTGTCTCAGCAAATTCAGCCCAAGAGCAGGCTGTTTGGTGCAAAAAGAAGTCGCCTAGAATCCCCAAACTTCCTCACAGGATCTGCGGGTAACTCTTGCAATGGTGCCTGTGTCTACAATCAGAAAGAGATTGCAAGAATTTGTCCTGCATGGGAGATGTGGCAGGAAAAAAAACCTTTGCTGTCCAAAATGAACATTTGAGCAAAACTACAGTTTGCCAATAAGCATCTAGCTCTTTTTGGAATAATGTCCTTTGGATCTATAAATGATACAGCTGTTTGGCCACAGTAATAGTTGACATGTCTGGCACAGACCAAAGACAGCTTTTGAAAAGAAGAACCTCGTCAACTGTGGAGCATGGTGGTGGAAGTGTTATGGTTTGGTGTTGCTTCCCTGCCTTGGGGACCGGGAAGCTTATAGTCAATAATTCGACAATGAATTCTGTATTAAAACAAAGAGTGCTTAAAGGTAATGCGAGACCATCTGTTTGAAAGCTGAAGCTGAATTGTAAGTGGACCATTTAACAGGATAATGATCCCTTAGCACACCAGCAAATCCACCAAGCAATGGCTCAAAACAGAGAAATGGATGGTTATGGGGAAAACTAATTCTGAGGGGATTTGAAAAGGGCAGTACATGCAAGAAAACCCTCAAACATCTTGCAGCTGAACAAAAAACCCTGCAAAATGCATACATTTTTTTTCTTTTTCTGCTCAATGGGCAATGCTTGGATCTGAGGCCAAGGGTATACATACGGTTTCCACAGAATAATATCACATCTGTTGATATTTCTCTTCCATAAATAAATAAAAAAAAGTCTGCTTTTTTTGTGCTCAAGTATACCACCTCTGTTTCAGAGGATCAAATGTTAGCTTGTTGAAATATGTCAAAAAAGTCAACATTTTCCATGGGATGTACTGACTGAATCACATGACTGTATGGGATGTGAACATTATTTTTTTTTATATAATATTGGCTGGTATTTAGACATTATGTTTATGTTTTCTTAAAAGTTAGACTTCATTTCTGTTAGAGACTGAAACAGTGGACCTGTTGAAACGATATGCAATAATGATTATCAGTCAGTAAGTGATTGCATTTTGGCGATAAGCTGCACCACTCTGGGAAACACAGATTTTCATGATACTGGAAGTATTTTCACGCACAGTGGGGAAGGTATAAAAACGTATGAAGCCCACAGAGATTTCATTCAATTTGCTCAATTCAGTCCACACTAATCTCAGAGTCTGAAATCTCTTCTATAATAAGCATCTGGGCTGCAAAAAAAACAAACCAAAACAGCACGGCAGAGCTCTGAGATCAAAGCAAAGATTAACCACTGCAGCTTTGTTGATTTTTATACCAGCCACCTCAAATCCTCCAGCCTGGTTAAAATTTTCATTTGGTTTTCAGATCACCCACCATCTACACACACACATCTGTGAGTGTGTATTGACCTTGGCTCCTCTGGAGTGTGTTTCTACTTGTGGATGAGTGTGTTTGTATGAGTGTGACAGAGAGTAGAGTGGAGGAGTAATGAGGGAGAAAGTGCAGTCGTAGTGGAGAGTGGTGAAGTAGAGTGAAACATAGCAGATATGGAGCTCAACAGGTTCGCTCTCAAATCAAATATCAGTTAAGTGTAACGGTGTTGTTTGTAAATTTTTGGAGAGCTGGTGTTCTCAAAAAAGGATGTTGCATAAAACCACCCTTCAATAAATACAAAAATAAAAAATTGAAACGTTAATATGAAATATTAGTTCTGTAGTTCTTACTTGGATTGGAAAGTTAGGATTTGAACATTTACAGCAACAGATTTTTGAGGCATTTTTACAGCTAAAAGTCCGGACCAAAGTCCAAATCACAGTTCATGTTTTTGTTACATTTGTACATTGGATCGGGTTAGTTTTGGTTTTACTTCCCAATTTTGAAGAACTTTGCGTGACATAACTGCGTCCTTCTGTCGTCACTTACGTGGTCTGCGTTTCCCCATGCCTATCATTGATTGGTTTGTAGACGGGAGTGCGCCGGTGCGTTGTCAGTTCAACTCGTAGCCTTTTCCTTTTGAACTGCGAAAAATGAATGAACAGATTAATTTTGTCGTTTTATTTTTATGGCATTACTACCAGCACTCATTTTCCTCTCAGAAAAAAACACATCCCCATCTACTGCAGCTCACTTTTACTTCTCTTCCAGTGCTTTTTCTTCTTCTGTTGTTCAATGGGCGACAATAGCCTGCTTTAAAATGACTGTAATTGGTCTGAAAGTGTAAACCATCCAAAAACTGTTTCATAGCTGAGTTTCATCCTGACTGAGGCCCCCTTTTTTGGTTGAACCAAATTTTGGTCCTGTGGTCCAAAGGCCCTATTCACACCTGCTAATTTAGTTCAGACCAAACTGTAAAGTCCAGAAAAACAAAGTAGGTGTGAAAGAACCCTTGGGAAGGGCTGAAAATTGACTTCACTGGTAAAAATATGCTTCAGTTTGGGTGTGTAGTGCAAGTGGTATGTGGGCCATTATGCCATCAGTGTAGACAACTGGACTGATTAAGATAATGGAGTATCTGCTGTCAGACACACACACGACACCAACTGAAAAACGAGGCTAAAACCCTTTCTGTGCAGACACTTGATTCAGATCCTGAACAAAGACCATGAATTGCATTGAGCTGCAAAAAAGAATGGTTAAAGGATACAAAACTAAATGTTCATTTTCAGCCTTGACAGTATATAGAAATTCGTATGGAATAAAACCTTTAACCAGCAGCATGTCCGACACTTCTATCAGTGATAGAAAGTATTGTTACATTTTGTTCCCTGATCACCTTTCTGCTTGACGAGTCTTAATTGTTGATGTTTTGAACTGCAGGCACTTCAGTTTTTTATTGTGTTGTGTTGCTATATGCGATAAACTTAACGATGTGTCCCATCTTTGTTTGCACGTCAGAAGGAGTCTTCATCTTTCCCTTCAATCAATTGGATATTTTTATTCCAAAGCTATAGCAAGTGACATATTTAACTAACTCCTTGCTGTGCCTATTTTTGGAAGTAGGCTGCTCTTAACCGACAGCCGTGCGATTGCTTTAAATACCTCATTACTCCTGTGATGTCAATTGTTGTTCATGTAGTAATTATCTTTGTCTTTCTACTTTTTAACTCTCTTTTTTGTTGTTATTTTAGCCTCATGTTGGATTTAATTCCTCCTCCTGAGGTTACTTGTTTGGTGTTTTATTGGGGTCTCTCTTGTGTGTTGTAAGACACTTTGTAAACGTGCCCAATGAATAATCACTATCATAATTATTAGATGGCAAGAACAACTGCAGCTGGATGAGAAACAGAATACGTCCGATATAGTGTTAATGCCCAGTCTTTTAATCATCCAGGCATTGTGGTAATTTCTTGTCATCAGTGTGGACTCACCTGCCAGAAAAGGTTGCGAGCCCCTAAAGACCCATGCAGAGGTCTGCGCAGAAGCAGGCTTGGCCGTGTGGCTCAGAACGAATGCCAAGTCTCACACGTACACGCGAAAAGCTTGGCACAAAGGAACGGCCCTGGCACCAAGTGAGCGTTATCGTCTGTGAGGTCAGATCAACCTTCCTGTCTTTTTCCCTCCTCAGTCTCATCATCTCAGCATTTGTGCCTTGAGAGAGGCGGGTGTGACGGCAAAAAGACAAAAACATAACGGGGGAAGTGAAAGATCAGAGGAAGGAAAAAGGGGATGAAGAATGGAAATAGAGGGGGAAAGATGGAGGGAGACGAAGTGACAGAGGAAAAGGGAAACATGACAGTTTGCGCGGCATAATTGGAGGGGATGGGGGAGGGGGGGATTTTGAGTTTTGGGGAAAGGCAGGGGATTTGGACACAGACACACAGACGGTCCCTCGCAGACATCTCAATCACACTGCTGCTGACAGATTTCAACCAACACTTCTATTTAGAAAATAAACCGACCCAGAAAGATGTGCTCAGATTTGATTTTTTTTTTTGTGCCTGCTCCCATCGCATACTTACAATGCGTGGAGAAAGTAGCTCTCTGCACCTCGCACGTCTCCAGAGACCTGTGACTCTGGATTGGTATCTAAATTTATACAGTGGAAAATCTGAGTGTTATAGCGGTATGCCAATTAAGGTCGAGCTTGTGAGGATGCGGGTGATAACAATAAGGAAGACACCTTCTCTCCTCCCGACGTCTTAATCCAGAAGATCTGCCTTTAAGGTCTCACACAGGAAGAGAAACATCCCAATCAATCCATCTTGTTCTTGTCTTTTGACTGTAAAACATTATTTGCTCTTTTCCAGACGTGCGTCTCTCATTAACTATTGTTTCCTCTGACGGTATTCACCTGCAGTATAACAGCAATAGCTGCAGGCTGATTGTAATTAGCAGCCTTTGTTTGGGCTGGTCCGTGGAAATAATCAAATTAATTAGATCAAGATTGAGTTACTTTGCATTTAGCTTTTATATTTGACTTGTGATAAATGACTAACATCCTTATATGTGTTATAGGTATGCTGTTAATTGACAAGAATTTTGATTAGCAAGCTAAAACTGTCAAACAGCTGTTGGAGGATTTTCTTCTTTGCTCTGTTGTACATCTGTGTAAATTAAACGTTTGGATTTTGAAATGTTTGCTGGACAAATTCAGATTTTCCAAGATCTCTACTTATGCTACTTATGCTCTCTACCTGCTGTGCGTCTTTATTCTTTCACGTCGATTTAGAATTTTTATCTCTTCAACATCTGTGTAAAATGTCTGACTTCTATTTTAAGTGCTTTCAGAAATCAGGATTTATCTGTCTCTAATGCATCTTGATCATTCTATTCTCGTCATTCTGAGATGTGTTGTGTTGCTGCGTGTAAATAGCTGGTGAAGATTATGATTTAATATGGACTCTACGTGAGCACTTGTTAAACAGTTTATTCTTATCATTTCATGAATTACGGTAGTAAAAATGTTGACATACTTCCTAGTTAACAGGAACACTGCATTTAATTGTTTTACCACATTTTGGTAAATTATATAAAATGACAAAATGTGTGCTTGTGAAGCTAATACACACTAGTATTGACACAGTTATATCCATCTCTGTCTCTGTCTGTGTGTTTTACAATATTTACAGCTCAATCTCTGACGTGCAGTGAATTGTTTCTTCCCCATCGGCTTTGCCTTTTGATAACTAAATTGCTTCCTCCGTGTTCTCGCAGCATTAACTTGCCTTGACAACACTGAGCGGCGGCAGGGATTGCTTTGACACAGTCATGACATACATCATTCGGTAAACCTGTTAGAAACCCAAAGAAGCCAACAGAGGGGGGAAATCAGATAACAGGCAGAGAGCTGCATTCATCATTCAGCCCTGAGATGAAGCAGATGACACCTGTATTTATTGTTTGTTGTGAGTTTTTTTTTAAATTTTTTATCCAGTTGCAAAATTATTTTCTTGCCATATGGATTTGAATATCTCACTGGTGAGAACATTTTGAGAAACCACCAAAGTGAGTTTGATTTAAACAACAACATTACAAAAATGTACTCATCATCTTAAAGGACAAGTCTCCTGCTTTTCTATATTTTTCCTCATGGTCAAAATGAAAAGACCAAAACAAAGAACCAAGAAGGACCAAACGCCATTGTTGACTAAAACCTATTAAAAACACTTTACTTAGCCACACTGTTCCACTGGGTTACATGTGTGTTCATAAAGAAAAATGTGTTCACACTAATGTAAATAGAAACTCCACAGACGAATAACGGTGATCTCTTTCGCAATTGCTGGAAATCGCTTAAGTCCATGCAAAGAAAAGGCACGCTTTGGAGTTTATATTCTAAGCAGTTGCAGTTTTTTCTTTGCCCATTCGCACGTAATGAAGACTTTCGCACCTTGCTGTGTCGATTATCGACTTCCCCCTTTAGATGAATATATTTTGTCCATCATGAAGAACGTCTCCAATGCTCTGGTCCGCATGTCTGCATAAAATTTGGGCTTGTAAGTGGACCATCTGAAGGTCCATTCTGGTCTCTCCCATCGTGTAGCTCCTGCATTTATTTTAGGATTTTTCCTTGTGTGGCATCGCCGAGCACCAGTCTCGTGCGCTTCTGTTTGTGGTGCTCAGGGCCTCGCTGTCAGTCAGTGTTCGTTGCTGCCCTCAGTCATTCCCTCTTTGCATGTCTCTCTTGTATTTCTTCTTCTAAACACACTCACAACTCTATAAATCGATTATATTGACAGTTTCTAGCATCAGAGCTATATTCAGACTCTATTGTATTGATAAGATTCTGTCCCAGAAATTGTACATTTCTCAAAGAACTTGTGTTAGAGGCATGCCCTGCCTTCCAGGAACTACTTTCCAGAGACTGTAAAAATGACAGCTGTTATTAGTTTGTGAGCTGGTTCTAAATAAACTATATTGCCCAAGTGGCAGTGACCAACCAAGTGGTAAATTCAGCTCAAACTGCTTTTCACAAGTTATAGTATACAGTTACCCTGTCACTCTGGATGATTTACCATTCTCAGAGGAGTGTGTTTGTGTCCAAAACTAAGGATGCAGAAATAAAATGCAGCCTTTCTTCACTTTTTTGCAAAGCTACAGCATCTAATGTGCAAAATGGGGCAGTAAATGTTATTTTTCATTTGTGCTATTGGTGACACGGTCTCCCTACTGTCATTAACTGTCATTCACCGAGAAGGAGGGTGATTATGGGCTTTCACTTTACTGAGTCAGATACATTTATCTTAGAGGAGCAGCGTTTCTATCTTTTGAAAGCCATTTTAACAAAAGAAAAAGGAGTACTGCATTACCTTTTGTTACTGTGATGATCACCTTAATGTGGTGTTCTGGGGCTGCAACTGTCTGTAGTTTCATCTAGAATTTATACATTCAGTGTTTAAAAATGAAATGTTTTTTTCACCTTTTCTATTTGTTTCTATTAATCGTAAATCTCTTTAAATAGATGATGATATGCAGATTTTTTTATTTTTTATTTTTATGAGTGACAATTACATGCCCTAACAGCATTTGGCTTTTAATGCCTGTAATTTAGGTTCCAAGCTGATTCCACTGTTGAGCTCAGTGTGCATTGTTTTCGGTAAAAGGTCAGCTAATTGCCTGCTGCGTTAAATGTAAATTCCAATGCATTCATCATTATGCCCTGAAACAGGAACTACTACTCTGATAATCCAGCAGACTCTCAATAGGCTAATCAGTGAAAGTGATACATTAACGAATGTGTGACACGGACAAGCTGCCACACAAAAGGTGGCTATTACAAAGGTCCATTAAGATCCACAAAATACTGTTTTCTGCTTTGTTCCTTCATCATTTATGTCAGACTAACACTCGAAATGTGCAATATATAAATATGAGAAAATACTGCCCTCAGTCACGAGAATAGGTTGTTCTGCAACCTGTTTCAGTCTTCATCCTGTAGAGTTTGATTTGATTTGAGTTTGACCCTGGGAGTTTTTACCCAAAACGTTAGCTCAGAGCTCTCTGGTGTGTATGCTTTGCCTTTAGAGCATAGATTAGAGATTTATCTGGAGGCGATAGGGCTTTATATATTTGTTAAAACAAACCGGCACTGTAGTTTTAAGGAAGATGCTTTAGCAGCTCCTGCAAAACGATGCAGAGCAGTGAGAAGTTAGTCAGCAGAGTTTCCCACAGTGCTGTGTGTGTCCTAGAGTTGGGTTCAGATCACTTTTGGATTAAGTCATAACCCGTCTGTGTCCGATGTGGTAGTTTTTTTTTTTTTATATGCAGTAGTTAAAGAGCTAGCATGTAACCTTTTCCTACCTACAGCACTAAATGACAATATGTCATTAAGTACTATTCTTTTGATGGTCACTGGGCTGTAACTTATCTGTTGATTGTTGATAAATTGTTCACGATCGTAATATTCACAAAGCTTTAACATCTTAAAATAGTTTGGACTAAAAGTACACAGCTCAGAGATATAAAACGCAGCACATCCTCACATTTTTTGAGTAAAAAAACCAAAATGTATGCAATTATCAACAATATTGTGCTATTTTCCCTTCTCTCCATTGTAAAAGCAGTTTTGAAAATGGGAAACAACAGTGTTTGTGGGAGGTGTGATCTTGATGAAACAACCTTGAAGGGTGCATTGAAAAGGTGGTAAAGGAGGTGTGAATGTGTGAAAAAAATGGCACAGGTGGTGAGGAAATGTCTAATTCCTCCCTCTGAAAATTAATAATAAAAGGTAAAACAGGTAACCTGTACTCTCACAGCACTGATAATGTCACATTTCAGTGTCATTGAAAATATCAGAATAATTTAAAGATACTGCTTTGTTCAGAATGTGTGTCTTGCACACATTTTGAAAAGTATTTAATACATTAAAGCCAAATAAAGGAAGTGGACAATACATTTGTGGTGTTTTTTTTTTTTGTACTTAAATTTGTTTTGAAATGCTTGCTACGATGGTTCTAAACCACACGGCACACATTTGGCAATGTTTGGATTTTCTTGGTAAACTCCTCCAAGGATCAGCCGGTTTCCTCGGATCATGTGGCCACTGATTGTTTTGGCTCTTTTGTTATGTGCTGTCAAACATTTGCTGAATTCTGGGATTTTACCGTTCTCTCTCCTGTCTGTACCTTTGTGTGTCTCCCGTGTACATACAATATAGTGGCCGTGCGCGTGTGCTCGAGGATTGTCTGCGGTCGTTCGTGCGTGGCCATGTGTATCTAGTTTTGTGCGTGTGAGACGGTGTGTAATTGTATTTGCGGGGTAAGGAGTGTGTCAGCATGAAAAGATGTGCAGCTGTGCTCCTGCTCACAGATGACTGCCTGTTGTGTGTCGTCACTGTTGATGAGTTATTGACTGCCGTATTCAAACCCATATAAGCTGACACATCCTCTCTCTGGGAAGCGTCCAAGATCATAAGCTCTTGTAATTACAAGACAGGCTAGACAACATGGATTACCTTTGTTCTAATTGAATTACAGAGGTCAAATCTGGAGAAAAAGTGCAATAAACATGGCCAATACTCATTTGTACTCCACTCAATGCCTTTTGATTTGAGCACGCCTGCTGTGTTGAGGTACATTTTTAACTGCCTGTCTTCACATCAATAAAAGCAATTTAGTTTTTCTTTTTCTTTTTTTTTTGTTTTACTTCAAGCTTTCCCATTTTCTTTCTCTAAGCGTAGAGATTTGTATCCTGCTGATATTTCAGAAACTAGATGCAGATGAGCTGATCAGAGACACCGTGGTCGAAATTGAAATCTTGTTTGTTTCTTGTGCCACAAGAAACAAACCATGGTGAGGCTCAATATTCCCTTAAACATCCGCAGCACAAATTGTTCTCTACTAAACTTTGGCAGAAAAAAACATGTATTTAAAGATAACAAAGAAATAACATCAGCATCAAAAGTCTATAGCGATGCCTGTAGCATTTTCTAAAATACATACACAAAAAGAATTGAAAATGACATTGCGCAATATGATATGATAGCGAAGAAGGGAGCAAATATCCGTTTTAACTCATCCAACTCTTTGGAGGAATGTCGAGTGAGGAAGTTAAACTGGACATTAAAAACAGCTGTCACTGTTCAGGTTTAATAATGCTCAATAATGCTCACTTTCAGTGTGATTTCTTGACTGTGCTGCAGCCTCCTCAGGCTCCTCCGTGCCTTGTCACATCAGCTAGTGACACATTCAATCTGTTATCATCATAGCAGGGTCTGTGCAACCCAGTACTCTGGGCTAGCTATTCATCTTGTCAACACGCATTCCTTGCTTTTCTCCCATCTTTAAGTGGCCTTGCTCCGTCCTCCCCCACCCCATTGCAATCTCTTCCTGGGGTGGACATTCCCCTCTTGTTGTCCCGCTTTGCAGTGACAATGATTGTTGATGGCTCACAGCCATAGAGCATACCATGACCAGAATGGACCTTCAGATGTTCCACTTACAAGCCCAAATTTTATGCAGACATGCGGACCAGAGCATTGGAGACGTTCTTCAGGATGGACACAATATATTCATCTAAAGGGGGAAGTCGACAATCAACACAGCAAGGTGCAAAAGTCTTCAAGGTGTGAATGGGCAAAGAAAAAACTGCAACTGCTTAGAATATAAACTCCCAAGCGTGCCTTAACACATTTTTCTTTATAAACACACATGTAACCCAGTGGAGCAGTGTGGCTAAGTAAAGTGTTTTTAATAGGTTTTAGTCAACAATGGCGTTTGGTCCTTCTTGGTTCTTTGTTTTGGTCTTTTCATTTTGACCATGAGGAAAAATATAGAAAAGCAGGAGACTTGTCCTTTAAGATGATGAGTACATTTTTTGTTGTTGTTGTTGTTGTTGTTGTTGTTGTTTAAATCAAACTCACTTTGGTGGTTTCTCAAAATGTTCTCTCCAGTGAGATATTCAAATCCATATGGCAAGAAAATAATTTTGTAACTGGATAAAAAAACAACAACCTCACAACAAACAATAAATACAGGTGTCATTTGCTTCATCTCAGGGCTGAATGATGAATGCAGCTCTCTGCCTGTTATCTGATTTATCCCCTCTGTTGGCTTCTTTGGGTTTCTAACAGGTTTACTGAATGATGTATGTCATGACTGTGTCAAAAGAATCAGTTCTTTATATCATTGCTTGTGCATGACACCTGTTCAGTCTGTCCATTTGGAGACCCCGAACTGAATCATGGCATTTAACGAAGTCATTTCAGGCAGTTATGACGTGCCGTCTTTCAGCTGAGGAAAAAGTTGCAGTGAAAAATCACACAAAACTATCCTATTTTAAAGTGGAGACAAGATAACGGCTGTCTACCTGTGAAAGGATAACTTTCACAGGTAGGACAGGTTAACTTGCTAAGATACAATTTCCTCTTCAACACATCTGCTGAGCAAATAGACTGAAGACTAATTAACTGTCAGTGCACTGAACATACAACACAGCATTTTAATGAATTAATATCAGCTGGCAGTAATAGCTCGAATACGCTGGACAAACCTAACCCTGTACGATGACAAAATGACACTGTCAATATAATTATTGTTGCCCTTCCAATTTGGTTCTGTCATCACTGCACCAACATGAAATACCTGCCCATCTTCCATTAATAATAATAATAATAATAATACACTTAACATCATCATGGCACAGCAAGGATGCACTTTCTACTCCTGTCAGTTAGTTCTTGTCAACAGCTTGTTCAGCAGCCACAGATCCTTACATCTTGCATTTTGACAAATGTGGACAGCGCTAATGCTTACAACGTACCAGATATGTAATATAATTTAGGACAAGGTGATAATGCTTTTTGGGTTGAACAATTCTGAAGGCTTTAAGTAGCTGCCAGAGCTGTTTTTTGGCAGGTGAGAGCTTCACTCTCTGGCAAATGAAGTGAAGTCACTTCTGTTTACTCTAACAAAGCAAAGAGCTGTACAGTTAAGGCACTGTGATTGATAAAGCAATTATAGTTTGCTGTGTATCTTTTCCGTGTGTGTGTGTGTGTGTATATTTAAATATACACACACATATACGTGTATGTGTGTGTGTGTATATATATATATGTATATATATATATATATATATATATATATATATATATATATATTTATTTATTTCAATTTTCTTTACATTTTTATGGCCCTCATACTGCATGTGTTCAGTTTCAGTTCAAGAAACATGAACCCAGTAAACCATCTGGCTCCATTACCAATGCTTTAACAACCTTTATGGAGCTGTCACACCTTTATGGAGTAGAGCTAAAAATCAAGTGTAATTAGTCAAATGCATCAGATGCTGAAAATATATTTTTCAAGCCTCACTGAAGACTTTAGCCAGAGCTGAAAGTCCTACTTTTCTCGTTCTTTTCCTCACTGATGTGTTAAAACAGTCATGGGTGTAATTGTGGCAGGGTTCACTTTGAAGATTACACCTGCTTATGCTGAGTTGTCTGAACAGAAACATGTGGCTGTGATAATCTTGACAGGGAGACGCGCCATGGCGCGTCTTGGCTGCTACACCGCCATCAACCAACGAGTTGAATTCTGCTGGGGAGATGGAACAAGATTTTTTTCTTTTTGGCAGCTTTGAGTGCTTTTGTCGGGGAGCTTCTGACAAATTCAGGGGTACTTAAGCACCACTTTTCCTCACTTTTTTGACATGGTTGTACCAAAGTTTCTGTCTAGAGACAACATCATCATCAATTATCTACAGATTTCCTCACTAAAACACTTTAAGAACTCCTCACATCCTGGAAAGATGAAAAGAAGTGCAGGGAAGTCTCTGGGTGATTGATGCCTTATTTTCTCATTTCACTAAGAGGAAATAATTTAATCTGAAATTTGCTGTATCCCTTTGAGCGTCATGGTTCTAAGTACGGAGGAAAAAAATACTTTTTCTTTTTCGGAATGATGTAGAAAGACATTCAAAATTCCTCCACTTACTTACACCCTATTACGTAATTAAACCTCTTTGTGTCTTTGTCCATGCAGCTTCAGTACATCCTTGTAAGGCTCTAATTTCTCTAATAGTGCATGCAATTGATGACGTAATATTTCAACATTTGACAAATATTTTCTTTCATTTACTGTCTTGAAAACGCTCACTCATGACTCCAATTTTTCAGAGTTAGAAACCATCAGTCGGTCACGGTTTTCAATTTTGAGCTCTTTGGGGATGTCTAAGTGCTACACCTCAGTGTGCCCCAAATACAATTCTTTTCTCAAAATCCATTAGACGACAGCGCTCTCCGCTGCCTCCTCCTCCTCCTCAGCTGTCCACTCTGTTACTGGTGTGCCTTGTTTCTCTGTCAGAAACGGTGAGATTAGATTTGAAAATGCATTTTACTTTCACTTAAACCCTCAGCTGATGCCAGATGCCCAGTTTTTGTCATGAAAGTGACTGACGAATTGTTTGATTCTGATTTGTTCTGACATGTTCAACTTATTTCTGCTTTATGTACGACATCCTTCCATACATGGGTTCTCGTTTCTTATCTTTCTGCCTTTGCTTTCTTCACACCTCAGATGTATTTTTATCTCGAACTGTATCACTGTTTTAGTTCCTTCATTATCAGCAAACACTTCAACCCATTCCAATATAGAGACTCAAGAGGTACAGCTAAGCAGCAATATCTAGTGTTATTACAGAGGTCTAATGGAGACCTGGTGGTGTGTAAGGGCTAAATACTTTATATAACAACCTTTCCAGAAAATAACTGATATAATCTAAATTTGGTCAAGGCACCTTGAGTTCCACCAAATGATTCATTTTTAAAGGCCGTCTTTCACAGAACGAAATTGTGTACTTACGTGCCATCACTTGCTCTTTTTGAGTCCATAAGTGCGTTGTCAAGTATAAAAACATTCAGTGCACTATATGTACCAACAGGGCACGAAAAAACACCGGTGACAAATATGTTGGCGGGTAATGCGATCAGAAGGTACAGGGAGTAGTAGGTTGCAGTTTGAGACAATATTAACCTGTTGAAATTTGAGTACTACACAAATAAGTGTACTGAGATGTAAGAGTACTATGTGAGTGTGCAAAGGGAAGTCCTTTATGTGAACTATGATAGCTAAGTGAGTCCACACAGCGATGGAACTGTTTGTTCAGCATCTTCGCTTCCTAACAAACTGCTAATTATTTGAACAATTTTGCATAGATTTTTAATTTGATTTATTTTGAGATAAGTAAGGCCCAAATGCAATGTTTGGTGAACGTAGGAAGCCAAACTGTTGGAATATTAGTTGCACCCCCTTGTCCCGTTTTACACATCCATATTCTGCCAAACAAGAAATGCCAATGGAGCGTTCCCATTTTTGCGTTTTTTTCATGAATAGAATTATCTGTAAGCAATACCAGCCACCTCACAAGCGATAGATAGTCACTCCCCCATCAAGATTTAAGCACCACCTACTTCATGAGGATGCACCAATTGTTTTCCAACAGATGTTTTCAGGGTGGACGTTGTGCTGATTTGTTGGGCATACAAAGGATCTGACTTGTGACTCTGCTTTATGTCCTGTCTCTTTCCAGTGGTCAGTGTTGATGATTGTAATTTCATTTAGGTGGTATATTGCCTTATTGACGTCATCTCACCCCTTTAGAGTAATGCTATTTTTGTGCTTTTACTTTCATGAAATTATATTGCCAGATTGGTCCGTGTTTTCATAACCCGTCCCCTTCTATTTTCTCTTTACTCATTCCACGAAGCTAAGGCAGGGGTACAGCTGGGAGAATGCCATGCTGTCAGCACATCAATGAAAACATTACTTTCATTAAGCCCAATTATATCACCACAGACATCCTTGTTAAAATGTAATTTGCTAATTCCTTTCAGTGCTCATTTCCACCAAGCTGTCCCAGCAGGATTAACATGTCATTTATTGGGATATGAAAGAAAACAAACTCAAAGTTGATTAGCGAAAGTAAACGAGAGAGAGTGAGGAAGAGGGAGGTACACGTTCTTCATTGATTATATATCCCCGGCAGCCATATCAATTTGATCGGTCAATACAAGAGACACCAAAATGCCAGTGCCTGCTTTATGTTTGCATGGTCGTTGAATATCCACTTTGCTCCTACATTGTGCACGCTTTCAGTCACTATCCTGCAGAAAAGTAATCACAGCAAATCACAGACTTAACGTAATAAGAATTGTTTCCTTTTAAAATACTTTGTATATACTAGAGTTTAGTTGTTATGGAGGCACACGCTTGTCAAAATGATTCATCATTCCTCTTGGTTTACTTAAGGTTGTGCTCTGCTTGGGTATGTGATGTAGGTGGGCTGTGTTTGGTTAGGATAAAACCTGCGTGTCATTTGCTAGGAGCTCTCTGCTAACATGAGCCAACGGTGTTTTCGCTACCAAATGAAGCGATTTGGAAGTATAAATCGAAACACCTCACACCTCAACATAACATTTTGAAACTGATAAATATCTGCTCTAAAAATATAAAATCCTTGATGTTCAACTGAAACTCAAAGGACCCCCGAAGTGTCCTTGGGCAAGACATTTCCGATGGCAGCCAAGCATGTTGTATGGCAATATATATATATATATTTTTGTGTGTAAATAAGTGAGTGAGAGGCAAAAAGACAGCTGAGGTAAAATGTGCTGACCATTTACTATTTCAAGTATTGGACAAGTTGATAGCGCTAGAGGAACGATTTGGGAAACACCAAAGTTAACAACAGTTTATGCTAAAAGGACAAGAATGTGTGAATGGGCCGAATGTCAACCCATCCAGTAGTTGTTGAAACTTTTTACTTAAAATATTAACTGTCAGCCTCATCCTGGTGCTGCAGGGGAAATAAGCCAGCCGTTTGTCAGAGCCAACGTTGATTTCAGACTTTAAAAATGAAATGAAATGAGCATTACTCACTGCCACTTTTTGGATTATTTATAAGCAGCAATTCACAGAAGTGCAGTTGGCTTAGTATTGTTGTTTTGAAAACAAGAAAGTGTTACGAGGGAACATATAAAGATTTGTAGGCTTTGGGCTGTTTTGGAACACTGCGCCAAAAAAACCTGTGATTTTCAGATTTAACTGAAGAATAATTTATGTAACTTAAATTCCGTGTTTAAAAAATGGCAAAAGTCCTAAATTCAAATTATCACCAACATGAATTCCTTCCTTAAAACTATAGAGGACTAAATTTGTCTATTCAGGGTTTTCGGAAGCTTCTTGTGGATCCACCAGTTTTTCAAGTATCTGTGTATGTATTAAATCCAACGTGTCTGCTCTTTCCCGCCTACGAAGCACACAGTAGACTGCTGTGTATAAAGGCGCTCTCTTTTTGGATGGTTGCCTATTGAAGTGGGATAAGCCAGAAGACTCAGTAGTTCCAAATAGGTTTGGGCCAGTGCCACTGCAAAGCACATCTCTGTGTCTGTAGCAGCCTGTTTGCAGAGTATTGTAACTGCTATTTTTGAGTTTTACCTTAAACTGAAAAATACTATTTCTTTGACACCGTTTTGCATCATCTGCAGGAAACTTGGAAAGCCATAGATTATATATATATATATATATATATATAGTGATGTACTTAAAAAGCCACTGAGGGGTTGCTAGTATGAGAACTGTTGTAACTTTTCAACACTATACCCAATTTGTCCGGGATCAGATTTATTATGCACACTGATTCACCACTTCCCGGTCTTTGATCTGTATCCGCGGTAACCTGTGCAGGAAACACAACAATATTCTACAAAAAGAAACAAAAAATGCCCGGGCACAATGCGGAGCACGGCCCCATGAGAAACCTGGAGCTGATCAATGTTGACTTCCTTCAATACAGCCTTCAATTATTCAAACAAGAAAGCAAGTCATGGTAGTCTCACGAGTAAACAAAAAAAACAAAAAACACAAATATGCACAAAAAATGGACTCCTTCCCAAAGTATGTCACTTCCTGTTGCTTATTACAAGCTTTAAAAAGCCACAGAAACAATCATTAAGTGAAAAATCTGCTGCTGATAGTAGTATCAATGATACATGACTGTTGTATGTACTGAAGTGGATTTAAGCAATATCAGGCTTGAGCTGTGCTTCTCAGCTGGTATAGCCTTAAGGAGCCACAAAGTCGCAACCCAAATCTTGATATTTGTGAGTCATTCACATCCATTTCAAAGAAAAATGGTGCAGTAATACGCAGCGCCTTCATGCACTGTTTAAGACATGAAATGAATACACTAACTGAAGTAAATGAAATGTCAGACCTACCCCAGTTTACAAATGTGCGAATAAGAGCTAACTGGTGATGTGGCGATGTTAGTTTTGGTTGTTACTATCATGACAACCTGGGCAGCAGACGGCTACTGCACATGTGCTCTGTCATGGGAATCGTATGTCTTTCATAATAAAAGCGTAGGATTAGACATTCTGTTGACTGCAAAATTAAGGTTTAACTTTTTTCCCGTCAACTTTTTTTTATTTCCCCAAATACACGTGACCCAATCAAAATGCCCCATGTTGAAAACCTTTGGCCTAATGTCAGTAACAAAAATGGGCATCAGACATTTATGATGCTTAAACAAGGTAAACATATTGCGAGCACAAGTAAAAAATAAAGTGTGTTATTCGGGCGGCTCAGTAATGACTGCAGAGTAGTAGTATGGTGTAAAAGAGATGTAAACAAAACGTCGCTGGTGGAGACCTGGGAGGAAAAGAGGGAAGGGAAAGAGGTTAGCACTGATTACAGCTTGTAGAATGCGTCATTATTGTTTTATAATAAGCACAGTTACCAATGGCCTTCATAGAAATGCTATAGATGTACCTATAGAATATATAAATGGGCACTGGAGCTTTGCTTACACAAAATTTTAAGTGTGTGCTTGAAATTGTTCCCACTAGCTTCTGCCGTAATAGAAAATACTTTTTACATGTGCAATGCCGTGAAAGATAATGGATGCAATTTAGTTTGCAATTACTGTAAATGGTTCTTGACAGGGACATTAGGTATATGCCTAAAAAGTAAATGCAATGTTTTCATCATAACCCCACATCTGCGCTAAGTACCGAGATATGCAGTTTAATCGTCTGTGCCATTGTGAGAGAATCAAGAGGCTGGATTTGACAAACAACCCTGCTGCCTCCACCACTAAAAAGGGGGGGGGGGGAAGCTTGCTGTTTTCCTGTGATTTAACAGCTATTACTTATTCCTGCCTCTGAAGGCAGACGAAAAGATAAACATAACACAGCATTCTGCTGGTCTATAAAAACCCTTGTTATCACGTAGGGAAGATGGATTGCAGTCTCAGTGGTTGCACTAGTTCATCGGTGCAAACTTCATTCATATTCCCTTCACTCAGCTTGAGAGCCCAGCATGAGGAGGTCGGCTCCTTCCTGCCTGCTGCTGCTACTGCTGCTGCTGAATGATTTCTAACCGAGCTGTAGTGTTGCGTGTCTTCACGTGGAGATGCACACAATGGCACAAGACAACATATCAGTTATCCCGATCCAACTCTGGAGGATCAGACTCGGGAGAACGGAAGGGACTTGGAGGAGGAGGAGATTGGTTGGTGTCCGACTGAGGGAGGAACATACAAAGCAGCAGAAAGATGGAGCAGGATACTCGAGAAGAAAATAACGTACTCAGCTGTAAAAGTTTCTGATGTAGCAAGAACGTTACCAATATTGGCTGTAAAAGGATAGATGTAGTGATAAAAACTGCTTCGCTAGCTTGTTGAAAAGAGGGAAAGACCTGATATCAAAGGCCGTTGACATCATTCATTTAAGCAACAAGGAAGTTGTAACTGTTTTTTTAATGGTGTTTTTGAGTCTCAAATTTGTAAATACAATATGTGGGTGGTTGAAAAGTTCCAAACTGAGAAAGCTGGTTGTCGTGTTGTTTGAATAGGTTGCAAGATGTTGCAGTTAACTTTGCGCCAAAAAGATGCTCTGTGGTTGTGTCGGATCATGTGAACTCTGAGCTTTGAGAAATTTAGTCGGATCAGGAGTGAGACTTTTGACTTGCGGTTACGACAACAACAATCAGCACAGCAGCCATATTTTTTTTTAGATCATATTTCTTTGCACAAAATGTGTACAGAATTCAAAATCCACGACTTTCTTCCTGCCCCATGAATAATGTGTATATATAGCACATTAACTGCTGAACACACCTTGATTTCTGACACTCTATCATAACCATCATTAGATCGACCACTAATACCTGTCATTATGACCTACATCTCATGTTGTAATGCTAGTGATTTGCTCGCACTGTCACATCAGCCACAAACACCGCGTGTAAAAGTAGACCTGTGACATTTTATATTTATGGCTGTTGTTATTTTTTTTTTACTTCAGTTCTGATGGCTGACATATTCTTGAGAAATTCCTTCCAGAAGATACCTGCTTTTCTTTCACTTTCTACATCAGCACCTGCCCCTGTGATGAAGACGTCACCGCTGTGTCTCTCGGTAATGATCTGGCCACGTCACATCAGCGACCCACAGAAACTGACTGTACTGTCCTCATGTGAATCTATTTTTCAACTACTATGAAATATTTATTCCTCATAGACCTAAGTCTGAAAGTCTGAATCTGATTATCTGCTGCTGTCTTGTCTGTTTCAGATGACAATATCAAGTGCAAACTGAAAGCGGCTTTACCATAAATGTATTGTCAATTACATTAACAATGTGTTGAATGCAGACAGCCGTCACTGAATGCTTGATCTCGTGTATTTCTTTGATCAAATATTCTCTGATCTACAGCAGCAAACTACTAATGTTAGAGTTCCTGAAGTCCCACATTTTTTTTTTTTTGTTTTTTTTTGTTTTGTTTTTTTGACCTTTATTTAACCAGGTAAAATCAATTGAGAACCAATTCTCATTTACAATGATGACCTGTCAAATTTGAGAGGAGCCGCTCTGGTGTCAGCCATGCTTTTTGCTCCAACTATCTGAGAGCACCTTTTCTGGACTTTCTCAGACAACTGGCTGCTGTCATATGTCGCCGTGTTTGGCTGAACCTGTCCAATGCCTGTCTAAACCAAGAGAAAACGATCCTTGAACTGAAATAAAATAGATACCAGATTTTAGAAGAGCAAAATTTTGCCTGGTTTTTTTGTTACGTTCAGAACTATATTTTTTAAACCTGCAATGACATGTTTTGGCCACGTGGTGGCAGGGAAATAAGCTATACAGGCAACATTATTGTCACATTTACGCATTTAGTAATTCAATTCACTTTTTTCTGGCCATCTGATGAATGCATGTCTAATATTTGTTCTCTTTTTGCTCTGTTTTTGGTCTCCACCACCACCTGATTCTTTCGCACCAAATGTTCGACTATGTTCATGAGCGAGTCACTTGTTTTGTCTCTCGTCTCGCTGTTTGGTACAAAGCATGTGAATTATCACCCTAAAATTGGCATCCCAACCAGTTTTGCCCGAGATTGTTTATACGTGTTGGTTTTATTTGGTCATTTGCGGCCTAGATTTATAGCCAGATGTGGAACAGAAGACACTGCACCTGGATATTTGACAGTGACAGTGAATGGAATCCTTGTCTGTACGTCGCTGCCTCCGGATGTTGACGTCTGTCTTCGTAGCTGTGCTCTAATTATCACGGTTTTTCCCAGGAATGTTGTTTCAAGAAGAGAAGAGGATGCTTGTATCAGCTTCCTCTTGTCTTCTTATATTTGTCACTGTGGTTTATTAATTTAGTGGCGATGAGTGATGCGTTGATGACGGATTCCTCGCAGAACACGCCTGGATCTCTGACTCCGCTCTGTGACAAGCAGCTCTAATCATGAAAACATCAGTCTTGTTTCCCCCTCTGAATGTTTACAACGTGTCCACATGCCACAGCAGCAACGCACAGAAACCGACTGTAAAGCAGCCCTCCTCGTCTTTGCCTGTTACTCTTGCAAGGATGGTTTGGATACAGTGAATGATGCGTGACAGGTGCGCTGGTGCTGCGTTTGCCACAAACAACCCTGAAGTATCAGACGTGATGCTGAGAGCACCACCTCCTGCATCTTGTCAGACTGGAATATCTCAACAACTACTGGATGGATTACCATGAAATTTGGTACAGATATATATTGTGCCTGATTTCTTTTAGTGTCATTGTTCGTTAAAATTGAAATGTTTCCCGTAGTTTTAGAGCTTCCTTATTTTACCAAAACCAAAGCGTCTCCATGTTAGCCAAAATCTAATCGTAGCGTTAATCCTGCTTGAACCAACACATTTACCGTTCTAAACATCACTGAAACTGAAGTGACAGTTGTTGTTGAAAATGCAGTAATTTAATTTCCACCTAATCCACAGTACATAATCCCTTTAAGATTTCATGTTTATTTTATGACTATTTTAGGTAATAGTTTATTGTACAGTCCAAGACTCAGTGATATTTGTTTTTTTTATAAGTTAGGTACTGAAATAATTCTGACATACTTCCAGCGGCTAATTAAATGTAGGTACAGTGGAAGAGAGAAATATGTGGAAGAAGACAGCAACTGGGCATTTTAAAGGAAAAGATAAATATATACTAAGTACTTGAGTATAAAGAGTAAAAAGGGGAGAACTGCCAAGATTTTTTTTATGTTGGTGCACCTTATTATTAACGAGCAATTAAAATATTTAAAATGATAACTATCAGGTTACACTCTCAATGATAAAGATGTTTGATTCACCCACTTATACGTTATATTACGATACTTTATTATGTTGTAATTTTCCTCCTTAGATAACCCATCTATTTTATGTTCTTCACTAACCCATCCCTCCATCTGAGTTTTGGCAGATTTCCTTACAGTTTCCTATCATATCATAACTGAAATATGTTATACCATAAATACTTTTATAGGCTCTATTTTTTCCAAACTTTATCGAACTCAAAGGTTTTTCTTCCACTGTATCTCCATTTAAGTACCAATATTTTATTTGACAGTGACCTTACACTTTATTAGAAAGTGTTACTGCAGTTGTTTATAATCGAGCATCCTCATATTTCATCTTAACTTTGTGAGGTCAAACTATTCCAACAGTGTTGGGATAAAAGTGTTCCTCTGCTTAAGCTCGACTCATGGCTTCACTTTGATCTTTCTCATTAGAGAGATAAACAACCAGGCTAAGTGCCTCCAGTGAATATATATACTTTGTTCTGTTGTCAGTGTCTGTGATAGAGCTGCAATAATTAGTCAATTACATGATTCACTAGCTGATGGAAAATTAATCAGCAACTACTTTTGATAATCAAATAGTGGTTGAGGTTATTTATTTATTTATTTTGCTTCCACGTTGGCGACAGCAGTTTTGGGTTTTCTGTCCGTACGTCCCGTCCTCCTGCTTGAGATGTTCCGGGAAAATGTCGAGGGTTTTTCTTAAAATGTTGCACCGACATTCACTTTTGACCTTCTTGAAGTTAAATGTTGATCTTAAAGGTCACTGTGACACAAAACATGTTTGTGGTTATAACTTAATAATGCATACGCTAATTATGACAGAATTTCACTCGAACGTCTTACAGCATAAAATGATGAAGTGATGACATTTTATACCCAAGAGGTCAAATGTCACCTTCACTCCAAAATCATAATGTTTGGCCAAATTCATTCAAAGTCTTCACTTCCTTTGAGTCTGGACAGATATAAACTGCAACTTGACTGGTTGGTGGAGGCGTACAATTGCGAGTCGGTAATTCTAGTTTCAAGCAAATATGGCAAACGTTTATCTGTTCCAGCTTTACAAATGAAAGTCTTTGATGCTTTCCTGTGTACGTCGCAGTAAACTGAAGATCTTTGGGTTTTGGACTTTTGAAGATGTCTAACTGGGCATTTTTACAGTTTTTAGACATTTGAATGAATGATGGCAGGTTAATAGATTATGACAGTGATCATTAGTTGCTTATCTGGTACCCGATGTTTACGGGTGCGTATACATCTGCTGTCAGACTTAACTTAGACTGATTTGGTAGTGATGGATTTGTCAAAACTGCTATTTGCAATTTCTAGGTTTTCTGTGACTTTCGAAACAGTTATTGGCTGACAAATGTCATCAAACCCCACACATCTGTTACATAAGAGCGAGGAAAAAAACCCCAACAACACACATTTGCAAGTGATATCTGACCCAGGTCTGCTTTCCAGTGGGTTCGGTGCTGAGTGTTTTGAAACCTTAATAGTAAGAATGAGATGAGCCTGCTGAGGCATTTTAAGCTTTGCTGGCCCTCTCATGCTGGCGAGGGCATGCTGTGGATTCAGACTCTCCCACACAGAAGAAGACAACTGAGGCTTTAATCTTAAACAATTCTTTAGAGAGATGTCTTCATTGTAACTCCATTGTTATAAATAACTGCAGTACAGTTACCACATCTGCATGGGTCTGACTGGCTTTAAACCATCAAGTAGTTATTTCACCAATTAACACTGATTTGTGGCATTCAGAACTCACTTTGTGTTTGTGGGGGTTTCTTTATTAATAATAAAGAAATATTTTACTTTGAAGCATCATTTTATTCTGAAGAGGGAAAGTGATGTTTAAATGCTGATTTTGTTCTAAATTACAGCCTGGTGGATGGCACGTGAATAGAAATGATATGATTTAATTGCCGTTTTCAGGAGGCTCATATGAAACAGGGAAACCTGATAGTAACAGATGTAGCCTTTGTGCTGAGTTCGGGCTCTTTCCCATTCGAACATGGACAGTTTCCCAGATTATTTCACTCTATCTTTTCCCTGTTTCTTTTTGTGATTGTCCCAAATGTCTGAAATTAGTCCCAATTATGTTGTTTGACTGAGTTACATCAAACTGAACTGTAGTTCAACTGTAATTTGAAACAGGTGTGAACAGGACGGTAATTGTCTCTTACCGCACTGATGTTTGGCTCCAGGAAGTCTTTTATTCTCTCTTTCACTCCTTTTTGTCACTCTAACACTGATGGAGAGTGTATCGACGGCATCCCTCGGCATAAACGTGCTGTAAGTAATGGTCCTGGATTGTTGGAGCGTGCTGAGCACAGAAAGACAATAGATTTCAGGAACTTATACAGGAGTGAAGGCCAGGCGGCTCGTTGCCAGCTCATCAACAGGCTGAGGCCATGAAGGGGCGGAGAGGTGGGCAGGGACGGGGGATAAATGTCACGTCGTGGGCGGTGTCACGTCACAAATATCCAGTAATTTTATAGGTACTAAAATTTGTCAGTCTGTCTCACCCTGTCAGCTATAAAACTTTCAAGGTAGACTGACAAGTGGTGGGTGAGTGTTTTTGGAGGTCTTATGTGAAATTCAAATACCATGACCTCCAACTGTAAAGACTATTTAAGTTGGGGTGCAACTGACATCACTTTCAGTTCAGTTAATTACTCTTAGTTAAGTATTGTCTTGATTAACTCATTTGCCTTTTGGCCCAAATCTTTACATGATTGTGAATTCTCAAAGCCCAAGTTGACAATGGATGGTATTGCTTTGTCAAACCAACCATCAAGAACCAAATACACTCCGTTTAGTATCATGTAACATTAATTGAGGCTTTATCTTATAGGTCTCTATTTTCAGAATAGTTCCTTTGGCAGGCTCACAAAAATAACCAGGTAATTTGCTGGAAGGAAGGTCAGCTGAACTTGCAAAAATGTCTACAGGCATGGCTAAAATTCAACGTATGAAAAACAGAGGTATTATAAATGAATAATCAAAGAAAAGTTAAGTAGTTTAAATTGAGCAGTACATAGATTTTTCATGGAATTTTGGTGGAAATTGTCAGGATCTTTAAATAAAGCATTACCACTACAACAGTTTGTATTGATAAACTGTGTCGATAAAGAAAGTATGATGTCTTGGAACTTTTTGTCTGACAAACAGTGCAAAAGCAGTAAAGATCTGCTTTATATTTGCAAAGATAAAAAACTGGAGCCAAACAGTTAAATCCCCACATTATTAAAACAAATTAGAAGGAAATATAATTAGCAAAATAGTGTGATAACGAGATAGATTGATATGAGGGCAATATAATCAATTCGAGACATTTGGCAGCAGTTGACAATTTACTTGTTGATGATTGATTGTTTTAAGTCACAATTTGTTTGCAGAAGATTTGTTGCTTTTCTTTGTCACACATGCCAGTGAATTGAATAATTTTAGGTTTAGACATCACTTTATGCTCTAAGAAGCTGTAATCAGACATTTTGGAGATTAACCAATTAATGAAGAGAATAATCTGCAGATTAATGGATAATGAAAACAGTCGGTCCTTCTTTGGCAGAAAGTGACTCGGGGACTATTCAAGACGCTGCAAAAATGATTTTTACAATATATTTAATTCGATTTTTTTTTCTTACAAAACAATTCCCTCATAAACCAGAACACACAAAATGCATAAAGAAAACTGTACAGTCAGTTTTGTCATGTCTGAACGTGTTCTAAACATGATCAATGTTATCTACAACAGTGGTTCCTATCAATGTCTATCACACCAAGCGGTTCAGCTCTGCAGCCCCTTACTCGAGGGTTAAAGGAGAGGTACGGAAATAGTCATGTGACACTGAAGGTAGATCCAAACAAACATGAGCTAGCCAATAATGTAGTTATATCAGCGAGCGCAGGTGCAGTGTCTTTGTTCTTGCTCTCCTTGGCTTTAGTAGCGATGTCTTACTGCTGAATGGACCGTAAGAGAGAAGCTGACAGATGTGACAATGAGAGGGCAGAAAAGTGACTTTTTCACAAGCAATTGTAAACCGAATGTGACTGTGAGAGATCCCTGAGGGGATCGATGGTTATCATGTCGAAGATCTATTGTCATTACATGCATGTCTCGGAGCTGTCCAATACTGTGGGTGACTCACTGAGAGCCATTGGGGAGCGACTTTGGACGGTGTAGTGACTTTCGGAAGCATCAGAGCCCGATTCTTTTTTTTCACTGAGACGGAAAACTAGATTAGACCAATTTGAGAGCATTCAAAGAGCATACATGTATGTCAGATATATATATATTTCTCTCCTCAGTGCAACAGTGGTCTAGGAAACAACATTAAGTCTTTGCCTTCAAAAATTTCGTCAGATAGGCTTTCATGCCAGAAAGGGTCTTCATGGCAGATTAGCAGCTAATACCGAAGAAGTCACAAACAAGAACGACAAATCTGCCTCACTCCTGCGTTTACTTTTTTCTTTTCTTACACAGCTTGCTTTCTACCCTACACATTGCATCGCATTGGGGAGTTACAGGCACAACTACTTATTAGGAGATGATTACTAGTCAGTTTTAGGTTTCTGTTTGTGGGGGGTGGGGGGTACACGCACGAGCAGATACAGTAAACTCCATTCACAAGACTCCAGTTGGATTTACAGTGGTTCACTTTTCCTATAGGACTCTCGCTACACATGCTAAAGCTGGACTTTGACATCTTGATCTGTGGAGATAAGTGTGACTTCAACCTCACTTTTTTTGAGCCGCCAAAAAGGTCAGCAACTGCAAAATCCCAAAGGCTGTGAGTATTTGTGCCGCGATGACGAACCATGTCCGAGATTTCCTTTCTGCGCAAGAAAGTAGTTCCTCTGTCCTTTCGTGCTACCGTTTGTAAAGTACAGCTGATTTCACTCAACAGCAAGTTCACACCGGGCCTCATGCAAGAACATTTACATATTAACTGCACGAACGTGTCGTAAATCGCTTGTTTCACCTTTTTACAAGGAGGCACAGGTGCATGAAATTTCACCATTAGCTCCATCAACAACTTTCATTGCAGATGCACTCTACTAGTGGGAAAGTCTCATTCACAAATGTTACCTAAATAGTAAAAGGAAGAACTTCACACTGCAGAGTTTCAAGTCCTGCTCTTGGAAACCTGCTAACACAATTAGCAAAGTCTGAAATAATCAGAAAATAATTATACAGCTGCCAATGACGAATCGTCAGAGTAGCGTACCGTGGCAGAAATAAAGAGGGAATAAACTGATGTGATGTTAGTGGAAGCCAAAAAACATCTTTCTGAAACAAACTGGTCCATGGTCATTGGACTGTCAGAGATATGCAGGATAATATTATGGCCCATTGTTGGTAAATATTACAGTGCTGGGTGTTTTACCATAAAATGATGCTGGACAAAGACCCTAAGGAAAAAAAAAAAAAACCCTGCTGTACTTATAAGTTACTGAACCAAAATATGACGACCTGGTAAACTGAACAATAATTTTGCTCTGAGCGTTTCTTGGGTACATATTTTAGTTGCATTTCCTGTTAAACTTAAACTTCAAATTTATTCAGATCAATGCTTTCCAGGTCAAATTGGTATTTCCCCTCTCTTGAGAGACTCGCACTCTCTGCAAATGGCTCTAATGTCAGATCTGGACCGCTCGTTAATGTCACACACAAACAAATCCGTTTGTATAGTTCTTGCTTGAGGCCCATCGTGTTTTTCTTTCATGTGTATCTGTATGCTATTTGATTCTCACTTTTCTGTGCTTGCGAGAGAAGCTCATTTGAAAATGTTCTTTTACCGGCTGACTATTTGTAAAAGCTAGAAAATTTGAGGAATACAATGTTTGAACAGTTCCTTCATCTTCAACCACTTAACGGATTTTAAAATGAGTATTCAGTAAGGTTACTAATTTCAAACTCTACCAAAATCTTCTCAATGAAAATCCTCGCTGCCCCTGAATTCTAGAGGAAAAAAAGAAAAGAAAAATCCATTGCCCTGACACTGGCACACATTTGCGCCCAAGAGTGTCGTCCAAGCTAAGCGTTCATGTGTAGGTCGGCACTACTGTCAAGAGGCAGAAATGTTTCAGAGCCATTATGGTTCTAGTAATTTCTGATAACATTATTACATCTGCAGAGAAGCTGCAGTGTTATTTTTGCTGCTAATGGATCATCATTATGATGATTAGTGCGAGTGGAAAAACACAGTTACACAGAAGATGATGCAGTTCAACCACACACAGAAAATATCTGCTGTTGTGATAGACGAAGAGTTGCTGGTGTTTATTCGGTTACTGCCTGCAGACAGATTTTTTTTTTTTTTTTTTTTTTTTTTTTTTTTTTCAAAAGTAGGTACACAATTCTTGAGAAACAATAGTGAACACAGCTGCACATTTATGTAGTTTGACATGTTCCTGGGAACAGGACAAATGTTTAATACAGTACATATTGCTAATGCCTGCAAAAATGGATCCTTATGTTCGAAACATAGCCTGCCAGGCTTTGAGAATATCTAGTTTTTGATGTTGACGTTAACTAATAAAAATATACTTTATCCGTTACTAATTACTATGTGAGAAGTGTTAATCCACCTGACTTGGAGTTTGATCTCGATGCACAGCTCTCTGAGAGCATGTACAAATGCTCACAGCCAGTCAGATAGCAGCGTTGATGGTACTTTGGCTCGGCCTCAGCATACGGGTCAGTATAAACCGGAGTCATTACCCTGAGGGAATCTGCTAAGTGGTATAGGTGGCATTTTCAGGCTTCACAGCACAGAGCTGTGCCGCAGGTTCAGAACAAATGTGCGAGACAGCAGGGGACAGATTACACCATTGCAAGAGGCCAGAAGATGTACTTTTCATTTCTGGTTAGGCTTCCTCTGCGACCAAAACACCCATTGTCGACGGTTAATGGACCAATTGGGCTCTTTGGATAGACAATGTAAATAGATGGTACTACATGTGTGCATAAAGCCAACCTCCGCTGGCATGAGGAGAATGAAAGCTTTCAGAGGGAGAATACAGTACAATACCATGACAAAGGCGAGTAAACGGATGGTGTTGGTAGCTTTTAGAAGGACTCGGAACACGCATACACTAAAGGCAGACAGGACAGACAGACAGTTTGTGGTGATTATATGCAGCACTGGTGAAAACGACAAACATTGTTGAGTAAAACAAAAATTGGAAAGCTTTTTAGTCTAAAAAAAGTGAGCATTGTGCATAGTTCATAGTTCGTTAATAACCTCTCGTCAGGTACCTATTTGCTGTGATAACATGGAAGGAAGTGCAATAATGTACAATTCTGTATAGTTAAGTGCACATAGATCACTGTTGCACTGAACGGCATTGACACTTTCTCCCAATAGGAATATCACAACAGGTTTTCTTAATATTTTCTCAATTTCTCTATTTTTAAGTGTACTTTTGTTACAACAAACCCAGGCATGTTTCCCTCTAGCTCAGTCCCAGGGTTGAGTCCACAACTTATGTTCACATAAATCTGAATAATAGGTAATTTGGCCTGATTTTTTTCACTTATATTTCCCTAATTCTACGTCTCCTGCTCTTCTTTTCTTTGTTTTTTGTTTTTTTGTTTTTTTTACTCATACCTCACCAACCCAGACAACTGTGTTCCCTCTCTTGATGTCTGAAACCTCGCAGTGCGGCGTTCTCTGTTTTCCGTTCAGGACAAAGAGGGACTCGACTGACGGTGTCACCAGGTACTGTCCGAACAACCCGCTGGAGACCACCACTCTGTTGGGGCCTCCCCAGGGCCAGGCCTGGGGGGCCAAGGGCTCCTTGACGCTCCGGAGAACCTCGGTGCGGCCCGAGGACAGATCGGCAAACAGCAGGTCCGTGCCTGAGCCCGAGGTCGCCACGACCACGTGCTGGTTGGACTCCGTGAAGGAGGGCTGGAAAACCAGATCGGAGACAGCTACAGGCTCGTCTATTTCCAGGCTCAGACCAAGCTCGCCCTGGAACGACACTGTCTGTACTACCAGCCTTGAGCTCCACCGGTCAGGTGTCACAATGTAGCGGCCGTCCGGTGACACAAAAGCCTTTCCTGTGACGTTTAGGTTCGGACCAATCACGGCGTCTGTCACGCTGTCGATGAGGAGCTGGGGAGCCGCTTGCAGAAGGCTCTTGGTCTGGCACTGGACGAAGTAGAAGCCACTCAGGTGTGTATAGGCCATGCTGACCGGTATGCAGCTGTAGTTCTTCAGGCTGATGGTCTTGACGCGGTGGAAGGTCTCCAGATCAATCTTGTGTACCGCAGGTTCATTTTTGAGGAAGACAAAGGCAAACCTAAATCGACAAAGTTCAAAGGAAAGGTTAATAGCCTCTCTGGATTTTTTGGGGCAGTGATTAATACACATCGAGACGCTCATTAGAATTCTCATTTGCTCTTCACTCTTTTGCTTTAGAAGGACAGTCGTAATGAGGGAGCCAAAAGGTCGCCTCTATTTTAAGGTCAGGGGTGGTGAATGTGTGCCGCTTTACCTCACGTGAGTGATGATGAGGTTAGTCGGAGGGATAAAGAAGTTGTTCACCCTCTGGAAAGTTGTACGGATGGCATGATGTACTTCACCCACACTGGCTTGAGGAATTACCTGTATACAATGCCAGGAGGAAAACGTAAATATTAAACACTACAACAAATATATGGACAACAAAGTTCTATTTAATCATTCAAAAATGAAGGATGTCGTAGCTCAAAACATTGATGGAAGTTAGCAGACCAAATTCAAAAACAATCATTGTCTCATTTGACAACTTTTTGAAAATAATTGCAAATTGAATATGAGAATAGTTACTCGAATTTCTGGAATATTTACAGCATTTAACTTTAAACTACATAGTCTACCAGATAATAACTGGTCAAAAAACTTGTTTAACTTTTACTCACAGAAAGTTAATTAGAGTTCAAAATGTCACATTATATTTTCTTCGCTGCTTCAACGTTATATTGTTGCAGAGCTATTTTCTGCATGCATGAACAATTAAAGCAATTTTCCCTGAAGTAGGAACACTACCAATGTAGGGAGAGACTTTCTTAATTTCCATTCCCATGACTCGAACTCGACTGATAATGAGGCTGACATGTTAGAATTTCTGTCAGTAATTGAGTTTGGTAAATGCAAGCAACAGTAAACACGTTTTTTTTTTTTTAAATAAACATATAAAATAACATTTTTGACAAAGATCCCTTGAATGTGGTTTGTAAAGAACATCTAACAAAAATAGATTTCAGTTTGAATTAACTCATTTATCTTGTATTGGCCGCCTTATGGATTGCTACCGATTTAACAGTGATATGTAGTCTTATCCAGGCCGGGCTGATAGAAATCTAACGACACGATTGTGTTCCACAGGAACCTGCAGCGGGAAGATCTGCTCTTCAGCTGCTGAACAGATTGTAGCGCCTTTTATTTATCGAACGTAGATGTAGTGTAAATAGATTGAACCAGTCTTAAAGGGTTGATTTAATAGGGATGCAGTCTGTGTTTAATATCTGTTTCATCTACAGAGCGCTCTACTGTAGTGTAAAACTGTCCTTCAGAAGACAATTTACATTTAATAAAAAGGAAATACTTGACTAAAGGGAAAATTCTTTAACATTTTCTGTTGTGAGAACCACATCTACATAATAATTAGGGGTCTGTGTAATGCTAGACTGTTAAGGATGATGAGAATTGGCCAGGCTGACATTAAGTAAAATATACTGATGAATATGCTCATAGGTAGCAAGATAAACGGTATCCTAATGAAATTATTTGTCTACCACAGCCCACTAACAAGTTTCAGCAGTAGCATTTATTAAACAAAATGTAGGGATCCTTATCAAAAGTTTTAATGTTGCAAAAAAGTGACTGGAGTCTGACTGTGTAGACAACCACACGTGTGACCTTTTAGCTTTGTCAGAATGCCTTGTTGCTAGTGAGTGTAAGCGAAATGAAAGCTCATATGTCAGGTCTTAACAGCCGGAGCTTGTTTAGGTGACACCTTCATATATCATGAAACGGATAAACATCTGCAGAATATGACTTGGGCTGATGAAACGCTGCCCTACCGCACTCCTCCGTGAAGCGTCTTATTCGGTGATTGTTGTCTCAGGAGCGCACACCACAATAAAAGCCCCATCTCTCATGTCATACACCTGGCACTGAATCAGCATGTTTGTAAAGTGCACTTTTGATGCGCCCCTGACGCACCGCCTTGTCCGTGACACGCGCTTCATCATGCATGCCTGCGTGATCAGGTCACAGTCAAGGACGAGCGAGGTGCTTTATGGGACCGTGTTTATTAAAAGCAAACAGTCACCGTCGGCCCCGTAATGCCGCTACTTCCAGGGTAAAACTACTTCTTCTCATTTTGTAGCCTCCACTTTTTTTTTTTTTTTTTTTTTTTTTCAGGAAAGCTCATTGAAACGGTTCTAGTTTTAGGGAGCTAGGCAAATGTTGCTGGAGAGCATATGGCATATTTTCTTAACGGGAAAGGGCAAAGTGTAAAATCTATTTTGATGTCAACGCCTACACGACTAAAGCTCAACCTCTACCTGATGCCCGGTGGGGGGCCAGACTTCACATTCGCTTCTCAGAACTATCAAATGCAAGGAAATAAAAATAGCAGTTTAAGTCGCAGAGTTCTTACTTCTGCTGCTTCACCGCTGCTGCTCTCCTCTGAAGTGTTCTTGTTTTCTCCTCACTCCTGAATATCTCATCCATTTTTAAATAAATAGATCAGCCTCTTTCTCACTGCTTGCGACACTTGAAAAGAATCCTCGTTAACAAAAAGTCATTACAACCGTTGCAGAATACAATGACGGGAGTTAATGAGGTTCAATGTACTATCACTCACGTATTATTAGGCAGCTGCTGTGGTCCGCCGAGCTGCAGGTGCTCTCAACTTAATGCCACCGGCTTCCCTTTGTTATCGCTCATCCTTGGATTTCATATCCACAGACTCAGCAACCAGGCCCAATTGAGTTTTTCTCTGCCCGTGCCTTGCTGCTTGACCTAATACCTGAGGGGGATTTGGTTCTGACTGAGTAGCTTTTTGCCTTTCAACAACATTCACTCTGCAGAAGCCTCGAGTAGTTTTTCTTTTTTAATTTCCCACCTAGCTACAGTACATCAAAATGAGATGGTATTCCTCAAATCCTCCTGTGTCTTTGTGTCATTTAGGAAATTCAATAAATCTTAGAAAGGCATTTTAATATTACCTCATGCAGCGCATGTAACACGGTTAGAAAAATGTTGCTTTTCTTGTATATTCTTAGAATTACTCATCTTGTTTCTCCCGGGGTGCAGAAAATGCACATGATGGATTCCTTGGAAGACTCAGAGGCTCAGTCGATGCACAATGCAGAATTTTAAAATTAAATGGTGAGCATGTTTTCTTCCCTAAGGCATATATCATATGTTTGTCAATGTATGCATGCAGATCCCGTATAGAGATCAGACATTCATGTCAAGTTCCTTTGGCACAATTGTTTGTGACTTTCCACCAAACAGGGATGGGAATTATGCTACACTACATTGAAAATTGGCAATCAAATTAAACGATAACGTGTTGTTTGTAGATGCCCCTGTCAGCAGGACTTTTAGGAAATAGTGCTAGTTTGTGGCTGGTGTTTAAGGAAAACCATTTTCAGATATGACACTTCTGTGGTTAAAGTTTGAAAGTGACTAAGGGTTGACTTGGCGAAGCTCGGGGTTTGGATTAAAGGACACTTACTTACTTACTTACTTAATGTAAAGGGACCTTTGTTGTTATGATTAAAGTGGTAAGCATTGGTCAAGGTTGGAGAATTTGATGGTGACTGTATGCTACATGAGAGGGAGCAAACAGTGGGTGAGCGATCCAACCAAAGGACCTCATTCCTCTGCAGACTTTGTGACTCTGCTACAACGTCACACTATTTCCACATTTGCTTACGTAAGACATACTTAAAACAAAGTCAGAATTCCTACGGGCACTAAAGGTCTAGTTCATTTAAATGAACAACAATTAGATATATTGACTGATATAACTAAAAACTTACAAAACATAAATGGTTACTTTTCCCTCAATAAACAGATTAAAATGTAGATACAGTGTGGAGGCACACTTCTTTAAACCAAAATGTAATTCTTGTACAGCTGCTTGTAGACAAAAATCAATGTTTGAAGTGTTTGGTTTCTTTTCAAAAATTCCAAAAAAATAATAAATTGCTTTGAAAAAGTTGTCTAAAAAGTGTGGGGTTTTGATTTTACCCAAACCTTTCAAGCAAAAATTTAGAATTAATTACGTTTTTTAATGTGAAAACTTATTTACAACGTCCTTGACACTGGAGAGAGATGAAGCTGACAGGTGACGGGTTCATAAAATAAGGTAGACAAAGGAAATTTGGATAAACAAAATAAAACTTAAACTTATAAAAGTGACTTTATGATAAAACTCCCTTTTATTTAGATAATTAAAAGATGGGCAGGGTTTTTCGGGCCTGAAGTCAAAAGTAGCGGTTTTCTGTTATAAAAAAAACTCTAATCACTTGTAATTATTTAGTTCAGAATGATAATCAGTCTAAAATATATCAGATGGGACATGCTGTGTGTGCGTGCACAAAGGGTAAAAAAAAAAGAAAGAAAAAAAAGAGAGATATGCCCAAGAGTTAAATATCTTCTTGGCACGTAGACATGGACTGGACTGACAGTCTGAAAGGCCATGTCTCTCTGGCCGGCAGAGATTCCTCCATTTGTCTTCTCTGATGAATAGACAATCACACTCCCTCCAATGTTTACACAGAGTTATTGAGCCATCCTCAAACTTGGCTGCTTAAAAATATCACCCAACACACTGAGATGAAATCATGCTTACACACATTTACACATCACGAGTGCTCAAATTTAACATGCACAAACACAGACACACTCTCATACGCATGTATGATCTGCTGAAGCGAAGCAGTGCCTCCAGTCGTGACAGGCCGCTGCTGAACAGGTCAATTACTTTCAGTCCAAATGATAATGACATTATCAGACCATTTATTTGGGGTGTGATCCATGTGGCCTCCAATCCATTATGTGGTTTCCCTGCAATTGCATTTTTGATTGATTCATGGCCTGTTCACTAATTATTCATTACTTCTGATCGACTGCAGGAAGAGGGGAAATGAATAAAATGAAAAATACAAAAATATATATTTCTGCACTTCAGACAGCAGCAACAAAGGGGAAAATGTTATGCGAGGCTGCTCCCTGTGCTGGTTTCAAATTACATGAGGAGAAAACTGTTGTTTGTGATGAAAAACATCTTTTCATAGAATGTTCTCCTTCATTTAAGATTACGACTCTCAGAGAAGTTTAACAACTCCAGTATAATCACAATGAGTGTGCTTCTTAACTGAGACAACTCCACAGAAACAAATCTCCTGCTGGTACACCTACACTCGATGAAGAAATGGGAAATGTACGCACATGCTTTCTATCTGCCTGTGCGGATTGTAAATCAACCGAAAACTGTTAAATCGCCCACACAGGTTGTTGTCTTTTTAGTATTCTTAGTGCTGCCAAACCGTAGTGGCACCTTAAGATCCAAAAGAATCTAACATCATGGTGTTTTTTTGTGTGTTTTTTTTTTTTTTTTAAGTTTATTAACCTTTAAGAATCAATGTGTTTAAATATGACCTTTAAAAGATGATCAGATTTTCACACAGGTCCTAAAAGTAGATTAAGAGACTCCAGCTAAAGAAATGAGAGAGAAATATTATACTCATTTATTTATTGCGGTATATGAATCCAATGTTACATATCTGGGGTTTGTGAAAGTATGTGAACCTCTGCTTTCAGTATCTTGGATGTGGCCCTTGTCCCCGTGTAGCAACTTTTAACCGTTCCTATTTACAGAACTGCTTCAACTATGAGATGGTTGTGAGGTTCCTCACACAAACACACCATTCGATTAAGGTCAGGACTTTGACTTGACTATTCCAAAACATTAACTTTATTTTTCTTCAACCATTCTTTAGCAGAACGACTCTGTGCTTTGGGTTGTTGTCTGGCTGCATGACACACTCTCTCTTCAGATTCTTTTCATGGACAGAAGTTCTCACATTTTCCTTTAAAATATGCTGGTATAATTCAGAATATATTGTTCCATCGATGATGGCAAGCGATCTTGGCCCTGATGCAACAAAACAGGCCCAAACCATGATACTACCACCACCATGTTTCAGAGATGGGATGAGGTTCTTAAGCGGGACTGCAGTGTTTTCCTTTCTTCAAACATAATGCTTCTCATTTAAACCAGAAAGGTCTATTTCTTTTGTCTCATCTGTCCACAAAACTTTTATCCAGTAGCTTTTTGGCTTGTCCACATGAGATGGGCAGCAGTGGAGAGCAGTGGCCTTCTCTTTGCAACCCTGCCGAGCACAACGTTGTTGTTTAGTGTCCTCCTAATGGTGGACTCATGAACATTAACATTAGCTAATATGAGAGAGTCTGTTGCTTAGAAGTTACCCTGGGTTCCTTTGTGAACTCACAAACTTTTACATGCTTTGTTCTTGGAATGATCTTTGTTGATTGTCCACTCTTGGGGAAGAGACATGGACTGTAGATTGGTGGAGTCCCAACTCTACAGAGCTGGTTTTGTGACCATTTCTCAGCCTAAAGAGCATCAACAACTCTTTTTCTGAGGTCCTCATAAATCTCCTTTGTACACTTCCACTAACATGAGTTGTTAAACTCAGGGTTTGATAGATCCCTGTCCTAAAACAGGACACTCACTCACCCCTGATTATCATTCTATTGACTGAAAACACGCGACTCTAATTTAACCTTCAAATGAACTGCTAATCCTGGAAGTTCACATGCATTTGCATCCCATAATCATAAATAATGATGGAACATTTTCCTCAAATAAAAGACCAGGTATAATATTTTTCATCTCATTTCTTTATTTAGGTTATCTTTTAGTGTGGAAATCTGAAGATATTTTCGATCATTTATACAAGAAATTCTAAAGGATTCACAAACTTTTACGCACCACTGTAGCTCTGTCTTTAAAAGTAGTCTAGAAATATTCGTGTTACACCACCGTGAAGAAGTGTTATTCATAGAACCATGTGACGAATGACTGCAGTACCATTAACAACTATACAAGCGCTGATTAACCATTAAACATTTATATGAAACTGCTAGTGTCCAAAACCAATAACTGTACTAGGAAAAAAAATAATTTATGCATTCAAGTGATTTGCTGAATACAAAATTAGTAATTTTGCTTCAAAAGATCCTCAGAAGAATAATAAACGTGAGAGTGTATCGTCCCTCTGCACTCCTCGTAATGAATAGACACCGCACATCGCCAACCCGTAAAGACCTCACACAACACCTCACACTATTATAATGGGTTCCTTCCCTCCAATGGGACAAAGTAGAACAATAAACATGTTTGTGTCTATTACAGATATGAGAATGGGATCCCTTGGTGGCTTTACTCATGGTGGAGTCCTGCACTGGTGCACAGGCAAACAGGCACATGTATAAATACTGGCCCTTTTAAAAACAGCATCCTATCTGTCCCACAGGTACCTCTTCTGGTCCCTTCCCTCTCCCCTCCACCTCCTCAACCCGCTCTCCATCCTCCTCTCTCCTCCCTCATCTCACCCAATCCCCCGAGGAGGATTAAATACAACCACACCTGTGATCATTTCTCATTTGTGAAGCCTCCAACACCAGTGGTCCAAAGGGACGGCAGGCACAAGCCAGCAGCACAGCAGCTGCGAATTGCTGTTTTGCTGGCTTGGTAAATGCCCTAAAATATACATAGATCAGTTGTTGTCACGCAAATACTTATCGCATAAACAAGGATGTAGGTACACAACTGTGCTCAATTAGTTATGAGGCCCTGTTTTTCTCACTTGGGTGAACTTTCTACAGCTCATATACATTTTAGTCTCTCAGGAAGCTAATTGCTCATCAGTGCTCACAAATACACACAATGCAAAAATAGAGGTAGAAATAAGACAATAATAAAGAAGGGTAATTTTGTTCCTCCATAGCTTCTCTAAACTGGATTTATGTAGAATGATCACCTGTCTGATTTAAAAATGAGGCTGCAATAGAGATGAACTGCATGTACTTTAAAGGTGCAATATGTAAGTTCAAGCATGAACTAAATGTGTTGTCAACTGAGGTTAGCATGTTTACCAGCTAGCTCCAGATCCGCCCGTTAATACCAACCCGCGCCTCAAGCGGCAATAGTGCGTCACTGTAGCGTCCAGCCGAGTTAGCGTACCACTACTAACGAGAGGCACGTAGGGCAAAAATACTCATAATTCAACCAAACCATTGAAACTGTGAGAGCTTCTTAACGTACAAAATGGTGTTACAAGATGGGACTTAAATCTTACATGTTACAACTTTAATCAACAAATTTTATTCAAACTTAGGTTTTCCCAAATGAGGTTTTGGTGTTGAATATTTACTCTACTATGACATAACGTTCAGGATAACATGAAAGAAAGCTCACTTACGCAGTTAACAAGCAAACACCCAATACAGTAACCTTTTGTTACCTTTTGTGCCTATTTAGCTACTTAGTGTCGTTTTTAGGTTAACTAATTGGCTTGTCTTTGTACTCGACACTTACCTGAAGTGTTGGGTGGGTTTTGTCCATATCCCCCCACGTGAGGACCCACACCTGGTCATGTGATTTATCATAGCGCATCTTCACTGGAAAAGGATCTGTTGCTACTGCCTAGAGGACATAAAGAGAGCGAGAGGAGACAGATTAAATTATGTTTTAGCTGTACAGAAATAAAGCTCTGTTCATGCAGCAGAAAACTCAAAAAAGCTTAAGAGAAACATATTTAATTCTATATTACAATCGTACTGTTTAAAGGAATTTATATATCATACACATGCATAATATTAAAAACAATTTATAATCAGATTTGCCATCACCTACTGCATCTTCTTAAAGCCATTGACAATTTTAGTATTTCATTGTAAAATGTCCTGCTTGTTGCATATCAGGGTAAAAAAACAAACACATTTAAAAAGAAAAAAAAAAGCCAGTGTCAGTCCTTAAAGGTATCTTGTGGACTTTTATGACCTCCGGTAGTGTTATGGATCAGTTTTCTTTAGTGCGTCTGAGTTTTATTTTGTCTTGAGCTCGGTTGACGCACAGTGAATTGTTACAGTGTCACTGTCTGAAAGGTTTCAGAGGTTATCTAACATACATTATGTGAAAGAACAGAAAGAAAATCGAGAATAACTTGGAGACAGTGAAAGCAGAAGGGAAAGAACAGAAAGGAAAAGGAAAGAGAGGTGGGAGAGGTGTGTGTGTGTGTGTGTGGGGGGGGGGGGGGGTATACTCAGTGTCAGATCTGCTGCAATGTCAACACCAAGGAATAACACAATCCATTACCCTGCTTCTGGCTGGTTGGACGGGGAGCTGCTGACACCCTCACCAGTGGAGCGAGACTACAAGCTCTGTATTCAGTAATGGGAGGTCCAGCCCTCTGCTCTGCACTGGTCAGCCAAATGTCAACTCAGCATGCGCCTATGTATAGTATGAGGAGCTGTGTGTGGATTTACCTTTTTGTGTGCGTGTGTGTGTGTGTGTGTTTTTGTGTGTTTAGTTTCCTACACGATGGGAGCAGAGGTAAAGCTGAGGTCAGGCTTCAATACAGCAAACTGTGAGGCAACAGACCTCTAAAAGTGTATGTGGAAACCATGCCGGTAGTAAATCCTTGTCTTGACTTTTTCTTTCGCCGGTTAAAACGACAAACCTTGGCAGATTGCCACCTATTTACATAAGTAACCGGCTGCTGTCTGATTACTGCAAGCTGGCATCTCTGTGCTGTACACTACATTTTAAGGACTTGAAAATGTTGGAATCATTCAAACCACATTAAGTTTTAGAAAATGCTACGGAACCTTAAACTTGGCGAAAGAAACCTCAGGTGAACAGATAGTGAAGAGTTGTAGCTGCAGAAACTCAACAGAAAATCTAAGGTGAGAGAGTTTAGAATTGGATGCAGATGGCATCAGATGATCTCAAGGAGGTCACCTGAGAGTGTGTATTGCCAAAACAGAAATAAAAATGCACGCGGGTGCCACAGAGGGCCACTGTCATCCTACAGGAAAAAAATGAATATCTTTACTTCATAGAACTTCATTAAACCGTTTGAACAAAGATGCTTATTTGGGTGCAGAGAAAAGAAAAAGCATAACACAATCCTCAGCGACGACTGCACGCCTCACTGATTTAGTGCAGCCACAGAATGAACCTAAGTAAGTAACTAAGTTAAAGCAGCTACTTAACTAGAGGTTTGTGCCATCTGGCTTCCTTTTAATTAGCCAATTTGCCTTTTGTTTTCACACCCAATGGGAGGCTCAGTTGGCACAGGTCTTACACATCAGAGTCAAGGTTAGATCACTCTGTTGAGTAAAACAACAAAGGTGCTATTTCCTTGCGTGCAACAGCATGAAAGCCGTTATTGTTCTGACTTCTCCACATGTTTACAGCCTTTATCTGTAGTCTGTCGGGAATTATATCTGTGCCTGTAGAGTGAAGGATTCATAAAAGTATAAAGCAGTTTGAAAAGGTGCACAAGGCAGCTTTTCACTATACAGTGCATTGATAAAGTGCCCAAGAAGAAAACGGCAATCTGGGCTTTTCCTGGATTTATTTTTTTATTTATTTATTTATTTTTCCACTAAATGGTACAGCTGTTGTGTTTTACTCAAAAAATGTGAACGTGTTAGTCCCAACAGTGACCACTGCTTTGCTGAGCAGGGACAGCATTCTTATCACCAACTCTCAAGGCCCACTTTGTGCTTTAAGACAAATAAGCTTTGTGTATTGTATATTGTTTTTGTTCGTGCATTCTCTTTTGTCAGTAGATAAAGTGCATTCGTTGCAGTCTGCCACCTGCTCACTGCTTTCTAAAAAAAAAAGCTAAAAATGTGTTTTGTTGTAAAAGGGCCCTGACATAACAGAGAAAGAGAAGAAAAGCAAAAAAAAAAAAAAAAAAAAAAAAGGAGGATGCATTAACGTCTCGCACCCAGAGTCCAGAGAGGGTCCTCAACAGTGTTGGATGGAAGTGGAAAAGGGGGCAACTAATGGGTCTCGTACTGTTCGTTGTGCCACGCCACACCTCTGTTTCTCCTTCTATTCTGTCACTTTACACCTTTCGTTTTATATTTAATTACTAATTCTAAAAAAAAAAACTTGTTAGAAAGATTTATATAATTTTCTTTTTGGTCTGGCGTTAATTGAAACATCTTGAAAACAAAAAAACATCCAACAGATCAGATTCAAGCAACAGTAAAGACAGCGTCAAGACATTACTGACGTAAGATTCCAAAGATAAGATGTGACAAGATTGTTCAGTTAAAAAAAACAACAACAACCTCACAATTAGTCTCTTGTTTTCTTAACTGGATGACAAGGTCAGGTTGCAGGTATATAATGACGTGTTTACACTGCTGTCTCTCATTCTCTCCACTCACACTCATCTCCTTTCTTCTCTTCCGCCTCCTTCTCTTTGAGTTAGGCCTGTTTCCTCTCATCCTGCACCTCAGTATAAATGATGCTGACCCTGGGAAGGACCCCTGAGGGATTTAGTCTCTAAACAGCCGTTACAGTTAAGATAAATGGCACGGCAACCAGCACCCACCTGGACACCATATTGTTTCAAGCGCTTGAGGTGCATTTGATTTATTTCACCTCGCATGTGGCTTTGTACATTGGTGGCGGTTCAGTAGGGTGGCAATTCAGAACTGTGTGCATCTTGCAGTGGGAACATGTTTGACATGAAGCCAAACACTGAATACATGAATGTAGGATTATTCCCTTGGCCTGACAATGCTGCAGTTTAACTGAGTAAAGGTCCGACACTGCAGTAGAAAAGATGTTGGTGCAAACATGTGTTTTATCATCCTGTAGAACTGCAGTAAAAACAAAGTTTTTCCTGTCTCCCTACTGTGTGCCTCTGAGGTTTCCCATTCAAAGTTTCCCATTGTGTAACAGTAAATCACAGATTTTTTTTTTTTTTTTCAAAAACAAAACAGTCGATGTCTTTGATTTCACAAAGAGGTCAAAAGCAGCGTCTCACTTCTCGCCAGCAAATATCATTTGTACGGGCTGAAATCACAAATGTCACTGGCAATTGTACCAGCTCTAGTGAGAATTAACAAAAACTCTGTGAATTGGTTGAAGATGTCATCTCAGCTTGACTGTGTTTATGAGAAACAATGAGAAACATATGACAAAAGAGTCCTAAATATTGCACTTGATGGCCTCAATCATGTCGCGCAAACATACAAAAACTAGAGCTACACGTCCAAGGAAGAAGTTAGCATCCTCACAGGTTAATTATCCACATAGAAGGGAAAACAAGAGCTGTTTTGTTCTTGTATTGACGCTAGTAGAAATTTTGTAGTGTTATGAAAACACTATATATTTTATATTTTAAAAAAAAAAAAAAAATCAGATGAGACATTTTATTCTGTTCCTGTTTGGATGGTTACTAAAGGAACTATCTCTTTGTATCCACAATTTGCTAACATTACCTTACCTCTAGCTTAAGAGGCGGAGTTAAGTGACTTTTCAACTTGCTGGGTGATTTCTGAAGAATGTGGTTGAAAAAGCCTGATTAAAATGTACTAAATAGTAGTTATTGTGCACTATTGTGTTTCCAGAAAAGTAAAGTGGACCTAACTCACTTTTTTTGTTTTAACTTTACACGATTCTGTGTGCTGAACTTTTGTTCTCGACTCGACTTTGTAAATAAGCAAAGTTTTCTCCAGAAGCTTTAAAATGTCAGTCACTCGCTAACAGATGAATACCTTCTGAGATGTGTTGAGATTTTTCTTTGGTGTGTTCTGACAGACTTGCCGGATAACCTGCTCCACCCACCTGCACCACCTTCTGCGCCTGAATATCGACAACCAGCAGTCGGCTCTGGAGGGGCTGGGTCACGTAGATGTACTTATCCCTGATGTTGACTGCTGACGACCACACGCAGTGCTGAGGTGACACACCCTCACCCTTAGGGCACATCTCCTCCTGGGAAGAACCAGCAGAGAACAGAGGGGATGATGGGAGGAGGAGGAGGAGAAGACCGACAGTGAAGTAACGGTAGGCAGGATTTTCAGTATTTTAGTGAGGTATATCAGCAGTGTGGTGCTTTTTTTTTTTTTTTACTCTGTCATCCATCAATGATTATGTTGCAGAACAAATTCAAAATTTCAGGGTATCTCCTAGATTTTGTTTCAAGGTATGGTGAGAATTAAGTCTTTTTTAGAGATTAAAAAAAACAAAAAAAACAAAAAAAAAACACAAAAATAAGCCAAATATACTAAATTTACAAACAATTCAAAATCAAAAGACAAAAATCTGTAAATCCTCACTTTTGAGGTGCTGGCAACAGCAATTAATTTGCATCTTTTACTTAAAGAATGACTTAATTAATCATTGGTTTAACACTGATTTAACCAGTGATTACAGATTTTTGTGTAATATATCATTCAAAGCAGAAAAATCTCACAATGTTGACCAATATTCAACCATATCGCATAGCCCTGCCAAAAAAAAATGCATGCTGCATGCTTCATTTCGATATGAGTTAAAATACTGACAACACTCTGTCTAAATGATTACGGTCATCTAATAACTAATAGTCATTATGCCCATTTCCCTGTTTCCCCTTCTTAAGTTTAGAAAGCAGACTTTGCATCAATTGGAATCAAGTTTCAACACATTAATAACCCACTACTAACTCCAGTAAAGTACCACCTCTGCAGGCCCTGCTGCCCACCGTCTTTGCTGACAAGACACTTACTCACTCACACACACACACACACACACACACACACACACACACACACACACACACACACACACACACACACACACACACACTCACGCACACTCACGCACACACTACATATACTGATGTAATTACTAATGCACGCACAAACACACACACACACGCACGCACACACACACACACACACACACACACACACACACACACACACACACACACACACACACACACACACAAAGGTTGTCAAGAGTTTCCACCCCCCTCCACCTCACCAAAGTAGAGAAACTGCTGTTTATAGCAGGAACTGGCTAACACATGGCTTATTGAGTTTGTATTGATCTCTAATACAATTACAGGCCCCTGTAAAACCCAAATCCCTCTGAGGAACAAACAACTTTTACCATCTAAAGCTGCGCGCTGTGGGAGAGGGATGTTCTCGAGTGGATTAAAAACCTCACGTCTGCGGTATAGACTCTGTTCACTCTATTGTTGGGAGCTGTTGACTAATGGACACAAGTAATCCCATTACATTTAGTGAGGTGAGGAGTCACACTGTGACAACAGGAAGGGGAGGAGGTCGAAGGATGGCCTTGATTTTGGTGGCAATTTCTTTTCACACTGGACGAATGAACAACGATAGTCTGAACGGATGAATAGCGGAGATGGCCGGGCTCATTGATTTACTCCCCGAGTTCAATTAGCTCGGATTTAAAGGACAAAACCTTGACGTTTTGATGCAGGGCTATTCAACTTCAAATAACAAGTGAGACACATAGGGAAATCACTGGGGGTTAACACAGAATACTGGCGACAAATAACTCTTCAAGCATAATGTTAATAGATAGCATTGGATTTCTTAGACAATAAACACACCTGTTTTTTTACTGGAATTGGCGATTTTTCCAATCAACTTTCCGTCTCTTTTGAAGCTCGTTGTTAGCTTGGCTCACACGAGTTTCTCAGTGGCCCGTCAGCCGAGAGTTCAACGTGAAGTTTGACCGAGCAAAATAGCAGGTGGGGGGTGGGGGGGGGGGGGGGGGGTGGTCTTCTTGCAGGCTGTCCCTACGCTATCCTGTCGCCAAGGTTACCCGTAGATATCTTCGATGACTCGAGATGCACACTCCAACTTGTTTACATCCCGTCTGTGGTTCAGTTGTCTCAAAGTTGCTCAGGGATACGTAGTTAAATGTGTCACCTCACACATGCCAGCCTGATTTGCAGGCATCCTCTTGTGGGCCATATCAAAATTCAAAAGGGTCATGTCTGGCCCTCGGGCCGCTGGTTGAATAGGCTCGTTTTAATGTGTAATTATTTTTACCTTTTGAGAAACACAGCACCTGCTACCTTGTTGTCCTTCTTTGTATAATGGAGCGACAGTCTAATTAAGATCCTTTACTAAGTGGGGCGAAGATCCTCATGGCGGTGTACCTGATGTGATGACCGCACACCGTCCTTATTATATAAACATACGCTAAGTGGCGTCTTTCTGCTTTACACGTAATTTGATTTCAAAAGACATCTGCTCAGCAGTTACAAACACCGCCATCCTGAAATCTATTTAGTGAAATGCGGAGAGGGCTTGAAACTACGCTGAAGGCTACACTTTAGCTGATGGGGACTTTTTTTTTTTTTTTTTGGAGTACTTTGTTTTTATAAAAATTGATTCCACTGTTAAATTTACATCCACTTACGTAGGTGGCAACGATCCTCTCCGTGCGCTTCATATGTCTGCGTATTTCACATTCACTGGGCTGAAGCACGGTGATGCCCTCATCGGAAAACACGTAGAACATGTTCCCCACGCTCAACCCTAGAAAACAGGACAGGAAGACAGAAAAAAAATGTTGACACGGATGCTTTTTTTTTTTTAACAAACAACGAACACATATTACAAACGTCACAATATCCCACTCGCATCTTATCTGACGTTCGTGATGGGTGTTTCAATTTTCCTGCCGGAGTAGGCTCCCGTTCGCGCCCTATCGTGTTTGCGGGGATGGGCAGTGTGTGGCTGCCAACCGTTTTTGACAATGCCTACAAAGGCCTCCTGTCAGCACTGCCGGCGCAAGGAAACATTTCGCATCTCCTCGGCTCGGTGTAAACAGCTGCTGATGAGCGAGCAAGGAACACAGTCTGGTGTTTAAGGCATTTGGATGAGCAACAAGCTATTACTGCTGTCAGGGACACGTCACACGAGCAGAGACGGTAAGCCTAAGCGCATTGCACACGCTCGTGGCTTCCGTAGCAATTTAGTCGACGAAAACCCTGGTGCCGATTGATTCGTCGGGCCGTGAAGGCATCATTTTAGCACTGTAACACTGCCAGGTAACGTCAGAGTGCGTACCGCTCAACAGTCTGAAACGTACTGTTGGGGGAAAAAAAAATATATGTATATATACAGGCATGCGATACCAAGCAAAACACGGCGTGAGGTATGCATACAGACACAATACGAGCACTTCTGCTCACGCACGAGAATCACTGCTAATAAGTGACTTCTTTTTTTCTTTTCTTTTTTCGGTGGTAAACTTTATGTGGCGATGATGTGTGTAAAACAGATTAGATGTGACTTGTGCTCTGAGCAGAAGTGAGTTTTGCAATGCAGTAGTAAAACTGTGCTGGTGGTAATGATGCTGAGGTAATAATATATACAGTACAGCATAAAGACAGGATGGATTTGTATACTGCTGAAAACCACAGTGTTGCTTTTCTCATAACACACCACACTTGAGTCTGTGGTATTATTTACAAAATCCATAAAACTCCCGCTTGTGAGTAACTGCGTCTCCCCCCCCCCCCCCCCCCCCCCCCCCCCACACACACACACACACACCAAGTGATCTGAAAAACCACATTTAAAAGCACCCAAGCAAAAAAAAAACAAAAAACAAAAAAAGGTTGCAATACCCTGGGCATGCAAGGGAGGAAAGCAAGACTTGGAGAAAATGTTTTGCTGGAAAGAAAAAGACTCTTGTGATTCTTCTGGACGGCAGGACAAACATCTCGGGGAAGTTGTGAATATCCAGCTGCAGGCCCCCGAAGAGCTACAAAACATCGCCTCAATTTTCATATTCACAAGAATACAAAAGCATTTTTTTAAGAACTGTAAATGTATTACCTTCTTCTCTCCACAGAATGTTTGCAACTGTAGAATCAGCCGTTGAGCGACATAAAGAAAAAAAGCAGAAGAAAAATAACGGGAAGAAAAACATTAATTCACCCTAAGAAACTGAAGAGGTGATTTCTCTCATGCCAAAACATATTTGACAGCTACAAAATGCTCCTCACTGCTGCTGACAGGTCCATATTTCCTCCTAAATCAAGAGATCACTCTTGTCCTGAGAGAAGAGAAGGCATCGAGTATTCTGTTTAATTTCAACCGGCCCGAGAAGCTCTTTTGAGGTAGCAGTCATTAACTGGCCAAAATGATGCAACCTACTGAAAGGCCAAATATTAAAGAATCATAAAATATGCCATTTGACTGTTTTAAAACTTTGTATTTAAATGAAATCTCTACAGAAAATTGAGTAGGACCTCTTACACTGCCCACAGTTAGAGCAGAGTGTGGGCAGTCTCTCAGCAGAGACTCCTCTGATCACAGATGGAAAACAAATCCAACTCTGGATTGTCCTTCAAATTGTATTATTTGTTAACACCACATAAATAATTAAACAAATCCTAAAACTGATAAGGGAATACAGACAAACTTATTTTTTTGTACTATCTCCTCTTTAATAGTTCATGAACCTGAATTCAAATTTTTGCTTATGGGGGTCAAATCTTACTACCTCCCTCCTTTCCAGAAATAATATTTCATGGTCCGTAGATCATCATCCCTCGTACCGTGATCAGACTTCAAAATGTTTCTGTCTTTTGAGATGGTTGTAGTGTCAGATGAGGCAGTCATAAATTCTTGCTGTAATTGGCTGTGAGAGGATGCGGTACACCCACAGCGGCTTCAGAAAGTATGAACATCCTTTGACTTTTTTATTTTTTTTATTTTATTTTTTACACTTTACTGTATTGAAAATGTACGTTTTAAAAAGAGTAACATCGGCATTTCATTCAACCGTCTACACACAATAACCCGTAATGAGAAAATGTGCAGCTGTATTAAAAGTTCAACAGGAGGCACTTCAGCTGTATTTTTCATTCATCCAGCTGATGCATGACTTTGAACAAGTACACTTCCTTTTTAATCAATACAGCTGTCTCTACAGGCCGTGTAACTGATAGTGATTCACTCGCGATATACACGTGTTAACACATTCAGAGGCATGTTTTTATGCATAAAGTTGATTTAGTCTTTGACTTTACACTATAAACTACAGTTATTGTCTATTGGACCAAGTGCGACCAAAACACAGCCAATCGATGTTGTACCTGAATGCATTTTGTGTGGACATGATGCTGCTGCTGCAGCTCTGCGAGGGTTTATATCTTTGTGTAACTTGCACCGCTTTTATACCACTTACAACCATTAAGGTATGTGCCACCACACAAAAGCCCAATGGCTCTTTTTCTGCACAAATAAGCGAGGTCGTACTTATTTTTTGGAGTAATCTCTTCCAGAGATCGGATATGTTCTATGACGTTACCGTGTTAAATGCCTATTTTGTACAGTAAAAAGTGAAAGGTGAGGCTGTAGGACTTACGCGTTTTCTTGGCCGAATCCTCGACAAAGAGAGAGGAGATATCCTCGTCCACTCCCACCTCGTTCTTGGCGATGCACGTGTAGGCTCCGGTGTCCTCGTAGCGGACGCTGCCGATGAAGAGCTCACTGCCATTTGCTGCAAAAAGAGCGGAAACGGGAGGAAACGGAAACAGTTGTGAGGGTTTGCTGTTGCTGCATTGTTTTTGCTTCCTTTGCAGAGAAAAAAAATATACATTGCAAATTCTATTTTTTTTTTTTATGTTTCAAATGACTGGTCTTTTTGTCTGTCGATACATAAGTGAAGTCTAGTATTATTTTTTTGCCCTCCATACCGCACAATGCTGCATTGTTGGTCTTAAGTTGCCGCCTGCATCAAGCTCTGTGATGCACAGCTGCACTCGGATCCTTCCGGTAGCACGACATTGATCACATCATGTGTACATGACACAGCTCTCGCAAGCAGTGTTTTATAAGACGAGCATTAAAGAAAGCTTTGGTTTTCATCCCTTTCTGTATGTCTTGTGAAGTAACTATAGCAACGATGATCTCCTTTGACATCTAACATCGACGCTATCGTCCTCTCAGGCTCTCTCTCTCTCGTGTTGGATTTCTTCTCCTACTTTCCACCTTTTAAACCTTCAAACTAGCATATTTAAACGTTTGTCTTCCTGTAGAACCCTGCATTTTCTAAACAGCAAGAAAGTGCACACTCGCAAACACAAGCTGTGCTAAATTTTACATTGAAAGCCATCTCGGCCTTGTAATTAATCCCCACTGGGTTGTTAAATAACACGACATTACAGACGTTGACGCAAAGCTTTTCACATGAGTGAAATGTCTTTTGGATTCTGATGATGATTCTCTTTCATCGGAGAAGTGTGCAGTGCTTTGAAGTGAAAACTGTTTTAAAGCAGGCCTTCATGGAATGAAAAGCCACTTTAATTACTTCTAATTCATAATTATGTTCTGATCAATTCTTATTAAGAACCGCTGAATCAACCACTCATTAAATAAGTCTTTCTGACCTTATTGTTCACGTTTGTAGTGTTTTGTGGAGACATGGGTTTTGTCTGGTTTTGTTTTAAATTTAATTGAATTAACTCTCCTAAACAGCTCCCCACAGATGGATTACTGCGTAGGTGAACAGGACATGCCACCTGACTCGGCAGCTCCTTGTAGCTCTACTAAGCTTTAAAGCACCTTTTAGTTCACTCACATTTTTATAGCCCACAACTTAACTGCTTTGGTACGTGCTCATTAAGTTAGAAAGTGTAAATATATATTAAAAAAAAAAAAAAAAATTATAGCTTAAGGTCTTTTGAATGTTTTTTTTTGAGAATAATCTGCACGTCAATATATTTTTTGAAGTGTTGTTGCTGTCTGGAGTACTGTGCAGCAATGGAGAGACTGTTTTTTCAGAAGGCGGTTGATTTTTCTGAGCTTTCACACTGCCAGTAAAGACATCAATCAATCACGGTGTGTGGATGTCACATCAAAACACCTTGTGACAATCTATATTGTTCGTGTCTCCTTTTATGACAAAGGGCACAAAAAATACAAAGACGGCAATCTCAAGGACAACACAGGGAGTAACATCGCTAAACATCGAGGTGATCGGATTCGTGAGCAGTTAATTTAGTTAACTTTTGGATGTCGTAAAGTTGGTAATGAACAGGCAAACAGTGTCATGCACCAAAATCTCATTTTTTCTTTTGATGAGTGAGGATGAGAAAAAAAAAAAGAGATCTTCATCATTGGATTACGGTGAATCCCATATATTTTCTGAAGAATGAGCTGATATGAATCTATTCAAATTTAAAAATTCGGTGTTCTTGAACAAGTGTTGCAAGTTAGCATCGCTGCCGGTATGAATAGTTTTGATATTTGCAGGCAAGTATTTACATTTTTTGGGTCCTTTTTTTTTTAAGGTTGTTTGAAGGCCTTTTGATACCACAGGGTCAGAAAAATGATTAGACCCTACTGCCGATGCTATTTCTACTACATTCATATGACACATCCCATTAACACTGTAATATTCCAAAATGATCACCAAATTTAGAGCATTAAACTACACATTTTGTTTTTCGATTAGGTCCCTTTGTGCTGGGAAAGACTGTACACACATGGTGATGGTAATCCATCAATACTCCTACTTATGTAATGTGAGCTGCCTTCACTATAGTTGAAATGATTTCCCCTGTTGCCTTAGAAGTACTACCAAACAAGTCTGATATTTAGCTCCCAGTTTTCATTCAACAACCACAAATGCAGCTCAAAATAATCAATTCCTCTTGATTAAAAGGTTGTCATAATCGTGATAATTAAATCCCTGTTTCCCTGTAGCTCTGTTAAGGAATTTGCTTTCTAACAAACTAAACAACAGGGAATATCAGGCAGTGAGCCGAGTTGTTTCAGCACCACGGACAGCTCCAGAACACACTTTCATTCTACAAAGCAATTTTTCCGCTTTACTGTTCAGCTGTGGCTCACAATCCATATCTCTTAGTATCGACTGTCAGTATGTTGTTTAGCTTTTATAGAAATCTGTCCAAAAAAATGAAGAAAAGGGCAAAACTTTTACAGCATCTTTCTTATGATCTCGACCCCATATGATATACGAGGAAATGAAATAGTGAAAAAATAATGAAATTTTTTTCTTTTCTTTTTTAACATTATCTTGAGAACAATAGGATTCGACACAATCTAATCTACTTCTACCCACTATTTTTTTTTCACTTTCCTAAATCTTTTAACGGAAAAAAGCACAAAGTATCACTTAAAGTAGGACACCCGCTCCTTGACATTGCCCACATTGGTCAGTAAATCTGAAACCGTAGCCACTGCAGTGTTTATGTGGTGATGAACCTTGAAGAGACTCCCTTGTTTGAGGGTCTGAGGGTTGATAACAGGCTATTACCATTGGTAATGACCCACACACAGCCAATAAACTCTCCCTTAATGAGAACTAGACCATAAAATGAAAAGTCATGCTCCATTCTGCTCCTTCTCGCTGATATTGAGAGTGCATCTTTAAAAAAACAAAAAAACAAAACAAAAACCTCCTAACCAAAATCAGTAACTGCTGTCTGCTGTTACACAATATATATTTTTTTCATTTTCACTCTCTTGATCTCTGATCTCATTCACTTTTCACGTTTACATTGTCAGTAAAGCCAAATGAAGACAGTTGAAGAGGGTGACCGCAATCTTGGTTTCATTACCTTTGTATACAATACACGTAAAAAAAAGAAGCACAACAAAATATTACTGCTGACAAGTGGCACCGCTGACTTTTCAATAAAAAAAAGTTAGTTTGACAGAGCACCAGTTTGATTTTCAAGCTTTGTTTTCATTGTTCACATGCATCGCCAAAGTGTATAAAGATTTATGCAGTGTTGGCACACTGCAGTGCTGCTGGTACTGTATGTAACACTGCAATTCAAAAAACAAGATGCAACACACGGTGTCGGCTAAAACACATAATATGCTGACAGCGCTTCCCAAAATAATCAAAAACTCCTCACCTATGAGAGAGAGCTGTTTGGAGGATCTGGGCTGCAGATCCATGCCGTTCTTCAGCCAGAGAAGTTTGGGATTTGGGATGCCGTCGGCGTGGCAGTGCAGGCTGGCAGATACACCGGGCTCTTGGGCCTGCGTCTCTGGATAGACCAGGATCACTGGAGGGACTGGACGCACAAACACAAAACCGAAGACACAAACAGGGAGTGAGGAGAGGGGCAAGTGAAAACATAATTACACACTGTTTCATGGTAGACCGCAACTCCTGGGGGAATGTAATACAAACACCCACACACGCAGTGGGCAGAGAGGAATTTGTCTCACCCCAGCATGGAATGTATTCACAAATAACAAGAATCCAAAAGCTCTGGGGCTGCTTTATTACAGCTTGAGTGCTGCATGAAATAGATGTTGGATGTATCTGCCACTTACCACCTCCTCTGGGACCAAGACCACAAATGAATGTGGAGGAATCGAGGGGAAAAAAAATGAAACATGAAGTAATAGTTTACATGAACAGGTAAGATGTTGTGTTCGAACTATGATGCTTGGCATCCTCTCAACCTTACGCTGGCGACCAAATCCTGACGGCCAATCCTTCCGGGGGCTCAGTCACCTATCCCATTCAATTGTCCCTTAATCTGAATGAAATATTCATTTTGCATTTGTTGCTAGGTACATATGTATGTGTCTTTTATTCCCGTACTTTTCTCTCATCTTTTTTTTTTTGCCCTATTATGACTATTTTTAAGTATTTAGCATGTATACATGTATCACTCAAGTACTGTACTTACTTTGTATTTCAATTTTATGAAATTTATTTCATATCTAACATTTTGTACTTTTTACATCACTAGATTTATCTGACAGCTCTAGCAACTAGTTACTATGCTTTTCAGATGATGATTTTATGTTAAAACAAATACAACGCATTAAGAAAAAACAAGATTTTGTCAAAGACTAAAGCTGTGGTTTTGTATAAACAATTGTGGCATGTTTCTGTGGTTTTTAGATGACTATGGTGGCACATTTACCTGCAGAACTCAACAATGTCAACAATTCCACCTCTTTAATTTGGTAAAGTCAACAATACAATAATGCTATTTTCATCGGTTGTTCCGTTTTCTGGATTAGTGCAAACATTTTAAAATACAAGCCTTGTTGTTGAAATGAAGAGTTCCTTTCTTTTGAAACTTGAGGGCTTTTATTTTGAAACGGATATAAGCAGTGTTGAGTTTGTATAAATGCGTAACGCAGTAACTTTAACAGGGGAAATGGTAGTGGATCAAAACGAGGCTTTGAGTTGACATCGTGAATGGATCAGTACGACATCTTTCACTATTTTGTTTGTTTCTGTTGGCTCTCTTGCATGACGTACGCCTTAGAGATAATCAGATCTTCAACCACATGTGTATGTAAATTAATTTTAACTGGATCAAGAGCACTATGAGCATTGTATTTCCTCACTTTGAGGAAAACAAGTGGTGGAGAGTCGTTTGGGTGCACTCCGGCAGCACTACAGTACATCTCCAGATGAACTTGTACTTCTACCCGTGCCTCTCCTTGACTTAAAGTCTCTGTAATGTAGTCTCTCTCTCTGCATGTTCTGTCACATCTGTCTCTGCTCAATCAGTTGGCATGTTTTGCTATCAAAGTAGCACTTTACTACGGAAACTGTTCCTTTACTCCATTTTTAATGAGCGTTTATTTTACAATTCAGTCACATTTCATTAGCACTAATATCGTACTCTACGGTACTATAACAACATAGACCACAGAGCTACACTGCGACTGTAGGTCCTTCAGTGATACTGAAGCTGCCGCATTGTCATTCCTCTCATCACACCAAAGAAAGGATGCTATTGCTTTAATAGCACAACAGGATGCAAACCGCCCACTTAGTATAATGTGGCACTTGGCTCCTTTCCATTGCGCCTTATCTCACTTCGTCCTATCTCATTTGAAATACCTTCAATCCCCAACACAAACATTTGGTAATTGCCCTCTCCTGATAACTCACCCTTCGGGCCCCCTCTGTCTGTCGCCATGACTCCCTTTAGTTCAAGGTCTAAAATGCAGCTGTATGTCCTTTCAATTAGCATCTCGGGAAAACAAAACAATCACTCCTATTGTGACTTCTTAATGAGAAAAAGGCTTAATTAAATCAGAAATCTCCCTGCTTTGTCTTTCAGTCACTATGAAACAAAAGCACAAAAATTAAGGGGTGTCTGTAGGGGTATATTTGATTTGCTATTTTACAAGTGTGTGTGTATGCTGGCGGCTTTTAAAATTCTTCCTCTCTGGAGTTATTACTAGGCATCTCTCCAAAGAAAATGCAAAGTCTAAACGTAGGGGAGATGAAGGCCCTAATGTAGATGATTAATATGAGCAAGACCGCACTTTGATAAGTTAAGCGAGCCAAAATCAGCGTGAGTGCTGTGTTTCTGCTGGTTTGTAGAAGTGTTTTAACTTAAGTAGCTTTTATCCACTGCACAGAATCAACTGAATGTGCTGCATGCACTCACATTTTCTTTTTAGCCTAATATGTAATGATGCAGTTTTTCCACGGCGAGAGCGTCACTTTGATGCAAAGCTCTGACCGCCCCGATCCTATGAGGCACCTTTATGACACTGCTTACTTTTTAAATTTTTTATTTGCGGAGGCTAATCCTTTCGAAAAGCAACTTCTTAGACAACAAGGAACACTTCCTTCTTAATTACATCATAAAGGAAGATCAATGATAATGGTGTTGTCATAAAAAAAGATACAATGATTAGTTAATCTATACTGATGGTTCACTGTTGTTCATCTTTTTCAAATGTTATTGTGTGTCACAACTACATATCTTTGGGTGTTTGACTCTTGGTCAGACAAACACTTTTTTCTTACGTAGATGAAAGTAGTGATTGTGCGTTTGCTGTTTTTCTACCTTTGACAAGTCTTACAGAAAGTCTTGAAAGTTGTTGAAGATAGATCTTCATGACTGTATTTTTGGGATGATTTCATGCTTCAGAATAGACAATATCATAACGTCTAATGTGCCTAAATCATTTTCAGTTCTGCATATCCAAATATTTGTGCTTTGGGGAATTGATAGTATCGATGGTACCTCTTGTTTCCAGACATTTTGATCATCAGCATGTTCGCTTAAATGGCTCTAAAACTGTTTAACCAAAAGACCCAAAGTTTAGTTGTCCATTCACTTATTGTTACTGAATTCTTCCCAGGTTTATTTCTGGACTTTAAGCAGGACAAGCAATAAGAAAAACAACAGCAACTCAAGTAGCCCAAACAAAATGAAAGTGTTTTGTCCACACGTCTTCCACCACTGTAAGTAAGAAATGAGCCACTACTGACCATTCACCTGCAGCACATGTGTCTGATAGAGGTCTTCATAGCCGTAGGCATGGCAACTGTAGTTTCCCATGTGGATGGTTGTCACCTTGGTGATGTACAGGGAGCCATCATCCCCAAAGTCCTGTAATACAGGGAAGAGGTGCAGGAGGGAAATTAAAACAAAGAAGGAAGAGCCACAGGTGGTGAAAGAGGGCAAGATGGAATGAAGGAAGAGGAGGAGTGAAGATGGGAAAAGAAGAACAGGAGGTGCAGGAGAGGGAACAGTGGTGAAGAATAGGGTGCAGCAAACATCCACAGGGAGTGAGGGAAAAATGAAGGTAGCTTGATAGAATACACAAGGATGCTTGAAGAGAGCAGAGCGAGGTGGCACAAAGCAGCAGGGAGTGATGGGAAAAGACAGGAGAGAAAAAGAGTGATGGGAAAAGGAAGAGCGACAATGAATCAACGGTTTCCCTGTTGAGCTGAAGCAGGCGTTGGGGAATTTGATCCTCCTCTCTCCCCTCATCATGCTGCCTCAGCCTGATAAATGGCAAGGGTTAAAAATATAAAGCCCATTAGGTTGATGAATGGCGCTGGTTGTTGTTGGTGCAGCATGCGACAGTCACCAGGGGGTTGCAGTCACAGCTTAGGGCGGATTAAGGCATTAAATAGTTTGCTGTCCCACCAAGTGGCAGAGCAGATGTCCTGATGCAGCTCTGTCACGACATGGAAACCTCAAACGGCTGCTTTTCTTTTTTCTAAGGGCTCTAGATATTAATGTGACCTGACAGGGGGTCATTTTGTGACAGGAGAAATGTGAAATCATTTTCTTGTAAGATAGATGAGGGATTTTGGGCAGTCTTTAAAGTTCAGAATTTACAATTGGGGTGAGAGGTACAACTACTCCAGCAAGGACAATTAAAACTAAATGGGCCATTTGGGCCAAAAAGTTTGAGTGTAATAGATCTGGCAGGTTATCCCAGGCATATTTTAGATACAAATCGTAACTCTTGGTTGTGCTTTCTGGAAAAGGGGAAGTATCTACTAGGGTTGTCTCCTAATAGTTGATTAGTCAAATCATCACTTGATGAGCTCGTGATTCCAACCTCCTAATGCTGAATTGGCATTTTTGTATATCGAAACATGTGTATCGAAACATTGGTTTAAAATGAGATTTTTGTTTTGATAGTGGATAGTAAATAAGTAATTTAATTGGTACCATAAAAGTATCAAAGTTAAGTACCCTGCCCTTAATACCACAAGGTTGTCTTTCACTGAGCCTGCATTGTGTCTGGCTAGCTGGTGTTATAAGTGACTAAGAAGACATGAATATAAATTGGAGATTTTGTCCCACAAAGCTCCTCATAACAATGTCATTCATCTTTTAGTTGTTGAAATGTCCTGATGATATACAGACTGGAAAAAAAAACTGGGAGAAAATTACAGGCTTATGTTATTAATCATGGCAAATTATATGCTTTTGTATTCGAAAGAGCAGTTGAAGAATTATACATGAAGATGCCGAGTGGCCACAATGAAATTAATGAAACTTAAATCAGTCATTGAAGTTTAGCTTTTTAGATGCAAAACTAAACGAGTGTCTCCTTTGACCTATTCTTTATTGGTAATCATCATTTATTTTTCATATTACACAGAATAGCACTGATGCACTCAACATCTGATTGCTTTTCCTAAGAGGCTCCTTCCCTATGTGTTTTTGAAGTGTTAGCAATGTACATGCAAATAACACAATAGTAATTTTTTTTTGATAAAAATATACATTATTCATTTAATTTCTAAATGAATCAGTTTTCAATCTCACTCAGCTATAGTATGAGCAGCTGTGATAAATTGTATGTAGTCTGTGCCTGTTTGTAGTTTTGGCCTTTCATTATTTTTCTCATGCAATCAAACCTGGTGACTCGGGTCTGAAATCTCTCATTCAAACATTGCAGTTACCTTTTGGAGAACACGGTTCTATTCAAGATACAAAATGCCCCGTTTTGTGATTGAGAGTAAAAAACAGAGCAAAAGAGGCCCCATGAAAACAGTACGGGGGGAGTGAGGTGGCAGACGGAGAACAAAGAGCAGATTGAGGGAGAGAGAGCAGACAAACAAGACTGATTGTAATGGAGGCTCAGCTCTAAGGTTTTGGGGGTCATATGCTGGAGTGCAGCAAGATTTCAATCACTGTCAAATGTAACGTCTGAAAACAATCCTGCTTCCATTCAGCACAGTTCGAAAGAGGAGAACAGCGTGCTGAAAGCACTTTGACAGGAGAGTAATGTCCCCTCCCTCGTCTTACCCTGTCTCCTCTTTGACCTGCGGGGCTTTAAGTCAACTTGTATAAAATGTTGGACTGTAAAAATAAAAGGGGGCCTAAAAAAAAAAAGGAAAACAAACCATTGTTAGTGTCTGACACCTCTTCTTCACCTCATGTTGCTGCTGGACAGTTCTAATAAATGTAATTTAGAGATGGGTTTATTGGCACAAAGTCAAAAATCCATTTATAGGTGTCCTGCAGAGCATGTGCTGATTGGCCAATTTACATTAAGACATCTAAGTCATCCATTTGCTGAAGATTATATTAACAAAACATATTATGGCACTGTATATATGACGCGTACATTTATACACTTCTAAAATGAAATACTCCCTCAATCCATATGAAACTTGGATGTAAATCGTTGGCCCCTTATGGTCTAATTTATCTGGATTTCTACATTCTCATTACTTAATGGATTATTTATCTTTTATTCAGGCAGGAAATCACTTAAAATGCAAACACTTTTGACCAAGAGATGGTTGTCCAAACTGGCTAAATTCACCAACTAGCCACAAAAACTTGGCACTTTGCTTTAAATATGCAATTTTCCTTGTTCTTCCTGGCACTGGCATCCAGTGTACACGGGAATTACTGAAATTGCACACAAAAATTCACACACAGCATCATTAATTTAGGGATTTTTTTTTTTGGGGTGGGGGGGGGGGTTTCATCTTCTATTTGACTGAATGAAAAGAAAGTCTGCAGAAACACAGCAGGGGCTACTCTCTCCTTCCTCTCTCAGATCACCGTGTTGTGTGGAAATTCATTATGCACGGTCAAGAGCCTGAGGGACCTCGGTTGCCATCACCTCCCCTCCAGTCTCCACCTTAACACTTGACATTGTTTATCGGCTCATCACCACAGCAGAGCAACAAGGCTGCCCATTAACATGCAATTAGTGAATTGTGATCCGCTGGTGGATAAAGCAAGGCCAGCGCTGTATTGTCACCTGTGCAGATGTGTCTAAGCAGGACCGCGGCTACATAGTTCATTAACCACGGAACAGGCTGTAATTGTACTGTTTCTTTGAGGATGCTAGGGAATCATTTGTATCTTTGTTTAGTTGTATTTCTTGATTATTTTTTCTTGTCACTCATCCTTGCTCTTACCTTCTCCTGCTTTGTTGATTGCTTGTTGATTCGGTTCCTCACTTTTTAAAAAAAACTTGTTTTATTCAGGATGAGACTGTTTTTGAACAGATTGATAATATGCCTCTATGTCTTCTAATGTGTAACAAGGGAATTGTTTACTCGCACGTCCACCATGATGACTAAAATATGTCCGGGCTGTAAGTCTCTCAGGTTGTTGTGGAGTTATTTTTTCCTCTAGTTGCCAAAAATAATTAATGCTGACATTAGTTGACCGTACATAAGCAGTAATGTTGTCGCAACCAGAAGCTGTCAAGGGTTTGTTTCTATTTTTTACAACCAAAGCCTTATCAACCTTGGAAAACCAAACAACATGAGTTATTCATTGGGTACAGCCAACCGGGGACCCATCATGACGTCACCCATTGGTTTTTGAGCTGCCGTATTGAAGCCCTGAGTCCATCGCTGTCTTTTTTTGGAGCCAGAAGTGACCACATTTGGATGAGCTGGGGAGGAGTGAGAGGTGGATCTGACTGACAACCCGAGGATACGATGCCCGCCCACCTATACTTGAAACTTGACTGCATCCCAGACATGTCAATCAAGCCAGACACACCCCCAAACTTAGCTCTCTTTGAGGCCTAATATCTAGTCCAGATTTTATTTGGAGCCAGACCCTAGAGGCCCTCAGTGGTATTACACTTTAAAACGCTTACGCATAGACAGTCGATGGGTATAGCACGTTAAAAAAAAGGAGCCAACTAACAAATTAGTCAACTCCAGCACGACTGTCATCACCAACAGCTACAAACCACAACATCAACCAAGATGAAGACAACAATAACATCCACTCACATTAATATCCTCCAGGTCCAAGAAGTTTAATATGATGCCATTCCTCTTCCAGATGACTGGTGGGCGTAGCGTCCCCTGGATGGCACAGGTGAGGACGGCGCTCAGGCCCACTGTTACCGTGGAGATGCTGATTTGCTGGTCCTCTGCCAGGCTCAGCTGGACAACTTCTGTTGGAATGAGAAGGGAAAGGATTATTGGTTGGAGAGACAGAATGCATTGCAAAGAAGCAAAGAAAGACACAACAAGAAGAAAAAAGGATGCAGAAAAATAAGAAGAAGGGAAAAAAAGAAGAAAGAAAGGTGTCTGGGAAAATCACAAATCAGAATGAGTGTGCTGATGTGGTGCAAATGTAGCCAAGCTTAATACATTTCTATGCATCCATCTCATTACGAGTGGACCAAGTCGGATAAGCAGCTATCCGGGAGTGAAGGATATCCAGTATGAAATAAGACCATGTGTCAGAGGACACACAGCTAGCCAAATATCATTGTTCTCATTGAGGGAATTTATGTTCATTGAAACAGCCATCCAATTCAATTCACCTTTTCAGCAAATTAAGAATTATTCTTCACTGGTTCCCCTTAGAGCCATAAATATTATCTGTCGCCAAGCTGTGTAGCCAGGCACGTAATCTACAGAGTCACAGTCATAGTCTGAAAACTTTGTCGTGTACTCATCCTTTTTTCTTACTGCCAGTTTAAACTTACACTCAATCCGATGTTTTAAATAGACATTAAAACAGTGTCTTTAGTATAAAGTGGGATATGTAGTCGATTACAGTATGCGACTCAATACTTGGTCACTCTCTCATCCTTCTTTTGAATTTCTCTGCACAAACTCCTTGCTCATAAAAAGATGACGTTTCTTGTACAGGTGTAAAGTTGGGACATGCATGCTGACGGCAGTGAGATATTGTGCGACTGTGAAGTTCAGGCACGCCGGAACTGACATGATATATGCCAGTGTGTGACCCTGTGTCAATACTGCCTCGTGATATACTTGGCTCCATAAATAGAGCGACAGAGACACCTGATAGAAATCTAAATGGAGCCAACCGAGCGTAACGCTGAGCAAATCCCACATAGACACCTGCAGAGCATTTACTGGACTGATACTGCTAACAGCCTCCGCTGCATGACCTTTCAGCACTGACATGTTTGAAGAAAGGATATAATTGGAGCAACTGCAAAGAACAAAACACTGGGAGAATTTAAATCGGTCATCATGTTTGGTAAATGAAGATTTATAGATGATGAAATTGTGGATTCACAACAGTTCAAAGAAAAAAATACCATAGAAAATACAAACCCAACATAAGAGTGATGCATACTAATTAAGTTTGTGAGCAATTCTCTGAGAAACCTGAAAAAGAGAACACCTGACCATTGTGCACAATACAGAAACTACACACATTGAATATGTACTTGTGTAAAATAGGTAACCTTGCACTATCATTTTCAAAATCTGAATCCCATTTGTTACAATAGCCAATCTACCCTACCCAACCCGAAAAATGTGATGTTTATCAATCCCCAGACATCACCAACTTAGGTCTGTATCCTGTGTAGTGTGTAGCATTGGCATCTGTTGCCTGTTGCCTAGAAAAGATTTGGCATGAGTCAAAGTAGGCTACAGCAAATTCACGTGTTGCACTATTTCATTTTTGGGCTGTTTGCCCAAACATTAACATAATATGGCATAGCCTTTTTTTTTTTTTTTTTATCTTGGCACAATAGGGTCGAGGCTACTAAATACATAGATTAATTATTCTAAATGGAGTTTTTTATTGTTGAGCAACATCCAGCGATGCAATTAACCCTTCATTAAACACATGAACACTGGTTTGCTCTCTTTCTGTATCTTTCTTTCTCTCATTCTCCCCCACACATTCGCAATGCATGCCTCACATCTTACCAGGGAACAAAATAGAAGACACAAATTTGTTGGACTGTACTGTCTTTTTTAGCCTTGTGTTCAGCTGCTCAGTTTTAGGATTTAACTTATTTCAATAAGCTTCGAGCTCACTGCGCGCTCACTGAATGTGCTTCTTGTTGGAACGTACAGCATCACTAACATGGAGAGAATAGGGTATGTTTAATGGTGATGCCTCAAAACTAATGACTGAACCCCCACTTTACCAATTCCTACCTTCTCCCAATATTATTTTTAAATCTTATTTTGCCTCCAACTTTGTCAACCATTTGCCTTATTGTTATTAGACTTCAAAGCTTCCCTTTCACAGCAGTGTTGTTTATTTCTTCCCGTTTCTAAAATTAGCAAACCGGTGTAAACTTGAAAGTTTGTGCAAAGCAAGATGTCTGCTCGACATGTATAACTTAGGTCATGAATTGTAGATTTAAGATAAGAGATACGTTGTAGAGTTGATGAAGAACACACTTTGTTGGCTTTGTAGATGTATATTTTTCATGTATCTTCCATTTCTCCACCACCAGAATGTTTGAAAAACTTTCCTGGCTTCTGCTTCCTCTCTTTCTATCCAATTGATCATAACCTACAATGTTAAGACCAACAAATCTATATGAAGACAAAATATCTGAATTGTAAGGCCTGCAGTTCATGACTGATCAATGGTGATAAGGCCAGCATCACAACAAATCTTCATTTCAACTTCCACACGGGACAATATGTCATTGTCCAAAACGGACTTCAAGCAGATGGCCTACAAGACTTGGAAATGTTTGCGGGGGAACTTCCTGTCTGGATGCAGACTTTGACAAACGCTGTTGTAAAAGACCCCAGGATATTAGCTGTCTGTTTCACATAGCTCTCCACATGATAGATGTATCCAGGCTGACAGCTCATCCTGTCAGTGTTATTTCAGAATGCTTTGGGTACAGTGCGCTGCCAGGTCCAACAAAGTTATAATTCACCAGATCAGTAATTTGGGTGGCAGAACAGGCTTTGAGTGCCATGTGGACAGATGAGGGATGAAGTGCATTGATCTGACATGGCTTGGAGGGGTGATTTCAGGTGGTACTGTGAATTTCAAATGGACCACTGCTCACATTGAATTTAATATAGTCCACGAAGGCAAGACCCATGTGGTTTGCTATGTCTTTATGCAGCAGTTGACTGTTCAGATGGACATCTAACACTGCTTTGTATTGATTATTTTCAGGTAGAGGAGTGAGGTTTCATCTTAAAAGCTTGCTGGTGAGGAAAATCTTTTCAAAGTTCACTCTGTGCTGAAGTACAAACTGTAATTAATAGACTATGGCAGATAAAACACTAACCACTTTGGGCAATGGTGTTTTTTTAACAGCTGTAAGAAGTATGTGCCGGTGCAATGTAGTTGAGAATGTGGTCTTAAGTCACTGATTTGACACATGACAAAATAAAAAGAACTGGGGGTTTGTTAATTACAAGCTTCATTTTTGTTTAAAATTGTATTAAAATAACTGTTTAAATAAAAGAAAAGGGGCTGAGAGAAAATAGATCCAAAATCATCTTCAGACTTTTGTGTGCATAATAGTTATGTTTTTGAGGAGTAGCCAAGGCATGGTTTTGAAATATCGACTGTCAAGTTTCAGAGAGCTCTGTGCTTATCTGGTCTTGGAATGAATGCCTTCATTTTACCGTGTCGTGAAGCAATGCTGACAGCAGTGAAAAGATAACCTTCATCTCGCAGCTCCTAATGCAGGGCTGTAACACTGCTGTCTATATACCAAATCAAATAGAAAATGCTCCATCAATTCAAAATGGGGAGCTGTGTTTAGATATTTCTACCAAAGCTTCATTTGAGGCGAGTCTTAACTTTAAAACTTTCTGCTGATGTGGTAGTCCTACCTTTTAATGTCTGCCTAAAAGGCCATAGTTAGAAAAAAAACACCTACCCTTGTTAAAGATGGACCAGTTATGAAATTAATCCTGGCACCATGCAATTAATTCTTATGCCATCCTAACCTACCTACTGAGATTACAGATATGAGACCAATAAAAGACAGACAAATGTTCTACCTTATATTGTGATGACAAATAGGTGTGGATTATTAATTACAGAATTTGATGATTGCTGTTGATGTCATTTTTCTAGAAGTAGGTGTGGGAGAGTACTTTGGGATATTTGTAATGCTTTTTGAAATTTTAAAAAATAGCCTTCAGCTGATTGAAGGTTGGCCTTTTAAGTGTCAAAGCTAACAAAAATTTAATGAGTTGAAGATAATGATGGTTACACATTGTAACTTTTGTTCTATGTTCACAGACAGATTCTTTAAAAAGAGGTAACACTTTTCCTCATCCAGTAAAGTTCTAGCAATTTGTGAAGCTGGTTGATCAGACTGTGATGACAGCACAGGAGCTAAAAGGTGTTACTATGACCATGTTTACACATCAACCTTAAAAGTTTTGTTTCCAGTGTCTGTAAAGATTCTTGATCATTTAGGTCATGGTATTCCTATTTATAGTGTTATCCAGAGACAACTGGACTTGCTCTTGAGGTTCTTGAAGACTTGTCACCTGTAGAAGCCATCCACGACAAACTGGAACGACCATCACTAAACAGAGGAGGTAGTTTACGTCACTGCTTATTAGCCACTTAAAATGTTATCCTGATATCCCTTCCCAGGCAGCTTAACACACATTCACATATAATGACTCAAGTAACAACTTGCGTATGACCTCAACATCTCTCAAGGTGTTAACGACCGTCACAAGAGGTTAAAAGCCTTGGACTCCTCTCCACTCGTGAAACCCTTTGAATTAGAGCTGAAATGTCTTTAAGAACCTTATGCAAGTCCAGTTGCCTTCGCATAACACTTAGAAATTCCACTTTCTGTGGAACTCTCTATAAAAAAAACCTGTTCAAACATCCTCCTATGTTCTTTCCTGTTCTCAGATGACCCAGACAAATTGCATATCCACAGGCAGTGCCTGCTCTGCCCCGACTGGCTGGGGAAGGTTGCCATGACATTAGCTGGTTAATGATTCCTACAGTTTCCCCCCCCTTTCTCCCAACATAACTCCAATGTGTAAGTTAATAATTGACTCTCTGGAGAATTCAAGAGCTCCACTGATCGATCAGCCCTACTAACCGAGCTATGGGTAGGCTGACAGCGCCAACAGCGTATTCAGCTCTGGAAGGCTATATTGTACATCACAAACGAGGAGAGGAATAGAAAGAAGAGGGCAGGAGGGCTGACTACTGGAAGAATGATATAAATACAGACAATAACTTTAAAGACAGGACAATAGAGTGAATAAAACTAGTGTAATGAAAAGAAAGGAAACATCAGAGATAGGGAAAAATCTGATCTCAAATACTAGAGAAAAAGTATGCAAAAAAAGATGAAGAAATGAAAGAAAGACATGTTGAAAGATGGACTGATATAACTCAGGATGTGAAGAGGAGTAAAAACGTGTGAGCGTGTGAGACAGGAAGAGAGACAAATTCGATGCAGAGCACGTAGAGGATCTCGCAGGGAATAACTAATATGGCGAGCTCAAGACTGCAGCTCAGAGTTGTCCCTTTCCACTTGTATGAGAACGGTCCTTCGTGAGCTCGAGTGAGACATCAAGCCACAAAGCAGAGAAGCAGAACACCGTGACCTTTTTTTTTTTTTTTTTTTAGTGGGGGAGACAGATGACATCCTGACTGTTGACTAGAGGAAGCAACAAGAGAGGTGGTGAGGGCCACAGAGTAAGGAGAGATGGATGGAAAGGGGGTTACAGGTGATGGTGTAGGATGTGAGGATTCATGTGGCCAGGGAGCAGGAAAACAAGCTGACAAGGCACCCAGTAACCTTAGTTCTGTTTCGATTTGTTGTTTTGGCAGTCAAATTAAATCTGGAATTGGAGTTAAAAACTGGGCAAAATTTGTGTGAGAAGTGAAAATGTTTTATATGCTTATGTTACATTCCAAGCACACAAAGGAATATAGGCCTAGTGATTATATGATGTTGAAACAACAAATGCAACCACATGTCTAAAACTAGTACAATTTCTGTCAGTGGATCAAATGTTTTTAGATTACATTGTGCTGAATCTCCCAACAGAGTGCCAGTATTTAATAAAAAAACAGAATATACTGAACTCTTCTACTTGAATCTCTGCATACTGGGATTTGGCAAACTTTGCGGTAATGTGTGATGCAAAGCAATTGTGACGCTAAATAAAATTTGCCATTCTGAAATAAGATGAAAATACTGTGATCCAAAGCGTACTAGGAATGTCTGCTTTCTCTCCAATATCTAACTTAGAAAGCTTTACCTTTGAACTATAATCCAATGCATCGAAAACTTTAAAGGTCCCATATTTTACACTTTTTTTCAGTTTTATTTGTAGTGTTGATACATAAATAGGTATTTTTATGGTTTTAAGTAAGAGAAGCCGCCTCAATATGGTTTTAGTTCTTCTCTGATGAGCTTCTCTGGGGCTTTACTAAGAATAGGATGTTTTGTGTGTGTCTTTAAGGCAGTGCTATTTTGTGATTGGCTGACTGTTTTCGGAGTAAAGCACGCCCAGGCCAATGACAGGTTGTTCTTCGGCCTTGTAGCTTGCTAGCTCCGTGACGGAATGACTGCTTGGTGTTTTCTTCTCTGTTGGACATTTGAGAGGGCGGACATATGACATCACAAACTTATGGAAGTTTATGGAACAGCACAATTGCTGAATACAGGTTTCAGCACTGTACTGTGGTCTGAGCGCTTTTACACTTTCATAGTATTTTTTTTTTTTTTTTAGCAACTAAACCTGTTTTATAATCCAAAAAGAAATATAAATTCAAATTAATTTAATATAGGACTTTGAGAATATAGATTTATTGATGAAAAATGTTTTTATCCAGTTATCCAGCCTTCAAATCCAACTATAAAATTCAGTTTTGTGAGAAAAAAACATATTATAACCTATTATTTTACAAGTTTTTAGACTGTGAATTATATAACGTTTACTATTCAACAAACTTTCAGTCCACAATTTCTTATGGACTGATGGATTGTTCATTTGTGAAAACCATGAATTAATTTGTCAAGATATTTAAGTTTACTACTGATTGGACCAGACACAGGACAGACCAGTAAGCATTTTCGGTGGATTAATTACAACTGTGTCAAACTTGCATTATAAGTTATTTTTGACATCTGGTGGGATGCCACCACAGTATTGACTGCTTGTTTACCTCCACCTTTTTTCTGGATTAGTCTGTGGATTTATCAGAGGAATGGATGGGTGGGTGAGCCCATCTGGAGAGGACAAACACATGCGCACACACCTTCATGGAAGAGCCGCGTTTATGCTCTCGGTGAATTAAGTGTTCACTGCCTCGGGCTGTGACACCTTCGACACCCCACACAAGAAAACCGAAGTGCTCTTTCGCTCTCTGTCACTGCTCGTGAGTCTTGGTGAGGGGTAGTGTGTCACTCATGTGACAAGTACATCCTCCTCCCTCCGTGTGTCATGTATGCAAATACATGCACGGCACACCCAGTTATTCATATTTGACCCTCATGAAAAAAATATCCTCATTCGGTCTCATTTTGTAAATTGAGATTCAGTCATTAATCAACAAGCTCATCGCTGAGTGAAAAGCAGCTGCTCCAGTGAGTGGGCTTGATTTGCCATCCCTCTCACTTCCTACATGTTCTTACAAAGCTGACAATTTAGGAACAGAGACTTGTCGGATTCAAAGCAACAAAGCAGTAAGGTTAGCCCTCAGTTAAAGTCACATTTTTAACAGTCACCAAAAGGATTTTCTCATCGATTGTTGCTATGCAACCACCAAAAATCATGACAACAGGCAATCTTCGACCACCAGGCAATGCAGCACAATAGCTCTGTGTGTCAAACTGTTTCTAAACACAGGCTCTTCACCACAGTGCACTTCCAATCACAGGGACACATGCTGGCACATGTTATCATCTTCTGCAGCATCGGGGGGGGGGGGGGGGGGGGGCTGGAAGCCGTTGGCTATAAATGCAACAAAGAAATATACACTGATGCGTTGTGTTCCTTAAAGATGTACATAAGTTGTACATTTGTATGTCAAGGTGTGCTTATAGGTGTACACGTGTATCTTTGACGTGCCGGATATACAGTATATATATATATAAAAAAAAGTAGTAATATAATAATTGGGGAGAATAAAGTATCTATATATCCATTTGATTTATATGTGAGGAAGCATGAAAAAGAAGTAGGTAATATGGGTAAAATTTTAAGATAAATTGACTGCCATTATATGGTGCATTTTTATAGTAGTGATCAAAGAGCTTTGCGATTTTTCGCTCTTTTACCGCTGTGGAGAAGATGCCCATCAGGAGCACTATGGGTCACTGGTGGGTCAGCAGTGTCTCACTCAAGGACACGTTAACATGTGGACAGGTCCAACATGATAAATAGAAGACATACTCCGCCTCCTGAGCCCACAGCCTCCTACACTATGACTCATAGTGTTGTTCTGCAGTGTCTGACTGCACTACAATAATCCTGAATATTGTGTCACGCATGTGAGCATCATTTTTGAAAAGTAAATCTGACGAACACGAGATACATAGCGTGCAATTTTATATTGCAACTTCAAATATCGGCTAATTCAGTGGAATAAATACCCCAAAAAACAGGTTCTTCATCATATTGAGCAGAGATCCTCAAAATTCAATATTCCAATTAAACAGCCATCATGAATTTTCAACAATAAAAGAATAGCTACCTCAGTATCAACTGTAATAATGCCAGCTGAACATGAAGAGACCGGTGGGTTTGTGCAGTCCACGTAGGGAGACAGGACTCCCACTGGGAGCCCACAGCACATACAAATGATCTTGGTGTGTCACTGTGAATTCAGTATGAGGGCTGCTTTCTGCACGTGGGCTGCAACCATTAGTAAATATACTGTATCATCTATGTTTCAGACACACTGGATTAATGTCATGTTGTATATCATCCTGCACATACACAGACATTAACTCAGTCAATCAATAGCTGTGCACACTCAGTCACTTAATTCTATGCGTGCACTGTATATCACATCCCTTTCACGTATTGTACATGCATACTGCTCATTTATTGTTTCACACACGCACACACTCTTGCACTCCTGCATCTCCTATGTACACTCAAGCAGTTGTTCACCCCCTCACACACACACACACACACACACACACACACACACACACACACACACACACACACACACACACACACACACACACACACACACACACACACACAGAAATTCATGCTTTCTTTTTGAGAGTGCTGGCGTGGTGATTATTCATGGGAGGGAGAGTGGGGATGAGCAATCAGCGGCCAGCTCATTAATCACACTGGATGCAGACCCTTAATCTCCTCCACAGGTACAGAGGATTCCTCCGCTGCCACTCCTCATTGCCTTTCTAACTTCCCCTTTCTCTCTATTGCACTCAGCCTCCTTCTCTCTTGCACCCACATGTCTCATTTTCCTCTCTGATGCTGTGTTTGCATCTTTGGCTATTTCTCTCTGTCTTTGTCCTTCGCCGAGCCTCTCACACTCTTGATGTCTTCGTGACTCTCTGCCTGCCTGTCAGTCTTCCCTTCCATCTCATTTCTTCCTTTTTCTGTGTATGCTTTTTAATTTGTCTCTCGCTCTTCCCCATCTTTCTGCTTAAAGTGCCTCCTTGCCTGGCAGTCTCTCAACTTTCTGGCGAAGCCTCGCTGGTGCTTCTTTTCCAGTAGGACCCCTTAACTAGGCAGCGAGCGGGCCTTGTTAGGATCACAGAACAAACAGAGAGAGCGCGAGGGAAGTGTGGTAGAAATGGGTGCTTGAAGTAGTATTTTAAAATGATATGTTCCAAGCTGTATTAATAAACCAAGTGCAGGGGATTGGTGGTATATCTGTCTCTGCCCGTTCTTCCTCTGCAGCTGCATTTAAGCGATTAGAAAATAAGGTTGAGGATTCTTCATAGTAGCTGATCCATCACTTTGTGAATCGATGGGCGTTTTGTGTTGATTAGAAGTTTATGAGAACCACTGTTCTAACATTAAGTTCAGATCAAATAATAGTAGGATGATTTGGTATGTCTATCTTGAAAAACAACCTTTTAGCCTGCGCATCAACAGAAGCATTTAAAAAAAAAAAAATGTTTTATGAAAACACCAGCCGCTCTTCTGAAAACGGCAAGCTGGCAGTTTTTGAGGCGCAGCGCTTTTTTCAGCTGAGACACTTTAGTTTCTATGGGACTGATCCATGAAAGTAATGGTTAATTAAGGTGTTGAAAGTACCTAATTTCACTGATAGTTTGTGTTCAACAAATATTGTGTGTAAAAATGTCAGCACAAACTACACTACTTGCTCTGGATGAAGGGAATACTAAAGCTGGTAGGGACAGAGGATGGGCCTGCCGGTCTACATGGGTTCATGAGATTTTGTGTGCGAGGAAATTTGTTGGCGAGTACCATCGTTTGGTTCAAGTGTTGAAATTGGAAAGAGCCCGGCACAAGTACTATTGTATGAGCAGGACACATTTTTAAGTATTGCTCTGTAAAATTGGACCTTTCATTTTCAGGAAAGACAAAAGTTACCAGGAAACCATCAGTTTGGTGCCTTGCTGAAAAATATATGATGTCAAGTCTTTGTGGCATTTGACTTGCCCCTACCTCACTGTGATTGGGTGGCTGAGTAAAAAGTGACAGTGATGAGTGCAGCGTTTTATTCAAAGTTAAACATGTTTCAAGTCTTGGCCGCTATAAAGTTATGAACACGAAAAATGCTTAGTGCCTCGCATTTGAAAAAAACATAAAAACACTTTGGTGGAAATGGGCCCTTAGCATCTCCCAGAATAGATAAATGCAGGTTCAGAAATTTCTAAGAATATAACAAGATATTCCCCGGTACTTGACAGCCACTCTTCGAGTTGATGCTTATATATATATATATATATATATATATATATATTATTTACACAAATAAAAACAGCACTAAAAGTAACCTTGCTGTTAAATATTACTAAAGATATCTACCACAGTCCTTCTGGAAGCGTATTCTTTCCCATCCATTTAAAGGCAACAATTGTTTCCCCCGCATTATTTAATGAACAATTTTGCAGGACTGGGCTGCTAACAACAGCGACCATCTCCGAGGCGGGAGTTGCTGCTAAGCACCAGAGCGCATTGCAAGGTGACAGTTGATATACGGAGGATGAAGCTCAATAATGAACTGACTTCAGTTTGGTCATGAAGGGCAGAAGTCTCTTTAAGGGCAGAAGTTACCTGTCAGGAAAACAAACACATTAATTGGATGTCTGGAGGGTTCACAGACATATTTACCAAAAGGTTAACTTTTTCTATGCTACTATACATTCAGGGTTTTGAAACAGAATCACTAGCCTTTGTTATTCAGTTTTTTTTCTGTCTTAATGTCAAGCCTGTAAATCACCATACACTAATACAGTTTAAAAGGAAAGCTTCACCAATACTGGCTTTTAAGCTTGTCACACTCCGAGTCATTTCTCCACTGCTTTTCCAATATTTCTCGTGCTATGACTCCTGAAGGTCAGAGATACTGTGACCCCTTGGCATTATCAAATTGTATTGACTGAGATGAAAGAGAGCTTGTAGGCTGTCATGTTTGTCATGACATTTTCTTTTTACAGGCGCTACAGAACCGCTTCGCAGTCTATTCCCGAGAATAAAAGCCTTTGCATTTATTTTCTCTTCCTTCATCCTGAAATTTCATATTCAGTAACTTAAAAAATACTCCATGTGATAAATAAAATATCGTTGATTTGTTTTGACGTTTATTTAAACTATAATACCTAAGGGCAACAAGCTGACTGAGCTACTTGGGAAGTTTGTTCTGGTTAAAGCCTGTACCTTCTCCACACCAATAAATATTATTACTGTTTGTGGGTTTTATGGTCCCAGTACAATTTATTTGCTTGCAGGCAAGAGCACAAAGTAGCTTGTACAACTTCACTGGTTATTTCCCCATTAAAAGTAAATAAATGAGGGTTAAAAGATGGGAAAAAAAGATACAAGGAATTTAGAGAAGTTAAGTTCAAGACACAGTTTGGAAAATAGCTTATCTTCACACTGAGGTTCAATAAAACTGAGGACATTTATAAGTCTCAAAGGCCAAAAAAGTAATCCTGCTCTGAGAGGCTTAATGGAAACAAGCTGACAGTCTGGTGCTAATCTCCCATACTTCATTTGGCCAGATGAGACCCAATTCATTAAAGCTATACTCTCATCTGATAGCGACATAAGATCTCTGACAATCTGGATAATCTTTCATCTTTATGGAAAGAAGGAAAGACACCCCTCCCACCCCCACACTCTCCCACCCACCCCCCTCGCTCAACCCCGGCTATGCCTCCCACTGTAACCTGCGAAGGCATTTTTCTGACAGGGTTGGCTAAGTGGTCTTTCTCGTTTTAGAGCCCTTTCAGCCTTGCGGGGGAGGAGGGTAAGAGAGATTAGTGGCCTGCAGCAGAACTCCAGAATTCTGCACCGCAGGAGCCACAGCTTGACCTGACGTGAGGGTCCACCTTGACGGAGCCCGAATGCACAATGAGATGGACCGTTTGTTAAGAGTCTGGGTGGAAGCATTAGCAAAGAACAGTACGTGTTTAATATGAGCATGCATGCAACTCGAGTCATGTGCAGTCGATGTAAATTGTCTGATGTAGACACGTGCATGCATTAACCAACAATATTCTGATTAAAGCTGCATGATAGAGGAACAGAAGAGACCAAACATTTTCCTTTCATGAAGCTCCCTTGTGGGGCACTTTCCAGAGAAACCAGGTTAAATGGGGTCAATGGGCTGTTAAGATCAGATTGGCGAAGTGGCGATAGCACAACACTATGTACTGTATTTTGAATTAGATTTGTTACAGTAAAATTTGGAGAGGTTCTATATTTAAATTGTTTTCTTCAGAGAGAAAGAGGGAGGTCAATGTTTCATGAGGCTTAGTGCGAGTAAAAAACAACAACCTGATGAGACTCCACATTTACAGAGACAAAAGAAATCAGGGAACAGAATTGTTTATCTTTTATCTTTTCTCAAATTAACTACTGGAGCCCAGTTACATGCTCAGTTTTTGCAGTAATGTATTGCAGTTGCAGTATTCAGTTTGAATTAAGGCCGTTTTACAGTGTGAAAAATTGGAAATACTTATCAGGCCGCGCGCTGCTGCGCATACAGCCACATTTCTTAAGATCATTCAGCAGCTTTCTGATGAAATATAGAGAGCACGTTGGCCAAGTGAAGCCCATGTGTGTTTAAGCAATGTACTGTATTATCTACACATGACTCCAGTGGTTCTTAAAACAGAAGCCATTATATTAAAAGGCTGTTCCTGCACACTGCTTTGATAAAGCATGAAAAAATACCGCTGAATAAAATACAGGACGAGAAAACTGTTGTGATGAATATCAGCGCCTGTATTATCAGTTTAATGCATTTTAAAACAACATCTAATGATTCTAAGTGGGGAAACAACACCTTAACAATACCTCTGGGGTTTCTCACCACTCCATAAAAGTGGAGCAGAGCTTATCTCCAATAAACTGCACATTGTAGGACGTCCTCACAATTTCATATTACTCCTCAGACATCATACAAAACAGTGTCATTCCGTCAGTAAAGAGCTCACATCCCATCCAAACATTTTTGAACACAAGTGGCATTTGTGTTTCTGATTTATCCATCACCCCTTCAACATAAAAATACATACTTAAAGTGTTTGACAAGTTTTAAACTATTTTGTCATTTAGGTGGTCACACCTCATAAATATAACTTTCACAGTACTGAAAAAGGCTTTAAATAAATGTTTATTACCAAAGATATTAGTCAAATACAAGGCTGCAGGCCTCATTAAACTGTTTTGACAGAGTAAATTAGGTGAGAAAGGTTCAGTTCAATAACAACACGGTACACCTGTGTTACAAATTCAGACATAGAGGCAGGTCATCTGTAGGTGATGTAAAGTTTGACCTTCATTTAGTCTTTTTTCGTTTTTAATTATTGATCCATAGGAGGTTTGCCGAGCATACATGTTGTTTTTCAGCAATGCTATGCATTACAAATATACACTTCTGCATGTTCACACCCGGAAATTGACATAAAACCACCGTATTTTGTAGTAAGTGAATACTGAGAGGCTGCACTGGATCCGGTGGGTTTAGATTCATTGCAGAACGGCGTTTTGCCTTGTTCAGTTACATCATGATACTATAAATATTTGCTCCTCAAACACCAGGATGAGGCATGTGTGCAGCTTGGCTCATAATCCAGAATGAGGATCTCTGATGCTGCCACATCTACAGCCTTGTTGGGTTGACTTGTTGGCTTGCTGAGATGATAAGAGATTTGTCAACCATCATACAGTTTATATCATAGCTTGGGAGTATCAGGCTATTGTGGGTAATGCTGCAATACTTAATTTTTCAAATATCAACTCCATTGCATCTTTTTTTTTTTTTAGACCTTCTCTGTAAACACCCACATCTTTTCTGCTCCCCAGCTGCAACACAGGCTTTCTGAAATTTGTAGTCTCTATAAGCTCAAGCTGTGATACTCAAGTCATGGCACTTGAATTATTTTCTCTGAGTTAACAGAGCTCCTCCAAGGCCACGAGACTTCATAAAGTCTTATGTGGCTGAGTAGTACGTGTAAAATCAGCCTTAAATATCTGTTAGGAGGGCAACTTATCTTAAAAAAATGTGACAATTAATATAAACCAAACCTTTGAGCATGAACCAAACACTGAGAAGCTAAATAATGTACTACAGAATCAAGAGCCTCTGAAAAAATATACACAAGAGCAATTTTCCTGAGGAGAGGATGCCCTTTAGAGTGTGCCTCTGATATCAATACTAAAAAGAGAATAAATCATCTCATTGGTTCAGGTTTTGTATTTCTTTATCATCAAATCACAAGGGTTTGTCTCCGAAGAGTTATGACCTGAACGTTTACAGTAGATGAATTTAGCTCAGGGTTGGCTGATGTTTCACGTTTACCATTAGTATGTTTCTTTCACATTTCTCCAGGAATCCAGGCTCATTTTATTCTTCAGTAACATAACACAACCGAAAGCTAATTTTGCGATGAAATAATCACAACCTACAGTGAAATCTCTGAATATATACATCAGTATGTTAAATAGGTGATTCTGAAGTCGGGATGGGCATTTCAAGCTATCATTGTGGAGATAAGGGTCGTTGTTTGCTCTGCACATCTAATATCAAACCTTCTTGCTGTTTGTACCACAGCATCTAATCTCACAGGGCCACACACATTTTACTGCAGCCTGGTAGCAATATGTTCTTTTCCACCTTCATTGTGTAGTGCTGGTTGGCAAACAGCTTCTAGGTGCATTACCACCACCTTCTAGCTTTGATAAGGCATTACTACCAGATGCAGGTAAAAACAAGGGAAATAAGTATTCAAAAATACAAATGTTGAGCCATCCCTACTCTAAACTGGTGTCCATGATTTAATAACAGCACTCTAAGCGCTCTCATAACAGAAACCTTCAATAAAACTAAATTGTCAGCAAAGTGGCTGACCTTTTAAAAAAAAAAAAAAAAAAAAAAAAAAAAAAAAAAAGGTGTTTTGGTATAACATTTTATTAACATTATTCTTGTTAGGTTTGTTTTTGGCATTAAAAGATAAGAGGTGCTTTACAGTGAAATCACCAAATAGCTTATTTTTGTGTTGCCATTTTGCATCATAAAAATCTGATTATAGACAGAAAAGTGCAAATCATCTCGCCTCATTAATTGATCAGTGTAAATTAATTGTTCTACTTTCTACACCTTGGTAACTTGTGGGCTTATTAATTAGCAGGAAAGTGAGCTAAATAGGCACTGCCACATGGCTCCCTTATAACCACCAACAGTGATTTTAAAAAGCTGCTGATGAGTTGAAGTTGATTAATTGCTCCATATTTTCCCCTAGAGTAAACACATTCTCTCACTCTCACTTGTTACTTTTTAATGAATTATAGGATAATAAACTTTGCCTACACCATGGTACTAAATTATTATGGATCCTCCAAGCATGACAGGAGTTTTGGAAATAACTATGAAAGTTCCTGCTTGCTTAATGATTAAACTATTTGTGGACAGCAGAGAGGCTGCAGGGTACAACTGTCTGCTAAAAGTGATAATGGCATGGGTGTGATCCCCAACCAGACCTTCTCCGTAAGAATCTGACCTCAAGTGACCTGTGTGTTTACAGGAGATAGTATGTTAATTTCTGCACACACTGGCTGTCACATTAGCAATGCAGTTGGCCAAAGGCGGATGCTGCAAAAAGGCTGACAAAACAGGAGCCCAGCCATCGCTGGTTTAGACCTTTCTCATGATGGCAATTTGGTAATTACAGTCCATTATGAATTGTATTATTTGACAAGGCATAACACCTATGAATTTTCAAATTTGTTGCAGACCTTCATCGAGCAATAAAACAGTGCAAAAATTTGCATTTTCAAATATAGTCACAGGCTGCAACAGCGAATCACAAAAGGTGTCCAATCACAGAAATGTTTGATGCAATGGAGACATAATTGATCATCAGGATAATGCGTCAGTGTCATGTCTTGCTTTGCCCAGGTGTGCAAGGACAGGTTCCTTACGTGCAGCTAAACCATGTGATAAGGTTTAGGAAAAAGCTACTTGCTAGGAAAACTTGTCTTTAAAGAAACCCACGTCTCTTTCTCACGGACTCTAACCCTCGTCTTCTAGGTGAAAGTTATGGGTTTGACCCATCAAACTAACCCGACCTGACTTTGGCTGCGTCAGAGTTTCTCACTGCTTCGGTTTTAAAGATTATAGTCTGAAAACAGAGTTCACATTAACGTTTACACAGCCACCCTGAAGGGCGGACCAATTAGCGACCAGTGTTGGGGACTCAGGTCTAAATGTAGTTGCAACAGTGGTGGAGTTTCGGACAGTCGAGCATATGTTGGTCAATGCCAATTGGTTCAAGGCTGCTTCAGTGGTTTCAAAACACCCAGTAGGATGCAAAGACTGGAAACGATCTCCTATGCAGCATAGCCAAACCCGTATTCACACAAACCCCCAACCTTCCTTCCTTTTCTGAGTGTGTCACTCACTGTGTACTTTGTCACATGACCTCTTTCTTCGACCTTAATCATACTTGCGTGCACTTTTCACATATAAGCGAGGCAAAAGATGAGACTAGCATGGTGTCCTCTGGACAGATGGGTGGACTGATGGGTTTATTGCATATTTTGGCGATAACAGGCTGAACAACATGAGACTGCATATAAGTTTGTGCATCCAATGGGTTAAGCTGTGTCATGTTTGTTCTATGTCTGAATTGATGTGGAATAGATTTAAAGTCTAGAGGCCACAAATAAACTGGATAAGATTTTTTTTTATTTTTATTTGTATCTCTCAGCTGTTTTTGGCCTTCCAAACAGTGCAGGAACTGTCTCCAGCCCACTGCGATGTTGAATGTCACAGCTCTGTTCTATGACATCAAGGCTCCAAACTCAAAAGCTTCTGAATTTCTTTCTGGTTTTCTGATGTGTAGTACATCTCCACATCAAGGTCTTCTGCTTGCGTGCGGCTTGTAACTGGGATTTAGCCTGGCAAACCAAAAAAAGAAATGCTTCATCTTGGTGCAAAAAAAAAGAAGCCTCTGAGCTTTAACCCTCAAGCCAGCTCAGCACATGTTGTTTTAGAAGGCTGGGCTGAAAAGGAGCTTGTTGCCACAGGAGATACTGTGTACTAACACTCAGCTGTGCTCAGGCAACGTTGAGCTGAGCCAAAGAATCAGACCGCACTCCTGAGAGTAAAGACTTTGGAGATTTGGGATTACCCGCTCTCCTATCATCACCTGCTCTCTCCCCCATACACGCTCTCACTTCAAAAATGTTTGACTATTTCAGCTTTCTGAGCTGTCAAAGGTGCACTTTCAAGGTCTACTGAACAAAAACTCTGGCTTTAGAAATTCTTTGAGAGCCACTAAATGATATTGGCTGCTTGTGTGAGTGCTATCCAGGAGTGTTGTAATTCTTTGTAACAGCTGAGGAAAGGCTCAACCTCACCGTATGAAAACTGTAAGAAAACTAATCGAAACTTCCCTGTAAAACAGTAAACGCATCTGTCAGGTTTACTGTGATTTTTCACATTCATCACATTCAGCTTCACTGCACGGGTTGAAATGAACAGCACTCTGCTACTGATGTGTCTCAGTTACAAAGGTGATTTTGTTATTAAATTTCAGAGAGACATGCTCATTGTAAAACTTTCCTTTTTGCAGTTTGGTTGTGTTTGGTATCATTTTTCTGGTTATGTCATACTACGTAATGCAAAACCAAAGCTACTGTTGTTGTTACTGCCATCGCTGTCATAACACTGTGGTCCTATTGAAGATTTTTTTTTTTGCATGAGGTGTACATTTTTTTAAAACTCATTTGTTAAAACTCTACTTTTAAAAAAACAAAAACGGACTAACTTTTATGATTAAAAAGGTTCTTGTGACATGCCTATTTTATAAATATGGCTAGTTTGTAGAGGCTTCAGGCCAATGCATCGACTTAATGTGCTTGTGATTTGTCTTGACTGTTCATATTATATGTTTTATTCTTACTGATGTTTAATTATGAGGAATATATTATTTATTGCCTCCAGTTATTGTGCAGGCCAGCACACCTGCAGAGCAGCCACTCTGGCCGAGTTTACAAAAGTGGCTTTTCCTATGAGGCTCATATTTTAATTAATTTATTAATCATCCGTGACATAAAAACATCAGATTTTAACACAGCCGGGCCAATCAAAACTCTGTCCCCGTCATACTTGAGTTATAAAATCTTGGAGCTCTGAGGAGCGTCTGTCCCGCCTGGCTGCTGCCGGCGCTTTCAGTCACACAAGACTTCAGAAGAGAATGTTGTATCATGCTGTTCTGCGTTTTACCAATTTCATCGGTTACATTTTTATATTTAAAAGCTTACAGCCTTTTGTATTGTGTAATAAAACTTGAAAAAAAACACTCATTCAACTGATAAAATGTGAGATGACTCATGATCTCTGTTACATTTTAAAGCATGAACACCGAGAACTATTTTTTCTTTAAAAAAATCTGGTCCCTCTGTCATCAAGATAAACATGACTAAGGAGGCCTTTCTGCTGTTTGGAGTGCAAATTTGGCGAAATTACACAAATCCATAACTGCAAACATCTTTTTGCTGCCAAACTGTTAGTCACGAAACTCAAGTGGACTACAACTTGACACTTCCGATACAGGGAGTCAAGAAAGAGTATGACTTACAAAAGTGTGTTACTCCTTACCCCGGTGCTCTCTCACCCCACCTCTGTGCTCCTCTAGACCTCGACAAACATGTGCAAACATATAATTATGCATCACCTGCCCTTTTTAATCCTCTCCGTCTTTCTGTACCTCTGCTTTCTTGGCACTTTTGGCCTCCTCCCGATTCCTATTCTCTCCTTCCTCCCAGCTAAACACATGTAGACAGTTAGAATCACTCGACTGATTAGCATCTTCTCCTCCACAGCTGTAAGTCCCCTTGCTTATCAAAACACAGTTCCATTCTTTTCAATATGGAGGAACTGAAAGGAATAGCCCCTGAAGTGTTTGTTTGGGTTTTGGATGTGCGTCTGTGTTGAGATTCGGCTGTTTTCGAATAAGTATTCCAGCTGGAAGCCATCACATGTAGTCACTTGTCATTCTTTCCTCACTTTCCACTCTCCTTCATCCCTTTAGAAGATCAGAGTGTTTGTTGCCTTGTATGTCGGTATTTTACGTCAGAGTCGAACCGAGGCCGGCGCCGATGTAAAATACAGAGGAGAAAACAATGATTTTATTAAAACGTAACCTTATCACTATAAACACACCATCTGCACCAACTTGCTGATGATTTACACAGAACAGATGTTTGCCCACAGAAAACAACTCTCCCTCTGAGTGCATCCAGGGAAAAATATGTCTTACTTTCTCACACAGAAACACTGTAACGGCTGTGTACCCAAAAACTGAGTTTATCGAGCCGTGACGGATTATGTGGTTGTACTCTAACCTTGCTGGGTTGTCTTGTATTCTATAAATCTGCGACCATATCCTTTTCTCTTTTTATTCTGCTGTTTATCTCCTTTGTTCTAAGAGAACATTTTCAAAGCTGATGAAGGTGGATGCTGGAGGGGATTTTGTTGAGGGGATGAGAGGAGGAAACAAAAAAAGAAAAGAGGAAGAGCGCCACTCCCATACCAACACACACCAACAGCGAGGCAGACACACACCTATATGGACGCGCACTTGTTTGAAATTGCGGAAGGGTGTTAAAAATAAGAAAAAGAGCAGGAGAAGAAGGGGGGGATTGTTCCATTGAAGAGGCAAGAGAAAGAGCAAATCAATGGAGGCATGATAATAAATTATTTCCTTGCCAGAGAGGGAGTTAGAGGAGGGAGATAAAAGCAGACCACATGCTGTGCCACTAACAGCCTGGGGGCCGCTGCCTGTGAATTATGGTGCGCTGGAACATGCTCGCCGCCCTCGGGACCCATTGGTTGCAAACGAAAGAGAAAAGGGGGAAAAATAGGAATAAGAAAATCGCAGAGAGATGGATGGGGTGGAGGAGGCGGCAGAATAAGAAATGTCGGAAAGGGGAATAGGTCAAACCAACGCCCCTCGAGGCCTTGCGAAGCATGGATTTACATCGCTATGGCTAATTAGAGACATAACGATGAAATTAAAGTGGTGGAAATGAAAGAAGGATAGATAGATGAAGGGAATTGAGAAGCTGGGGCAGGAGCAGTGTCGGATGGGATTATTCAGCATGTATAATTACAAGAGATATTAGATGTCTGGTAGAACAGGGAGTATGTCGCCAATAAGAAGTCATGTCTTAATGATCATTATATGATATCCCAGATGTACTATGAGACTTTAACAAGTGCATTTTTCACCCATTACAACTTTATCTGCACTCAGATTACACCACTAAAATCACAGGGATGAAAAAATTACAAGTAGAGGTGCAGGTTGTAATTCAGTGCACCATGTTTAACATACCCAAAATAGACATTAATCTAGCTCCTTTCTTTGTTCTTCCTCAACAAACACATCCTGCTGAGATTATACTAATTTCGGTGGTTGATTTAGATTAAACTTCTCCAGCTCAATATATACTTGAATCTGCCGATGGCTGATAACTTTTTTTTTTAAACAAGCAGTACAACGGTAACCTCAACTGCACTTCTTATTTAATTTATATACTTTTTTAAAAAGGAACATCTGTCTGCAAATATTACAGTTTAATACATCATCCGTCTGTGAAGCGCTCTCTGTTGTAATTTAGATTTGGGATGTTCTGATTTTCTTTCAACTTGCCTCATCTAATTCATTTATTAATCCGCTCCATTTCCTAAATTTAGTCTTCGTATCCCTAGGAGAACATTTCTGAATTTGATACATCCCCACTGTTGTTTTTATGTCTATGGGGAATGCAATCAGGCAGTAAAAGCAACACAGTTTTGTAAATTGAGCAGCTATAAAGCTAAAACTGTCTCTGTTTCTTAAAATGTAACACGTCCAACGTTGTATTTGGTTTTCTTTGGTTGACACCAAAACCTAAAGTGTATTGTATAAGTTTGAGTTAAAATGTGTGTTTGACTGTGCAACTCCTCAACAAAAAGTTTGAATATACTCATTCTGACTTTATACATTTGTGGTCATGCATTCACAGAAAAAAATAGATGTGATCTTAACAAACTGGTGCATGTGTTTGTATTGCAGGGTGATAGTACGATTTGAGACACTTTCCCTTCACAGGTTTGACTGGTGTCTATCAGCAGCAGTTTGTCTGGTTAAAGTGTTACTGAGCAAGATTTTAAATCACCTCCTGTTGACATACAACATTTCCAGTAACCGAGCGCATCAGCTGGTGTAAATTTAAATGCGAGGGCATGAACTCGGCATTTGTATCCCCGTGTAGCTCCTACAGGCAGTACATTTCTTCAACATTGATAATTATATTCGTTTTTTTATTCTCTTCAGCCTGATCATTATAATTATCTATAATACTATGGGTATCATCTATGAAATGTTTGTGCACAGATTAAACAAGATCTTCATTATTGAGCTAGATGCCTTTTTTTTTATTTTTTTTATTCACAGAAAGCCAAGCCATCCGTTTCCACCTGCCTCCAGTCTTTATGGTAAGCTAGCCTAATCGTCTCCTGGCTGCATCTCCATACTACACATCGAGACATGATATTGGTGTTCGTCTTTGTCTTTAACTCTTGAAAAACAAGCGAACGGTAAAGCAATACGACTTTCTTAAAGTAGTTTTGGGGACTTTTGCTTGTATTTTGATAGCAAAGAGTAAAGAGGTGGCAGCAAATGACAATATTGCCAACAGAAGGTTGTGATTACGTCTTACACCCATTGGCTTCAAGGAGTCCCTGTAACGTGGGGTTTTGCAGGACTGTGCTGCATTAATTTTCTGTTTGATTGGAGCATCGGGGAATTTAAATTATGACAAGGAGTCCATCACAGGAAGGTGAAAGGATGAAATGTAATTTTCTAGCTAACAACACTCTGACAACACCAGCGTCACTCCAACAAAGTCAAGCATCCCTCTGTGTTTTGTGTGATTTCACCCAGAGGCACAACAATCAGTGTTTCTATCAAAGCAGCGCGCAAACAGTATGTATGTCAAGTCTGGCAGATGTTTACAAAGCATGAATGTCTCAGCTGAGAGTTTCGCTGAAGAGTGCCTCACAGTGCCTCAGATGCTGTGCACATTAGGTGTATTTGTAAAACCATAAAATAAACTGATGGCCCGCTGCTTCCAGTTATCCTTTGAGGGAGGCACTCAGGTTTTTTTTTTGTTTAGATGCACACAGCAATTCACTGCTGGGTTTTGTATTAAGGGGCCTCAGCAGACACCGTCAGAGTGCCGTCGTCTGTCTCGCTGTTGCCTTTCCCTCCGCTCGTCTCTCCTCACAGTTCCCGCCTGGTATATGCTTTTGAGATGTCCACCTGTCTGCAGTGTTTGCGCTCAGGGATAATATAGTCCTGTATCTCACAGCCACACACATCTTTAATGCTTAATTGTTGATCGTGCGCGGGGTTCAAATTGCTGACTTCACTGTACGTCTGGCTTTATGTTTCCCGGCTCTCGTTTCCTCTTCGGCTGTATGTTTCTCTCTCTTTCCCTCTCCTCCCGGGAATTAGCTGCACCGGCTAAGTGTTGCACTAAATAAAGGATTCAGAGATTAAACAGACAGCCACAGTTGCCATGACAACTCGCTGGGCATCTCTATTGTATTCAGAATACTGCTGGATGACCACTAGCTGTAAGGTGCTATGCGAGTTTTTGTGTGCATTGTAGGGTTTTTAGGATTTCCCAAAACATTATATTCATATATGTGCCTACATAAGGACACGAGTGTCGGTATGTGTGAGGTAATTAGATACAACACCCAAAAAATAATAGGCTTCCTGCCACATGGTTGTATTTTGGCAAAATATCTTCAGAGGAAGTGGCTAAAAATACACTTTATATATACACATTACACTTACGTAAGAACACTTTAGTCAAATTTAAAATAATAATCTGATATGTTGGCATATAAATGAAAATAATTGTGTCCACTCTCTGTGGCTGATTGATGTGTAATCTGTGATTAATGAGCTATCGCTAGTCAATGGAAACTGTTACATTTTCTGATTTCAACAGGTAAATTAAGTCTTACACAGCACAGCATGATGCACTTTAAGTAAACTACTTTAAAGCTGCACATATTTGATCTTTAATACTAAAATATCTTTGATTAGACTTCCTTTAAATAATGTATTTTATGTTTTGTCATGGGTAAAGAAAACATGTAAAGACAATAATGTATACAATAATGCCAATCTGTCTTAACTAAAATGCTAAAGTTTGCAATGATCCCTCCCTGCTTTCTGGTATGTGCCATCAAATTATCTTACAGGAAAAAAGTTAAAGATAATAGATCAGGGTTTTCCCGGTTTCTGGAGGGCTCAGGTGGAAGCGGTGGGCAGTTGTATGAATAAAAAGCATGCATTTTCTTGTAATTTTGGACCATTTGCATTACAATATTTATTTTTTTTAAAAAACAGTCTGCCATAAAGAAATAATAATCACCAAACATTAGCAAAACAAAGCTTCTCTTGAACTGAGGAGGCTCAGCTTCTGTAAAAACAACCCCAAAAAAAACGAAACACATGGGTGCTGCACCGAAATGTTACAATGGTCGGGAAAAGCCTGAAGATGCTTTTATTACACAGTTTAGTTACAAAAGTCTTATTCCACAAGCAAACCCACCAGAGATCACCTGAAACACGCTACATCGCAATAACACTGCAACGTACCTTAGCAGATCCAGGACTCTTTCTAAAAACGTAATTTGTGTCTTAGCGCAGCATGTAAGAAGTGCGAGCAAAGCCACAACAGTCCCTTACCTGTTACTGCAGCTACCTGACACTGGGTAATTACCCAGGAATAGAGATGACACTTGGAAGGCGCGAGAAAGCCCCTTATACACACCGGCAATTAGCTGTAAAGGTCCATTGAGCGGTAATGAGGCATCAGACAGTAGCTAGGGGAGAGTGGGAGGTAAGGAAAGGAAAGGAAGGGAAAGGAAAGGAGGAAAGAAAAGAAAAGGAGAGGAGAGGAGTTGAAATGCAGGAAAACAATGGGAAGGAGAGGAGAGGAAAGGAATGGAAAGGTAAGGAAAGGAGAGGAAAAACAGGAAAGGAAAGGAAAGGAGAGGAAAGGAATTCGAAAAGAATTTTGATAGGATTGATAAACAGACCACGTGCAAGAGATGCATTGAAAGCATGAGAGTGTAAAATGTAAATAGGAGAGGAGAAGTGGCGAAAGACTGACATGGTAAAGATAACATGGATAGAAAACAATACAAAGCCGAGACAAGGAGAAGGTGAAGGGAGTGTGTTTGGTGTGGGTGCAGAAGGAAACTCCAAGACCTCCACTTCAAAGTCACTTTGCTGTTGACAGCATAGCTGGAGGTCTTTCACCCACTTGGCTGTCAGAGAACAACAGACTCCCCTTGTAAAAGTGATATCTGATCTCAGCAAGATCATTTGTGCAGATTAAGGGCAAATTTACGTAACATCGAAGATTAAACCTTGACAGGAGCTGCCGGGCAGTAGCACAAAGATATAATCTTGCAACACAGGCATCGGGACTCACTTAGAGCTTCTTTGTACATGTATAACATGGAGAACCAGCTGTGTACGTTCCATAGGCATGGACGATGCACATAATGTGGAAATTAACTTCCTCCTCAGGGATAAGTATATACAGTTCTACATGATAATTCAAATCATTTGATACCGTGCCACGTGTGAAAAACAATCATGTGGACTTAATTCCATGAATGCAAAGAGGTTGCGATTCTCAGTTTACACCTTTAAGTGTTTGTCTGACCAATTTTAAGGCAATATTTGTGCTTCACTCCTCCTCCAATTTACTAATGAACTTGAAAACAAATACATTCAATCGCAAACTTCAATGACTTAAAGACAAATTAAGTGGTCGTCTGATTCAGCAATGACTAAAGTTGTTCAAGAAAGGACTTCTGTGTAGTTTCACTTTGCGTTCACTTGCATTGTGTGATTTTCAGCGGATTCCTTATAGGGCTGTCACTTTTTAACCTGCTCAAATTCAAAATGTACAGGCTATATGTGCAGCAGACTGTTTGAAATAGGACATTGAGAGGGTGGACCAATAAGTTACGAGACTGCTGCGGTTGTGCACGAATGAGGCGCAGCACTGTGACGTGCACGGGGCAGGAGGAAAGTAAAATCCTAATGAGGAAGTACAAATTTAGTTGGTTGATCAAAATCAGCACCCGAGTTACAGATGCTTTTGTGTGCAGTGGTCTAAGTGTGTCGGTGATGTTTTAGTCACCTGAAACTTGAACAGAAACATGCATCAAACTTTGTGACAAAGTTTTTTGGAGTAACCTCCCTAATTCCATATTTTGTAGATAAATATAAATAAATTCCCATATAGCCTCTATGCAGGTCGTAGAGTTTTGTTAATAAGCACCATAAACCGGCACTCGCGTACACAGCTGGTGCATAAAGTCAGAAACATACAAACGCACACACCATCCTCTTTTCAACCTCTGAACCTGTTAACCTTTTTCCACCCCTGGCTGCTCTTTCACCATCGGACCAATCACAACTCTCTCATCGTCCTTCCTCTATATCCTCCTGCTGGCCTCTCCCCTCTAGAGAGGAAGAGGAGAGGCTCTTCTCCCCTCTTCCACAACTCTCCTCTTCATCCATTTCATACCACCAACCTCCTCCCATTCTATTATTCGCTCTCTGTCTCTACTTCACTCTCTTGATTAATTAGTCAGAGCTGCAGAGTGGCCCTGCCACTGCCCATTCCGCTCTTAACTGGAGTCGTGGAAAACAAATAGACCCGGAGTGGAGGAAATGCTTAGAAGGGAGGAACTGCACGTGGGAGAAAGATGGTGGAATAATAGGAAGCAGAGGAAACCAGCCTGGTCCTAATTAGAAGCTCGCCAGCTGTGTGCTTCTGCAAATAGTAAAAAATGGGACCACTGGCTCAACTAATGGGTCTGTTAACATACAGTGACGCAGCATTCAACTGTACAGTTCAATTCTCATAAAGTAAAGTCCAAAACAACAAATTAAATTCATCAGGAAATCAGAAACCCTGACATGAACCTGGTAGATAGCACAATACTGACGAGGTTTAAGCCCAGAAAAACAAAAAGTAAAGCTTAAATCAGTGAAAACGAAGTTTGATCGCTGTTGAAAGATCAATAACTTCCACGTACAATATGAAAGTTACAACCACAAAGTTTCGAGACGGCAATGTCAGCACGTAATGATGGCAAGAAAAGACATAACAAAGATTAAGAAGAAATCATGAAAACATTCTTCCCCTTCCCTCCTTCACTTGTCTCATCTTCTCCTTTAAAACTTCCTGCTGTCTTTCTGCTGCTGCCCTGCTGCTTTCTTCTCACATGTCCTCCTTCTTCTGATGTTTTCTTCCTTATTCTTCCTCTGGTGCTCTCCTAATTTGTAGGTTTGCTGACCCAGAGACAATCATGCAGATTTAGTGAAATAAACAAGGCAGAGGGCTGACATATAGGGACATACAGGCGCATATGTGGCCATCATTGTTGATCTTTGTTCTGCTGCTTGCATGCCGGTCTCTGCAGGATCTGTGAGGTTTCCAACTGCCCTCAAGTTTCTGCTTTTAAAATCAACTTTTTACGTTTTTGCCCAAAAACAAAACCCATAATTTCATAGCAAGAAATTGCAGACAATGCTGCAGCCGTGTGTCAATCACGATGTGGGTGTGATAGAGTTCCCCTACAGTTTTCAGCTTTAAACCACCTGTGACACAAAACTAGCACCTCTTCACTATTTATCTGGAGAGCCTCTGGACAGGATACAGGCTGACAGTCCCGATGAAACGGTACTTGTATCATATGAGAAATATATAAATAGGCTTTTGAGTTGGTGCAACATAATGTGTAAGCCATGGACAGGACATGCTTTGGTGTATTTTGTCTACTTTGTAATTCATCTTGGAATCATTTCCTTTAAATGGCTAAACCTAAAAAGCCTAGATATCTCAGACTCCAAATTTCGTGGAGGTTACCTACCACTAACAATGCACATGCAGTCCATGTATCACCGCAGGGCATCTTTATAGACTATATATGTATCAACAAAGGAGCCCTGACCTTGTGTGACCATGTATATTACATCTGCAGGCTGCAGATATCTCTCAATAAGCCTGCTCACTTATCAGCTTCAATGCTAATGCAACGGTTGTCTTCTACTGAACAGTTAATGTGAATCATTTCGGCTCCGGGATCAGTGCCGACGCCTGTGAGGCAAATTCCTGCCCATTTATTATTGTGTAATTACAGTGGTTCTAATTCCAATACAAAGGGCACATGTACAAGCACTCCTACACAACGTTGCCCCTGTAATATATGTTCGGAAACAGAACCCTGGAAAATCGTACACCATTAGGAAACTGCAGAGCTGATTTAAAACCATTATGCTGTTATCTCTGCCCTGCAATATCCTCTATGGTAAAGAGACCGTTGATTATACTGTGGCACAGAATAAGAGGTTGTTCTTTTTCAGGCTTTACTAAGCAAAACCTTTTTTTTTTTTTTATTGGTGGGAACCACTAAAAAAAGTATAGAAATAAAGTTTACTGCTGAAACACTTGATTGAGCAGTTGGCTGACAGAACATTTGTATATCTTATTAACTTATTAACTAATAAGTCACTTCAGTTTGTCTAAACACTCTGCTACCTTTGAAGCCCACTTTAGACCAAAGATTCACGAAAAGACAAAACTGTTTTTGAGGGCAAAGTTGCAGGAACTGGAACCGTCCCAGCTAGACTCAAACCAGCTGACCGTGTCGCCTCAGACTCAGCTTTTCAAGTCATCAGTGGACAGTTTTACAGTGTAAGAAACGTCACGTCTTTCATCAGCCAACTGGGTCATTGCAAAGTCAGCTGGTCACGGCAGTTACATAAAGTCAACTGATCTAAATACCAGAGTTTTGACATATGTATACCAACTTTTCTAAACAAAGGAGTATTTCCAGAGAAAGATTGAGAAATTGACAAAAGAGGGGAGATCTCTTGTCTCATGTTCAAAACATAAATTTGCAGAAGTCCCCTGGGTATTCTGTTCAGCACCTATGGGTGGCTCCAAGTTCTCTCACTATTTTAACTATATCCAGCTACAAAAAAGCAAAAAAAAACAACTGCCAGTTAAAACGGAAGTACAGACAGTCACTGCTGTGAAGAAGTTACACCGTTTGTCCAGTTGCTTTGGTGTAAACTGGGAGGTTTCAGTTGGTTGAAAACTGGCGGATTGCGAGTAGTTGCACGCTTCAAGTCACCTAATTCTGAGTCTTTGGTCCAAAACTGGTTTTAATAATCCAAGAGGATGATATATTTTTAAAGTACTCTTCTTTAGATCTACAGACATATTTGCTACATCTCTTGTAAAACGTGTAACTATATATTGCTGGTTTCTTATAAAACTGATTACTTAGGGATCAGAAATCCTCCCATGGTTGTACTGATTGGATTAGAGCACAATTCAAATGCCTGAGACACAAATGAAAATGTGATTGCCGTCTCTCAGTAATTGCTAGTAATCTTTGAGAATACATCAGTAAAATTCAGTTAGCATTATTCTTTGATTTTTAATTGCAAATCCATACACTTGGAGAAAAAAAAATGTGTTTAAGTACAAACCACTTAACAGAGGTGCCAAGGAGGCAATCGAGAAATATATATAGCTATATATATATTAAAAAAAACTCCACAAAAACAACCTGCTGGGCTTGTAAAAGGTAGAATAAGAAAGAAAAATCAATAAGAATGTAATCATCTCAGGAGTATTCTCCAAGCATATTGTCCTCTATTCAATTTGTGGTAAAAATAAAAAATAGATTGCGGTGGCAACAAAACAGAGCTTGTAAAGCAGTGTGCTTGTCAAAGTTCAAACTTTAAATAAGGCAAAGACAACACAGGGGGCAAGATAATAATAAAAAAATACACTCAGCATTTCTTAACAGCACAAGTGTAGCGACTGTGGGAACAACAGTGAAGCGGGAGTATTGGGAGATGGCCAAAGGGTTTTGATTGTTACATTAGAGCTACAGTGCAGAAAGATCAACAACAACGGAGGAGAACCATGCAATCTGAAAGACAGATTGTTGAATGTGCTTTCTACCCCTGCGCTTTGAGCTATAGGATTCCCAAAATATGACTAAAACTTGCTTTTCAAATGTTTGCCAGAGATCGAGCATGTGGCTTGACAGAAGAATATCAGCCAGGGAAAAATACCGCCTCACATCATTTACGTCGATTATTCCGATTTTACTTTCCAAGCTTGTGTCCATATTGTAAATTTCCACCCTGCTAAACACACCTGTGATTCCTGGCCGCTCTGTTTCCCAGACCACTCACTGGAGAGAGCACTGACTGCAACCCAGGAAAAACACACACACACACACACACACACACACACACACACACACACACACACACACACACACAAACATGCAAAATTTACACAAATCAACACCATCAACATTATCTAGAACACCAGATGTGCCACTCAAACGTAATTACTCCCCCTTGGTGTTGCCTTTCTGCAGCCCAACAGTTAACCTTGACGATCATCTGATCAATAGCTTGTGTTATTGGTCCCAACCCACTTCTTCAGCTGCTTGTCAAACATAAAATGCATTGACGAAACCGACCTAAAACCCTGCAGGCATACCTGTAGGTAGATAAAACACCATGCAGTGGCTGCTCACTGCCCATTTGGAAGGTGAAAGGAGGGCAACTGAATAATAGTGGGACGGCTCCCACTAAAACCAATCATTAGGAGGCTAAATTGATGGTGAGACTTAATGGACCTGCACAGGCTGAAGGTAAAGCCCTGGAAATGGCCACCTGTGATAGCTAACTGCTGGATTCATCAACTTTATCGCTGTTTTTGCATTCAGACCGAGAGTATTTCAGCATATGGACGAAAAAAAGACACAAAGCAAATTCAAAAAGTGAGGCTAAAAGCAAGAGTTGCAGTGTAGGTTTCCATGGCGTCTGGCAATTTTGACGCTGATGCTACAGTAACATTAGCGATGGAGTCGTGATTATTGTTCTTAATAAGGTCGAACCTGCCTATGCTCTCAGCTGCCAGTGAGCCTAAACCTCACTGGCTATTATCGCTGTTCCAGATGCTATAATCAACACTGGGTCTGGGCACATGGGCTCGTGTGCAATAATGAATTTATCTGTGGCAGCAGCACTTTTACCCGCTGGCCGCTGTGGACAGGCTGAATGGATGGGAGGTCACCAGGTTCTAAATAGCAGAGATCGAAAAGCTGTGCTTTTAAAGTATCGGGGACATATGTATTGAAGTTTTTGGTAACATATTTAAACTAATTCACCAAGAGGTCCACAAATTCAAACTGGGTATTGAGTTTTGGCAGAGATGTAGATAAGTAGACAAGGTGTACCATTCTGAAAACATTTATTGGAACAGCACATGGCTTTCTCTGTTAAAAGCAGACACATTGTACTGATAAGTATAAGTTTAATGGTTTTACAAATAAGGAGAAAACAATGAGGAGAAAGAGGTTGACAAAGATGAAAAGATAAATGGTTCAAAGGAGAGAAAAAAGAACTTACGGAAAGCCGTGTAGAACTCGTGCAGGCTGAGATGGCCGTCGTTGTTGTAGTCGTCATAGCGTAGCAGGTCTTGCATGGTGCACTCCAACAGGCTGTCCTCCAGGTGCTCCTTCATTGAGATCTAACACACACAGAATGCGTGAAATCATATAGCAGCGGGTAAAATAAAAGAACATGTGTAAATGCCAGATGATAAAGACAATTATCATTCACAGCTACAAAATGGTGACACCTTATCACGACGTTGACTTATCGTTTGTCTCTTGCTTCATCTTTATTTGATTTTGAGCTATCTACAGTGAGATAGAACCACATTATGCACAGTATAAATGGAAATCTGACATTTTTAAAGGGGAGATACTACACAAATGTAACATTTCAGTATTTTTTAATAAGGTAGCTCTGGCACTCAAAGAGGAATCACAGAATCCTCCATTTAATTAAAACAGTACATTCCTATATTCAGTCTTTGACTTGTTTAAGTTATTGCATATTGTGTAATGCTCTCTTTTATAAAAAAGCCTGTCCATTAAAGCCTTGAATTTTGCTGTACTGCAGTACAAGTAGTGATCAGTTTAGGTTTCCAGCATGAGCAATAGTGGTTCGACATAAATTGCCAGCCTGAATTTAGTTAGCATTATAAGTAGTGTTTAGAATGTGTTTCATTCCTGCAATAATTAGAATAAGATGGAAAATGTCTCGTGTACAACTTAATCACAGAAACCTTCTGAGAGCACTTTCATTCTGTAAAAAGGATGGGTTAAATATATAATATGTCATGTTAATGCTTTCCTGATTGCTCTCCATTTTAATACTATCTCTACTCTTGCTACTTTTATTATATTACTACTTATATAACCTACTTAATGAATAATGTTTATTTAACTCAAAAAATTGAGTTATTTCTCTTAAAATTTTCAATGCAATCAATGTATTTTTTTTTGTTAAAATTAATTTATGGGGTTCTATAGTGCATTTAAACAGAACACCTAATATCATTTTTTTTCTCTTGTGCAGATATTTTTGGGGTGGGTCTTTTTCTAGAAAAATAAACTTGGTCCTTCTATATATAGAAAATTAACAGAAAAGGTAGAGACTGAGAGTCTGCATGAAAACATGCAACACAAAATGCTATTCATCTGGATTAAAATGTCTTTTTAGTGTGTTTTTAAGATGTCTTTTATGTAACTGTGGTTTCAAAACACGAAAATGACTTTTGTAAGCTAAAGAAAGTTCCTAACAAGACTCTCAAATACAGTACCTATTTTGTTGACGTTTTACTTTTCAACCACATTTACCACAGTTTTAACAGTTGTGCACACCCACACTTGTTCTTGGTTATTCCACTGCTCTTGGACCTGTACTGCTAATGACACTGGCTGCAGCTGCACATGAACTTGTTTCATTATTACCCGAGTGGCATCTGTTGACACAGAGCTTGACGTATTAAATCTGTTTCTATTTATGTTCGGTAGTCAGCCAGACATACTTTATTTTAGTTTCAGATTTCTTCATACATCCATTGACTCAGCATTTAGCCGAAAGACACCTGCAGTTAAACTACATTTTCAATCACATATTATTGTTTCTGTTTCCTGAGCAAAGCTAAAGTCTCAAAGAAAACAATTCCGAGCCAGCAGATGATTCAACGAAGAGCCTCATAGCTCACAGCAGGTCGGTATTTGGTTTCACTCAGCAAATGTTAAGCCAAGATGCAGATAGATCAAACTAGACCCTATAGTTAAGGCTTTGCAAAAATTAAGAATAATCTGAGCTACAAAGACACATGCAATGTTGTACTACAATGCTGATTTAATTTTTTAATTACGATTTTACAATTTTGAGAAGTACAATTTGAATATTTGTTGTTTTTTTTTAAATGTAAACTATGTTTGTAGGTCAAAATGCTAAGACGATTATTACAAGTTATATGTTAAATCCCTTCTGCTCTTCAAGTGTAAAAATATAGCCCCCCACTTTCCTCATCCTCTTTAACTGATTCTGTATGGAGCTGCACATGTGACATGGCACATTAAAGGATGTGACAAACTTTTTTTCATGTTGCTGCCTGCAGCTGACTTCCAGCCATGTGTTCACTGTCACAGATTGATCCGTCCTTGGGCATTTGAATAAAATATTTCAAACCCTAAGTACAAGACTTCACCCTCCAAGACCATCTGTGACAATAGACAAGAGCCCAAAGTGGAGACAGTCTGGATAGATGGCTGGAATTCATCTTTGATCCTTAAAAGCATTATCTCTGTGAAACTGAATTTATGAATTCCTACAGGATAAGAATGTCTTATCTCAAGATTTCCTGGTGACATGTCATCGTTATTAATTCTGTGGTGGATCTTTAATACAGCTCTGCCACAAAAGGCAAAAATCTGTCTTTTTAATTTTAAAAGATGACAAATCTTGTTGTAATTTACAACCACAGCGAGATTACACAGGATTAATTACTGTGGCATTTTTTAGATTATATTTAGCTGCATTTATAAATGTCCAACTTGTAATGAGTTTATTTTTCTTTGGCATTATACACCAGCACTCTTTCAGTTTCCCCTTAATAATAAAGATCTGTCACATATACAAAATGTTCAATATTAAGACTCTTCATATCTTCCTGTTGCAGTCTGCAGTCAACACTGACTCTGACATGGTTCGCTGCAGTCTGGCAGTATGGCAATCACTGAGATCATAGCATTGGCTGGGAGGAGTCTAATTAACACCCATCTCTGATGCCCATTTCCTGATACCAGATGATGCTCACGATAATTTAATTTCATCACTATGCAAATGTCCGTGCCAATTCTTTCTGCAGTTCCCCCACTGTTTCTCTCCAGACCCCGGTGGGAAGATAACCTCAGTAAACATTTTTTTAGTGTTTAACAAGATGTATAAATGTTCCAACCACATGTCACTCACTCCACCGTATAGTTTGATCACATGATCTTCAGTAGGGTTGGGTATGCTCAACAACTTTTGACTTCAGTAACAATATCTTGTATGAAATACCAGTTCTTGAGAAATATTTTTTTTCTACCAGTCTTAAATGATCAATTTGAAGAAAAAGAAAATTACATCAAACATTATTTTGCAAATCTTTAGTTTCCATGCAGTTTAGAGGGGGAGAGCGTAACCCATGTTATATTTTGTAGCTACAATTGACAGATGTCCCCTGAACGTCTCACATGGAAGCTAAAGCTAGATGCTACAACTTACCTATCATCCCTAGAGGCTACATGCCGTCAGTACGTGCTAGCTAGCCGGCTGCGCACAGTAAAGCTTCCAGTTACTTCAGCGCAATTTAAATTGATGTGTTCAAAATTTGGTTTTAAAAGAGTGAAATATGTTAATGTTATGCAAGATCTGCTTTACTACGTAGCTTTTATCTACGTGGGCGGGCCGCCTGAATTATAGGCTATGAATGGTAAATGCTGTGACTCAGTCACGCTGAAGAGATTTACTCCTTTGTGAACAACATAACAAACTTGATACGTTTTAAAACTAAAACACGTTGGTGTGGATGAAGCCTAGACATCACAATTTGATACCGAACGACAAGGCATTTTTTTGATATCAGATAGTACGGGAGCAATCCGGTCAGCGCCGTAAAAGTACCGAAGTTTGGTGCGCACTCATACGCCTTCAACATGCAGTAATAAATCTAATGGAGAGACTAACAAAAAAAGATGGTCGACTCGTCCAGTGTGAGCAGGGACAGGTTTCCATTTCTGTTTTCGATAACGTTTTGGCAACAAAAAGCTGCGATGATTTTTCACTAAATTAGTTAAAGAATGTTTTTACTCTTAGATGTGGTTTGAATTTTTTTTGAATTTTTTTTTATTTCTTGCACCTCTTTTAGATAACCCTTCACCGGGAGGTTTATTTCAAGCCCATTCCTCCTGTTCTGGCTTCTTTCTCAATCAGTTCAAACACTAACCTTCTCCAGTTCGTCACTGATCAGCCGACCATCCTGGTTCACATCCAGGTATTTAAACATGGTGTCCACCAGCGCTCTCTTCTCCTCCATGTCTCTCTGCTGATTCTGCTCTCCAGCCTTCAGCACTTTTGGTTGCATATCCAGCAGCATGCTCTTCAGCCGGTTGTACTCTGACATGGTGCATGCATTGCCTACAAGGGTAAACACACAGATATGGAAGAAAAGACATTTCATTAACCCCAATTATACAAGCCAGAGCCTTTGGATTGTAGCAGTAAATTGGATTGAATGTGTTTGCGTGTTTCATAGAAGGAGGAGCAGAACAGAGGATGAGAGCGATAGATCATGTGTGCATTTCTACATGCATGCTTGTGTCCTTGAGTGTTTACTCATTTAAAAAAATGCTCGTTTTTTTGTTTGCATAATTTGTCTGACAGCGTTTTGGTGCAGAGGGTCCAATTAGTTACAAGTAATCTTTGAATCCACATGAAAACAATAGGTAAACATCCTCATTTAAGACCCTCTCAAGCTTCTTGTCCTGCTTTGCTGTGAGATTAGAGCTCATGTTTCAAACCAAGCTGGGTGTCTAGCTCATGTTTCTCAGCGAGGCTCAGTCTGATGAGAAGGCGCGGAGGAAATGAGAGACCACAAATTAATCATGGGTAGCACTCAGCATTTATTCTTCACACTTGTAATCAATAATTATGCAAAACACGTCTGTCGCACGCTGTGAGGGACTTCATAATAATAGAGAGCAGGCAAGCAAATAAGCACTAGAAATGGAGAGGGAGAAGACACCCTTTTCCTTTTCTTGTATTCATCCTTTGCTTTAGTGCCACCTGAGCCTGGCTTGGTGGCAGCATGAGAGATGCAGATGGAAGAACGTGTCAGAAGCTTGGTGACGAGAGAACAAAACATGAAAAAAACTCTCATATGAATCAATCATTAGGTGACATCCCTCACTGATCATTGCAGAATAGGAGACCCCCCCCTTCCCCCCCGGAGAGTACATGGGAATGGATCTCATTGCCTAATGTCCTCCTACATCTAAACAACCATGAAAGCTAACACTTGCTAAATTAGAGGACATGGTGGGCTTAATAGACTCTAGAAATTTAGTAGCATCTCCTTTTGATTTCAGAACCATAGCAGGGGGGAAGTGCTGTCAATGCATATCTACATTTGTTGGCACAAATGTCCCTGCAGCAAAGTCAGCAAGGTTTTAACAGAGCTACAGCAGAAAGACAGTGTCCTCCTGTTGGACTAAAGGTTAAAGTGCATATTAAAGATGCACATATTTTCATTCTTATGCATATGTATACATGCATTAAACAAACAAAAAAAGGGTTTCCTGGTGTGCAAAATGTCTCTTCGTCCCAAGAAAAGCTCAGGGTCACCCATGATTAAGTCTTTAACAACCTCTGAGAATTTGTGTACTCCATTCACCTTTAAGTTTTTGACCTAAACTTGGGACAGTGGGAGGGGCTTTCTTGAAGAAAAAGAAAACGGCAAGTCTAACCTAGAACTTAGTTTGTCTGGTGACAAAGCTAGCCATTGATTGTTGATATGTAGATGGACTGTCTGCTTAGTGCTTTTCTCTTAAATGACAGTGCATAGTTGTGGTAGACCTACTGTATGATGTGCTAGCTTTGCCTGGCAAAGTTTGAGCTTAATTTTATTTCCGTTTATTGTTTTAAAGGATTTTAACTCAGAATTTGTTTAATGTTTGTCATAGTCTTTACATATTTTCTTGTTTGTACTGCAGTGTCTAATCTAACGATTGCTGGTGGTTGGTAAACTTTGTAGGTGCTTTACTGCCAGTCTCTGGCAGTACTTTATGCACTTTTACCAGGTACGATAGTGTGACAAACTATTACATTTTTTTAAACACTTTTTATTGACTATGAAGTCTCAGAAGAAAAAAAAAATTAGACCGTTGTCTCAAAGCAAAGAGATTAGTGGTTCACTCAAACTGCTTGAAACCTTCAGATGAGGAACCAGTTCAAGCAAAAAAACCAATATTGTACTTTTAATTGTTCTTTAACCTTGATATCAGTGGTTTTTTTTTATTTTTTTAGTTTAGAATCAACCTTTACTTGAGCGGTGGAGCATTACAAACTTGTGGATTATTTTTGAAGGTGGTGACACATGACCTAGTTAATCATTTAGTTATGAAAATTTTGATCTTTACCATAAAGATAAAATTGTAAAATGCATTAGAATTTCTACTTCCATTTAATATCTACTTTAATAACAGGATCAAATATTTCCTAAAATAGTTAGCAGTCTTCAGCAAATATCCCTCAAACAGGGTAAATAATTATTGGGGACTATTTGGACCTGCGGAATAACACACATTTACTCTAGTTTTCTAGTGTTTCATAAAAGGTCAAAAGTACATTTTAAAGCTGTTGGAACAATAGTTTTTGGGCCATCTCTGCTTTGATTTAATTGCATACAGGGACGAGTGATGGCAAATATAAAAAGTATAAGACTGGAACATGAGTTTACGAGGTGCCTCTAATTCGTAGTACTCAGTTCTGGTAATCAAGTACATTTATCAAAGTGTTTTGCCTGGCGGTGGAGGTCAATTCTAAAAACATCAAGCTATAAAAAGGAAGTAATCATTCCAATAAATCTCAGTTATGTCCTGTTTATTTGTGGGAGGACTGCCTAATGTGTGACATGTACTCACAGTCACACACGAATACACATGCAAAGACAAAGTCAAGGAAGCACACACACCTCAACACCGGCAACCCCCCCCCCCCCCTACTTATTCCAACCCAAAAACTCATACACCTGCTGAACAGAGACAATGTGCACTCTTCTCTACAAGCAGGCAGTCAAGTCAAGGTCTTGGCTAAATCCCTGTTCAATGTTATTCCTGCGAGGCGAATGAGGCGTGAGATGGCTCAGACATGAGGGATCATCACCTAACTGTCATCCCTGTCCCTGTGCAGGAAGGACAGAAATAAATTAACACCCCCACGCTGATTTACATCTTGTCATATATTGAGAGAGCAATCCTCTCTTTGCTCAGTCTTCTTCTGCCCCCACATGTGTCTATACCAAGAAAATAATATGAAAAGATATTTCAAAGGAAATTCTACTGCTGCACATATTAACAAATTCACATTTTATATTTGACTTTGCGCCAATGTTGCCAGACTGACAGCGGTTGATTGAGGTCATAAATTATTATAATGACCTGATGACCTACCTACCTCTCCAGATACACCTTTTATCCATGTCTGGGCAGAGAACGTGAATGTAACGCCGGGATGTTTCAGTGAGTCGTGATCTCTTTCTTTGCTGAAGTGAATGTCCTTCAATTCAGTCTTTCTCATTCTGCTGAGCACAGCAGCTGCAGCTGTGGCAGAGAAATATCTGTCTGTATTACAGTGCATCCACCCCTGACTCTAACACTGTTTTATTGTTCTGGAGGGACTTGGGACTCTCTTTATTGCCCGTTTCAAATGTTAGCTGCTTAAGTGAGTGATCCGAAGCTGCTCGCACCACGGACGCCCAATGTCCCGGAGACGTAGCTATACTCTCCACCGCTCAGAGCATCCTCCAAGCTCTCACTTTATAAATGTCAGGCAGGAGAAAACAAACAGAGGAGAGAGAGAGAGAGAGAGAGAGAGAGAGAGAGAGAGAGAGAGAGAGAGAGAGAGAGAGAGAGAAGAGTGTCTGTCATGCTAAAGGCAAAAGACTGCGTGAGAGAAGAAAAAAGTCGTGGATATTTAAAGAGCTTATAGCTCTCAAAGGTAGAAAGAAAAAAAAACATCATCAATTTTGTAAACAACAACAAACATGGCAGAATTGAGGACAGTTCTGAAGAAATCCCCCCAAAACTCTCTGTAAAAAAGAAAAACTTTTTTAAATTTCAATTTGAAGTGTGACAGTCTGTGTTTGAAATATGTTGTGTTTTATCAATTACACTGTGGAATAACCAGCTGCTCATTTGCACATCTTTCCCATTTTTTCTCCTCACTTTCAATACAGAAGTATTTTCAAAGTGTTCCACAGTGCGAGAAGCCCTCGCTGTAAAATACAAAGAGGGAATACAAAAGTATATCAGATTTGAGTGATGAACAGTTTAATGCCATCCCCTTTCCTTTCTTTATTTTTTTTCTATTTTAATAAACTATCTGAATATTATTTTTGAATCCTTGAAACTAAAAAGTGTGCACAATGAGTGAAAACAATAAACATTTCACTATGGTGTGAACCATTTTTCCTCATTGGGAATTAACCCGGTCTAACCTGGCAAAAAGGCATTTTTATTAATAGCAGAGCTGGTGCTGGGAAGGCGTCAGAAATGATTTGTTGCTGGTCTGCTGTCAGATGTTGCTCGACAGAACAATTTGTTTAGGATTCCAGTGGAGAAATTCAAACGGTCCCAAGCAGAGGTACATCCAGTGCAGTTAAGATGAATCAAAGCAGATCAAAATTTCTCCCGTACTTATTGGATGAATTTTTGGCTCAAACTCGATGTCGGAGGGAGGGAGGGAGGGGGAATCCAAGGCATCAATCGTAGGGATGATGAAACCTCCCTACAATGCCCTCCAGGGTGTAAAACTGCTCGGTGTTAAATTTATGTCTACCTGACCTCCTCTGGCTGAAATGATGGGATTATTTACTGCCATGCGGTCTGTGTGCTCCTAATATGCAACAGTGATGGACCTCCCTTCCAGATAATTATGGATATGATGGACACTCTTTGCTCCCGAGGGCAGCAAGGTCTGCGAGAGCAGAGTCAATCTTGGAAGGGTGACACGAGTCACAGGAGATCCTTATATTGCATAATCGCTGTTGGCAGCTGTTTAAATTGGCTTACTGCGAGCTTCGTAGTCTATCCAGCCTTCCTTCTGTGGCTGTTGTGACTTAAAACACTTAAACCTTTAACTTTCTCCAATTTAATATTCATCACACTGTAATTTCAATATGTTTTTGGCTTTTTCTTTAAATTCACATTTTACAGTGTCTTGTTTGACAGATGTTCAATAGACATACTTATATACAACATCAAATGGCTAAAGGTCAATGGCTGTTCAAGCTTCCCAAGTGTACAAATTTGCTGCCTCAGAGTATTTCAATGAAATTACTTTGAATTTTATATGATTGGTTGGGCGAAGCAAACAGTTGGAGCATGACTTTGGACTTTTGTGACAATAAAGAATAGACGGGTAATCAAAAACTTTGAACATAAGTTAATGCAATGGTTCACTGGTTGAGTGCTTCTATTGTGAAGAAGCAGCAGTAGGAAATGTTAATTTACATCAACAGTGATATACATACACAGTTTCCTCTGAATCAATTGTAAGTGTGCAAGTATTAATGTATGAACACAGCACGGGAAAGGCAGACTCTGCCAATAAAACAGCTGATTACTGAATCTGAACACATCCAATAGCTACTGCATAAAAACTGCAATAATATTCCAAAAATAAAAAACACCTTCAAGCCTATTAATACATATTAACATTAAATTAATCCTTAGTTGCATCCAGAAATTTAGTTAGAGATACATCTCAATGAGCCCAAAGACATAGATAAAGCAAACAAAATCCCATTGATTATGTGATAACAATGGTGCGTGTCAAGGTCTGGTATAGATTACAGGTTAAATCGACACCTGGTTCTTATAGTCAAAGTGTTTGAGGCACGAGAAGTTGATAGTTGTAAAGACATGAGATACTTTGAGAAGCAGGGCTGAATCATAATGGTCAGATGACTGAGTCCAAGCCAAGTCTCCTGGGTTTGTCTTGAAGCTGTTGAATTCACAAGACATAAAAGACCTGGTGCTAACGTGTTGCTGCCAGATAACCACTCAGAGGTCTTATAGACTTGATGTCTCTGTCACTGTTGGTAAATGACCAACAGCATATTAGGCAATTGTGGTCACAAAAGTTTGGTTCATCAGTATATACGTCAAAGAAAGCAGTAGAATTGGTCACAACGTATATCTGATGCCTTCGATAAAAATAATTCTGCTCTCGAGGATGCTCGCCAGATGAACCCAAGCAGCCTGTGAAACATTCTGCGGCAAGTGTAATAAAAAAACAACAACTAGTAAACAAACATGTATTACCATAAATATGAAACCATGGCACAATACCAGTCATTATCCAGAAATAGCTTGCGCAGCATTTAATGACACAAAACAGCAGGAGGAGAAGGAAATTTGCAGGAGCCGGGGTCAACAGCAGCATGAATGATCAGCTGAGCAAGAGTGTGAGCTGTCAGGTTACCAAGACCTCACTGACTGTTGGGATGTGATTGGGGATTGGAGGAGTCAGCTGACAGGATCAGCTGTGAGCTGTCACAGCCCAACACGAATGACATATCACTTTCAGAGCGATGGATTAAACAACATTCTTGCTTTCTGAATTAATAACCCATCCGGGACTGTTCTTGGGGACTTGCTATTGATAATGTTAGCAATAATCCCACGTCAAACTGGTAAAAAGTGATGATTTATAGTTTAAAGAGACTCCCACATTTCACAGCTAATACATAACTCCCACAGATTTAAAATGACGCCTCTAGATTCCCTGAGTACGGGCGAGGTGTCTGCCAGTTTGACTCACCATACATTCAGCAGAGTGGATCAGTGTGTGCTCAGGAAGCCTTATCAGAGTCTGTGCAGCTTGGCACCGACTAAATGAGAAACCCATTGCAACAACCAAAGTTATTGGCGCAGCAGTGAAGGAGAAAAATAGTACAGTAGCATTCACTGCCTGCCTGCCTGCCTGCCTGTCTTTCTGCAAGCCTATCATGAACAACTGGCTTCTCAAACTGCACATCAGCACTATACACATCAGCCCTATATCTTTTACTCTCTCTCTCCCTCTGGAGCCGACTCTCTTTCACTCTCCTCCGCTCACAGTGAATCCTGTCAGTCTGAAGAAAAGTGCAGGGACGTGCAAAGTTTAAGACGTGGGGTCCAATAACTGCCTCCTTTTAGTTTTAGTGCCCCTTTTCATCAAATAAATACTTACTTTAGTACTATTACATTGTCATTATCGGTGCTGATGCTGCTGTTATTGTAATAATTGCTGTTGTGAAAAATTCTGCTGAGCCCCACTGTCATTATACCACTTCAATACGACACAATCCTTTTTTCCTTTGAGCGTGGCAGCAGGTACAGCTCTTCTGATATTTTTTTTTTCTTTCAAGATTGATATGGAGGATGTATTTAGATTTGTATATGTGATTTGTTACATTTGTTTGTGTTGAGTAATTTCAATAATTATTTCGTGCGCACGATGAAAATTATTTACTACTGGCTTTAACTCGCTGGGTCAGATACTTGATAGAAGGCTTGATATTGGCCACTGCATATTGTTCACAGTGACGGTAGCCATTGAGAGAGAATTGGTTTCAGATCAGCAGAAAACAGCTGAATCATAAGGACTGAAAAATCAGCAACACACTTTATTTTCTCCAGAATCTATTGTAGTCTTCTCTCATTGGATGGTGCTTTGCCACTATTACACTGGGGAAAGCACACGTCACTCGGTGGTCGCAGTATGGGGAGTCGTGTCTGTGTGGGAGGATGTTTTTTATTAAATGAGTCACTGCCTTGTAAAAAAAGTTGACTGACAGATTGGTATTTGTATAAGCAGCAATGTACTTCTAGTTTTGCAGGCTTAGTCAGTCAACATTGCTTCTGGTATTTTTCTATTAGATTGTAAAATTTCTGGGTTTGGAGTTTGTTTGCCATACTTCTTGTGCTCCCCCTCCTGTATATACAGTACTTTGTCCTTAATGTCTGTGCTAGTTAACTGAACTATCTATACACAGGGACTTCTTGAACTTTGACTTATCGTTCTTAATATTGTACCAGTTATTGTGTGGACATTTACTGTGTGCAGCATTATCAGAACCAGTAGAAACAATGGCCAAAGCTTCACAAATAAGGATATTATTACAAAATAATGTCCATTCACATGCATCTGTGGGTCATTTGTGTTGTTGGTTTCAAACTGAACTGAAATAAAAGCAGTATAGAGGAGTCAACACCCCAAAACATGGTGCCAAACATGGTACCAATGTACCTTAAGAAAAAAGACTAAACATATTTCATTATCATATCGCAGAACTGGACAATAAAGACCACATAGTGACTCATCCAACTACCTCCATTTAATTTGATCCACTTAATTCTCCCTATATGCATTTTTCCAGCTACAATTTAGTGTTTTTCTTGCTCAAAAGCATTTGATAAATTGCCTGAACAGTCCACATTATTGATGTTTTTTGTAGTATGCATGCATAAGGAACATTGTCATCAACTTGAAGTTTTAAGTGGTGTTATTGGTTTGCAGCATGGCATGATTTTATTAAATATATATATATTTTTTTTTTTTGCTTCGAAAATATAGATCTCGTTGCATTTGCACCCTCTTAACCTCAGGTTTTAGAAACATAGCATACTATAACTGCAGTTGGTGCAATTTAGTGTTTTCTGCTCTACATTTTTAATGCTCAATAGCGCAATGTGGTTTCTCATAAACCGCAGCCCAGTCAGAAAGCAAATCGCTTCCTACCTGCATGTGGTTTTGGCTGTAATAGTAGCAAGCTGGGCATGTCAAGGTACCTGGAAATGTGTAGTCGGTAGCATAAATTCCACAGTTCTCAAAACCAAATTTGATAACGGTAAAGAAGGGAAAAAACTAATTCAGATTTTTAAACATAAACTGTTATTTCAAAATACCGCTACACACACACACACACACACACACACACACACACACACACGTATTTTCACAGACTAAACTGCAATGATAATAGCTTTATGTTACAAGCTATCGTGTCGTTATCTTAAACAAGCTTACTTTAGCCTTTGTGAATGTTGTGTGTGGAGCATCGTTACAACAGATAAAACTGTCAAAATCTGAAAACAGTAACAGTAACGTCTCAGGATGAGTAACAGCTAAGCAACAAAAAGTTGAGTTGCTTACCTGCTTTCTGTGCATCTTAGTTTTTAGCCGTCCATAATAATCCGACTCAAACACAAATATCCCCGTACATAATGATCACGTAAAGCAAATAAACAGCAGAGTTTGTTGAGCTCAGGGTCAACAGCAACACAAAGAATAATCAGATGCTCAATGACACACACAGAATATAAACACAGTTGCACTTGCGCCCTCAGCCCCGGTGAAGCGGATTTAGCCAAAGAAAATAATTACCAAGCCCCCGCTCCCGCTAATAGATTGAGACTGGGAACAAGCTCAGGCGTTGATTACATTTTTAGCATCCCCTCCCTCCCAACACACACACACACACACACACACACACACACACACACACACACACACACACACACACACACACACACACACACACCCACACACACACACACACACCTGCAGTGTAAGTTACAGTAATCTCAAGGCCTTTCATAGCCTTTGCTGAGGCCTGCAAGCTGCTGCCTGATGATCCCATGAGGATACAGATTTTAAATTGCCTGAATGAAGGTAGTGTAGGAAATGGACGCCTCTGGCTATTTGTGGCCGAACTGAAACCCAGTGGCAACAGACAACCCCGGACGAATGTTACCCTCCCCAGCTACCGCAGTGACCTTGTGGGGAGAGTTTTACAGGTTCGGACAAATTGAATGAACAACCGGGAGGTAGACTGAAAGTTGTTTAACATAAAAAGTGTTTCTTCCCCCGGCCAGTGCAGTTGTCATTTTCCTGCCCAGTGCCCAAATTGTTTCAATAGGAACTGTGCTTTTGCCCTTCTTGATCTCAAAATGAGGTGTGGTCAGGTGGATTGCTGCCACATTGGTATCTTTAGGCAGCGTAAGCAATTGTGTGTTTGACCAACAAAATTGACCAACAAAACAAATGGGCTCATGTCAATGATGCAGTATTTTACGGTCATTTTAAGATCACATTATTAAGACCAGGGTTTCCAAGTCTCACCCTTTTGATTTTTATGTCTCTGTCTTCAGTGCTGTCCATACTATTGTCACGCCAAAGAAAAGAAAGGAATTGCTCTACAAATTCCTGTTCATTACAAACTGAAATGTCCATAGAAGTACAACTTTACTGCAATGCAGACAGAGCCCCGAACAAGCTAGATTACTGTGACCCCCCCTCCCCCCCGCCCACACACACACACACACACACACACACACACACACACACACACACACACACACACACACAGTTAATGTAATTCGGGTTTTGACAAAATGTTAAGAGAAGCTACATAGTTGTGTACATTTGTTGTGTTAATTAATTACTTACTATTATGAATTATTGCTGACACAGCCACAGTATCAATCAGGATCTAACAGCAAAATATATTGTGACTGTGTACTTTTCAACCCTTCTGACAGGTGAGCTGTCACACAGTCACAGTTTATAAGCTGCTGTCTAATCATTTGTTACATAACTACAGTCGTCAGGTTGAGTCCTGAGCTCCATCGTAGCTGTCGGGATGTTCGAAGTTGACTGTTGGTGAAAGTCTGATCTGTTTATTAAAGTCATAAATATATTCCTGTCCCTCCACGTTTTTATTAGGGAGATTTTTCCATTTCACAGTCTCACAGCAGGCTGTTTGCACTAGTGACATTATTGTGGATATGGACGCCTTCCCATAACTATGTATATTTATATATATGTAACTTCAGCTCTCAAATCAATCAAGTAGCCACCAAACTATGGCAGCAGGCAGCCCAATAACAATAAAAACAAATTTTATTGTACAGTAAATTGCTGTTGTTAGATGGGTTCTCATTACACATGAAAATAATTTTTAGTGTTGTAGCTGAAAGCTAGAAACTGTAAGACAGTAATAAGCACCGGCAGAGGCGAGTGCACAATGAGTGTACACTCAGTTTGATACACACACAAGGAAAGGTCATTATTGTCCGTTTCCTTCACCGAGAACCGTTCTGCGATGCAGTGCACCTGGATTTCAAAGGGAATGAGACAACATTTTGATTGTTTTTTTTTTCATGTTACGCTCAAAATACACCTATGAATAATTAAGAGACCCTTGCTTTGAACCATAGCCTTACATTTTGTTCAGATTAGTTGCCGTTAAACCAGCAAAAGTGGATTTGGAAATACCACTAATGCGCCTGCGGCATGTAATTTAGACAGTGTGTTTAAATAGTTCAAATATGGCCCTTAAGGATTGTGGGTATAGGTATGTTCTTTACGTTCATCCTTATTACTTAATCATGAAGTACTTGCAAATGAGACCGATTTAATATAAAGCCGAGCTCCATGGCTTTGCCACGAGGGCAAGTCAAATTTTCAATGCTTCCAACCATGACTTGGACACTGGCAACATTTGGTTTCACTATAAAATGAAGTCATCAAAATCAAAGACATTTCATTGAATGACAATTTTATGAAACAGAAAACTGCAGAAAAACTTTCAACTTTCGAGGGAAACTCACGACTTCAAAGTAACCGTGAGTAGAATGTAGAAAGTCAAATGACAGTCGACTTGGGTAAAATAATGAGGATGTATCGCGTCTTCGTAGGTTCACAGAGTATGTAGTTGGCACGTGTCAGTAATTTTACCACATATGCATGTGCAGATCAATGCTGCATAATACTGAGACTTGAAAAATAACAGAAAAGAGAACAAGAGGAAGGTCGGGATGTAAGCTGAGAGCACAGCTTTCATTCCTTCTCCTCAGTCAAAGAGAAACGGTTTATCCCTTTTATCTCTAAAAGTTTTTCCTTTCATCCAAACTCTGTCTGTGGACGTATGCCTTAAGAACACTTCATCTTGCATTCGTCTTTTTTTCCGCTATAGGTTAAAACTTTGTTTCAGTGGCAAGGGCTGAAGCATTTTGTGTGGGAGTCTCCTTTGATAGAAGGTTCATTCTTTTTTTGTCTGTGTAAATATTGCAGCTTCAACACTTAATCACACAGCATCTGCTGTTGAAACTGCAGTGATGACACTGACTTACAATGTAATCAACAATCTTAACCCACTCTTGACCGCTTAGGTCAATAGGAATTGAATGATGCTATCAAACAAAAATAAAAAGCTGAACACAGGGAAAATGTGACTCTTCTCCACTTTTAATAAAAAATATTCATTGTATTAGCAATCATTCCGAGCATAAACCCATGGCATGAAAGAGAAATTAATTTAGGCTCTCACGTTTTCCCAAGAGGCAAGATTAATTGGTCGGCAATATTTGTCTCTCTACAATCATGTAATAGCAATAGCATTTTCATTACCATCAGATGAAGCAAACATGGGGAGCTAATTTTAACTTTAATGGCGGCCCTTGCTTATAATGAGTCTGTTTCCCCCTGAGCTAATGAGAGAATATGCAATCAGTTTATAACATGGTCATTTATTTTCCTCCCAATAATTAAAGTGTAGTCATTTGCTTGTTGGTACATAAAGGTAAAGATATTTCTGAACACATTTTTTTAAGTTCATTGCGAGGTCATAGGTGGCGGCTGATTGCGCATTCAATTGAAAAGCAAATGTTCTACATTAGAAACGGGTCAGCGATCAGTGACTGCCTTCCCCAATGAAAGCAGTGATGGATATTTAATGTGTTGCATTTTATTGTTTGATATGTGATAATATTAGACTTTATCGATTGATAGAGCTCTTGGAGAAATACTGTTCAGTTTACCTCAAATTTACCTAAACACCCCTACATTGCCCTTATATTCAAAGATTTTACATTTACTAATGCATTTCATCGGGAATGTAATGCCTTCCTGACTGTTTTTCAATTAGTTAAAGCACTTGTATATACTGACTGAATGTTCAATGTCAGTGCATTTGTTTCTATCCTCCCACAATATCCACTGCTGGCAACTGAAGCACAATGTTTTCATGGTTCTTTTGAGAAACACAGAGCAGTTGGCTGAGCTTCAGACATGATTGTGGTTGATTGCAGACTTGATGCAAGACTTTGGGAATATTTAACCAAAACCGTGGTTAACCTCTAACCCTTAAGCAATTCTTATACAAGCCTAAACCCAACAAACTAGGCCTGTCACAATTGTTACATAATTGCTTGATTATTTCAGCTGACTGCGGTCCTTTTACAATAATTGTTTCAATTCATCTGTATAAAAACAGCTGGATGAAGCTAAAAGAAATGTTTCCATCACTGTTTCCATTTTTTTCAATTTGAGATTTCGATTGGTGTTTGTTTGATTTAAACTAGATGCAACATTTGCGTGACATCATCTCGTTGCCTCTACTGTGGTATAATGGGACCCGAGTGGAGACTATACTATTGATATAAAATATACAGAAAAAGACAATGAAATCATTAATCGCAATTGTTTGTGTGATACATAATCCTCAGCTAAAGTTTTCATGATCGTTACCTCCCTAGATGTCGCACCGATCATCAACTAGAAATGTTACATGGGGAGTGAAGTCGTGATGAGCCAGGCTCTTAATGGCTGCAAGTCACTGCACAGCAAAGAAACGTTATTTAACTCAATGTTAAAGGTTGACTTGTCTGCTTTTTTCAGTTTAGTGTAGATGTTTCTGCTTTTAAAATTCACTTTGTAGTATTTAAAATGGACCCGCTAACCAAAAAGAGCTGAATATGTCCATATATGGTTGAATAAACTGTGTTTGTAATTGAAAAATACTGTTGCCAATTAAACACACTGAATTTCCTGAGTTTGTCACAATAAAGACATCCCATCGGTGGAACGTTTTTATGTAAAGCAGCAGTATTGGTAACTTAACACAGCCCCAATATGGCTGACGGCAACTGGTAAAAAGCCAAAGGACAAACTTGTATTTTTCCTAAGGCTATTTGAAGATTAAAACAGGGGAGTTTTTTGAGTGTCAGGATGAATAATTTCAGATGCTGAATATCAAATCAAATCCAATTCCTTTCTGGTTAATGACTTATGGCTCTGACCATATTGTGCTCTGGGTCCTTTTTAAGAGACAAAATAAAATAAATAAATCAAACAGAACAAAGAGTCAGAGTGCATTTGACTTCACTGCATACCCAATTGTTTGCCCCAAGGTACACTGGCGGCAGTGGACTGATATTGACTCATTAGAGGTTTGTAACTGGAGTCCTTTGCTTTGCCAGCAGAGAGAAATAGCAGCAGAGTAGGCCATTAACCAGAAAACAGAACTAATGAAGGAGTAAATTAACAAAACACAAATAAATAACACATGTATTTCTGAATTCTCCCTGTCTTCTGTTGAAAGGCTTTCCTGTTTGCACACTGCCTCTGCTGTTCATTATGGGGAGATATCTGGGTCACACACATCTGCCACCACTGGGGGAAGTTGTCAAAACCAAAAGGAAGAGAAATAAAAAGAAACACATTTTGTGAAAGTTGTAGTTTACGGTTAATAATGAGGTGACCTGGATGGACCGAAGAGTTATTCAGACCTTTCTGCCACCGGACTATTTATGGAAATAGCCAGAGTGCAAACATAGAACAAGTGAATTTATCATTGGGGCAGTGCAGTTAAAAAACATGTACACCATTTCAACTCTGTGTCCCATCAGAGAATTGCTTCTAAAATTGGTGACTTTTAGTCTAGTTTTGATATATTTTTTTTTGAATCCTTCCCTAACTGTCCTCTTCATGAATTCATACAGACGATCAGGGATGAAGGGCTTTTTTTTTTGACATAACAATTTTATAACAGTGGGGAGCGGGGTCCTTCCGTCTGCAGCTTGTCAACTGGAGTGACATGTCTCAAAGCCTGGCATCCACAGCTATTTAAATACCCATTGGCTTCCTGGCCCCTGTGGATTCCGGACCGAGCTTCCATATCCCTCCCCTCATGGCCAAGACTGTCACTCACCACAGGCAAACAGGATGAGCTGATTTATTTCATTTTATGTCATGCCATGCCAGGCAGTTCTCATAAATCTATACTCTAGTCCAGTGATGTATTTTTTTTTTCCTCTCTTTCACAGAATGCATTATAATATCTTTAAGAGCAAGGCAAGAGACAAAGAGATAGTGGGTTAAGCTTTGTTTGTGCAGGCGTTCGTGTTCTGAGCTACTGCAAGTTACTAGTCATATCAGACTGATTTGTTTGTTTTTTTAAGTCGGCTATATATGAAGGCTTTTGTTTTTCACACAACAGATCTGTTTGAGGAACAACAACCATTTTGAAGCCACCTGGGAAATTCATTGCAGTGCTGAATGACACACTCTTAATGACTATCATAAAACTGACACCTTCACTGTGTGAAAGACTGGATGCATATATTAATGCATATGTGAGTGAGTTCTGTTCAGAATCCATGAATGCGTAAGTGATTTGCGTATTGAATTACATTTTGAACAAATAAGCCAAAGAAACTAAAAAGGGAATGGGATAATTAACTGGCAGAATATATTAAAATGTGAGGAAGCAGCAGAGCATATTTAGGCCAGTTGGTCATGTACAGTACAGTACAGTGTAACACAGTGTACCCCGGAGTACTCCCGCTTGTAGCAGTGACTAATTTGAGAGCATTAGGGAAACATAGTTCATCCCTGTACTTCTTTTAATTACCAAAGCCCCTGTGCGTGATGAATTATTGTACGTAAGCTCGATGTCTCTACAATAGAGCAAGAGCAAAGTTAAGTCATGTTAAGATTCTTGTGATTTCATACAAACTGTAGGTAAAACAGCCTCGAACGCATGAGAGTGAGGGGAGGTGCAGGAAAGGAGGAACATTGTTTTTTCTGTGAGTATGAGAATTGATTGCTAGATTGAATGAAAATTATGATGAAAATAATCATTAGCTGCAGCCTTGCTTTTATTCTTTATCTTTTGTGTTCCTTGACTCGTTTTTATCTCTTCATCATTATGTTCTTCTTCTCATACTTTTCTTCACATATTTTTCTCTCTTCCTGATTATTTCCTTCTGTTTTTTTCCTTCCCCTCCCTCATGTAATCAATCTGAAAACATTATAACACCGCCACTTAACACTTTTTCACCTCTACTTTTACTTTAGTTACCTACTAGAGGCGGCTTATTATTATAAGTCCACTTTAGCATGATTAAAAGCCTCAATGTCGGGCCTTTTCTTGTGCGTGTTCACATGATGGTGTTCATATGAAGCGTCTGTAGACTCGCTCTACCACTGTGTGCCAGATTTCAGTGATTCAGTGTTTGTTTTGGGATACTACACCACCAGACTCAGTAAGAGTAATTACACCATAAACTCCTCTCTCTCTCTCTGAACCTACAGTATGACTGCCGGCAGATGGGATATATGAAAAGAGGTCTCATTAAACAAAATTACTAAATGGTTAATGGCGTCCTGGCGCTTACAGTAGCTCACGCTGCCGCAGCAGGGAGCTGTCGTTGTTTTAGGAGCTGCTTTGGCGTCACTATAAAAAAGCGCAATGTGCGTTTACAGCAAACTCTTACGTCTCTGGGCCCTTTTCATCATCTGGAATAATTAATCGACAGGGAGCAATTAATAAGTAATGAAGAACGAAAATCCAAGCAATTACTTGCCTAAACAGTGGATTAACTGCCATCGTCTCCAAGGGTGTAAGGGATAAGTGCATATCAATAAGGATCGGTTCAAAAGCTTCAAAAGCTACCATTTTAAGGCATTTCACTTTTCAGATTTCCAGTTAAATGTATTTGCTGTATTCTGCATTATATCACTGCTACGTGGTTTACAGATATCATGTGTGGTATGAGACAGCCGCAGTACAACATACTGTATGATTTATCATAGTTGGGTTTTTATTCATTTTGTCTTGTGAATACACTTCGATAGCGCTGTTTTTTAATTTTAATTTTTTTTTATTAAAGGATTAGAAGCAGGTTATCGTTGCTGCATTTTGCTTCCCTCATAGTTAGTGCATATTTTAGGTCTGTGTCAGCTTTTCTTTTTCAGCAGCATCTATCTCCATATTGTTTTAATTAAGTACCCAAAATTGAATTAAAGTGCCGCTTCAAATTTGATCTGATTTCCTGCGGATCCCACACAGACAGACGTTTATAGATTATGTTAATCCAACACTCACTGTCGATAGTCGGGTGTTCTCACCAGCTATAATCAAATTAGAGCCTTAATCAGACGAGCTTTAGTTTCAGGTGCCATGAAAATTTAAAGTACAGGCACTCCTTTCAGCGTAGTATTTATGATAAAATAAATGATACTTATTCATTCATGCGTTCAGATGAATAATCTGATGAACCCAGTGATTCAATGACTTTTTGCAATGTTCTTCTGTATCCAATCTTTGGACCATCATATTTTAAATGCCTTGGCAGAGGAATGTCAGGCATTTCAATGTGCTAGATAAATCAAGGCAGCGAAGTCCACAGTCGGACAGACTTAATATTTGAAAATTAGAGGAAAAGACTTGTAATATGTGGCGAAGGAAGTGAGGGAAAAAAAGTTGTGGAGTTCAACAAAGTGAAAAAAATCTCATAGCCTGTGATCACTGAAAATCTTGCTGACACCAGCTAAAATCTAATTGGCAGTGCTCTGCCTCCTGAAGCACATTTTATATGAGATGGGAAGTCAGATGTGTAATTTTGTTGCATATCAATTTTGCCTCCTGCTGAGAAACCTCTAATCCTGCTAAGTAAGTGGATGTGCTAAAAGTGGTAACTAAAAGAAAGGCACAGTAACGACGGGGAAGAAGATGCACCATCGTGTAGCCTCATTAAAGATGACAAACACAGATGTCGAACACTCTGCCAGGTCTGAGATCAAGAGGAGGTGATATTGTCGGTGCCAGGTGTTTCAGGATGGGGAATGTTGATCAGGACATATCAGACTGCACCAGTATGTGACCACATGAGACCTGTGTACAAACTAGAGTTCTTAAAATAACTGTTGCATGTCAGTAAACATCAGTTTCCCTGTCAGTGTTTCCGGAGAGTAAAGGAAGAGCAGAGGACAGGCGATCATTTATTCAGCCTCCACCGAGTCATCGCATGTTTTACTTTTATTTCTGCGCTCTCTCCTGAGAATAATTATCTGACGCGGGATGTGATAAATTTCAATTGCAATCTCAGATGCATTTTGTTTGGTATGAATCCAAGAGGAACTGGTAGCAAGCAGGAGCAGAGAGAGCCATCATGACTACGATGATTAAGATTGAGCGAGTCGATCTTCATGAACAGAAAACAAAAGAGAGATATGGTTCTGCCAGTAATCTCCGGTAGGTTGACTGCAACGATGCTGTCAGTAACTTAATACCGCAATCTGCTTCTAATAATCATTGAAAATGTGCTACATTACATTTTAGTAAGACTGAACATATTGGTTTGATGCCAGACTAAATTAGAAACAAAATATGAGGTTATTTATGCAAAGCTGCAGGAGTTGAACATTTGCTTTTTCTGCCTCATAAATTGAATACGACAAAAAAAAACTGTTGATTTACAAAAGCTTCTTAGAAAACAGACAGGAGCAATGCTTGGCAATCACAACTGTACCAGGGTATCTTCAAGTCTGTGGCCACACTTAGGGGTGATTTATAAACTGCTTCAGGAATAGCAGTCTGTAAAATCTTTAGACTATTTTCTGAATAATATCCTCTGAAGAATATTCTCTTGAATCTGGGTTTGAATGGAGAGTTTTAGTGCCTCGTAACAGTCGAGATGAAGCTCAAGAGGCTTGTCTGACCTGACAAGAACAAAAAAAAAAAATCGGAGAACTCTTTGGTTCTGTTAAATTATTGGCAGCTTTGATCTATACAAATCATGTATAATTTAAAACTTGTACTAGTTAAAACAAATTTTTGCCAGAGTTGGAGAAGTTGCCGAACTCATTCCACTTACGCATTGTTTCAATCACTGTTAGTTTTCAGATTGATTTCTTACTTTTTACGCAACCGTTGGGTGTAATTTGATGTTGTACAGAACAGTGTGCACAACATGTGCGTCGAGCCAACACTGAAGAAGAACTTGTTGCCTTATTTCAAAATAAGTCTTGTTACACTGCTGCAAAAAAAAGCATTGTTTGAATCTCACTGTTGATGCGTTGAAGGACACTTGACAAACTGACAGCTAAGGAATCAAACACGAAAACAGACTGCAACATGATTTGCTGTCCTGCAGTACAAATCCAACTCTCTGATTTCAAGGTGTCCTTGAAGGCACCAACAAGGATGTTTACATGTTTACAACAGGCAGAAGGACCGGACCTTTAAAAACCTGTTGAAATTTTCAGCACCTCGCAAACATTACAGCTCCATCCCCATAACCAGAGGCAGGGTGACTAAATGTCTGGTTAATGTGTTATAAGTTGGTGGCCCTGTGGTGTATTCCTGTGGTAATAGGCAGCATTTAGTGGAGTTATGCAGATCGGCTTTTATCAACACAGTGACCTAACGTGGTCGAAGTGGCAGGAAGGTTACGAGGCTGCTGGTGCGACATGTCAGTCTGGCCTGGAAATTCTGGACAGAAAACAGAATGAGAAACAGGATTGTGTTGAAAAGGTTTTCCCGTTTGAATTCCCTGGACAGAGCAGGAGAAATTGGTTGGTTGCAGGATATAATGAGTAACAGTCCGCCCGTTTTCTTCAACCAATGCTACCAAGGTGTCCTTGTGAAAGGCACTTAACCATTCACCTGTTCCACAGGAGCTGTGTAGTGGATTCGACTGGGATTATACCGAGCACTTCCTGAGGGGCTTTCTAATGATAAACAAACTCCAACTGCCTTACCAATGATTAAATGATTGACTAAAACGAGACATAATTTGAGATGCTTTTTAGTTGTACATCAGATACACCGTCTTATAAACAACAGCCACCCGTAATTACAACAACAAGAAGTAAGAGTCTCCTTCGATGACGGCAATGGAGGACTAAACGAAACAAAACAGAACTGCAACTTTTAATAAATGTGTTGTCAAAATGGAAATGTGCGACACTGTTTACAGTTTTTTAGATGTGTGCAAGAAGAGATAGACAATAAATCATTCTTTGTTTGCTTTTGATGGAGGGCCACTTTAACAGATGAGAGACTGAAGATAGTAGAAATCATAGCTATAACACAAATTCCTTCACAGCATCTCTTTTTATCTGTCTCCCTTCCACTTCTAATTTCCCTTCCCGAAGCACGTGTGTGCCTTTTTTCTCTTTGGAGTGCTACAGCGCTCGTCTGTGATTGGCCGTGATTGGTCATAAGGCCAGGACTGCGCCTGCTGCTGCTGCTACTTCAGCCACTACACGATTTAGTCAGGATGAGACACTTTGACTTTGCCATTTTTCTTTCTGTTGGGTCGTCTCCGGCTGCTTTCCTTCCCGCACCTCCCTCCTCGACGCCTTCGTAACCCTCTTCCTCCAATATTTCTTCATCCTGTTGCTCTTTCCCTTAATTCCATCTGCTTGCTTTAGTACTGAGGCTGATGGCAAAACCCTTCGCCGTGGCCTCTTGTAAATTCTGCATGTCACTCGCGTACACATCACTGCGCACCGGCGTAGACGTACACACGTATGCGGAGACACTGGCATACACACTGCTCTAACCCTTAAGGGAATATCACAGATGTCGGGGCACCTGGTGATCCATTCTAAATGCTGCCAGTTGTCATGCCCAAGATCTAATTTACAGCCCAGGTAAACAGTTCCAATCCCACTTTGTTGGGGAAACTGACATCAATCTTGGATTAATTGTTTGCTCTTTCCTCAAGGAGTCCAGTGTCATGTTTAGGGGCCATCTGTGTTTTAGGATGAAAGACAACAGTGTAATTGTGGAACCCTGAAATATCACTCAGCTGGCAATAATAACTTGCTAAAAAAAAACAGCTTTAATGAGCAGTATGTTGGAAAGTCACTTTGACTGAGACATTATCTGTAAAAGGCTTTGGGCAGTGGTGATTGAGCTTAAAATATTTTTTTTTTTTTACTATCTTGGAACCAGATCTGAAGTGAAACTGGCCCTCACAAACCATCTTTACTTTGTGGCTATGTTTGAGGGAACTCAATCATAACAAATTTGACCTTGATGGTAACACAAACAGGAAGAAAAAGTCTAGGGGTGCAATGAGAACCACTACTTTGGTACAAGGTTATTACCAAAATTCAGAAAATATAAGGGTATTTGTTTAAAATAAGTAATTTTACATAACTAACGTTAAGTTCGTCATGTAAATTACTAAATGCATATTTTGTAGGTTAAATACATTATTTAAAAAAAAAAAAATCTACTTTGACTTTTGCTTTGTCACTGACTCAAACCCTTGTCTACTGGGTGGAAGCTCCTTCCTACAAGGAAGCTAAACAATTGAAGAAACAATTTGGACACTTTAGATATGACTTACATTTAACATTAAGTCTTGAATTATAAGAGGTGATGAGTCAAAAAAATGAAATGTCTTTTTTTCACTAAACCGTCCTCTGACTCCAGTTTAATCCAGATTTGTGTTCACTTAGGAAGCTGTGCACCTAGAAAATAAGCCAACTACATCACATGTTCTTCAACAATGCAACTATTTGAATTTTAAATGTAGCATTGTGATTGATGAGCACTATTCATGAATGCAAGAACTCTTAAATTACCATGTAATTGCCATGAATATATGCAGATTGCTCTGTCTGAAAATCAAACAGCTAACGTTTTCCAAAGAAACATTAATGCTAAATGTCATCAAATGGTGCTTTCAGGCTCATTTTCCATTCACATTTCAGGTTCAGGACTGTCAGCTTGTTTGAGCAAAGGGGTTAGCTTTTGGCCCAGGAGCAACATGCGCAATAACTCTGAAAAGATGACACTGGAAATGAAAAACATTCTTTGACAGGTTAATGGTATTCTTAAACAGCCATCTGTAGAACATAATCAGTGTCCAATGATGGTCACATTCATAATGGATTCTGGAAAAGTAACTTCTAGAAATCAAGAGATTATGACTCACTTTAAGTGAAAGATTAAAAAGTAACACTGGTTTATTTTTTTATTTTGTATTTACTGTGCTTTATTTTAGTAGGAGTTTCTTCATATCTTTATTATTATTTTTTTAATTAGCTTGATGTTTTTTTTTTATTGTTTTTTATTTTAATCATAAGCTTTATAATTAGTGCAGCTTTCTGTAAAAGTAAGACCACGGAGTAATTAACAAATGAATAAGTAAAAAAAAAAATAACATGTGGATTTATTAGGACAAATAGAGTTTGAAGGGGAGAGAAGATATGACATAGTTCAGACATGGTGATGGTGATATGAGTTGCTTTTTGAAAAGTTTGCAGCCTACAGTGAGGGATGGGGAGTGACTCTGCAGTTTTACTGGAGTTGGAAAGTCATTTCACCATTGGGGACCCGCGTGGCGTGACAGCAGGCCTTTGTGCTGATGGAAGGGCCAAACTGCCAGTGGTGACAGAGCGGCCACATATTACCAATATCCATTAGCAAGCATGACTATTTACTTCTACAGACGGATTAGGGGACACATTTTATGGGCCAATTTGAATTTACTCATTCATTTTGGTGAATTCAGGCAAGGGGAAATGTTACAATTTGAATCTGGATAACACCAAATAAATCAGTGGCTCAATACAATGATTGAATTGTAGTGACTCTGAAAATTGCAGGTCTGAATCAAAAGCAGGGCAAACATTTTGCAGCACAATTAGCTGAAAAAGCTCACACAAAAGCATGACATGAGGGCAGACTTCAATTTACAATCCAATAGATCTGCATTTTGTTCTCTTTGGATGTTTGAGGATGCTCTCCCAATAAATGTTTTTATTAATTAATTTCACATCATTTTTGACTATTTTTATTACCACACCTGTGTAAAAAGTACTACAAATTTGAAAAAGCCAGAGCGGGTAATAAATACAGACCCAGAAAGCTCAGAGAAAAGTTGCTGAAGAAGTCAACTGGGAAATAACTACATCCATTTAGTTTGTTTTGATGCTATCCACAATGCTTTTACATTTATTTAGCTTAAAGGTGGTGCCCAAAATGGCTCAGGTGCTGCGCCTAAGCCTTAAAATGGTAGGCGAAACACTCCGCCCACCCTCTCTGGCAGAACAACCACTGCTGGGTGATGGAAAACAAGTCACCTTACTGTTGCGCCGCTTATGATTCGCCACAGACACCCAGCTCATTCAATCCACAGTACTGCAAACGCAAGGGCTTTCATCAGTGGGTTACAGGCTCAGTCACCATTGTGTTACCTCATTCTGCGAAAGTGGCATTTATTTAAATGAAAACCTTCAAGATTATTACTTTCAAGTGAAGAACACATTTAAAAGTTTCAGCCACGAAAGTGCAGACAACTTCTTACTTATACAGTATGTCTTTCCCTGCAATCGGGACAAAGAAGTACAAGTACTTTACGGAGGACACAGTGAATTGGATTTGTCACAGCTCCCATCCTTCTTTGAATTCAGCCAACATTACATGAGTGAGAGAATAAACTTGCCAAAGTAGCTTCACTTTTAAATCATCATGCTCCAGAGAAAATATGACTCTGAAAAGTAACATTAAACCAGTGCTGTTACTTTACCCTATCACTGCATAATGACTTTTCTGAAATGGTAATTATAATTAAAGTCTTTGAAATGTCACTTTGGTTGTACTCTGGAAATCAAAACCGCAGGAAGTGAGGCTGTGCAAGAAAAAAAAGTGCATTTTGAACTTTAAAAGAAATATTTCTCATAAAGGGGAGTCATTTTTATTTGTAAACAACGTGATCATATACCAGACAAAAATAAAATAGCAATGAAATAGGAAGAGGTGGTTTTAATAGCTAGTGAACCCATGAACATGGGCCTACACACACCTGAACCACACAGAAACAAAGGCTCAGAACATCAAAGCCATGTCTCAGTTTTCATCATGTGGAGTGCCAGCTGCTATCTTATAACACCACCACTGCTCTTTGTTCAGTGAAAGCACAGACGTGAGGGGGTGGGGGGACAGAAACTGGGAGGAATATTAAGACAACAGTATCCTTCAGAAAGAATCCAACTGAACAAGTAATTTCTGATGTAATACGCAAAGAGAATATAGCAGTTTGAAGCCCTCCGCGGGATAAAAAGATGTTTCACTGCTGACCTGAAATTGAATCCTCCCATAGCTCGTATTGTTGTTATATCCCCAACAAACAAAAAACACAAAGTGACTGACCTCGAGACTAAAAAACACCCCCTTAAAATTGTCTGAGAATTTACGGTAAAAACTAAAACAAAAGAAGTCTACCATTTCTGCCAGATGTTCAACTTAAATGTTTAAGAAACTAAAGAGTGAATATTGTAATCAGTGACTTGTTCTGTTAGATATTTTTGCTCTACCTTAATCAACCACCATGAAAAAAAAGACAGCAGACTTATATGGATGATTGTATTTAAAGAGCACATTGATGTAATGTAGAGGAAAAAAGAGACTTCTGAACAGTTGCTTGATTTTTGACTGTGAAGATTTTCTTTACATCAGACGCTGATTTAAGAGAATTCTATTTACATCTTGTAATTATTTCTCCATTTAGAAGTTTTTATTATTCGCAGAGTCCACCTTATTTTCACAAATTTCATTTATTTGATATTCAGCTCACTGCTTATTAGTCCCTTTTTGCCAAAATATTAACTGTAAAAATATTCTTGCTAAAAACCAAATCAATGACCTGACTTTTCAACCCAGTAAAGCAAATCAAAACTTAATTCAAAATATTTGAAGAAGACATTTCTACAGTTTCATCCTCCTGTAAAGAATCCCAACATTTTTTTTAAAATAATGTTTGACTTCTTTAATCTTTGAGTTCAATTTAGCAGGATCAAAGTAAAAATATGTACTTCTACCTTGAATTTAAATTTAAATATTTTGTTTTAACTTTACACTATAAATATGGATTCCGAAAAGTTGAGGAATTTAAGTTCAATTGAAATCTAGACAGGGAACGTGAAACTACCAGAGATAGGTCATGATTTTGGAATAGTTGCCTTGTCGTATTCCCCGTTTTTACCGGCGATCATAAGTCTACCACAACAATGCATTTGAGAGTGAGCTGTGTCTTCGGATATTAGCCGACTTTCTCCCAATACCAAATAGTATTTTTGCTTGAAATGGCCATCCCTAAAATATACTGCTGCAACTTCTGCACTAAGGATGAGCTATCGGCCAAACAGCAACACAAATCACACCAGTGCATACAGCAGCCCTCTGGGACACACACACACACACACACACACACACACACACACACACACACACACACACACACACACACACACACACACACACACACACACACCACGCATACACAAACGAGTACTCTCTCTCTCTCTCTCACACACACACACACATATATACAAAGCAAAGACTATCCAGGATAACGCTTTCCAAATATTACCCCAGTGCTCTATCAGCTTGCCAGCGGGTGTATCATGATGAACGGTGTTTGCCTAGTTGGAGGCCATCATCAGCTACCTGGGGAAGTGTTCAGAGCTCTGAGAGGCTGTGTCCTACAGTCCCACCTGCTCTTTGAGAGGGAACATCCTCAGGCGGAAACCACCGCTGCCTCCTCTTCCACCCGAGCGGAAATCTATTCATCAGCTGCTATAATGAGGCACTGCCAATGCCTACTGTACGTGGGGACCGCTGCATGCACACTCACACATGTCCATGCAAGACATTGGCTAAATCCACAGATAGGCTGCATTCAGACACTGGGTGGACAATCAATCAATCCGGCCAGAGTTTTGACATGGAAAAATAGCCATATCTGACTTTTTTTTTTTTTCCATTAGCTGCCATGTTTTCTTGTTTCCTTACAAGCATTACTTAAGAGGCTTTTAAGCATGGATATTTTAAGCTTCAAAAAATATTTATCGTATTTATATATGTAATGGGTGTGAAAAGCTCTAACCAGTATTGCTACTGGTTAGAGCTTTTAAGTGAATTATGTGAGAATGATTATTATTAATCATTGTCACATAATTCACTTTAGTCTGAGCAAATAAAACGCTGCACTCTCGCCACAAATCCTAATAAGTCCAAACATGACAAGTGTACCAGAAAGAAACAATGTACGACAGTGTTCCCTCTGAAAAGCTTAACCCATTTTTAAATGACCTGTATGACACTAAAAATGTCGATTGTCACAGAAAGGGAATGTGTTTTGCAGTTATGATATTGGCAATCTATTAGTTGTTTAAATATTCCAATCTGCTCCAAAGTGGTGGGTGGAACGCTGAACGACCAACAGTGCCATCCCTAAAGTAAAATCTAAAAAACACATATCCATTATGACTTGCGAGGGGATAATGCACGCATTAGCAGAATATTTCTATTCAAAGGTTAAAAAACAACTACTTGCATAATGAAATATTAAATAAATGTTGTCAAAAATGTCATGTGTTTATGACTGTGACTCTTTCCAACGTATATTTCATTCAGAGAGGTTCACAGTGGAGTTCAACACTAAAGAAAGGTTTATTTGGTGACATCAACCTAAATTAGGAGAAGAATAAACATGTTTACAGAGTACAGTACAGGATGTGAGAAGAAGGAACGACAATGACGGATCAAACGCAGCCAAACAGTAAGATAAATGAGGAATCAGTGGATTGGTACTCATAGAAAGACAGAAAAGATTAGAAACCTCGAGCAGAGAAAAAACTGCCTTCTCAAAAAGGACAATAAGAAAGTACCTCGAGAAAATCATAAAGAAGATAAAAGTCCATCAAGAGACGTCCCGTTATTCAGCCTGGACATTGGTCTTCAAAGAGCATCCCCTCGTGCTGTGAGACCTCAGGTCACTATTCTCTAATAGGTTTCTACTGTCAAGCGAGGCTCCACATGTGGTGCTGGGAGCTATTGTGGAGCAGGCCACTGCACTATGGTGCCGCAGTCTCCTTCCCAGGCAGAGGAACAGACCGATACTGTCGCCCAGCATGGCTGATGAATGGTTATTCTCGCCTTAACTGAACCCCCAGTGCCCAATTTTTCATTTTTTTTTTTCTCTGGTAAAATGTTTTCAAAGACCATTGGATTTTTAAATGCTTCATTAAAAAAACAAAAATCCTGCTGTTTTCTGAGCGCAGTTTTCCAAAAAGATAAAGATCTAGAGACACTGGATTACAGAGAGTTGAAAGTGTTAACCAACAATGTTTCATCTGTATTTGGCCCTAAATGGAAATCCTCCATTGCAGTCAGTCTGTACAGCTGATTGACAGATGAGCCACACATCCTGGGACTCCTGCTGATATAGATTGAACACGATTATGCTGATGCCACATACGAAAAAGTCTTGGCCTAATTTGAGACCTATAAAGTTGGCTGGAAACCGTGCAAAGTGCATAGAAGTCAAGTTAATGTGATCAGTTCTGGATTTCTCTTTCAGCCTCACTTTTTTCTTTTCCATTTTTAATTTTGAGTGCCTCTAGAACTTGCTTGTATTTCAGAGCTTAAATGCAATCTATTTGATCTACGCTACAGAAATGGGATCGAAGTCTTCGGCGTGTCTTGAATGGTCCACACACTTATTCTCCTGCTCCGTTTTCTCTTTACCTTCCGTCTTTCCTATCCTCTTGAGGACCTAATAAATTGGCTTTTTATAAACACGCTGTTTCATACAATAATTTGCCATTTCAGAGGGGAAATTAACATTCCTTACATAAATGACAAGTTTGGCCTTTTGCGGTAATCGAGGCTTTGGGGAGGGTAATGGAGCAATAAAGATGTGCAAGGAAGCCACCGCAGACATGAGCGTTTAGACTTGTCTTATTTTTAAAACAATACAATTATAGATATACTGTATGTTGGCATAAAACAGAGAGAATTGAACAAATACTCTGACAAAATTTGGAAGGTTATTCAATTCACATACTGTACATTATGACAGATTAGATGAGATAATAAAGATATTCAAGGTTTTGGCATTTCAGGATACCACCAGTAGGTAAATATGTTTTGCACTGACCTTTAAACAATAGTCCATTTATGTTTCCTTCTGTTTAATGAGATATCAAATCAATTAAGTCCTCCAAGGTCCTGAGGAATTCTCCATGCAGGTTTAATCTCTTCTTAGTTGGTCTTTACACCAGCTGTAATGGCTCTGCAATGCCTCAGATTTCGCTGGGACATTTGGGACACAGATTAATGAACAGTCGTGCACCGTTAGAGAATCACATTATATGGCTTATTTGTGGTCATTATATACACAAAATGAAATGTCACCACACCGCAGAAAAAATAAACAAGCCTTAATTTGTTCTAAACATACACAAAATGCCTTAAAGAAATATCAAAGTTAATGCCAGAATAAAAATAATTGCACTATTGAGAACATTATCTCATGATATAAATTCCTGCCAATGATTTTAAACTAGTCCACTGATCGACATGTAACAAGAAAACACAGCAGTGCACCAGCAAAGGTGTTAGCGAGTAAGAACGCACAAAAACAAAGGACGTTTCAATTCATTAAAGAAAAAAAAAAATCAATGTTGCAAATGTTTTGTAAGAAAGGAAATGTATGAAACACTTTCAACAGGCTGCAAGAATACAGATTAGTTTTCTTATGAGTTTCACTCGAGGTAAACAGAAAATTAGTTTTCTTAACAATAAAACTTCACAAGGTGCCTTTAAATGTTAAGCATTAAGTGTTGGAACTTAGTTATTGTTCACCACAGTAAATTATGTAGTATTTTTATGGCGAAAACAGTAAATGAGCGAATGAGAGTCAATATAATGTGTTTTTTTTTTTTTTTATTCCGCTCACACAGTTCTTCAAAACTCACGATATCTTTGTGTGACTACAATGTATTACATTAAAATGTAAAATTCAGTGCTACACTTGAAGCACTGCCAAACCAGAAAATACAATTATTTTACAAACCGATGCAACAAAGTGTACTGTGTATATTTACCCGTCTATGTGAGTAAAAAGACAACCTAAATAACCGTGCTGTGTGTGTTCTTCCCCACACAGATGAACACAGGACACTCTGGATGATGCATTTGCTCTCCGTCTTTGCTTCCCCCGTACACCAGGTATGCATGAATAGTATTTCTCGAGCGCTTTAAAGTAAATGCAAGGTGTTCTTTCTCTTTGTGTCATTTTCCTCTCTTCTCATGGCAACCAACCCGTAGTAGCAAAATAACTTGTTAGCGGTTTGATATTGTCACAAGCAGAGAGCAATTTCATTGTTGGCATTAAACTCAAATCTACAGATCGCTGAAGTGGTAATTTTGCATACTTACTGTTATAACAGCTGTTGGTTATCTGTGTGAATGCTTTGGAGTTTGATGATAATGTCAACAATCTCACTTATAACCCCAACCTTCATAAACAAGACTCATCTTTGACTGGTTCTCTCTAAAGGGCACTGCTTTGGAAAAAAAAAAAAAAAAAAAAAAAAAAAAGACACATTAAACTTGCATGTCAAGACTTGTGTCCACATTAATATCCACTTTTATCCTGTGAGGTGGGATCTCTGGATCTGTCAGCCAGCAGATCTGTGGTTCACACCAGCAGGGGAGCTGCACCATAAGGTGCAGGCCTCTCCAAAGGGAGGTCCAGTGGCAGTCAAAGGCAGGGCTTTAGGATGCTCTCGGTTGGGTAGATCAAAGGCCTGTAGCTAAAGGAGCTCTGCAGGCCCTCTGCAGGGGTGGTGATGGGTTAGGAGATAGGGTTTTGGAGGAGGCATAAAGGTCTTAATCAGGGAGCCTTTAAATTTGCAATGAAGGCTGAGCCTTTTTTTTTTATATACAGTTTCTCACATTGTTCATCTCAAGTTTTCATCTATTTTCTTTTTCTTTACAAAATAACAAAGCAAACAAAACCGATTGTTGGGATCAGCTTGGGACATCCCTAGTATTTACAACAATGACTCTATAACTGTTTAACTTTTTGTAATATGGTAATGGCTGAACATACAATGTCTTTCAGTGAATTGCCAACTACTACTAACAGAAAGCCCTTCTCTTTGTTTGTTGTGTTTTGATCTCTAATTCACAGGCATAACGTAGCAAAAACATCCATGTTAACATATGTTTGAAGGGTCCTGCACATAATAATAATGTAAAAGCTATTGAATTAAATTACAAACACTAATGCTGCCAAGAAATCTTCAGTAGATTATATTGCTTCTGTGAGGAACCCTGAGAAAGCCTGTGAGAACACAGAGAGGTGTTGCAAAGACCCTACTGCTCTGAGTTATCCAGGAACAGCTGCATCCACTAAGCCATTGTGCAGTCCCACAGCATATCATATTGAATAGTTACTCTTATGGAACCTGGAGGGCACTTAGTTTTACCTCTATTATCCTGTTTTTCCTAAGAAAGACGGACTTGCAGACCTCCCACACACAGAAATGTGACAAATGTCAGCAGTAGTTTATTGCAGCCGTGTTGCCTGGTGGCTCGGCTTACCGGGAGATTTGTATATCTGGGTTTTATTTTTGGGTTGGAGATTTTATGGAGAAGAAGGTTGTTCAAAGGTTGCTTCTGTATTTTATCTCCTTCCAGAGTAATTGGTTTAGAAAATTAGTTTGTCCACAGCCCAGGTTTAATTGGAATTAAGCACAAACATATGGAATGGTGAACCGCTCGTGCTGTTAGATTAACTGAGTCTATAAATGTCTGCCGAGGTAATCTCATTAAAAAAAAAAAAAGTGTGGATTTGCGCAAGTGTGTGTAAGCGCCGATATGCGAGTCTGCCTTTGCTGGCTAGAAGTTGCTGTGTGTACACATCAGTGTAAATTAACCCGTTCCACAGAAGGTCAGTGGAAACATTTAATTAGCATGAGGACAGACCTAATTTTTCTTCATACCTGCTAATGTCTGGAAGTGTCTATCATGTGGATGCCTTCTCAAGAGAGCCATGAAATATATTACCTGTTAATGTGATCTGAATTGCTCATTTAAGGCTCAGCCACGGATCAGGAAGTGAGTAAAAGCGCGCAGAGTCGTTGTTGTGAGAAAATGCGATAAATTAATCACACCAGATGTTCACATTTATTTCTGATGCCCCTACCTTCTTGTGAGTCTCTAATTAACACTGTTGATCCCTGTGTGTTGCTAAATTAAATCAGAAAAGATCCAAGGGCCTGTTATTGATAATGGGCTTCAATTAATTGAGTGCTCTTGAAGCATCAATCCTGCCTCAGTGGCAAGCACCTGTTTGAGTAATTAAGCATCTTATGCATTCAGTGAGAGGCACAGCTCCCCTTCTAACTGCATTACAGATAAGAAGTAAATATTGTGGACCCTGCAGGTCGGATCACTGCCTTTTAAGGGACAAAAAAAAAAAATCATAACTAGAAGATGAAGTTGTATTGAAAACCTGAAATATCAATTGACTTCAACCCCACCGTTTCACACATATTGCGTTTTACTTGCTTTAGCAGGTTGCAAAAAAATGCATTAGCTAGTGACATCAGTGAACTTGCTACTAATTCAACAAGGCACAGATGCCCTCGGCCCTCACAGAAAGAAACCCAAGTTTACCATGTTTTCCACATGCTTACCGCATTTCAATATATGATAACGGAGAAATATGTGCAACGTTTTTCACATGGGAATCTACATGGACTTCAGACAATACACCAGCGGTCTCCAACCTTTTTCACTCTAAAAGCTACTTAAAATAAAAGTGTCCAAGAGCTGCTCATGCTTAGTAAAATGTATTCAATTAGCTGAGGTCCACCCAAACCAGCTGAATCCTGTTCTCTTATGTGAACAATAACAAATGAATACTCAACAAGTAGATAGTGGCTCCTGGTTGGAGACCCCTGAAATGAAGATATTCCAAAATCCCACGTTTCCCATGGGCAACATACATCTTTCAAATGTGCACAATCACATGCGCATGTGAACACGAGTTTTTGCAAAAGGGACATTTATTTGTTTTTTCTGTAAGAGGTGGTGAGGTCACTAACAGGAAAAATCAACCCAAGGAAAACCAAACAACCTTAGGTTGAAGGAAATTACGTAAGTCATTTGCTGTTCTTTTAGAACAGCATGTACACATATACTTTATTATTGTTGAAGTTAACAAATTCAGAAGAGGGCCACTGTATTCAAAACCAAGATACCACTTCTTCTATTGGGCAACAAAAAACATCCACCGCAGGAGGAGCATAAATGTCATCCAGTGCATCACATGTTGACTGCTGCTGGTGTGGCAGTTGATATGACTTTGTAAAACTTTACTCTTTGTAAAAAAAAATTTTTTTAAATTCATGACACAATAGCATATATCAATATCAAACTGGCTTTGCGGCATATCTTCATAAATGTATCTATACTGTATAGTTCCATAAGGGCCAGCAGAAAATGCCTGTTCTTGTCAGCTGCTCACTTTCTGCAAAGTTTTATAATACAGCTTACCTGCAGGCATTATTTACACGGTGTGATAACTTGATACATGACTCAAACAGAGATATCTGAGGTTAATGTCAATACTCTGTTCTCTGCAGCTGTGAACCATTTGGAGAGGCAACGCAGTGGCCTGAATCACCATCCCAAAGCTCAGGAGACGGTGAGTGTCTCCGTGTTAGACAGTTTATTGCAGGCCGGTTGGAGGACGGATTGGGATGTAACAGTGTCATATTACGGCGGGTTTGGAACACGGGGGAAGGAGGGAGCGCTCACTGCACCAACTGACTACAGAGGGCTCTCCTTCGGGGTTGTCACGAGAAGAAACAAGGAAAGGTGAGGGACGGAGAACAATAAAGTCAGGAAAGAGGAGACAAAGTACTGTGAGCACGAAAGTACAGAGCTGAAGTTATGTAGGATAAAAGTACACAGTAAAGGAAGGACAGCAGGAAGACAGTGAATCCAAAACAAGAAAAATAAAAAAAATTAAAATTTCTTGAGGCTGATTGAAATTTCAGTGACTCAAACATCTCTTGGAGGCAAAGCTGCTCTGAAAGTAGAAACAATCTCAAGGGGTGGAGCGAGAAATTATTTTTTTCTGAATGAGCAATGTGAGACTGACGCCAGATTAAAAAGGCACGAGTTGATGCGAACTTGATGTGATCCACAATGCTTCCGAATGAAGTTTCACCCAATCTAATAAAACAAAAAGCACTGAGAGATGACGGCTGGGTAGAAAAGAGGGACAAGAAGAGTGCAGCAAATCTGTCAGGAAACAACTGGAAAAAAAAGGGGAGGACATGGACAAACAGGATGGGGCCTTGGGGATGGACAGTGAAGTGGATGAGTGAATAACTAGTGAGGACAGAAAGGAGGGAGGGAGTGGCAAGAGAGGAGGGTAAAGGAGAGGAGCAGGGTAAAGGAGAGGAGAAGGGGGAGAAGTAGAGGGACGAGTGGAGGGCTCGTAGAGCTGGGTTGAGGCTCTGGGGACACGGGAGTGAAGAGGCTGAGAGAGACACGGGTGTAGCTGCAGGGATGGTTGCTCCATTGCGCAGGATGTGCTAGAAAAGAAGTCACTCTGTGAGCTCTGGGGCCGGAAATCCAGTGCGTGTGTGCGTGTGTGCGCGTGTGCGTGTGCGTGTGCGTGTGTGTGTGTGTGTGTGTGTCAGTCCAGGCAGGGAGACTGTATTTGCCCTGTCATTGAAGCTCCCAGGCCAGCCACCAGTGCATGGTTCCATGGCAAACGACCCTGAAGGAAAGCGCTGCGTTTGGATTTGTTCTCCGCGTGTTCAGCGTGTGTGCATTTCTGCAAGTGTGTTGTGTGTTTTTATTTTTTTCTTCGCCCAGTATACAACTGTAGCCGCTCTTCAAAAGCAATTACTGAAGCTCAAGTATGCAGTGTTTGTTTTCCATGAAAGTGACCTGCCACTCAGGATTTCAATTATCAACCTCTCTGCCTGTGAACCTGAGCTTACACACAGAAGAATACCATCCGGCGTCTTGCACAGATAAGGTAGCAGACGCCACCCCTGGCCACAATGGATATGACTGTATCTAACGAGATAACAACACCATTAAAACATTGAAGTGTTCCCAGAGAGTTGCTGTTATCGTCCGCCAGGGGAGTTGTCATCTTTGTCTGAGGTAGCAACAAGCAATAGCAAACAAAGGGAAAAATAGTTTGTTAAATATTTCTAACTCATGAACTTCTTTAATATTACCACTCTTTGTCTTTGTTTTTGTCCTATTATGAGGACATGGACATGTAGAGGATTATGTCTGGTTTGCACTGCTTTATCCTGGAAAAAGGGGATTTCTGCTTTGTTGCTTTAAAGTTCCTCCTGTTGTTTTTAGTTCAAGCTTTTTTTGTTTGTCTTTTGTTTCACCTTCTCTTTATCCAAATCGGGGATCTAAGGGTATTAAGTGTCCAATTGTAAAGCACCCTGAGATTGAAAGTGTAATACTGGACTGTGTGAATCACATTCACGCAGTGAGTTGAACAAAAAAGACCGTCAGTGTCTCAATGTCGCACTTGTTCAACAGCAGATCTCAACCAATGCAAATAGATGAATATATGCGACATTGTGTGAAGAATTTTAATTAAAGCACATCTGCGAGCAGCACCTTTTCAAGCATGTAGTGTGCATTTAAATATCAGATATACCTGTGTTAAAGGAGCGAAAACAAGAACACTACAAGCATTCTTCTTCAAAAACTGATTACAGCTAGCTGCCTTATAGTACTTGAAGTCGGCTACATTTTTCAGGAAATGGTAATGATGCCAATTAGCAGTTTAGCTATTAATTACATGCACACACAAACACGGGGATAAACAAGTGGAGCTGGGTTGTAAGTCCTAACTAAGGGTCTTCTGCAAACAAATTGTTTTGCTGTGAACTGAGTGTAGCAGTCGTTTAGTCATTAGACAGTCATTTGTCACAGTAAGGTCACGGGTGGACCAGTTGAGCAGACAAATGTTCTATGAAATGGCCTTTGGTACAACACAGAGCCTCGATCAGCGTCTCAGACAAACGGTTAAAATGTAGAAAAAAAGATTGCGGATGAGCAAGTTGTTAAAGAAATGAAGCAAACAAACTGCAGAATTAGTATCATGAGTAATAAGCAGCCATCGCCTTCCACCCAGCTGCAAGTAATTCACTTGAAGTGTGGTGACTAATTCATATGAAATGGTATCCATCACTGAGCCATGCCGCACACTTGAATAATGCAACTGTTTTGCATGATAATGAGTGAGGCCAGGGATCGCACTTCACTCTCCCACAAACTAAATATCTAATGTTACATAAAGAATGTAAAACACTTGGACTATATGGTGCATTTAATTACAGCAGCAGCCTGATGTAGGCCTCCTTAGCAAAATCCATATTTTTAATCCACCGTCACTCTTTGTGGTACAAACTGCATTATTTTGTTCAAGAATGTATTCTTTCAGTTTCCGAAATTGATTGAATTTGGAAAACAAACTGTCTCCATCTCTTACACTCGAACTGAAGCCCCGTTGTTGTTGTTGATACTCTGAAAAGAAAAACGGAAAAAAACGACACTGTGTGCTGACTTCAAATGAAAACATTAACAGAGAGCTGGGAGGAAATTTGGGGATGTGGATGTACTGAGAAATTCAGTGCTTGTAACTTTAATTTATGCCACATCATAGCTTTTTAAAGATTTTTTTTTTGACTAATGGAACTTTTTAATAGTTCTAAGAACTGTTGTTGGAAGTACTACATTTTTTGGTGACTAGTTCTTAGGACTCTGTTTTGAAGGACTCTTGTAGCTCATACTTCAGATCCTTTCACAGCACAAGAGGAACTCTAGTGGTTGGTTCACTACTTTACCTTGCCATCAGACAGCCCTTTCTCACAGAGGAACTGAAGCTAATGCATTGCTTTCTTCAAAGCCACCCGACTCCCTTGAGAAAAACTGTAATTTAACCTTGCAGAACACAAGAGTTGCCGGTCTACTGCTGCCTCGATTGGTTAGTCATTTTCTGTTGTTGTGAGGATTCAGTGGTTTTTGATCAAGTCATTTCAGATGCAAACTAACAAAATAAGTTGTTGTTGTTGTTGTAGTATGTTGTGCAGAAGAAGCATCGTCGACTGTTGCCCAGCTTTCGTCACTCTGGCGTTCCTATTGGTGATGCAAACAAATAAAGCCCTTGAAGGTATTTAGTTCTTGGTGAGGTCCCCAGTGGGTAGTTACTCTCAGGGAGTCCCCAGAACTGGCAGTTCGTAAACTGTAAGCCCACTATTTTGCTTAAATGATTATTTAAATGCTGGATATTGAAATTGTGTTATATTTTAAATGCCTAAGCTTATTTTTACACCGTCTAAAAGGATAATAACTTAAAAAGCAACTTATACAATCTGTGCTTGAAGGGTTTTGGTTTCACGTAGAGCCAGTGTTAACATCAAGGTTTAATTACTAAGAGGAAAAACTGAAGCAAGGAAATCTCAAACATTTTATAAAGCTATAGCGAGTGTGAACCCTGACAAGGAGACCACTCACAGCAGGAGGATATACTGTACGTGACAATGGATGACAATAAATCTCAGCCCTCAGGTGCAAACACTCAATCTAATTATGGAGAAAATTGTAAATAACAAAAACTGAATTGGCAGCCTTGCCATGCATCATGCCAGCAGGCATCATGGGCAGCAATGGGACGACAACGAGATGGAAGCTCACCTCAAGAGGAAGCTATTGGTCCCTGCTAGCAGCAGTGACACCTGTAACATAGGTGCTAAAACAGAAAGGTCAGCAGCATCCATCCATACTGCTCCGGTTCTCTGAGGAAATCTTGTGGGATGAGCTTGAAAACAATAACACGGTCTGATAACTTGCCTGAGGCAGCTGTTGGTGTCGTTACTCCTTTTGGATCTTGGAATTAGAGCACTCTCCATAGTCAGCGACTTATGGTAGAATAGTGACTCAATGATGCAAATAGGTCCTGTGGTAGTGAGATGCTAATAATGAGTGCCAAGGGCAGTGTCAGCCAATATATCAGGGATACAGTTGCAACTTGTGTTTTGATGGTACGAAATGACCATGACATATGAAGCAGAAAAGAGTGCTTATTTTTCCCAAAGGACAATATTGTGTGAAGGCCACCTTGCTTTCTACTTAGGATGTATATTTTCTTACTGTTGCTTTTTATACACAGAAACCTTTGTGTCAGCAATTCAGAACCGCTGTTTGTTGGGCACAGCAGAAGCCAAATAAAGACGCTCGCATTGCAGATGCGGCCATCTATGTCGTGTGCTGTTAGAAACTACATCGACATTTGTCAACTAGGACTTTATATGAACAACCAATAAATATGTCACATAAATCTCATTTTATTCAGGCTGGTATTATGAAATATTCCAGAAACCTATGTGAGGATCAGTTTCCTATTTAAAAAAAATCAGGCAGAAGAAGGGTAGCGCGGTGTACCCAGAACCAAACTCACTGCATGAATATATGGGACTGGTTACGCTCCATAGGGAATTTTTCGCAGTTGTTTCATCCTACTGGGCGTAGACCTTAGGTTCATTTTAATCAATTAGCATGAGCCGAAACCAGCCAACACTCTTGCACCACTGCAGCTACCTAGAGCCTGTGTCACAGTCTATTTTTTAAATTATGTTTAATGGGATGATGCTTTTTTTTTTCTTTTTTTTTTTTCTTTTTAACACTGAATGCCCTGCAGTTTTTTTTGTTTTCTTTGGGTGGGGTGGGAGGGCGGGAGAGGGGGGGGGGGGGGGGGGGCTGAGCAAACGGCTATTCGAGCAGTGTATCCAGACTGTAATCCCTGTGAAGACAAGCCGTGAGCATTTTTGTAGTGGAGCCAGGCTCCAAGACTAGCATTTTATATGTAGAAAATGCTGCTACATGACACTAGAATATAGCAAACTAATGTCCTTGTAATTGATACAGTTTTGATTAATGCAAAAGATAACCTGGGGCCACTGCTATGTGTGTAAAGGGAACATTAAGAAAGCTTTTGTTTTTAGATATAGCTCCTCATGTACGACACAGTTTGGACTTGTCATTCTTTTTTGAGAATAGTGTTCAAAGTTGCTTAAGTGCCTTGGTCACAGAGAGGGCTTTGTGAGTAGCTAGGCAGTCGTTCAGTTGGTCATTCTGTCGGCTAGAGAGCTGGCAAATCAGTAGCTGCAGCACATTGAGCTGCGCTAGTTGTCAATCCAGGCTCGTCCTTTGCCCTCTGGTCAAACTGTTGAGCTGGCAGAGTGGAAATATAGAATCTGACAACTCGCATTACACAGGACAGTGGAGGGACTGTTCAGTTATCTCTTCCCAGCAAGATCGGGTGGAAACAGAGAGGCAGATATGAAAAAAAAGCAAATAGAAGTGACGCTGTGAGCTGAGCTGGGGAACATGTAAAGTGAACCCCATTCACACAAACTTTATGACAGTGACCGAGCGTCATTTAACTTTTGTGGCAAACTCCATCCAAGCACAAAGGCATTTCGAAGGAGAATTTAAGTATCTGTGGCAATCTTTCTAAATTCTAACAAAGTTAAATTATTTTTCTGTTTTGTTCTGTTTAATACTGTTAGGGGCCATCCGAGCCACATTAGTTTAACCATCACACAATAACATCCGGGAGCTTTTTGATGTGTCCCAAGTTAATTCAGCGGCATCATAGTGACCCTGGACTTTGTATGAAGCAGCTACAAACACTTCCATGTGAAACAAAGATAAATCCTCTAATCCACTTAAACATACGAGTCATTTGTTCCTATCCTCATGCATGACTCAAAGGAGTGTTTCCTAAATTAGTGCCCCCGGTGAGTTTTAGGCCCAAGAACCACATGGTTTAAATTTGGGAAAAATAATGATTTGGGTTAAAATGATTGCTTGAAACATGTTGTGCGATAATGGCACTACTTTCTTAAAATTGGTTTTCACGGAAACAGTAAACACGGTTTTGAAAAACTGTCCCAACTGGTGGTTAGAAATGTGAATTGAACAGCGGTCTCCTGCACCCAGGGACCTCGCACTGTATAGAGGTCATCTGAACTGCGTCACTTCTCCAGGACACCACATTGTCGTTATTTATACGAGAGTTATGTAACTTTAAAACTTAAATGTGGGTGGTAATAAGCTTCTTTTTGGGGGAGAGGGGGACAGTCTCTTAAGCAAAGATGTTTGAAGACGCTGCGACGGATTAGGAGTCAGCACAGCCATATGTACGTTTTACACTCTGACCTTGTATACTTGTACTGCGTGGGTGCGTGCGTGCGTGCGTGCGTGCGTGCATGCGTTTGTCAGGGACACACAGTATGTATTTCACTACCCAGGGTCACTTTGCCTCGAGGTGCCGCTTGTATTTTTATTTTTTATTTTCCCAGGCTCACACTCTACTTAAGCTCTGAACCAATTTAACACAGACCGGGAATGTAGAGAGAAGCTTGACAGAGTCACTCAAATCCCCGTCTGCACTATATTGGGGGCATAGCAAGAGAAAAATGAGGGTGAAAGATAGAGGAGAGGAAAGCGGTCCGTAAGGAAAGGAGTACATGGCAAAATAAATGGATCTGCATGGAATGTATTTCTGTCTTTTCTAAAAGGCAGTAAAAAATGTCGCCGAGCAAAATGTAAACAAATTACTTGATTGGTTTCTAAAATGCTTTTGCAGTGGAAGACATATATAATCTCAGTTGTTAGTAACAGGAACCCGTCTTTGACAAAAACACATTAGATAGGCAAAGTTTCTAAAGTTGGGACCCGGAGCTCTGGCAGCCATATGTATTTCCCTTTCAGCCATTAAACAGATGAAAGGATTATGAATTGAAGGGGATTGGCCAGATGAGTTCCTTTGTCACTTTCTTATTCCTCACTTGTTCAGAGGCTTTTGTCAACAGCGTTTAAAAAGGGTTATGAACAGTAATAAAAAAATGACCATGTAAATGATGAGCTCCAAATATTATGCTGTGCCACGTCCTAATTCTACAAGAGACCAGACAGAATGACTTTCCCAGAACAATATCAAGATTAGAGATTTACCTGAAAAACAGAGGAAACAAGTTGGTTTGTAAGTTTTAGACGTAGAAATAGAAATGAAGAAATTGAGTTCCAAATACTAATACCATCTCCACTTGATTACTCATATATCACATTTCAATTATGAGTGCGCTCATATGCTACAAGCTGGGCAACACACGTCCAAAGCTAAAGCCGCGCAACCGATCCAAGAGGCCCATTGTGGTGCGGCAGAGTACAGCTCAGCACTGAAAAGGCAAAGTGATAGCCGGTGCCAGTGTTGTGACAAGCATGTCAAAATATCTTAGGCATGAATAAATCCTCTTTCAGAGGAGATTATTTTGTTTTTTGTCATGACAGAAGTGTGTGTCTTCATTCCTGTGAATGTGTGCACATCTGAACGTGCAATTTAGTGTTGTATTTTACAAATAGTTCAAGAAGAGGCAGTCAGTGCTAGAGAGGTGAAGAATAAAAGAGCAAAAAAACAGAGTGCAGCCCGAGAAGAACAGTGAAAGCTTCTGCAGTTTCAATTACGGAAAACATGAAAGATGGAGCTGATAATCAGACGTAATAGTCCTAGGATACACAGTACGAAGAGAAGGACTACTGTTAATAAAGACAAGTGAACTTTTATCCCGAGCTTGCCAGGAGTTGAACCGTCTGATCCATAGTCAGACACATTATTCAACGTAACAGTGGCCCAACACACAGCATAGTAGTTCTGCATGGCAAGATATATGCCATCCAAACATTCATAGAAGCAAGAGCAATATTTTTGATTTAAGTATGAGGTCATTTGAAAAGGTTGAATCAGAGTTCATGGATGATTTATTTTTAAGTGTAAGGTATAAAAAAAATGTCCATGGAATAATTAGCCATCTTTGAAACATCAGAGAGAAAAAAATTGTCTGCATTTTTGTTTGCTGTTCAACCCAAACATTTGTCAATGTTTTTATCTTTATAAAATCAAAGTAGTACCAAACGTTAGATCTCAACCGATTTACATGATGACAGATTTTTAGCGGCCGATATTTGTCTCTCACAGAAACATCTGTATCTGCGTATATGTTGCCGGACATTAAAACTACTTTTTATAGAAGATAATGCAGAACAAGATGCATGGGGTGAAATTGTTTCACTTGTCTTTTCTTTTTTCCTTTATAGTATATTTATAATTATTACCTTCCCAGTAACATTCCCTGTTTTAATGCCTTGATTTAATTTCCAACAATAATTTGTGTCGTTAAACTGTAAAATAATTGGTCTGTAATAAATGTATTTGTCAGAAATGTATGATAATTACATTTCGGTTAATATATCGATGTCAGAATTTTTTTACTTCCTAATATCGATATCGGCTCAAAAAAAAAAAATCCAGTATTGGCTCATCTCATTGTACCAACCGCTGCAGGTGTAGCCTGATTCGACATGCAGGCTGTTGCCGCATCCATGGCTGGTAGGAAAGCATCATGCTTTTGGTGCAGTATCCTTGACAATGTCCCACTACCACAACAATGGAGGGACGTCAGTGGCCAAAAGAGAGCTTTCTATTTTCATAGGGGAGACTGATGTTTATGAGGCAAGGGACCAGAGTTGGACCAGGAGACATCTCTATCTGGAACAGGGCATCCATTTCAAACAGCAAATACTTCCACCGTAATGAATCTGTGGGGAGGAAATCAACTTAATGAGGCAAGACCCACGTGACCGCTGAGAAGAGAAAACCAGGAGAAAGGTGTTGGGTGAAAAAAAAAAAAAAAAAAAAAAAAAAAGGGGAATAGTTGGACTGCTCGTTAATAAGCCCACTGTAACAAATAAAGGGCTGTCAGGGGAAGCCTGTAGGGTGTTAGGTGTGTTTGTGTGTATGAGCGCACAAGTCACACCTGGTATCCTGCCTGGTTTTTGTTCTTGTTAACCTAACAGAGTGTTGGACGGCAACTTCTGATGCAGTGATACATTCTGTGACCCGGCTAACTTTACACGCCTGCTGAAACAGTTCGGTCAAATTGTCAGAATTTATTGTGCTGTTGTGGTGCAGAGCTCAATGGAGTCATTTAACAAGCTCCAACTGAATAAATGTAAAATTTAATTTTACATGAATTGACCAGTCTGCGCAACTCGAGCATGTCATGCTCGAATTACACATGCATTGTCATTGACAGGACAAACCCTGAAGAGATCAGCACCAGAGTCACGAAAGATACCCATGTAACTGCCATAAACTAATTGGTTTTCAGGTTAGCTGCGTTGTTATGAGATTGTAAAAATACCATGAACTAATTTAAACAGAGTTATATCAGAATTCAACCCACTTTTGTGAAAATGCAGTTATTTTATGCCCATAAAAGTGCTTCAGTTTTTTAAGGAAGTGTTTGTGAAACCACACAAAACTGTTTAGTCATTTAAATGCTTTGAATATTGGCACAAAAGAGAGCCTGAAGCAAACAAAAACAGAGATCATGAAAACCCTGCAAGTACAAACACACGGTTGGTACATTTGCCATCTTCAAAAGCATTGAGTTGTGACCTTGTATAACCTCTGTTTACACTAAGTTTGCAGGGCTTGAACTCGAGCCAAAGTCGATCCTCCTTATGAGAGCCGTATGTTTGTGTGACCGAGTTAATGGCCGCAATCACAGGAGGGGGCAGAGGGTTAGCGAGCAATAAGATGGACGTTGGAGGCAGAACGCTGCCATGGACTGCAGAGAGAAGAGCGGGAAAGACGAGAGGGGGCAGCTTTGATGGCTCATGCAATAACCACAACTGCCACTGAATGAGCCGGGATGATAAACAGTAATCAGAGAGGTTGAGGCAGCTCCTAAAAGTCAGAGACGCAGCAAACATGGATGGATGATGAAATGGAGGGATATATATGGAGGAGAAGACAAAGAGTTCATTACGTCAAGAGCACCGTACCTCATGCTTACTGAAATTTGGCAACAGTTTTTGGTTCCCAAGAAGACTGATGATGGCTGAAACGTCAATCAATCAGGGTCCTTACAAAGATACTTATATATTGGATGGATAAAATTAAGTCAGGTGATTATTTTGAGCATTGATTAATCCTAAATTCATTTTTCATCTCATCTAAAACATTATTTATATATATAATATATTATATATATTATATTATATATATTATTTGCATTATTATTAAATAGTTATAGTCACAAGACAGAAGACCAAACCAAGAGAACGCTTTCTTTTTCTTTTGCTTAAAAAAATAATCTAAACAAGTATTCAAGTATCACAATAGTCACTAATTATTATTCTACTAATCAAATCGCTGAACAATTGACAAATTGTTACAGCTCTATGATCAACAATATTCTGGCTTGTTTCCAACCTGGGGTCAGGGTCCCCACAGGGAGTCACAGAATAAATCACAGATGATTAACAGCATAAAAATGCAGAAGGTTACAACATGTGACAAGCCGTGGCAAGTAGACTGCAAATGTATTCAACCCCCGACTTAACGGATGACTTGCTAAATGGATAGGTGGGTTGGTACCAGCCCACGGTGACATCACCTATTTGGCACTTTGGTCGTTGCCATCTTGGGGTTTTTTTTGGAGCCAGGAGTGACCATATTTGGATAAGCTTGAGAAGAGCGAGGGATGGATCTGACTAAGAACCTGAGGACAATGCACCCGCCCACCTATTGGATCGACCTGACTGCACCTGAGGCATGTCAATCAAACAATTCACGCCCCCAACCATACCTCTCTTTGAGGCGTAATATCGAATCGCTTATGGAATTAATTTCAGAAGAACCAGCAGAACAATGATCAGAAGGAGTAAATTTAACTAATTACACCTTAACAACATATTAACAAAGTGTTTAATAAGAGAAGTAGGCACTTTTTAAATGGGAGTCTATTGGAGCCAAAGTTTTTTTTTTTAAGGGAACACCTGGTGGCCCTCTGTGGTATTATACGTTAAGGCACTTCTGCTTTGGTTTCAATTTTCAGCCCCAGAGCTTTCGTCCATTTTTATAAACCGTCTATTATCAGTACCCTGTCTGAGCTGAAACATAGCCCACCATGACCCCGGGGAGACTCATCACTGATTTCGATCTGGACGCTGCAAACACATCACTTGTCTGATCCGGGAGTCAACAGGATCACAACCAAGTATCACCAGCATGACACTCCTCCCTAATGAAGTGGTCATGGCAGGATACATTAAAGACCCCCCCTGCTGAGAGCCCTACACAACCCAATCTCTTTGGACTGCCTTTGCTGGGAGCTTGGTACTCATCAGGAAGATGAAAGCGATTAATCAACTGTGTTCCCTCTTTTTCCAAATTGTTTCAGAGGGAAAGGGTGAAATCAAAGGCAGGGTCAGGAGTGGGTCGATTCACTCACCACAGCAGAAGTGGAGAGACAGGCGTGTGTGCTTGCAATGCAAATTTGACAAGTGATTGCTAAAATTAATGAGATTTTTAAATCTGTAAATGGAACTTCTTGTCTACATCATGCCTTTCTTGAAAGGATCATACATACTATTACAGGTTTCGGCATGCTTCTGCTTCCAAGTTTGTGCCAATTGTTCAAATGAATGAATAAAATAGGGGGGAAATATAACACAGATCACCATGCATGGTTAAGTCTGAAAAACATCAGTCAAGGGGTGGCACTGCCTCTCTATTAAAAGTTATTATCATTTTTATGGCATCAATTATTTAGCGAGAGGCGGTGTCATTTTTCACCTGGTGAAAAAAAAAAACAGACGACATCCTCAAAACCTGTTTTATGACTTTTAGCAATTAAAATCTAAATGGGTTATTAGGTTTGAGTACAGCCGCTATATCAATCTTTTTTATTGACAATGTGCCCCTTCTAAAGCCATTTGGGGTCAAATAACTTTTAACTTTGAAGCTGATGATCAATTTGGCATTTCTCGAGAAGACGGACTGACTTTCACTTGTGTGTGTTTCACATTTGTGGTTTCTGTGCTCATTCTTTTGCAGAGACTTTGTGAAGTGGATAGCTTAAGCTAGCTCAGTAATCTCAAAAAAGCGCCACGGTAAAAACAGAATTAAATTTATTGAAAAGGTACAATAATGAAAACCCATTTATCCTGTTTTGGTTTCCTAACACTGTTGTGCCTCTATTACTGGTATGTAATAGATATATATTTACTTTTGAATGTAGCATTTCATGCTTCCATTGTTATACTAATACCATGCCACTATTTGCACTCATTTTACATCTATATGGATTAAACTACCTGCCAAACAGTGTACATACAAAGAAACCAGTGACAGGGCAGAACAAAGAGCCCCATCCTGAGGGTTATAGCCAACTTTTATAACCTATATGCAATCACCTCTCCTGTCTGTCAAAAACCGCAAATCCTTTGCCAAACACTTTTGCGTGCACCAGTCCCATCGAGTCAGAAGCAGGCTAAAGCATCCTTCAAGCTGCATCAAAGAGAATATCTGGGTACCCATAGATAGCCCATTGGCAAACTCCTTCACCTCTACAACTACGTTCGCCTCAACCGCTCGATAGTAGTTTGAAACATTAAACTGTTTCCCCTTTTGTTTCACTCAACTGCCTGAGAAAAATGTAAATACAAATTCTAATAACAGCATTAAACTAAAGGACAGTCACACTTTCTCCTTGAAACAAGTCAATGTTTTCTCTGAATCTCTTAAAACACTTATGGAGTTACATGATACACAAAAATAAAACAACTCATTTTTAAAACGCATTTCCCAAAGTTTTCACATGGTAATCTACATATGCTTCAAACATTACACCATGAAAATGTTCCCAAACTACATATTTCCCATGGGCATAATATATGTTTCACAATCGCGTGTGTCATGCGGTCATGTTTGCACATGTCAAAGTCATGTGTTTTTTGCTGGAAGGAAATAGCAATATGAAAAAAAAACTGCATAACAATTTAAAAATAACATCACCAAAGATTTTAGTCTGTAAAACATCAACTATTAAAACTCAATTTTGTTGTAGTAGAATAACAGATGGTCACTAGGCTGCAGCCTTTCTGTTCACACTTTAGCTAGAAGCAACATTTGGTCCGAAGTCCAAAATGACCCGTTGGTGGAATCGTGACGAAGGAGGCTGTGAATATGTGCCAAACCCTTCAAAACTTTATGCATAACCAAAATCTTCAAGATCAGCTCTTAAGGTGGGAGCCAGGAAGGAAAGGTCAGCACAATAGAAATAGGGTGCCCTCTCTCTTTTTTCCACAGTGAAGAGTTTTTTCCCGGGCTGTGCAGAGTGAATCACAATAATCCAGATGATGAAACGAAAGCCTGCGTAACTACTTGCCAAATTTGACAGTGTGACTTCAGCCGTAGCCCTGAGCTGAAGAAAATAGACTTTCACAGCTGAGCTTTTAGATTTATCAAATTTTAAACCAAATAACCCCCCAACACACGCACGCACACACGCACACATACATACATTAGCTCTACGGACCTCAGAGATCCATTTATGTCTGTGAGGAGTGTTGGTCTGAGAACGAGAGTAAGAAACTTTTTTGGCATCAAGCATTTCAATTCTAGGCTCTCAAAAATGTCCACCAAAAATATTATGTGTGCATTGAGCAGAGAAAGCAACAACAGTTTTGAGTAAGTATATCGTTTTACGTCGGTTCGTACACATTTTCTATTTCACCGTGGACCTGAAACTTCAGCAGAGTGCACACATCAAATTTTGGGGAACAAAGAAAAGTAACAGGGAACTCAATCCAGCGTGATGGGGAGCTATGATTGTGTTGTCCTCCTGCTCTGGTTTTATCTGAGAGCGCCTGCTTGTGAAATACCGTCACAAAACAAGGAAAAGGGTTCAGTGTGGCTTGTTTTATAGTGGCCGATAGTGGTGTTTGGATGAGTTACACAGGCTTCAAACCAGGATGTGTTGTTACGTTCAAGTACTGAATTACACTGTAGGAAGCACTCGGGTAAACAACGTGGAATAAGGCCACTCGCAGACAAGCAGGGAAGCTTACAGTTCTGGAGACAACTTAACCACTGCACCCCCTCTTCAGTTCCTCTGCTGTGTCTCTGACCAAATAATGATTTTGAATAATGACTCGAGCCCTCCAATGACGTCTTTGTATGTCAGGTGCAATAATTACTTGCCATTTACACAGACACACACATGATTCCCATGACATCTGACTGATTTCCAACATTTTCCATCTCCTGCTGGTTTGCATTCAGACACCAAGTTTAAGCCTAATGTGCCGACTGAACATCCCTAATGTGGATTAGCTATGCATGGTGGTGCTTGCCAGGAATCCACGCCTCCCTAATGTGGTATGACTAAAAGGACTGCCATGTGTCTGCATTTGCGTTTTTGCACTGCGTTGACGTGAAACCGTGCACTCCAAACAACAATAGTTTTACTTTCTATTTTAACATCCACACCCCGAAGCCTTATAAAACATGTCTGATACTCATTTGACCTGGAAAACAACATTTAAAGACGGGAAGATGCCAACAGCTTCTCTGTACATACGTATGGAGTCACAAGTAAAAAAAAAAAAAAACGGTCAAATTCATATTTTTGTGTCTAAATACATAAAATTAGTTCCTAAAAAAGCCCCACCATGTCTGGTTACCTTTTAAATCGAAGTCATGATAAAGCAAGCCGGCTGCTTTTGGATAATAATGCTGACTGCTCGTGCTAATTTTGCAAATTATTTTAATGATTTACTATCCTCAGTAACCTACTGGTGATTTGTGAGTGCCAGGATATGGATGCAGTAGAGGTGAGGAGTACATCGGAGTTTAGACCGTGTATGTGGATGTGTATTATATGAATGCGTGACCACTGACTACATTATAGCACAGGAAGTTTAAATTCATGCATGAAATCACAGCAAGACAAGCCAGCCCAATGTTAGCACTGTTCTGACATCGATTTCCTCCTGAATGAAAACTCACCATTAAAATTCCACAATCAGATTCGATCATTACATTAACATGTAATGTGCCGCTCTAAAGGATTTGGATGCCAGTTTTTGTGATGAGGGCCAAGTTGGTATGCTTCCTTGTACTGATAAGAGCATGATTACTGGATGCAGACCACACAGCAGAGATGAATAAGCGCCTGATAACAAGTGCCGAGTGTCAGCATTCAGCTATTGTTTCCCCGACAATCTTTAACCTGAGCCACAGCCTTCAGCGCCTAACTACAGATTATTTCATCCCTTCATCTAAGCTGAATAGGTGGCTGACAGGAACAGCATGATTTCCACAGTGTGATGCTTGTGACTGAAGCTTGACAGCTGGTAACGTGGTACAAAAACAATTGTCTCGCTTGTCTGTACAACTCCATTTCTCTGTAAATGTTTCAGTGTCAAACCAAAGTGAAAGCTCCAGCATAGCCGTCAGATTGCTCAAACGTATGCCTCACATGTGAGGCCCAATTTTCACTTACAAAAAGCATCAAAAGCATCAACATATGTCGTACTTGGTGATGCAGCGAGATACAAGAGATACAGCAGCTCTGTGGCTCTTTTTGTTGTGTCGCAGCAGCAGCTGCAAAGAAGTGAACATTTTAACCTAAATGATGTTAATTTAGGCAAAATACTCCCCCCCCTTAAATCAGGTTTAAGAATAAAACTGTAACATTGATGTGTAATTTCACTTTTACAATTTTCAAACCACATGCCACATTTTTTTTAAATTAAGTGCTGAAGTTATTTCATATATCAAGATACTGCTATCAAATGTTTTTAAATGAGATTATAGGCGTGGTCAACATTTTAACTTCAATCAATCAACCGAAAAAAAAGATCACAAGTATTTAGTAGTACCACCAAAAGAAAAAAAAACAGTGCAGTGTTATTACTCACAACATTAAATTATCTTTTGTCTACTGGATCAAAAATTCAATGAGCCACCTCCACCAACCAAAAAAGACTGTTTACCTGCTAAAGTGGCAAAAATCTCTGGAGAACTTCTCCAACGGGTGTTTCCAACATTTTTAATCACACAAATACGTCAACTTACTCTCAAACAAAATGAATACAGAAGAGAAAAGTTTGAGCTGCCGTCGATCTTGAAGGCCAAATTTTGCTTCGTTTTCCAACTTCAATCGATTTACTTTGAAACAACACTGTTTAAACATCACAAAGGCAACTTTGCCTTTTCACTAGGTCTGCTTTGCTAAGGTCCCTGGCAAAAACATAGAGCGGCCATTGTTCCTGAAATACAGCTGAAGTGCAGAGTTGTGAGTTGAGAGCAACAGCATGCTGTTTGGCATCAAACTTTGTGCATGACGTTATTACAATTTTGACAACCTCCTGCACTAATTACAACATGGCAATAACATGCATAAGTCCTCTATGTCATCTATTAATTTTGAATATGTCAAATATTGGTGTACACTAAACTGGTTAAAATACTGTGGCTCATATTAAAAAAAAGAAAAACGAGTTGACCTTTTTATAGTGTGTAGCAGCACTCTGTAGTGTCAGTGTAGTGATGTGAACACTTGAATGGTACCTTTGAAGAAGCAGTCCTTGCTGTGTACCACATAGATCCGTCTCCTCTCCAGGCAGGCGGTGCGGTAAACCTCACAGTGGTTCTCGTAGAACCTGCCGTCTGAGCCGCACACCGGCACAAAGGAGGGCCGGCATTTTTCCTGGCAAACACACTCCGCACGGCCGGTTTCCGCCATCAGCACACACTGTCGACCCCGTCCGCAGTAGGTCCTCCGACAGGGGCCTCCGTCTGGGTCAGAAAGGGCTGAAGGGGCGAGAGAGAATCTGGCTTTTACATTTTTGAAGGGAGCAAGAATATACAAGTTCATAGAGTATTAAGAGACAACACAACTTTTACTGACTGAAACATTCACGAAGAAACTGATAGAGATCAGCTGAACCTGCACAATGCAAAAATAAAATACATTTGTCTCATCAGTACTAATCCCAAATTGTGGGCTGAGACTACGGTTTGCTTTCTCATAGATTTGTCCTGTTTGAAATAGGGCAGGACAGTATATTGATATTATATTGATATTGTGACGAGACAAGATATCGTCTTAGATTTTGGATTTAAAAATGTTGTGATATGGCACAAGTGTTGTCTTTTCCAAGAAATATTTTTGGTGGACAGGAAGCACTCCACCTAAATTTAAAAATATCAAATAGGAACTAGTGGGCCCTCTTTGCTACCTTAATTCATGAGAACCACAAAACAACTAAAATTATCACATAATTTTGGTAAATAAATCTTTTGAATGTTTAAAAGCATCTCCCTCTGTATGTTTTGAATACAGTAGAAAAAGCAGAAGAAATTCCTAAAATGTGCCATTAAGCGTTGCGCACTGGGGGAACAAAAATATATTTTGTATACATGTATACAAAATATATTTTTCGAAACATGTCCTTCTGTATGGAAAATCCATGCAAGACTAACATTCATTCTAATTTAGATTCATACCATGTTAGATATAAAAGTACAATAAAGCAAAGAAAACATATCACGTATAACACAGAAGTGTTATTTATACAGTACGCACCACAATTATAAAAAGCCTAGAACCAAACACCTATAATCCTGATTGCAGTTACAAAAACGGTGTTAACAAGGAGAAACCTCTCTACGAATCAAACAAGCTGGTGTCCTTATTAACACCTCTCAGCACTCATTCGCACATACATCTGCACAAGTGTACAGAGATTCTTAAAAGATATGCATACCTGAACGTGTAGAGGCGCTTTAAACGCAAGTAAAGCTCAACTTCTGCCTAACGCGCTCTAGCCTGTGTCAACACATTCACACACACACACACACACACACACACACACACACACACACACACACACACACACACACACACACACACACACACACACACACACACACACACACACACACGCACAAGCTCCAGCTGTTGGCGTACACACACGCATGCATACTTGCACACACGAGCACCTCCATCATTGCCCCTCACTCCCCGGGACACCTCACTTCTTCCCCGTGATTTAATCTATTTGCACTTAAAGCCAGTCAAAAAAGCTGCCGATCCAGCCAGATGCTCCACCTCGGATTGATCTAGGTTAGGTTAGGTTAGGTAGTTACTTTATTAATCCCCGAGGGGAATTTTTTTTCGCTACAGCAGCATACAGAAGCAATAACAATCTTTCCTGTCTGCATGAGCTTGACCTGAACCCTGCTCTCTTGTAGTGGCTTAGGGTTACAGCACTGAGAACTAGATGGTGTGAGCGATGGATTCGGTGCCTCTCGACACCAGCATGCAAATGTCAGTGGTGATAAATTAGACATAAAAATAATCTTGAAACTTTTCCCTGAGTTTACACATTATTCATGTGATCCTGAGAAAAACTCAATCAATATTAGCAAACATGAAGTACTCCTACACAGGCACCCACCGTGTTGAATGTATTGGCAGAGGAGCAACTCCACATTTTTGTTTAATTACAGATTAAAGATAGCTGCACTTTCAGAATATAAATTAATAAAAACGAGATGTGTAGTTAATGATAATGGCTTTTTGAGTCATTCCGATAGTTTGTTTGTTTTTTTGTGGATGTGTGAGGGTCAGCCCATTCACCCTTAGAGTGGATTGAACCTCTGAACTCCCACACACACTGTCCACGCTGCTTCAAAACATACAAATGTCAAAAAAAAAAATTGGTTGAAAGCTTGGAGTACCGTTGCCATTACAGGCTTGTGGCTGCGGTGTTAATCCTTCAAATTGTACTGTTCTGAGATTAAAAAAAAGAAAAAAGATGTCGTTTTGGTGTAAAACCAAAACTTACCCTAACAAACCCCGAATTGATCCTGCTGAGTTGTTTCTTCTTTTGAAATTTCAAGCATTTTGTCCGTTTCTTTTGTTTACCTTTCATGTTAACAAGCTCTGTTATTTGCTATGGAAATCACAGTAAACATTAAGGAGATGACTGTTGGCTGCAGCACTGAGAAGAAAATTGCGTGGCATGAATAAACTCAATGTCAAGACGGAGAGGAAAACAACATTATAAAACAATAAAAACACAACCATAATTCGGGCATCTTAAAAAAAAAATGTAAAAAAAATTGTATGCAGCAAAATCTAAAGTGGCTGCTGGTAACACTTCATTTCAGTTATGGGACACTGAAGGCTGTTTTTTTCTGTAATAAGAAAATAAATACACACCCCAGAGGGACTTAGTTGCCATTGTGCTCATGTTGTTTTGAGTTGAGTCAGTTAAGATGCTGAAGAGGGGTCAGCTCAATTATCCCTCTGTGGAATAAGGCTAAACAAAAAAACACTGGCTTAACTTAAAAGAGCCCAGTCCCCGCTGTCATAATCAAACTGCTGAAAACAGAAATTGAATTTACCTGGAGTATAATCATATCGCAACTCTCAGCATATTCAATAATAAAGGTAATGCGCTGTTGTCAGACGACAAAAGTCCCTTAATTGCATAAAGGCGATTTGAGGCACACACACAAATACACATGCAATAATATACTCGCACCCTCCTACACAGGTGGAGGTGAATGTAGGCAGGAAAGGATACACTCCTGTATTCAGTCACCTGTGCGCACACACACAGGGACAAATATAAACACACGGATCTGCTAAAATGACCGGTCCATCATTTAACAGCCAGAATGATTAATTAGCTAAACTTTTAAAATAATTATCAGCCCCCTCTCCATATGGGAAAGCAATATGAAGATGTCAAATCAGTCTTTTATCATAACATGATTGGTAGAATAATCAGTAACGAACATAACCAATATCTGCAACCCGACATCCCCCACGGGTATGTGCAGTCTGACCTGACTTGGTAGCTCTGACTCCTTCTTTATCATAATTAAGAATTAGGAAATCAAAGGAAGCTGTGGTCTGGGGGTCTGCCAGGTAACGAGCCCGAGGGGAACGCGAGGGTGACGGAGGAGGATGCCGGCAGTGAGACAGACTCAATTCCTTTTTATCCAGTTTACTAATTGTTGTGAGTGTCTCGGCGAAGCATCTGTGGGAAATGCAAAACAGCCTGGCTCCCTTGCGACCTTGCTGTTCATGTCAAGGTCGGGGACGATTACAAGATCGTTTGTATTCTCCGAGCGTGAGAGATTAAACGCTTAGCAACAACCGTCCAGTGGCAGCTACCCGCCGGTGGTGCTTCTTCTTCCTTCTTCTTCTTCTTCCTCCTCCTGTTGCCCCCCCCCTCCTCCCCCTCCCCACTCCATCAGCCCCTGTGCCCTGTTGTTCAGAGAAAAGCGTACACGACGAGCAGCCACTCAAACAACAGAAACAATAGCGCATAAAAGTTACTTTTACAATACACAAGCTGTCTGACATTTAGCTAAGTCCTTGTGCTCGTGTTCATCCTTGCTGTAAGTCCATTGTCTATCGCTCTCTTGGACCATGCTGGCCGCAATTGTGGCATGCTTAAGAGGCTAAAAGTGTCGTCTGATAATCCTCTCTGTCTAAGCTGCTGGCATGCTACTTATAAATGGCTTTTATAAGATCAGGCATTCTGTGGTGCCCAGACAATGCCGGGCTGACCAGCCAGTGCCGAGCCTCGCATCCCGTCTCTCCAGTTCTTTCTCCTTCATTCATATTAGGTCCTCTGTCTTCTTTCTCTTGCATGTGCTATCTCTCTCTGTCTCTTTGTCAACATTCATCTGATCTGGGCTTCAGAGAAATTGAGACCAGACATTGTCCACCATAATCAGAGATTTCCGGGACATGTTTTGCGAGGAACACTGTTGATAAATACATGTGAACATGAGGGAATTGGACGAAGAGTTAAGACCATTTTGGCTTATCGCTCTGACATTTTTCGACAGTCAAACATAAGTTTCCCCCCTTTATTCCTTTTTTATGAAAGCCTAAGTGGATGAGAACAGAACTGGAAGCACGACATGCTGCCTTTTTCATTTGTTGGGAGAAGCTACAATCTTGTCACTTCCAGCCCTTGTTGAATCATTGTGAGGAAGCTATTGGTGATTTAAATCCAGAGCGAGGCACACAGTGTGTATTCACGCAAAGTACAGCACACACACACACACACACACACACACACACAGGCAAAGATAGAGTTAGAATATGTCAGCGCACTCTGGAAGTGTTCATGTCTAAAACCCGCGTTCTATTTAGCAACTAAAATATGCCTCAATATATTTATACCTGGGGCTAGACTCTCAAGCTCCTCAAATCCCTTTAATATTTAAAGCCAATCGCAACAAATTTATTTATTTTGTGTTTAATCCAGCTCCAAAGAGGGTGAGTTTGTTGTTTTTGATATGTTCTCCTTGGAGACACGGAGGGACACTGTCGAGCTTCGAACTAATTAGGGTGGAAGAATATTTGCCCTGCTGATGTGGGACTCGCCGCCTGCAGCACTACCATGTTTTAAACTGCCCTGATCCCTGAAAATGTAGGCGCTGCAGTCCCAAACCCTGCAGGATATCATTCTGTGACATTTACAGAAACAGTGTTTTTTGTTTTTTTTTGCCAGCAGACAGTTTTTGTTACAGTAGATGTGGTTCAGCGCCAAAAGTAGCCCTCTGCGATCTTTTTATTTCACATGGGTTACAGTTATATAGCAAGCATGTAAATGGCATGAAGTACTTGTTAATGTGTATGTGTTTTGCAGCCGTAAGAAAAGCCCCATCACATCTGCTGATCCTACACATCATTCCATCTGCTGTGAAGCATCTGTAGATAATTAAATATTGAGACGTGCCGTCAAACACTGTCTCCCCTGAGCTGCGCAGTCAGACAAAGCACTGACATGCACAGTGAGCAGGAATATCAATGGACACCAGTGGCCCCTCAGTGCTAGGTGAGATACGCCGCAGCATACACGCGCACACGCGCACGCACACACACACGCACACACGCACACACACACACACACACACACACACACACACACACACACACACACACACAATAAGAACAAACTGTCGCTTTTGCTGCATTGTACCAAAAATGATGCTGTTTTTCTGAGCAAACAGAAGATGGAAACTCGAATGCAAACACCACAGGCAGAATGTACTGCATTACATCACGATCACAAAACTTAATCAGTAATGAATTGGATTCTGAGACTATGATTTGTCTGCCTATCATCAGGGAACCCGAAGTCCTGCAAGAACATGAATTCATGAAATGTTCAAAAACTGACGTTGGCCTCCGGCAAATACAGTTAACTTCTAGATTAAGAAGTAAATTTTTCTGAAATGGCAATATAGGGCTGCGACTAGTGAGTCATTTGATTTTTTTTTGGTATTAATTTGTTGGTTAATTATTTGAAATTATTTAAAATGATGTTTTCAAATGTCTATTTTTTTTATTTGACCAAAAGTCCAAATAACCCAAACTATCTAGTAAAGCAGTAACTCTTCATTTCAGTGGCTGAAATGTCATTCATTTTTCAGATATTTGGTCATTGAATTTCATAATCCATCTGATAGTTGTAGAGATTTTTCAGTCTAGACTAAAGTGGTGAACAGACAGACCAACAGACCGACAACCAAACAAAGCAGACAGAAGATCGACCTGACTTTGAAATATCTTCCTAACTCACTCCGGACTCCAGGGACGACTACAGCAACACCAAGACGTGAAGTAACTTGAGAAGATAATTCAATTTAATATTAACTTGCTACCAGAGCCATTTTTCTCCATTAAATGCTACAAATTACCCATTACCTCTATGACCTCTTTCATAATGGCAGGTTAGCCATTACCTCGGTGTTCACAGCATCTGACTGTGGACACTGAAGCCATCCCAGTCAGCCAACGTAACTATCAACGTAAAATAGGTTTTACTGTTGGGTGAAAGAATGTACTGCTGATGACTGATATCTTTAATTGGAGCTGCTACAGCAAATTTGAGCCGACACTGACAGACACACCAGGAAACTATAATTAGAAGCTGAAAACTACGCAATGTTTATAGAAGACAAAATCCATATAACTTAAAGGGTACTGCAGGCATAGACAAAATGGTTGCTTCAAAGATCCCTTTAAATAACCATAAGATGAATATATAATTTACAGTAACTATGCTAGTTTTTATCTTATTATCAAAAACACAAAAAAGTGACAATAAAAAGCAAACCTATTTACAAAAGAAAGAAATTAAACTTTTAATATCCGACACAAAATTAAACATAAAACCTAAATACACAAAAGGTGGTTCCTAAGAATTACCACAGCTATATATTAAATAAATCCCACCATAAAAGAAATGCCCCCACGCAGAATAAATACAACTACACATTCCCATAAGTATTTTAATTCCAACACAAAACTAACTTACTAAAGTTAACTTGAAAGCATAAAACAACACAAAATACTACAGCACCAATGTATGTCCAACTTAAAATGCAATGTGTCAACAAAAAATAGAAATCGGAAAAGGTGACTTATTCAGTCCCCACAAAATATAACCATAGTTCAACAAAATTGCTAATTCCCCATAACACAAACTAAATAGATACTATTTAACAAAAAAAAAACTAACCCTGCTTATCATGATGCCATATTCAGCAACCTGCATTTACTCAGCACATGGAAGTATAGGCTTACAAATATCCAATTTTTGAGGTTTATGAACTAGTATCAAGAACCAATCTCCTTTCATATCATCTTTATTCACACAGAAAAGAAAAAGCACAACACAAGACTTTCAACTGAACCCTGACTGCTTGGATGACATCACATAATCCCGACATTGGAGAAAGTTTCACTGATTTCTGAAGAGACTTGGCTGATAGTAAGACGTAGCTGATTAAGTGTACTTGTCAAGTCCCTTATTAAGACATGCTGACTCTGTTTTCCTCCCCGTCTTGATGTTTCTGTTGCTCGCTCTCCCCCTCGAGTCAGGATTATTGATTGAGGAGAATACAAATGGCAGAAGTAATCAAGTGAATAGACGGGCTGGTCACTGCTGCTGTTTATGAGGTCTCACAGTGTGATGGGACATGTATAATGCAGTTACTTCTTTAGCTATGATGAGGGTAAAATATGTAATTCCTTTTGCAACATCGTCTACTAACAGATTCTCATTCGTTAGTTTAGTTTAATCTGAGGACACTGCAGACTTAAATTTGAGATAGGAGACAAGCTACGGCACGCTTGCTTAAAAAATAAAGTGTAGGAACCTTATCATCGAGTGATAACGTTTTCTATGACGGACAGTGATGGTGCAGGGAGAAAGGTTGACTCGCCCTCCACAGAGCAGGTATATAGTTGGTCTGTGCCTCAGACAAAATGTCACGGGGCTCTTCTGGCCGGTTTGGCTGATAGGTCTGTATTGATCTCCTGATCCCCATGTATGTGCAGCCGCTCCACCGAGAGCCTCAGATCTCTTGAAAAGGCGACCTCGGAGAGCCGAGCGACCGCTGTTGATACTGTCTCTACCTGGGGCATGATCCCCTACATACCAGATCGTTGGGGATTTCTAGAGGGGTTTATGGGTAATTGTTTGTCCAGTGCAGGTCCAGAAGATAAAACATGATGGTTCACTGTGTGTGGCTTTTTTTTTTTTTTACATTTATTTTTGAGTCCATCTGACTGACTGAAGCAGTTTTGATACTTGCATTCTCAGCTGATATTGTGTGGCTGTATGTTAAAACCTTCAGTCCTTCACTCCAACTTATCATATGAAACTTTTTTTGCGCTGGATCAACTTTAAAATTTGGCTGTATTATTTAGTAAGTCAATGTTTTGCAACAACATGCTTTTCGCCCGACAGATGCACCATGGCAATAACTCACACTGGTCATAAGTTACGGCCACTTTTATAAAAAAAATAATCAATTATTTATCTCGACCCACTGAGCCTTTTTATAGGGTTGCAACAGGGGCTGAAGATTTTTTTATAAAAAATAATGTCAACAAAATTCATATGATTCTCAATCATTTTCGTGAATTTTAAGAATGACTAGAGTGTTAATACAAGAAAATAACAAAATTTGATTTAGGGATGACATGTTTGGGAAACATGGAGTGCGACTGCCCACAGAGTATGGAAATAAGAGCGGAGAAATAAAGGCGAAGTAAAATCGAGGAAGACATGAAGGCAAAAAAAAAAAAGAGCCGGTGAACCATCTGGGAGTACAAAGCTTTGACAGCACAGGGAAACGAGACGAGAGCAGAGCGAACAGAAATTCACACCAGGCAGCCGTCAGTCACCTGGTCGCATTGGTTAAAGTATGACGGGTATCTGTTTCTCAGTCTGTGGGCTGCCCACCCCAGAGGATTGAAAATGATTTGGGAGGGAGTCAAGGCTTTCTCTTGTGAAATAATGAATTTCTAATGCAGCCCCTGGGCTTTCTCCATTAACTACATATGGAAAAAAGCTGGCAGGTGGCAAAAAAATAATAATTGTTTACTGTAACTTAATAAACTGGATGAGCTCAAGTCAGAACCGCTCAAAAGTTTGCTATATTAACCTTTTGCAATTATTTTAAGGTTTCACTTAAGCGTTATCACTAGACTTTCACAGATCAGGTCACATACAGTATGTGCAACTGTTTAAATTACATATATATTTAAATAGGTGGAATGAAGCTATTTTAACTTTCATTGTGAAACACAAATTATTTCAAACCACTGACAATTATTTCCTTTTTTTAATTGGATTCAGAGTTTAATTAACATTGTATGTTAAGTTGTATGTAAGAATATGTTTTTGGCATCCATATTCATAGATTCAAACATTCATACAGCATTGATCCACACTGAATACAAACTAGCCTGAATGTCATACTTTGTTCACGCAAACAACTGACAATGTTATGCACGTGCTAGCTGCGCACCATCTGCTCCCAACTCCAGAGGCCTCCGAGTTCTCGAGTATCCTTAGTTGTTCCCTACCTGACTTTGTGTAGGAGTGTGTGTGCCAGAAGTGTTTTACACGTCTGCATGTGTCTGTAGTAGAAAAGTACACTTAAAAAAGCCCCACATCACTCCCTGTGATTGATCTCTGAGGCTCAGAGAAGCTGATTCACACTCTCTGCTTTATTCTTTACTGTAGTTTTACCACGGCTGCACCTACAACGAAGGCTATAGGTCTTGAGCATCAGTCCTCTTCAGCCGCCACACTCATATTTTCACATTAATGCTAACACGGCCAAGGATGAAATAAGCTCTCAAATGCATTTTTCTGCGGTACATTTGAGCAAGCATAAGATTGTGGGCAATATAATATCTGCTGTAAAAAAAAAAAAAAAAGATTCGCATCTCAACAGTCTGTAGTTTACAAATGGAAAATGTTTGAAAAGAGGTAAAACATTCCTCCTGTGTCCTGCATTCAAGTCTGCGGTGTAATGTGATCTCAATCTTCAAGGCTAAAGTTATATATATATATATTTTATCTCTGTGTTTGTTTCTGCAAATGTGTATGAGAAAGAAAAATGTGTGTGCTCCAGCGTGTGTAACAATCGTTCCTTATTATAACGTTTTTTTTCCATAGCTGTGAAGCTTCCTCATGTTATGCTCCCACTGCGCTCCATCTCTTTATTATCAACCACATCTTAATCCCTTTGATCCATCTTCCGCCTCATCTTGCTCTCACCTTTCACTATTTATCTCTCTATTTATACATCTCTCTACAGTATACACTGTATTTCTGCTGACACCACACCTGCACCTCCCTCGCCACAGGGCTCTGGGAGAACAGAGACCAAGCACCCACGATGGCCTCGTTCACAAAGCCAAGATGACTAATAACCCCCGCAGGGCAGTAGGCTGCAGAGTTGAGGCACAAAGGTGCCTCCTCTGTTGGGTGGGCTTCAGCTGCTTAATGCTCCTTTCACACAGGATAGTCTTCTGAGTCAAATCCTTTGTGTCCAGTTAGCGGGGAGAATATGTCTGACCACAACAGGATTGTTATCAAAGACCACCGAGTCATAACATAAAGAAAAGTCATTCTTTTTACTCAGACTTAAAAAGCGTAAAAGCATTCATTGTTCCACTCGTCTGTTGTGTATTTGATATATACTGATGGGGTTTATAATTACAGTTTATGCATTTTATATTTTACCCTGGCACTCAAGGAAAAATGGGACACAATTTAACAGAAATCATTAGTAGTAAAATGTTCTAACAGCACTTTGATTTCGATTTCTGACAACAGGGTCGCTTTACGGCACAGAAGCATAAGCTGGATACACAGACAGTACTAGTTGGGATGTTGTGTCATTTCATTGTATTATATTTCGGTATATACTCTTTCTGTTGGGTTCTCAGGCTATGATAAGCTTTAAAAGACAGTTTAGGTTTGATGGACAACATGCACTGCTGCAGGTAATCACTCTAACAACAGTTAATGCAAGAGGCTGCAGTCATTGAAGTAATTGTACGTCCTCTTTTCTGCCAGTGGCAATTAGAAAAAAAAAAACATTTGCTTTGAAACAACAGCATAAAGTTAAGGCATAACCAATGTGCAAGTCAAACCGTGATACTATTGATGAGATATCTGACTTTATGTTCGAGCACAGTTTTTGTAATCTAATTCCAATTATTTATGTAATATCTGCACATTGTATTAACACTATATTTAAGGTTAGGTAAGACAACAAATAGATGATTCAGGGTGGAGATCGAAACATTGTTGTAATTCATTTTAAAGTAATCAATTGTCGGTCAGACACAGCTGTTAAAGCAGAACACATTACACGCTCCACCACTCTGACCTCCACACAAAGGTGAAACAGGCTAGCAGCGTGCCGCATTGTTGCATCGTATGGCATTTGACATTTGATGCTTGTTCGATGCAGAAGAAGTGCATCAAGAAGCAGAAAAAGGTACAGTAGCTCGGATCTGCCCGTCCAAGAAGAAATTGGCTGCCTTTATTAAGCATCAGTGGTTGTTATCATATCATTGATGCACATGTCACTACTGCTAATGTCCAGCTGTGCACAGGGATGAATGAAGGCACACACATATACAATTTCCTGCATTTGGATCGCTGTATGTCCTGGTCATACAATAGATCATTAATAGAAGAATTGGAAATGTAAATATACTGTATCTACCAGGGACACTGGACTATGAATTTGCATTAAAGGTATATTCAAATCAGCAACTTCTACAACAGGGGGGGGGGGGGGGGGGGGAACACACAAAAAACATCATATCTGTGAAGATGAAAATGATTAAAAAATGGTACCTGAAAAATACATCATGTTTGAAACTACTATTTGCATTAGTCTTATCAAGAGGACGTTTATGTCTTGGCAGACATGTACGATTTTCAGAAGATTAAAATCCCCAAAGATCTGTGCTATTATTACAAATCACTGCGCATCCCCCAGGTAATATTAGTCCTGTGTGAGAGGAGCTTTTCACTTCATGTCTTCCTGAGCTTTGCACTTACACAGACTGTCGATGGAGGGGAGGATATACGCATGCTGAATTACTGTGTGAGAAATGTGTACGGATACACATGCAGTACATCCCCTATGGATTTTTGTATGCCTTTGTGCTTACATAAATATATATAGGATTATTGATTTCAACCACAATTGCAACTTCTGTCTGTTTTCGTATTTATTTATTCAGTTTCTACTTTTAGTAAATATATTTGTTTGTTGTTGTTTTCTCAGTGAGTTTTGAGGTAAGGTTGTACAGTTTAGTGCAGGAGAATGCTAATATAGTGAAGCTATTTCAATTTACAATATGTGAAAACATTGTCTGGACACTAAAGAGAAGCGATAAAATAAATACAAATACGAGAAACTCGCACCTGAGAAACTCGCTTTGGGTTCTCTACACAATTACTGAGGCAGCTATTGTCTGACGGTAATGGCATTGGACTTTAGTCACGATATACTTTACTGACAGTATATAAATGAGTGGGATGTGTTTGCTTGTTTGCATTTACCTTGCTAGTGTATTGTTACAAATGTGTACTGAGTTGTGACACTGAATGTTCAATTGCCTGCAGCATTACATTCTTAAGCACCTACAGCTTGTGTGGCCCAATATAAATCAACAACGGGTTTGTAACCTTTAATTTTCCCATCATGTTTTGCTGAAAAACACACTGTAACAGACTGTGGGTGAAACCGCATTATGTAAACAGTAATGTGTTAACTTTGTATTTTCATGGCACATATAGAGTTATTCAAACTGATCAAGTTAAGCTGAAATGAATTGATTTTGTAAAATAGATAGAGATATTCAATTTAAAGTGTCAACAATGACACTTTTCAGGGAAGGCAGGACAAAGTAACTTGACACAGCCTCTGCACAGATCAGATTCAAAAACTACTATAAATGTAATGTCAGGATTTCATTACTTTCAGTCGGGTTATGAAAGAGTTCGTTTTTGAAAGAGTTTCCTCCGAAATAAATAAGAACCACAGAGATGTGCTTTTCTAGTCCTGCTGACACTGGAGAAGGAACTCAAATTGAGAAAAGCAGGAGATAGATGGAGAGACTCGGGGGGGGTGATAGAAAGGTGATGAAGACAATCCCGCTAGATGAGACTGAGAGAGAGGATTCAACTTGGAAACAAAAGCCCTTCAGAATGCTTGGGGGGATCTGGAGGGGGGTGTATTGGCCTTTATAGACTACCTCTGTGAAACATCAAATAAGATTTAAAAAAATTCACCGCGACCCGCTTTGCTAAAAGCTAAAAGCTGGAGTTTTAAAAGCAGGGCTCTCCAAGCCTTTCAACGCTGAGGGCCATGCGAGGGCTCTGGCTTCTGCTTACTGAGTCACTGTGTTTGTTACAGAACAACTCCTCACTTTGTGAAGCCGTGAATGTTTATAGGGAAGTAAACCAAAGGCAAATTATGAACAACAGATAGATGACTGAGACAAAAAGCATGTCAAAGGGCCATTCACACTAAATTCACTTCACAACTGGTCGCTGAAAGTAAAGTAGGGAATTCTAATATCTCTTGGAAGGTGAACAAAAAATCGACATGACATGACTAGTGTAAAAAGCAGTGAAAAGGGAGAAACAGATAATCAAACGCATATTCTTCCATACACTGCAGACTAGAGCGGGATATTTACCGAAGCACTACTACTGTATAACTGTGGCACTGTCACTGTCACAATGCATTTAGTGATATTGGTATTTTCATCTCGGCACAAATGAAATTAAAACAAAAGACCACAGTTACCACGAAAAGCAAACTCTATTTGATGCTATTATTAGCCAATCATTATTATTTCCTGAAAAATCTATCTCTGGTCAAATTTCTAAAGGTGCTACTCTTTTAAATGCATACCTGATGCTTTTCAATTGAACATCCACATACAGGACCAGAGGTAACCTTAAAACAATACGGACCCAGGCAGGTAAAAACAGAGCCACAAATGGAACAGACCAGAATTAGAAGTATTGAATAATACATTAACACTTATTCCCTATTATACAGCTGACAGGTCTAATGTTTAAATGATGATTTGCCTCAAGGTACCCAAGAGGCATCATAGAGAAAATAGTCTGCTAAAAAAAAAAAACTTTTTGGATTGAAATCATCAAGAGAAAAGAAAACACAAGCCAATGAGAAGTCAGGCACACACAGACATGAATAAATACACACACACACACACACACACACACACACAAAACACACCAGACACCACCGAAACCCCCCAAAAAATAGGAAGCTTATGAATAAATAAAACAAAAAAACATGGCCGTCTGAAATAGCTCTGACCAAGCTCTGCCCAGAGAGAGAGAGACGTTCAGAGAGCAATCTCATCAGTGCTGCTGTCAGGTGTGCTCGGTGGTCAGGAGAGCCGGGGTGGTGTTGACAGCTGGCTGTCATTACTCCAGAAGTGAGGGGAGACAGCAGGACAGGAGGAAGAAAGAGACAGCGAACAAAGTAAAGGAGCCAGGAGGTGGGAGAAGAGTCGGGGCATGAGGAAGAAGAAGTGAGAAATAAGAAGGGAAACGTAGTGGATGGGGACAAAGACAAGAGTGACCTCTTGACCTTGAAAGATTTGGGCCAGTAGCCCGATTCCCCAGTGCTTGAATAAGGTTAGGTTCATATTGTCAGTTCAGCTTTTTACTTCTCTCCAAATCAGAGCGTGTGACATATGCCTCGTTTATTACTGTTCCTAATTTAGGCCTTTGTTCCTACCTTGTTCCATTGTGAGTTCTCTGAGTGTCTCAGAGCCAGACAGATTTTAATGAAATTAAATTTTGCAGGTGTAGATCAGAATTTGAACATCGTCTGATATGGGATTTCAGACTTTTCTCAATTTTCTCGTGATTACAGCACTGCAATAAAAATTAAAACAAATATGGTAACTCATAACCAGCTCCAATCGCCACATGTACTGTGATTGATGTAGCTCCGGATTGAGTTGTAGAATTAGACATTTTCTATTTCATAATAATAAACAAAGAACTGTCCAGCTTTGGCGGAGGTATAAACTATGTTGATTTAGTTCCACCTTTCTTAAACTACCTTACAACTCACTGTTTAAATATTGAATTTTACATTTTAACTGCACATCGTTGCTCCACCTGTTTTGATGAGTTCAGTGGTTTCTTTCGAGCCCTGCTTCCGGATGTTTTGCACAAATTGCTTGCAGCACAAAGAGTGTTCTGCATCATTCTCTACAGTATATAACCTCACTGCAGAACCACTAACTCAAATTAGTGTATTTTACTAAATATTGTGCTGAATATTAATGCGGTATAATGGCTTCAACGCTTATAAAATTGAATATAATTGCAGGTAAGGGATTTTGCGATATGAACATAGTTTTTACCACCTGACTCTTGAAATAATTAACCTTTTTAAAATAATTTGGATGATCATGTCTCTCGCTAGCAACACACTGTGTATCAAATAACTCTTAAGTGGGAGTTAATTATATCAGACTGACTTCTCTCTTGGATTAATCATGAAAATGAAAACCTTTCCTTTTGTGTCGAACAGGAAACAAGTTGTTGAGTTAATTTGCCTCATCACTTTCACACCATCCTGAGTTTCCCATATTGCAAAAAGAGAATGAGAAAATAAGATGAGGGAATGTGAGGAGGACACGGAGATTAGACAGCATTTGGGTGCAAAGAGTGGCACAGGTGAGAGATGACGGGAGGTGCATGGATGAAGATCAGAGGCAGATGAAAGGATGACATGAATTACAAAGCAGTGAAAAGACCCAAAAGTTTAAAAACAGTATGAAAAAAAGATAACGTAAGAGGGTGACATGTAGGAAAAGAGGAGGTGTGAAGGTGGGAGGAACAGAGAGGAAGACGGAGGACAAAAAAGAGAAAGTGCTGGAGAGAAAATCAGACAGGGAGATTGAGGGAGGGAAGGCTGCAGGGCAGCTGGTGAAATGAATGGAGGCCAAGCATCCGAGGGACCACCACTGAGCGGTCAGTGTGTGTGTGTGTGTCTGCGTGGGTGTACGGACCAAGTTTGTGAGTATGAGCCATAACGCAGTGACAGAAAGAGACAGTGAGCGGGGGATACGAGAGTTTGAGAGCAACAGAGGCAAAAAAGAGAGAGAAATTGTTAAAAGAGTGAGAGAGGTGGATGTGGCCCAATGTGTAGAGGATTACGGATTTAGGGCCCGTTGGAACAGCCAGCATGTTTACACGAGGCCAGAAATAGGACTCTTGCCTGGAGGTGTGGATATTCTGTGAATCCAAGTTGGATTTAGATTTTGATGTTAAATTTAAAGGACGGACCGCGGTTACCACAGGCAGCAAACTCTATTCGACTTGTTGGTGGGAATGCTGAGGGCGTTGTTTGTGCTGACTTACACATCTACACACAAGAGGTGTGACGGGGCTCATGCATTGTGCACCATACAATTAAGAATACAGTAGTTGTGTAGTAGTAGTAGTTTTGAGATTGCGTTTAGTTTTCTTTGCCAAGCTCTGCAGACATTCAGCAGTGGGGGGGAATACAGCGCAAAGAAGTGTTATAAGTTTTTTTTTTTTTTTTTTTTTTTTTTTTAAAGAAAAAAAAGTATGAAACAGGGGAGACAGCAGGATAGGAGGAAGAGAGAGACGTTCTTTGCTGGGTTTTGTTTTGGAGACCGAAATGGTGCTGAATCCAGTTTTGGTTTTTTTAAACCTGGTGCTGGTGAGTTCAACGAGGGGGCAAGATGGGAACACTCAGCTTCAATCAGATCACAATCCATTATAGATGGCCATGTAAATATCTTATGAGGAGAGCAATGGAGAAAATGACTTGTACTCAGGAACACACACATACACACAGACGCACGCATGCCCACACAAAGAACAGCAAGTGCAGACAGCTGAGCCTCAAAGAGTGCATCCCTCAGTGTCATGCAAAAAAAAAAAAGTGTAATAGAGTGTATTTATATAATATTCATGCATGATCTTAATGGATCTTCGGTGAGAATGTTCTCTTGTTTTTGAGATTGTCTGAGTGTGTGCTCAACACAAACAGGACTGTAAAAGACAGGAGTATGTCTGAAAGGGATTTTCCACTGAAATAAAAAATACATATACAACAAATATTCAGTGGATCCTATTTTAGCAGTGTTTAAAAAAAACAAGACAGTAAAAAGTAAATATTGTTAGCAATGAGGCGGTAAATCATAGTGTGAAGTCAGCACAGTGTGTAACACTTTGTAGGATACAAAAAAATGGAAGAATACATGAATGTGCGCCTACACAAAAAAAATCTGCCTACATCCTGGAGAAGTTTGTCTCCTTTTTTAAGGTCACATCAATCTATAAATCACTACTTGGCAAAACAGCAATTAAAAACCTTAAAGTTAGAAAACCTGGCAGTGTTTTCAACACTAGAACAACCCTTACTCTTCGGAAAAATAATCATCCAAACGCCTTTAAACCCAGCAGATTTCTTTGAGTCTGTGTTTGTATAACATCCTGCGCCAACTTTGAAAATGTGATAATTAATTAGATCAGTGTTAAAACTGCCCATCCTGTGCATTAATTGGTTTTCCACAAATATTTAGACAACATTTGAATTAAAAATCCATGTAGTGAAGATGCTACAGTGTTAGTAAGACTTTATTTTTTTTCTTATAATTATTAGTGAAGTTAATAATTGACTTCAGGCTTAGTTTACATGATTATTCCTTAGTCGGTAATACCAATTTATGTCTAGTGACAAACACAAGCAATAACTCAGTAAAAGGGAAAGTAGTAAAGGAGGAAATCAAAGTTAAGTTTTGAACCTAAGTGCAAACTTTAACGACACACAGCCTAACAATAAAGTATTGTTAAGTCTTACAGCTGACAGGACAAAGGAGTGGTTACAGCCTCCTTTAGCTCATGCTCGTACATTTGCTTTCAGTTAGGCGACAATCTGTTCTGAGCTCTGTTTATTCCTTGTCTTCTCTTTGTGTCGGTGTCTTGTCGAAAACACTTAAGCTGAAGATTAAACATAACTGACAAATGCACTCGCAATCAAAAACTGAAAACAAAGGTTACAAAACAATTCAAACGTCGTCCACACATGCAGAGTTTTGATATAGAGGACATACTGTGCGCACCGCCACAAACAGTCCAGCTATTCATTTACTTCGTAACATGGAAGTTTGTCTGCTCTTGAGAGCACGTTCTGTACCGTCTGGGCGGTGATGATATTATGAGTGCAGATGCAGCGCTAAGCCCTGCAGTGCTCCACAGGGGAGCACTAAAAGCAAACCCTGACCCTGTTGATCATCAATAATTCAGCTGAAATCAAGGTTAGAAAAAGTGCAGCGCCAAACGACACATCATTTCTACAGCGCGCAGAAGAGACAACGGTCTCCGCCATCATAAAGTTTGCATAAGACCCAAGCGTTAGCTGTCCACGAGGCTGAACATTAGCTCCATTACGTCGGGAAAGGATCGACAGGAGGGAAATGGGGGGAGGCGTGGGGAGGGAGGGGGGGGGGGAGGCGGTGAGTCATCGGCCTTTCTGGGTATCTACCGAGACACGCCTGGCATGGGGAAAATGCAGCTGGGCACTGTGGATATAGGAAGCCATCAGCGACTGGCAGTCCAGCTGGCCCGCTGGATTGCTGGGAACACAGTCAGCCACGTCAGTGAGGAGCCAAACTGGATGGATGAGTGTGAGAGCGATGGATGGATGAAAGCGGGAAAGAGAGTACTAAAGAGGAGAGTGAAAGAGAATGACCAAAAGAAGGACACGCCCCAGAGAGAAGCATCTATTTGTTTGGTCTATGAGTTCATAGACCAAAACAATCCAGTACGAGGAGATCATTTATATACGACCTTCATGAGGTGATTTCAGGACGACAGTCGAAGAACCAGAAGAGCACTCTTCTTCAGATTAAAGTTGATATTGTCATATCGAACACATTTTCAAAATAAATTCAAACAAAGAAAAACTCATTCAAATTGATTTAAATGCAACGCGTGTAGCCTAATCTGGAACCATGTTGTGGAACTCACACTGTTTTCGCCTTGCTGTGCTTCCTCATTCAATTGAAAAGCTTAACAGGTGTGCAGGTTTGTTGCTGTGGTAACATCACTCTAAAGGAGCTGCATTTAACTCAAGCCATTTGTTGTAATAAGTATCTGCTCACGATGGCTGGCGTCTGTAGTCCATTCTCCATTACAGAACAACAACAGCCTCATTTGAAATAAAAAAAAATACAGAGTTTGAGTCTTTTAGTGTCTGGTTGTGTCATCTATGTAACGTTAAAGCATTTTGTTCTTAACAAGGCAAATTATAGCAAGTGTGAGGAATGTTTAAATCCAACCGGATTTAAATTCCCCTTTGCGGTGATTTGCATTGAACAGGTGACTGAGATTTGCATTTTTATAGAGTTCCTGTGGCCTTCTTTTGCCCTTAACTCTCTTCGAGCAGGCAAAGCAGGAGATAGGGATGTTAATTATGGACCACGAGGACCACAATGAGAATGATCTCAATGGTTTTATTGTGTTATCCCTGATAGGTTTTAATTGAATTATGGACATGACAGTGGCAACCGGAGTGGAGGGAAATGCTGAACACAGTGGTCCTTTTAAACAATTAAATTAAGCCAATCAATTATATTAACAATGTTTACTTTCTGTTCAGAACACTGAACTTATTTCTGATGTCCTGTACAGTTAACAATAAAATTGTTTACGTGGCAAGTTGGATACAAAGAGGTCAACATTCAAGGTTGTGGGTGTTTCACTGCATCGTAATGTAACACCAATGTAGGACCAGTGTATAGTCCTACTTTGTCTTTTACAACTGTAAAACAACTTCTGTTTACTGCCAACTGGGTGCTTTGAAAATTAACTATAAAAAAACACTTTAACAATAAAAAACACTTTAATCATACACAGTGTTACCCCCACCACTTCCTTGGAGGAGCAGGCCACCCTCCCTGAAAAAAAAACTACGGTATTTGCCAAATTTATGTAAACTCGTCATTGATGTGAACTCTAGTTTCTCCCCTCCATTCTCTGCGTGTTTCACGATACATTGGAGCGGAGCAGATGAGAAGTGAAGATAGCGTTACTCAATGTGACATCGATTAATCATGTGACGTTACTGTAAGTGCAATAAAAGTGCAATAAAATCTAATAAAATTAATTTATTAATTGACTAGTCTGCACCCATATATTATTCAGGTACAGGGAAAAAAAAAAAAAGACCAAAGAACGCTCTGGCTTGTTTATATTTTTTTAAGCCATTCACAATGTTCTTGGGTGATGCTGGGCACATCATTCAGTGATGGTGCTGTTGCAAAATAGTGTCGTGGTGTAACTTGCTTTCATTTGCTCGTGGGCACACGTGTCCTGGCATTCAAATTGCTGAATCCTCACTAGAGACCAAAAAGATCTAAGCAGTCGTGCCTTATTGTATGATCCATATTTCTGTCAGAACTTGTTAGCTCAGAGGTTGTTGCAAATTCCCGTCGCTGCCAGTATCAATAGTTTTGATGCGACATATTCGCTGGCAAGTATTTAGCATTTTTTATTCATCATGCCTTCGGTGTGTAAGAATCTAAACATCTGAAGTGCCCAAACCTTTTGCACAGTTCTGAATATGATCATACATAAATACCTAAACACAGCAAAATAGACATAAATAAACAAAAACAATACCACACATTAGGACCACAAAGTATTTACAAAAACACAGAAGCAGCCACATACACTGGCGCTTATAAGGAAACTGTTGGAAAACACACACAAAAATAACCAGTGGGACCCTGGCAGAGAGGAGACAGGACTCCCAGCGGATGGTAGTGGGAGGAAAGAAACAGGATTACAGAAGTAAACAACAAAATCGCATGACACATTTAATAATGTCCATTTTCTCCCTCTCCTCCCCCTCAGTGTCTAGAGTCTCCTCACTCTCAGTTCATATGTCCCTTTGCCTGCTGTTATATGCCTTTGTGCAATATTTCCCCCGCATTTACTTCTTGCCGTTCTCTTCCCACTCCATTGTTGGCAGAGACATACAATGGAATGTACCCTTGCACGCGTAAAGACGTTAATTGTTTTCTCTCTCTTCGTCATCAGTTGACAACACTAGCAGCGTGAGAGAGAGATCACTCATGAATGTGTGAAATGATTCAATGCTTTAAATAAAATCAAAGTGACACGATATGCAGTTGGAATTGGGAGGTAAAAGAATGATAGCTGTTAATTAAGTGTGACAGTTTTATTCACTCAATTGCTGGCAGCGCTGCATATTTAAAATTCTGGCACAACAAGAATAAAGTAACAATGAGATGCCAAACCATCAAACCCAATTATGTTTGTATGGCCAAGTGTCATACATCGAAAGCTGCGCTGCTCACACGGGCTTACATGATATTCAGAGGCAACAGAAAACAAAGCAAGTCAATTAATGGTACTGTTTTCATGTGTCAAAGTGAGACTCTTGGAAGTTGATGGATGTATTGTATGTCCTGTAGGTCCTATTATAAACTCTCTGGTCATTTTTAATGTCACTGAATAACAATAAGTGAGACCAAACTTTGTAAGCTTTGTAACAAGCATTAGAAGACTGACAAATACAAATAAATTGTTGTACTGCTAATAATGCTTGTATAGTTATAGTTAATTAAAAGGTAACACTTCATTCTGCAATATGGAAACAGCATAAAAACTACACGACAACTGACTATTCACCAGCTATTTTCCATTTACCAAAAATTCTTTGCACCTGTCTCTATTTGACAAGGCTTTTAGATATACGCCAAGCTCAAATTTACTTTGCAAGTCATTCACCTTGAACTGCTCATCATGTACAGATACAATCAACCAGAGTGTCAGCGACTTTGCTCGGAATAGTACGCCCTATTGAAGAGCTAAATCAATATTGAAACTGAAATTTTAGGGATTACCTAGAACAACAGAATAAACTATGTTCAATTTCGAACCCTTTGACAGAACCAAGGGGCTGCTGATGGACCCACTGTGGCTGTTGCAGTGATTCAAATGTAGGTTATGTGATTGTTTTCTCAAGGCTGAAGTAGATTGATTTGCCAGTTTGTTTTCCTTCAGTATTCAGTCTATTTGTTTGGGACTTAACTTGTTTGTGTTTGTTTTTGTTTTTGGGTCATATCAGTCCTGTCTACGTTGTGTTCAGTCAACAAAGGAGTTGTGATAGTTGCCAGACGGGGGTTGAAATAAGATTTAGGAGTTGTTATTACAACAAGTTGATTTATAACAACCTGTACAGGCCAATCTTCTGTCTCAAATATTCCAGCCGGAGAAACTGTGGGCTGTCAGTGACAACAGCAGACTTATTAGAGACGTAAATGATGCGGGATGTGCTGAAAGCAGGCTGACAGTCTCTCCACCCACCAAACATCTGGATACCTTTGTTAAACATATATAATTACCATGAATTGAAAATTTAACAATAAATTATTAAAATAAATTTGAGGATAAATAATAAATAAAAATAAGTAAAAGTTATTAAATCAATAACAATAATTTTATTCTTGCATCATTCACAGTCATTCACATTTACATTTTAATATTGCTTCGCCACCTGAACAACCTGATGTCATATTAGTGGACAAATATAAACCATAAAATTTAAAATGCAAAGTCATCCTGTGCTTATTCTTTTAAGTAGGGAAGCTAAACATTTCTTAGAAATTCTAGCAGTGTCAGAACAACCTTGAATCACATCCTCCCACAGACAGCTTATTGAAACATTCATCCCAAAATAAAACTGCATATAAAGACAAACTTATTTTATATATGTGTAATTACTGTATGTTTGATACATTCATGTATAATTACTTCATGTTTTATATGAAGCTGTAGCTATGCACACACGACATTTAATTACTTGCATCAAAACACCCAAACAAAAATCTGTTTTGCAAAGCCACACACATGCAGGGACATATAATTGGGATATTCAATGACTTAATACATGTCTCCTTCCAATAGTATCATTTATTTTGCATTTTTGCTTGCCGAGTTGTATTTTGGGATACAATTGCCCAGACATCCACAGAGAATAATTAAGTGACTCCTGGCACTTTTGCTCCTCATAATGGCTAACCTAAAGATCATTAGTAACAGTATACGCTTGACTTGTGTTATTTATTAAGCTGTTCTGTTTCCTATTAAAAACTCTGGCTAGAATGTGATGGATGCCGAGGTGCCTCCATGCATGTGTCTGCGCAGGCTCGCTGTTAACAGACGGCGTGTGTGATTTCCGCCAGTCAAGGATCTCACTCGCGGATGAAATTGCTTTCATGTTGCGGTTAGCCATCATCATTGGCACATTATGAAACCTCAAGGTTGACTTTCAGCCACACGAAGAAAAGCAGCTCTGCTTCCCATGGTGGAGACATTTATCTACAGCGCTGATATAAACACGCTTTCTTTATTTATTTTTGTTTTTGCCTCATTGATGGCCTTTCAATAATTCTTGGAAATATGGTCCCTTTGCTTTCTAGCTCTGCCTTCTTCAAAGAAAACAGTATTTCCAGATCCTCACTGAAGTAAAATTGCGCTCCTCCATATCGTTTGATGATCCCTTTAAGTGTGTGCCTGAGAGTTTTGAGTGTTTAAGGGAAGTAGTGTTCAGTGCATCTGATAGAATTGGCAGGACAAGAAAGGCTTTCGAACATCACACTGTTCAATTGTAAAGAGGGCTTTAACATTATTCCTTATAGGTAGGTAGGTAGGTAGGTATTTACTTTATTAATCCCCGAGGGGAAATTTTTTCGCTACAGCAGCATACAGAAGCTCATTCTTTGATTAATAAGGCTTTATTATTCAGTGAAAATTATGTAGATTTGCCAGGTGCTGATTTGAGTGAAAGCAATATATATAATAGCATACAAATAAAAGATTTATGTTCTCTCATTTACCCTTGAACATCACTTCAAAATGTGATTTAAAAAGTTTCTCCTTTCTACATGTCTAGTGTGTGAATCCCATCGAATAGTGAAGTTGGGTTCATTTTACAATTACTGGAAATATGTAAAGACAGCAGTGTATATTTAATAATCATTGCATTATATTTTGGTTACTATAAAAAAAAAAAAACTGAATAACAATGAGAATTCCATGAAGTAAGCAGCAGACTGGTTGGACCGGTAATCATTAATTTGTTTGGAATAAAGTAATCTACCATTGAGTATTGATGGCTACCATTAATCAACAAACGTACTGATACCAACTTCGAAAATCTTTTCCACCTTGAAAGAAACAGCAGAGGCATAAAATCACCACATTGCTTGGATGTTTTTTTGCTATTGCCTTTTCAAGAAATTATTCATCCAAAGACTTCACAATGACCACAATATCTCTAAAAAAATATCACCAAAAGAAACTCAGGCAAATTATCCTTTGAATACAACTCTTTGTTGCAAAGTTGTTTTTTTCTTACAGCCACAATGTTTCTGTCTGTAGATCAAACAGTTCGCCTGGGGTATTTTAATAATTCCACTGCAGAAGAAGAGGACAGCAATAGAGAAACTACAATAACAGCAGCAATTCTCAAAAAGGTAAATGACCAGCCAAATCACCCTGACATTTCAGGCTGATACTCTTTCCCTGATCCATAGAGCTGCCTACTGTATGAAAGCCAATGGCGATGGCCTGTCCCTGAACAATATGGGATGCAGTCAACCATACAAGTAGTGATAAAAAAAAACGATATTATTGCCCTCCAGACGTCTCTCCTAGGTGAAGCTTCACAGTGTTGACTTCTTTATCCACATCCAAGACCCCCTCAGTGTGCCTCCAATTCTCGTATCCTCAAAAAAAAACCACCACCATTTTTCTCAGAAATGTAGTCTTGAATGATGATGACAAAGGCAAAATGTCAAAGGATGGAGGCAATTTGTCAAGTTCTAAATGCCACATAAAGTAGTCATTTGAACTACACCCTGAAAACCAAAAACAGCCACACACAACAATTCACTCAGATTTAGTTTTTGTTTTTTATTCCTTTTGACCTTTAACCTAATTCTCAAAACACAGCTCAAAGCCATTCTTACTGTTAATGCCGTCAAAACGATTACGTATTTAAAATTCTGAACAAATAAGAACAATCTGGCACTGGAATTAAATAATTTCCCTTTATGTTTTTATTTAAATCCCTGGTCTTCTTCTCCTTGTGTGAATATTTGTAATATTGTATTAAGGCACATTTCTGACATTGATATCTGGACCATGAAAAATACTCTGCTTGGTTGCGTGGTTTGAGAAGTGTCCAGTGTTTGCACATTTTGATGCTTCTTTCACTGTAAAACAGTCACAGTGGGATTCTCTTGAAAATGATGTGAATACAAGTTGACTTCTAGCTTTGGCAGCAGCTGTAAGGTTTTTGAAGGCACCATTCAGGTCTACAAGAGGTCAGTTCTGAATAGAGGTCAGTTCTGAGTAGTCCATTACATTTTGAGTATTGCTTTATCTGGAATGGTCAGAGCGTGTGTTACATTGAATTCCTAGATGAACATCAAACTACAAATACTTTAACAGTAGCAGTGTGGTTGAAATGGTGGTTGAAATGTTGGTTACACCCGTCGTTGAAGATGAGAAAAGTTTACAGTAGCATCACTTCCGGTATATGTCATTCACTGTGGATGACATACTCCCTGTCAGGCCATATGTAACCATCATTTTGGGTAAACTAGCGTCCATCTTTGGACAATGTTTAATTATTGTAAAATAAGTATCAAATTCTCTCCATCTGGATTCCTGCTTGTTAAACCACGTGTCCGTGTTTACTAGTATCCACTCGTTGTGATGCTGTGTGAAGAGAGCGTAATTTGTTCTGTTGGTTTAAGTTTCTGTCCCTTTGAGCTCATTCTATAATTATGACATAATTAGGGGAACTTTTCAGTATCAGGCTTGTGCAATTGTTTGTATTTTAATTACTAGACATCACTGACAAACAATCTGATCGTCGTCATCTCTCATTTTAAATGTCAATGTGGCGTAACCATAAAATACTGATAAACAAAGTTCAGGCTTCAGCCAGAGATACAGAAAATGCTTTAATTTAGGAGCTGAATCACATGTACTGATTAACAGCGAGCAGTTCATAAAACTAACAGCGGGGGAAGAGAAACAGTCTGTGTTTGTGTCTTCATTCATCAATAATTAATCCGATCAGCAGAAGCTTGTTCGATATATGACACTTAGAATGCTGTGAAGTAAGTACGATTTCTGGTTTAAACCCAATCTTGTATTTCCTCTCAGAAATGGTTGCCAGTTGGACAAGACAGCATGTGTCAATCTGAAAATGAGCAGACATATTGGTGCTTGTGTGAGATAAACACTCTGGATACAATGACTTGATCAGAATACAGATGGAATCACTGGAACAGTAAAAGATGAAGTCGATGCTGGAGAGCACCTTTGTTGCACACAAACTACCATATTAAACTCAATGTCATTAGCTTTTCAGAGGTATATGTGATTTTTCTCCCTTTGGGAAGGTTATATGCACCGGAGGTACTGGAGAAATGAAGGAACCAAGGGTGACCAGAAGCAGTGTGCCTGAGCAGGTGCACTGTCAATGTGATGCTCAAGGACACCTGTGTGAGTGAAAAAAAACTTTGGTTTTGGATAGTCATGTTTACATTCTGCCTTTATTGCGCTGCAATAATATGTTGGATGGATTGATAAAAGAAATCGACAGAACTGTTGAGCAGCTGAAATCCTATATCAGGCAAGAATGGGACAACATTTCCCTTTCAAAACTCCAGCAACTGGTCTCCTCAGTTGCCAAATGATTACAGAGTGTTGTTGAAAGAAGAGGTAATGCAACACAGTGGTAAACATGCCCCTGTCCCAGCTTTTTTGTTTTGCAAATCATTGCCTTTTGTTTTTATTTACATTTTACATAGCGTCCCAACTTTTTTGGATGGAGTGTTGTAGTTACAAGCTTCAAATTATCCCATTGTGAATCTTTGGTCTGAACTGGCCTTCATAGAAAGATGTTACAAACACTGTATGATCACAGAAAAGCATTAAGTAGAATAGAACCACACTTCCGGGACATGAATGTCAGGCAGCGAGGAAGATATTTGGAGCAGTTATAGTGTTATTTTGTGGAGCTTTTACACTAAAAAGGGCTGCCAGAGTTGAGCTGTGGCAAGGCCAGAAGTACAGTAAAAGTCTGTCTGTCGAAATCCCAGCAGTGCCTTCATTGATTCATTGTTTATAGATAGACAGACGTGCAACTTGTTTTGCAGTTTTAGTGGGCAATGGAGCTGGTATCTCTTGTGCGCTGAGTTCAAAAGCCAAGGACAGCTTTTGGACCCATGGGTGAAAGCCCATCTTTCCACACCTACTGATGTAGCCAATTAAAATGCACAGCCCAGTATAGTTTACTGTATGTGTGCTGTATCGACTGTCTGGGCCCTACAGCTTTAACCCTCACACTCCTAACTAATAGTTCATTTAATTGTGGGTCCCATAATAGCACACTGAAGTCTGTTTTACAATTGCAGCACTTTCTCTGGATAAGGGAAAGTCTTGGGTGCCTGACTGTGAAATATAAAAGGCCATCCAACTGATCATTAGGTTTGACCTAGCTGAGTCTAATATTAAAGCCCTGGAAATGAATACACAATGGGTTGTGCAGCTGAGCTTTATACTATCTCCCTTTTAATATGATATATTTGTCTTTCATATTTCCCCTGCAACCCCATTAAAGCAAATATATATGATTCATTTTTCTTTTGGCCCCTAATGCACAAATGGTGAATGGTGTTGTATTTAATAATCGATACTCAGTGAGGCTTGGCACAGTTAGAAAAAAAAAAGTTCCATATGTTCATTTCGCATGTTTGCTTTAGCAAATCCTTCTCTGCTCATCGCTGGACGCGGCTGGCTGCACAACTGATAATGAAACTCGATGATAAAAAAAAATGCTGTGTAAGCAGATAGAGAAGAGCTGAAAATACAAATATGATAAGCAGTGTAATTGATTATAGCTGGAGAAAGGGGCTAGTCTCAAGCACCAGCGAAGCCTAACATTGCCAACCTTATTAAGTTAAATTATTGACCTAGCTAGACACTCGGGCTGTGGGAAAAAGAATATCAGTGGTGTAGAACACAGGCAATAGCATCTGTGTATAACAGAATTATTAGCTGAAGGGTCGAAGCAAATATTTGAATACTCAAAAACTGTACAGTACTACTTAGGTGCCCAGTAGTTACTAGTCTTGTCTCAGATCGACTATTAATGACTAAAGACACAAACATGAATCTTTTTCTTTTCAGTGAACAATGTTGTGAGCACACGTTACTTCCTTAATTCAAAACCATTTACTTGCACCCCCTTTTGTGCTTTGCAATCTCTGCTTATATAATACTATTTTTATAGTGCCGAATCAGAGCAAATCAGGAAGGAACCCAACAGTTCAGCAATTCCTCATGAGCAACAGCTAAAAACGCCTTTTAACAGGAAAGAAACCAAGATGATGAAAACAGAAACGATCGCTCAGCCCTAGTCTTAACTATGTCTTCATAAATGTATAACCTGGAGGTAACGTAAAGTTGGACATTATTAATACTTTTCAAAAACAACAGACTGACAGTGTTGGCCAGAAGCATAGCCAGAAGAGGTTTTTTTTTCTTCTTCTTTTTTGTGAATGAGATGATTCACTTTTCATTTGAAAACTTTTTAAATAATTCACAGGGAGCTCACACGAATCCCCTCAATTTCTTAAATTTTTTACTTCTGACCCAAGCACTTGATGCAGTTTGAACATACCGTTTTCTTGGAAAACCTTCATTCTCTTTGGCTTCTAGTTCAAATCAAAGTCCAAACCTTTACAATTGTTTGGTGCCTCCGGGTATTTCAGCAGATCAAAGGTGAGCCACCAGTACTATAGCATCCCATGAGCCCACCTCGTTATCATTATTAAACCCTCGGTCATCAGCATTTGACCATCATTACAGGAGATCCATTATCTTCCAACCAAACCTCGTGATTGCAGCTGCATAGAGGTGAAACCAGCCAATCAGTTGCTCTCAGAAATCAAGGTAGCCCAGATGGCTTTTACTTCTTTTGACTTTAAAAGTAATTCTCCCTCTTAACTCCCTGAGAAAATACCTCACTGGCAACCACAGAGGATGTTTCAGAGAAGTGATAACAGCAGTCAGCCACATATTTGTCCTTCAAGACAGAACTGAGGAGAGGAGTTTGCATGAGAGAGAGAGAGAGAGAGAGAGAGAGAAAGAGAGAGAGAGATACAGTTGCAGAAAGAGTAAGAGACAGAGTGGGAGAGGGGCAGTGACAACGAAAGCAATTAATGAAAACAAAGCCCCAATTCCCAGATGCCTTTGAATCGTCCACTCTGCTGATATGGCCCTGTCTTCCTATGCTGTGCATGCGCTCCCCAGCTGCCATCAAGGCTATAAATATCACTTATCACACTAACTGACTTTCCTCTTGAGAGGCAGGGAGAGAGAGAGAATATAGGGGACCAAAAATACTGGCACAGGTATGATTGCTTGCCAAGACAAATGGCATCCATCAACTTTAGCTGAGCTCCATATTCATCCGCAATTGGAATCCAGCCATGCATAAACAGAGAAGGGAGAGAGATAGCCGGTCTAGTTCGGTCATGTGTCCTCTGCAAGCCTCCATCCACCATCTCTGATTCTACAAAACAGCATTTTTCACATTTCAATTTGTGTTGATTTTTATGTCACAATCACTTCTGGCTTCCGAGACTCATTTGGAAAGTTGTCTCTCCTCACATGAAACTCGTATGGCTCGGAGGCATTTTTTTTTAAATTTTTTTTTACTTTAAAACTTCAAAAACATTTAAATAGCTCTGACATATGTGGAATTACATAAACACTGGCAGGGTGTTGATTTTAACACTCTGAAAAGTTGAATTAACATTGATGACTAGCAGATCCCTTGCTGTGCTGATCAATACGAGTGGTGAGAAAGCCAGCGGCATGGTGTGTGTGTGTGTGTGTGTGTGTGTGTGTGTGTGTGTGTGTGTGTGTGTGTGTGTGTGTGTGTGTGTGTTTGCGTGCACAAGCACATGTGGTGCTGTGTGAGTGAAGCTCTGCCCTTCAACCCGCTCACGGAGGCAGCGTTAGTGTGCTAGCTCAAACGCAGAGCTGCCTGCATCTTTTTCTGTGCTGTGTGTCACTCCATTAACTGTTGCTACAGAGCAGTGCCTGGTCTCTGGCTCGTCTCCCAGTGTGAACAAAGTCTGCCTGCACAGACACCTCGCTGGCCTGCCCAACGTCGCCCAGCAGGACCTCACAGCACTGCTGGGCCCTAAAGGTACGCATACCTCTGCATGAGTCCAACGATAAACTCGGCTGTAAATCTGGCTTCGGCCTTTGCGTCACAGGTGGCCATCGGTGGGAGACTGAGTTCCACCTGAGGTTCGGCCTCCCTGCTTCTGTAGCTGTCTATATCACCTTTGTACCACTAAAAATATTCAGGACCGCTAGTCTATGTTGCTCTGCAAATTGACTGCACCCCCACTCTGTATATTTCTACTAGGAATGGGCCTCTCAAGCAAAGTCTCTATTTGATGTTTGCTGGTAACTAATCGAATAATAACCCGCCTGACCCGCTGCTTCACGTACAAACACAAAGGTAGAAAGTGAGAGAGAGAGAGACTCACATTAAGCTGTAAAGTCCGGCTCAACAAGCTTCAAAAACCCTCGTCTTTGACAAGTCTCATGAGAACCATGTCTTTAGATATTGTCTTTGAGATCAGGGCTTTCCATCATCAAACAAAACTTCGCCTGATGACAAAGCTAGCCATTGATTGTTGATCTGTGGATGGACCATCTGCTCGGTTCTTCCCTGTCCACTTGGGGTAGACTTATGAAACGGCACATTTGCTTGACTGAGTTTGCACTCTGCCTCAGTTTGTTTATGTTTGAAGGAGTTCCACAAAGATGTTTTCGACAGCTGTAGGAGTCTTTTCATGCTTCTGCTGTTTGTGCCGTAGCATCTAATCTCACTGCACCACACACATTTTATTCACACCTGATAGACACGTTCTTTTCTCTTTCCTTTCTTGTTTAATTGCGGTTACCATACAGCTTTAGTGGTGGTAAAACATCACTACCAGGTGCCAGTAAATACAAGGAAAGTAAGACAAGAATACACACATCAACTATTTGATTTTTGATTTTAAGAATGACCCATTCCTAATTTCTACCTTCAAGAGTTACTTGGGCAAATACCTACATCAATATCTGATGATTAAACAACTCATTAAGTGAAGTTGTGAGAAAATTGTGCACTGAGATAGAATTATTTACATCTGAACCATACCTGCTAGATTATCACCAGTGAAAATAAATGTAGTTTTTGAAAAGTTAAAGTCAATTATAAATTAAATTCAGATAAATAATAGCTTTAATAGTTTGCTGTACGTTTGTAAAATCCCTTTGGAAGCCCTGTATAATAACTGGAGTGTGATAGATGGTCATTCTAATACATGTGGCTCATATCAGAATGAAGCAACCAATCACCGGCCTCCTGAGAAACTATCAATGTTACGGTGGTGTTATTTGACTCTTATTGCTTTGATAATTGCTGTTTCTCAAACTTTGAAAATTACAATTTCACAATATCACGTTTTTTTTTATGGATTTCATTACATCTAAACCCTCCACAGAAGAGTTTCATGAAGAGGGATGGAAAAATGGGAGTCAGTAGTTTGGAAGTAGTGCACTGTGATTTAGGTAGGCCCAAGTTACCTTTGGGCAATGAATGAACCATACCTCATTCATTCTGCTCACCTGGAAGAGTCACTATAAACTTCAGAGAGTCTTTAAGGTGCCTTTAGGGGTTAACCTCAGAGTTAGGTGAGAGTATGTTGTGGACCAAATCCAATAGAGATCAATACAGCTTAGCGAGAGAGCTGAAGCAAGCAGTGAGCTATTCTCTTTTCTCATCTGCGGTCAGGCCACCACAATCAACACTGGACCAAGGAAGGGTTTCTCAAGTGCCAACACTTAAGCAATGCATAATCATGAAAAAAAAAAAAAAAGGAAATTGGTATTTGTATTTTTTTGAGCATCGAATGCTTTCCAGCTTTTCAATTTCATATATTTGTGTTCCTCAGAAAACTGTTACCAAGAGGCGCCCCTGTTGCCTCTGGTTAACGTAACTCTTTGTCCATCTGAGTCTTTTTAAAGAAAATGGTCTTAGTGCTAAAGAATACCTGAGTTCTTCAGAAGATTTAGAGTGCGCTTTTATCTTTGAGGCGGCATTTTTGGACAACATGACAGTGTCCCCAAGCCAGGTCTTTACAGAAGTAGATTAGTTTGGTGTGGAAGAACTTAATTGACATGGCAAAGGGCACTGGCCTCAACCTCATCCAACACCTTTGGGATGATTTGAAACACCAGCTGTGAGCCTGGCCTCATTGGCCAACATCAGCACCTGACCTCACTAATGCTCTTGTGGCTGTATCACGAAAAGAGTCCTGAATCCGGGTTCTCAAATAGTGTAGAAATCCTTCTCAGAGGACTGACGGCCTGTATTGCAGCATTGATAAAATGTAAAATGACATGATTTCAGTTGTCTGAATACTTTCGGTGGCCTGGCGTTGCCAACCTTTCGCTCGCATTTTCAGTTTTTGTTGTGATTAAAGTCTGGAAATCCTGTTCGTATGAAGGTTTTTTCAGCCACTCTGAAGTAGTCAGCGACCAGTGGGGTTGTGACGATGCTGAAGTCAATCATGTTTCAAAATGTAGTTCCAACAATGATGGTTGTAGTATAGTTAGATGAAGCGAGTTGTAGCAGTAGTCGCAACACTAACGAATAACAAGGAATTTAAACCATGGCAAGAACAATGCTCTCTTTGTGTCCTTAACTTTATATCTGTTGTTTAGAGCTTGGAGAGTTTCAACACACAGCATACATCCCATGTTGGTCAATGCTGATTGGTTAAACGCTGCTCCAATAGTTTCAACATTATCCCGAGGTCTACACTCATTAGGATGCAACTACTGCAAACAATCCCCAGTGGGCCCAGACCCATATATTCACTCGGTAAATTTTTGTCTGGGAATATCAGGCTACATGTTTGCTACCATTCAAGGTCCATCATTCCTGAAACTAGAAATATTTATTAATGTTTTTGCTGAGCATACACGAACAAAAGAGCAAACCGAGCACAAAAATCTAAATAACTGTAACAAAACATGCAGGCATTCACAAGCAATGTATTCCATGTTCAGTGCTCGTCTTTTTTTTGTTTCCCCAGGCAGCAATAAAAAGCTTTTTAAAAACATTTTCATTGTTGCGAGCAAGGAGCTTCAGGTTGTCTTATTGTCGTTTCTTTTTCACCCCTCTGTTTGATGTGGATACCATAGAACCAGGAAACCTTCTCCTATGGCACATAGAAACAGACATTTTTCTAGAGAGAGCTATGCAGCATTACGTTTTTAATTATGGCTAGTGCTTAGTGTGGCAATGCAATAGATACGCTCAGCTTTACCTGGGTTTCTTACTAATTTAATTTCAAGATATTCTTTAAGGTGTGATGGCACAAAGAGAAAGAAAGGAATGTTTTAAAAGGCACTTCTACGTTGGTATTCCTTAGAAAAATAATATATCACTGCGACAGAGACAGCAGACATGTTTTAGACAGACTCCATTCCATACTAACGATCGCAGGTTACTGTTTGCATAGTGAGGCCAAAAAGCTCTATGAATACTAAGTATGAAGTCAGCACAGATCTGACTGCAGACATATCCCATAATCCTTGATAAGAATGGCTTCGTTAGAATAAAACAAGGTTTTCTTTTTCTTAAATGCAAATAATGGAAGATGACAAATGTTATTCCATTATCTTCCCCAGCTTAGGACACCACTATCTTCTCTCTCTAGGCAAATATTTAAAGTATTTATAACTTTATTGAAAGATTACGTGTGTTAGTCATGTGCAGTCTATTGGTGAAACACGCAGTGGGGCACAACTTCATAATTTTCTGTTCCACCATTTAAATAACACAGAGATATGCTATTAATGATACATGAATGTAATTACATTTCTCAGAGCATTTTGCCTAATATGCCAAATGAATGGGGAGAGAGAATGATGAGAACACAGCAGGCATTAATTAGTCTCATCCGTGAGCAAAAGAGCTTCTGTTTTGCAGGGAGGCAGCGTTATTGCTTCAAGTTGATTCAAGTTCAGACTGGTGCAAATAAATTACTTCAAATGCATTTTGGCTGTCTGATTTAACAGGGGTCAAAATTTAATGTGCCTTCCCGATGTAGGGTGGAAAAAAAAGGAGGAATCATTAAGTCATTTAACTCTGTCACTGAGTGGAAGGTAGCCTGCAGAAACTCGTAATGCTTTTGAACTGAAGGGTTTTTATGAGTCTGTGATGAGACAACAGCGTCATCATCAAACATCCAAAAACCGAAATGTACAGTACACGTTGCTGCTAACTTTTACTTGTACAAAGACTGGACAAAAGGCGTGTGTGACTCATCAGTGAATACAGCTTTACTGCTGTAGTGCCCGAGAGCAAGAAATGAAGCTGAACCTGCTGATTGCATTGTTCAACTGTTCTGATGAAATAAAGATCTCCATGAGGCCAGGGTACGGCACTTTTCACTAGATATTAAAGTAATCTTCCTATTTCCTCCGTAATGAAGAATTAAATCACAATGACCATTATAGTGGAACCTCATTATCAAACTTTCAAACATCTTAATTGAATGAGCATAATGAATCAAATAAGCCTACGTAATGTGAATAGGTAAAATCTTAACTACAGCTATTATAGTTTTAATATTAAATAGAGGTAATTGTCAAGACTTTTTGTGCTTTGTACCTCTGCAATAACATCTCACCTGAAAATAACCCAATTCACCCGAGTGATGCAAAGAAATATCAAACTAAATGTTAAATTGTGGTGGATGATATGGACATGAAATGATTTTACGGTATTTCTGCGATAATAAGGCTCTTCATAATATGAAAAACAGGAGCATGCCATTACAACAAAGTAAGTGTTATAGTTTGATGTCAGGATAAATGTGAAAGTTTGCGTTCAAATGATGCCTCAGTTCTTTATTTTGTAAACAACAGCAGAGATTCAGATTCTGCGAAATATGGCAAACGTCAGCCATGTTTGTTGTTGCTGTTTGTAAGTTATGAACGTAATGACATCATACCGCTATTCTGTTGCACTGCCTTTGGCACAGTCTGATTTTTGTTTATTATATACAAATATATATATATATATTTTCATGAACTGTATAATCCACATATATATATATATATATATATATATATATATATATATATATATATATATATATATTTTTTTTTTTTTTTTTTTTTTTTTTTAATTTATTTATTTATTTATTTTTTATTTTTATTGATTCGTTAGCACAGCATTGGTGATCCTGAAAGGTAAGCCGGCTAGCGAACTAGCCATGTGGGAAAGACTAACGGCTATTGATTTCAATCCTTACAGTTACGATTAAAAGAAAACAAATTCTAATTTTTACCGTCCTTTTCTCATTCCTTTTGGCATTTTCAGTGTGTCTTTGAGATTTTTACATCATGTGGGCACACATATTCTCTGCCTTCAAGAAAATGCAACGAGGCACCATGCACTACAGTACAAGTGGACGCGTTTACAAATTTGTCTGCGGCAGTACAGCAGAGAAAGAGGACTTGTTTAACATGAATCTCTAACGTGGTAGCGAGTATTTATATATGGAACGTATAGTATGCGGTCACAGCCCAAGTCCTCTATTCATCAGCAGCATATTCTTGATACAGATGGGCAAATCTCAGGGGGAGGACTTAAGATGGATGCATATATTTTCCATCAGTTCAACCGCCTGTCTCCATACATGTACACACACACACACGCACACACGCACACACACACACGCACACACACACACACACACACACACACACAGCAACATTACCTACCATGAATAATTATACCTTTCACAAAGACAGCGATTAGAAGACTGCAATCTGTTTCAGACAGGAGTATAAATGTTTAGTATTTCCTTGAAATGTGTTTACTCACACGAGACTAAAGAACGTAGCTGTGTGCAGATTAACCTCTCACTCTCGAGAATATGTAATCAAACAGAAATTAAGAAATGTGGATCATAATATACATGTACAGCTGCGTTCGTAGTTTATACTGCTCACCAAGCTCTACGACGATCAGCACACCTCTGTCCGTCCTGATAGCATGATCGCAATACCGGGGTCTCATCTCAATAGAAGATGCCATCGTCCATGAAGCCAAACCTAGGTTCTTATACAAATTTTTGCTTGTCATTTTTAAGAGCTGTGCCAAGCAAAGAGACAGAGGAAAGATACATTTTACAACCCAGACAGCCGGTGTGACTGGCGAAGGAACTGCTAATCAGGATGGAAAATTTACACATTGCTAGGAAGATGGATGTCATTGTGTGTGACCTAACCCTGCCAACTCAGATTCACAGATAGCTGTGAATAAATGCCAAGTGCTCTGGGCATCTGTTAAAGTCAGCATAGTTAAAGCCTGTGTTTGTAACCTCCACGCCTCTTATTAGCATCTTTTAATGATCCCTTAAGAAATCCTATTGACTTTTGTAAGATGAAGCTGTGTATATTTGAGAACGGGTGAGAGAAAGGAGTGAAAGGCAGACCGTGAACTGAAAAGTGTTTAATGAATAATTTAGAGGACTGAGGTCATTATGATATAAATGTCTGTTATCTTGTTAGTTTTAGTATTATACTTTGATTCATTTCGTGTATTTACCAATTTTAAAAATAGACCAATGGTTTTGTTTCATGTTTTAATGGTTCCACAATGAATATTTGTTTTTAACACATACCATATGGGTGAAGTATACAAAAGCACTTAAGTAAGTTGCTAAAGTTATGTACTTGTACATAGACACAGCTTGAAGGTTGGAAAATCAACTTCAAGGGGCTCAGTGAATACCTTTACTTGGGGTCAATATATGCTCATGTGACAAAACATTTGAGTTAAAATGGTGGAGAGAGACATGCAGATAAGAACAATAGCTGAAAGTAGAACAAAAGAGGCAACGATTATGACTCGCAGGCAGTGCAGTTCAGCAGCGCTTGGCAAAATCACACAGGATTTTTTTTTTTCTATTAGAGTTGAGGAGGTGCTTTTGATGAGGCCTAGAAGGCATTTGGGTTTTCACTACTAAAAGAACGTGGCATTATGCATACCAGACCACTTTCCAATGTGGTCTGAACAAATCGAATCTTATTGAATCTTCAGTGTATCCTCACCTGAGCTGTCCACTTACAATCGTGTCACCCAGGTCTGATGTTAATGCCGAGTGTGAACAGGCTCATAGAGACTTGGAAAGCTTAAAAAGACTTTGATTTTTGCTTACAGGAGAAAGGAAATGTGAAACTATGCCATAATGGAGTTTACAGAACATATATTAGATTTGTAGAACAAAAGGTGCACCGCCTTTAAATCCATATCGTAAACTTGAGTCCTCTCCACACCAACAGCTGATTTATAATGCGACACTAGTCCTTTCAGGGAAAAAAAAAAATAAAAAAACATTACCTGCGAGGAAATGGGTTGCAGGTGCTAGTCTGTAATTAATTTTTCTTTAATTAGTATTAGAAAAAAGGCGAGGTTGGGTTGATTACTCTGATCCCTGCCCTCCTTCAACCATCTGAGAGATGTGTTATCATCGCCTCCCCCTCAGAATGACAGCTGAATTATCACTTGGCTTGCCGATAGACGGATCATTCCAACACGTCAAAACAACCATGCCAGCCACAGCTGACCCGATCTGATTTCACACTATACTTGCTGCCCCTGCTTAGTATGACAAGTAGCAATTTCATTACGAAGCTCTCTCCCTGTCTCCCTCTCTTTTTTTTCTCACTGATGTCCTTAACCAATGACACCCTAATTCATTCGCTGCCCTATTTCCGTGGGCCGAGGGTTTCGCGGCTCACGCATTTAGGGTGAAGAGCCTCTCCTCCAGGGCCTGGCCGTCGCTCACACACCTGGGAGTCTGCCCCACCATTACGCATGCTATTTGCACAAATTGCTCCATTTGTGTTTGAATATGAAATGCATTTCCAGAATATGACTATAGACTGTGTCTTTTCCCTGAGGGAGCTGCTATTTTGTGAGGGATATATTATTCTTAAGTGAGATTGCCTCTTCATCGCCTCTTTGTTATTAGCTGTAAGGGAAGTTTTAAGAATCTTTCCTGTGTCAAATTGTGTCAAAAACCAAAAATCCAGTTGCTAGTGTTAGATTTATATATGTCAGTGGATTTCATTCATTCTTATACAAGTCATAGGAAAAAAAAAAAAGAAATCCCTAAATACCATGAGTGCACAGAGCACTTAAGTTAAGTGGAATAAGAAAGAAAAAAAAAAGGGTTCTGGATTCCTTTTCAATATGGAACTGTTAAATCAGTGGCTTTTAAAATGTCTTCTCTTAAATGTTTGATATTCTGATACCGGGTGAGTTTTTTGAGGCAATGAGATCAGATGAAAACAAAAATCCATTGTGCCTATTCTGTGCGTATCAGCTCCCACATCCCAATCAAACATAGATACTCACAGAAACAAAGATGACTAAAATGTATCTCTTATTTAGAAAATGTGGTTGTCTAACTGAATGAATTCAAGTAAATAAAAGTAAATTAAATTAATAACTACCTATCTAATGTGGAACTTGGCTCAACACACTGAACATAAGCTTGTTTATCCCATATGAGATTTTGGTTATAGACTAATCACCATGTTTGTATTCATATCAGAAACTAGACTTATTATTAACATAATAACATAATACCCAAAACCATATCACACTGCACGATCACAGATGTTGATAATACTGACGCAGGAACATGTTAGATATACACGTTTATGAAAACTTAGATAACATACAACATGACATAACATAGATAAAACTGTATGTAAGACAAATATTAGGATGCACCTTGTTTGTAGCAACATACAGTAGATTCTATCATGTAGTATCCCAGCCGATGGATGGCAATGATATTTTTGGACGTGTTTTGATTGTCAAATTTAGTGGAACATCATTATTAATGTGAATGCCATGGGAGTAATGCACTGGCTTTATACATCCACTGTAAACAACTTTGAAACTGGTTAATTAAAAACTATGGTGAATACAAGTGAAAAGACCTTAGAGGAGAGGTCGAGCACCGATGTTTGCACAACGAAGGCTTCTCCATTCGTCTTATTTGAAAAAGCTCTGTCTTTCATCTTCCATAGTTGGGTATACGGTCAAAACGTTCAATAATGCACAGGCAGACCGAGAAAGACCAGCAGCAGATTGGACTACATAATTGTGAGTAGACTCGTTACAAATATTAGCAAGGATCAGTTTCAGAGATGAACGAGAATTAGCAGATGCAACTCAATTCACAGACCATTCGAAATAGGATCAAAGAGTTTGGTTGGGTGCAGAGGGGGAGTGCTAGAACTGAGGCCATTCATAAGCTCATAGAGTGAGACAGCTATGATTAAATTTGTAAAAGAGCATGCAAGAGGAAGACAGCAGTCCAAATTCAACCGACATTGATCTGATGGTAGAAAGTGTGTATGGACAAAAAGGGACAATTCCAAAAAGACTGGAGTAATGGGACAATAAAACATGGAGGTGGAAACTTCAAAGTCTGAAGTTTTTCTCATAATCATACTGATAAACTGTTATTTGTCAATTAAACCATGAACTTGGAAGTACAGAGGAGTTATGTGAACCAGACCCCTATTGAAAGAATATTTTTTCCGGGAGAAAATCAAAGTGGCTTCCCAGAGCACTGACCTAAATCCCAAAGGGCACAAATGCGATGCTATGAGGAAAAAAATATCGGACTCTAGTGTGGACGAAGCTTTGCTGGCTGAAAAGTGGAGGAAACTTTCACCACAGTTATAACAGAAACTCGTTGATTCCATGCCCAGACATTTCCCATTTCAGCACGCTAAATAATAAACTTGTAAATGTGATCTAGTAAAGCCACTGCTGGGTGCCCAAATACTCCCTGAGTACATCTGCTCGTTTTAAAAGAGAGCAAACTTTATTTATTGAATATTTTGTTTGAAATGTGTCCTTGTGCTATCTATTTGCATGATAAATGCCATTTTCTTTAATCATTTGTTATCGAAAGTAGAGAAATTCATAATTTTTTTTAGTATAGCTCGTGTCCAAATCCTTTCCGTACATGCATGCTCTCTTTTCTGAAGTGGACAGGAGACATACTGCTGTGTGTAATAATCAACCTTCTCAACAAATTCATAATCCTGTTACTTTGTATGTCAAAATAGCTGCAAACTAGATCAAAAGGTGTATTGCAACACAAAAAATAAGTTCAACTTCAGAAGATTTTATCATCTCTGGGCAAGACCGTGTGGCGATGCATTGCAGAAAGCCACTGTCACAACGATGGCACAAAGAATAGATATGATCGCACGGACAGTGAAGAATATAGAAGAGGGTTAGTTCGTCACACGCACGGAGTGCTGAAGTCTGCCACAGCCGTGTGATCTGAGCTCCTGGAAAATAGAGCGTGCAGAATTCAGAATCATGTACCCCACATTCAAACCACGCAACAGCCGGCATTGTTTGCCAACAGTCGCAGTAAAACCTCCTGGCAGCGACGGAGATGGCAGCAGCCACTCTAGTACTACTATTATACGTGATTCAGAGCTGTCATTTATTATTATTTCAACACGTGCAGAAGGATTTTATACCATAAAAGTATTAAACTGCATTACTTTTAATTGAGCACCAAAACAAAATTAAATAAAATGCAGGTAGCACTTACCAGAAACTTTACACCAGCTGACCATATCGGTGTAAAGTCCAACTGTGAAAACTTGAGCGTACACTGGAGGTAAATCTAATTTGTGGCATCAAAATCTCAAGTTGCCCTGGCAGACTAATGGTTACGGCCTCTCCAGTCCAACGGGGCGGGAGTTGTAATTATGTGGGGAAACTTGATAGTATGACAAGATTTAACAATCTCGCATCATAATTAATCTAGCGATTCTGACAATATACCGCAAATGACTGATGACATTTGACCTTTGTTCCCTTCCATCAGAGCCCATGACCTTACTGCATTACATATGCACAATTCTATTCACGTTTTTGGACACCAGCACGATCCTCGGCTCTTTGGTAGAAAAAAAAAACAAAGTGAAAAAACCCTTGCTTGTTAAGTTTGCTATTATTGTAGCGGCCATACAACTCGCGCTCTCTCTCTCTCTCTCTCTCTCTCTGGGTAGCTGGCTGCCCGTGCCATTTTACATTTAAATTTGTTGAACAATAAATTATTCAGTGATTTAATTCCAAAGAAAGTGGCAAATATTTCTGAGAACAAGCAACCCACCTACCTAGCCACGGGTGCCATTCCCTCACTGACTTGTTTTTAAATTACTTCCACGATCGGATTCTCATTATTTTTTATGCATTTCAAAAAGGCTTCAGGGATCATAACACATTTTTAAAATAGATTTCTATTCTATTATATATATATATGCTTTGACAATGATCAGAAAATCCTGAGTCTATTAGGTTATTTTTAGAGACTCTTCTGGAGACATCTTTGGGGATGTGGATATACTGTACAGCAGTTTGCTGAGATCACAATGTGTGTCACAGCCACTGCAGCGCTTTTATCTGCTGTCTTGTCGCTGACGAAAAAAAAAAAGAAGTGGATGCGGACAAAGAGCTTCAGAGAAATCTCAAATTGCATATTGAATTCTAAAAGCACACCCTCAAAGGCAAAATCCTGGCAGAGCCCGCTCAATCATGTTGCCAAAACCTGGACAATGGTAATTGCTTGTCACATTTAGGGAAATGATGTAGCAAATACAAATGCCTTATCAAAATGCGTGTTTTTTTATTTTTATTCTATTCAAACCAATTTGAATAATTTTAAGACTCACTGCTTTTAAGGTTTTAATATTATTTCATCTAAACTTTGAGCTCTGTGCCATTTGAAGATCTTTATTCCCAACTGACAAATCATCATTTAAAAACAGCGAGAGCACCTCTCGCAGAATGAAAATACATTTCACTGATGGGACTCTACTACAAATGGGGAGTAAAGGTCACTACCACAATAGTTTTTTTGGATTTTTTTTAAATCGTCCATACAGCCAGATCTCTCTGCTGCATGTTGCTATTTGTGTTATTCCCACAATCTCTGTTACAAAATGTGCTGCTATTCAACAATAAATGTCAAAACAATCTGGTATGGATACATATTCTGGAAGGGCACTTTATCTTGACATCCAGAGTCTTTTGTATCAAGCAGTGTGTACTTAAAGGATGGCAGGCCAATGTTGGCAGCTCACTCTGCCAGTCTGTCCGAGCTTCAAGGCTCATTCTAGACCTTGAAAATAGTCCTTTGACAAAAATCAAAAGGTCCACTTACTTCGTGGTTTGAAAGTTTTGTTGTGTTTTTGTGAATGGAGATATTTTCAGTCTGCATGTCAATCAACCAAAATCCAGGATATACACGGTGTTAGTATTGTAAAAGAAATGAGGAAACACCTCAAACTTGTCCAAGCACCTAAAAGATAGGCTTTTTGTGTGTGATGAAGGGCTGACTGCATGGTAACAGGACATACTCTGCCTCCTGTTATCAACCTGAATGTACAATGTCAAATATTTAACAGTGAATCATGCTTTTTTTTTTTTTTACATTTGGAGGCAACTTGCACAGGAACAACTTTACATATATTCATCTCTAAATCATATATCTGCAGACTGGTGCACTGAATGGTGAAGAGTTTATTCATAGTTACTGTTAACCTTCCCCTGAGCATGTTGGTTGACCAATTATTTTTCGATCTATGTTCTGCCTGGTAATAACTCTCTCCTCAGATGACCCGCCGGCTGCTAATTTTACTGTCTACTACATTGTGGCCAAAAATACATGCAGTCTTTGCTTGAGCTATCATACTACTAATTTATCATTCAGGCTCCTATTCACTGATCTGACAATAATGCAACAGAGGAGCAATGAGCTCAATGATACTTTTCCCACTGAGGGATTTATGCAAAGCATGTTGTGTTGAAAAACAACCCCACAACAAATAACAAGTTAGTCGACTCTTAATTACCAAAATACAAGTGCAAATTGGGTAATTTAGCTTTTAGACTAATCCACCAGAGAAGGAAACTTTGCAAAATATATATACTTTTTTAATGGTAACAGTTTTTGAAATCATTTTATATTCTTGGACCAAGAATCATCTCTTCTGATTGTCAAATTGGCCAGCAATAATCATAGTATTATGCATGGCTATTAGCTCAAACTCTCTATGCCACTTTAGAAAAGGATTCCATCAACTATTTTGGTAGTGAAAACTGGACACAGTTTGCATGCCCATGCGTAAGAATATGAAATCTAAACCCATTTGTCAATTTTCCGCACATATTCCAAAATGTTTGAGCAAGTGTGCGGCAACACCACCAAAAACAAATCCAACGACGTCAAGACGATTTATCAAATCAATAGCATCTCTAACAAATGAATATTGTGTGACTGATGGTAAAACAGTGTGCACCTTAGGACGCTGATGACATCGAGGGGATATGAAAGTATTTAAGAGGGAATGTGTTTACTCACTCATAGAAATGTGACCTGACAGCGGCTTATTAATATTTCCTCTTCCCCAGGGGTATGCAAATACACCTCGTCCTCTGAAAAGTGTTACTGAAGTCCTTGTTCGATGACATCCAAATCATATTAGCTTGTCCTCAAACTCCAACAGGCATATATGTGTGTGTGTGTGTGTGTGTGTGTGTGTGTGTGTGTGTGTGTGTGTGTGTGTGTGTGTGTGTACCTCTGTTTGTTCGTTAATGTGTATGTTGGAGGTAGGAAAAAGGGCAAAAGCAGAAAGATGGAGCGACAGGAAAAGATAGAGCTCAGCGCAAAGACATATAATCTGAATTCAAAAGCAATCATTTTTGTTCTCAGCTCATAAAGCCGTCTGCAGTTGATGGGTAAGGCAGTAAAAATCAGGTGGTAGATCTGAAGAATAGATCTGAAGGGTTCGCAGTGACGCTTACACTCACACAGCAGCAGCTGGTATCATACAGGAGTTGACCTCTACTGACTGAAATGTACAGCTAAATACAGGAATTCGATTATGCGAAAGGATAAATGCAGTTATTTGAATTAGGCCCATCAGGATAAACCTCTTAATAATCAGACAACAAATAAACAATTCACTTGACAGAAAAGGAATTTGCAGTACCCAAACGAGGAATTAATTGGTAGATAGAAAATTAATGGGATGGATATAACAAGCAATTGAAGAGGACTCAGTTAAGGGCTCCGGGGTACTCTAGAGGTGCACAATAATTCCGAAAGAACAAACGGCATTCATCAGGTCACTACACGAGATGTGATCAAAACGTTACGAGACTGTTCCTGTTGCACACAAACGAAGCATAGCACAGTAATGTGCATAGAGCGGGGGGAAGCTATAACATTCATGAGTAAGTGTTCCAAGTGTCGTCACTCGATGCACATCAGCGCCTCAGTAATATGTGTTTTTGTGACCACTGGTACGGGCACATTTGTGATGTAAGCGTGGACTTCAAATGTTGTGTCAGACCAGATGGGTTTACTTCGACATTCAAAGAGTTGTGCACAGTGAATTCGACCCCCAAGGTCAGACTGTCAACACATGAATTCTGCGCTGATGTTCTGAGGGTAAATATTCAACCTGAAATTGGGTTCTCCAACATGACAACTCGCCCACTCACAGCCATTGAAAATGTGAGTGCCTCACTTGCAACAGCACAATTGTAGCCCTCTATCCCATAACCTGCCTAATTTGGCTCCTCTCAACGTCTTTCTGTTACTTAAAATTTTGACACAAAATTTGATGCACTCTCTGCTCAAGTTTCAGGTCAATGGTGAAATTGCAAATGTGCACATCCCACTGCTCAGAAAAACACATGTAACAGGTGCAGATGTTGACCAGGCACCAAAATACTTCCTAGCGTCACAAAGGTTAGGGTTAGGGCTTCCCCTGCTCGTGCACATCCCCGTGCTTTGCTTTGTCAACAACAGCAGCAGTCTCGTAACTTTTTGATTGCACTTGGTACATCAAACGATCATTAATTTTAGAGGATCTAAATACATCACCACAGTTTTAAAAATCTGAGAAGCTCTCAGTAAAAAACTGGGTTAGAATGTCTCGTAAAAAAACCAAAATCAACCTGTGGAACATGAGCCCTTGTCTTTGTTGTCTCTATAGGTATGCACATGCAGTTGTTGTTAGGTTGACTAGGTTTCCATGTGCCAAATAGGAACACATTAAACTGCAGTGACATATCTTAAGCTCATAGAAAGCTGTGAGGATGCTCATGTATTTCTAAATTAAAATCTACCTTTGCCTGCTCATTCTCCCGATTTGTCTTTCTCCACATAACCTACGTTTTTGCAGTCTCTACACTTCAGCGTGTGTGTGTGTGTGTGTGTGTGTGTGTGTGTGTGTGTGTGTGTGTGCGTGCGTGCATGCGTGTTTGTGTGTGTGTGCGTATCCATGTAGGCCCACCGGTGCAGCTTGCCCCAGTCGGAGTAAAATGTTACTCAGACTGCCACCGTCAGTCCCTCTTAGTCCCTGGAGAGGTTGTGTGCCCTCCTTAAGCCCTTCAGCGGGATCTGCAGGCATGCTCAACACGGAGAACACCGCCACTACAATCCCTTTTTTCGTCTTTGACTTTCAGACTTTTTGGTAGAAATGATCACAGCATGAAACTTTGGCTGCCTGCAAATTAGATCCAAAAGCGAATTATCCATAATACCTGCCTGAGTAAATTCAGGTTCATGACGATGTGGAAATTGTGAGATTTATGATGTAATCATAACTTTATTTGAAGATATTCTAATTTTGCATCCACGCCTGTAGAGGTGGGTCTGATTTTAGCAAAGCCTGTTTCATTTTACTCTTTTGATTAAGCCCTCAATGACTCAATGAACTTTTCGCTTGGTAATCTTTATTGCTCTACAGCTTAATGAAATCATATTTCACAGAGATTTACGATGTAACTGAGATAGTGACTTACAACTTGGAGCTGTGAAAATTTATTATTTTTGCACTTTCTAATTATGTAGGATGTCTCTGGGAAAGTAATCTACATGACAGTATCGAGATATACCTGGTTAGGATTTCTTTAACATCAAGTATGAATACAGGGCTAGGAAATAGGGCCAACAGTTTTCTTTTAGATATTTATTATTATCACTGTATATAGGAATACCATGTTTCTAGGCCTGTGGGATACACACAACAAGAAAACTCTGAATCCTCAATAATTTAAATGAAGGTTTGTTGTGTTTGTTAAACATAATTTATTTTTCAATCAATAAATTGATTCTCTCGGCCACCAACATGGTCGAACATTTACACCTCAACAAGGCAATAATAACAAAGCTTTAAAATAAACATCACACAGATTATTATGTTCTGCTGCACGTATTGACTGTTTCACAGTGATACTGGCAGTTCTATTTGCTGTTATAACATAACATAAAAACAAATACAAACAAATAAATTCGAAAAATGTGAAAGAAAACATGAAATTTATGAAAAAGGATGCTGAGTATCGTACGGTTCTTGTTACAGAATCAGAGAGTAAAGATGGAGCTGGGGTTTGAACTAATGTTACCATCAAGAAACTTGTTCGCAAGCTTGATAGCTAATGCTAACAGTTTGGTAGCATAGACTTTGGTTTTTTTGTATTGCTGTTGGTAGATTGGATCAGCCGGAGGGAGGCTGTACCTGTGATTGGCTGCCCTGTGGTGGTAGGGTTAAGATTAGGATCAGGGGATAGAGTTTGTGTTGGGATGAGCTGATTGAAAGTTAAACAACCAATCACAGCAGTGTAGAGTTTCGAGTGTACTTCCCTTTGGCTGATCCAATCTACAACCACCCTTTCTGTAGTCAGTGGAAAAAAGTTTCCCATCTTTGTGTTCACAGGTCATCAGAAATCCAAATCACTTCCAGTCACAGATGTTGTGTGACAAATCTTCACCACCATTTCCTAGTTTAGTGTGGACATCTGATTATCTGCACACGCTGCTTGGTTTATTTTTGCGCTTCGATTTCAAACTGTGTTCTATTTCTTGTTTTGTCCTTTAATGTGTCAGCTACGTGGTCTTTCTGCTGCTGCCAGAGTGACTGTGGGGATGAGGGTTGACCCAAATGCAGAACATATACGTTCATTGTAAATTATTCACCAGTTCATGATCATTATTGTGGGAAGGATTTCTGTTCGTGGTAATCATCAAAATCATCTTATTGCCAAGTCCAAGTGAATGCACATTAGACAACATAAGTGTAAGGCCCTCCAACATATAACCTGCTTAAACTAAGTAAAATATCCCATTGATATGTGCAAATATAGAGACTGAAGTTAACATTTACAGTGGACCTACAGTTTAAAGTGTAATTTCCAGAGTTCTTTTAATTTACATTGCTTCTGTAAGTCAGAAATTCTTGACGGAGAAAATGTAAACTATGTGGATGAGTTTGCTATTTCATCGTGATTTAATGATTTCCTTCTCAACCTTGAATGCAATTAGAGGTGATAGCATTCCACCTCCTCCATGCATTATATAGTCCTGCTCCAAATATACATCTGCTCTGTAGTCTTGTTTCTTCATCACATCTCCCCGTCTGCTTTATAAAAACCTGACAATCTTGTAAAAAATTATAAAGTACCAACTTAGAATATAACTATAGTTGGGGTTTTTTTTCCGATCATTTATACTTCATGGGAGGTAGAAAGAAAAATGACCTAGTGTGTGACGTGTATTTCAGTAATATATTCAATAATCGCAGGTGACAAAAGACCAAAAAAAGTTTAATTAAATACATACAAATTAAAGAATTACTTTGTAGAAGTTGTCATTCTGTCAAAGTAATACAGCCCTTATAGAGGTATCATTAGTTTGAAAAATACCAAGTTGGCAAGAACCATTAAGTTTCAATGCAAATGTTTCCAAAGGGACAATGCTAATGTATTTATTTTCAGTGGTATGACAATATATTGGCACATTTGCCACTGATGTATGATTCAGTCCAAATTTCTAACTTTGTGTAATTTTTTTTAAAGTGCTTTGATTTGCCTCCTCAATTTCTCTCTGAAATAATGTTCAGATCGTTCTTTCATGTTTGCCTTCTGAAACAAACATACTCATCTGAGTGCTTTTAGGGTTCAACAAAGAAAGAAAAATTACACAAAGCTAAAATTTCCTCATACTGTTTTGCACTGATTGTGAGGCAGACCGGGACAATGTATAACAGTGAATATATGTCACAGCATGCTAAACAAAAGACAATATACCGTACATGTCTCATTTGATTGAATAATTAAGACTGGAAATGACTTTGAATATCATATTTCCCTTTCTCCACCATCACTCTCTTCTCTCCGTTTCCTCCCCAGTCATTTGCTGCTTATTAGAGGGTCTCTCTGTCAACCTTGTCCCATCTAATTCTCACCCAATTACAATCTAAATGAACCACAGGGTTGCTTAACTTGCTTTGCCTCTTCCCATTGTTTAATTTGTGACGGTAAGAAACTCTGATTAGGCCTCTGCAAAGGTTCATAAATTAAGCACTCAAGCCCGAATTAATCACCATTCCCTGGGAAGATGAATGGACATTATTCAATTTTTCCATATGTATCCTACTGACAAGAACAACACAGTGAAAAGAAGGCTCAATGACAATAACTACATTTTTTTCCAAGCTGTGACATTTAGTCCAGGGGTGGTTTGTCATCAAAAAACAGTAAAATGTCATCTACTGAGAATTCCTGTCTCAGCTATCTAAAATCATTCATATGCAATGTTTGCACTATGGCCATTTTCACTGGTAGCATCTTCATTTCAGAGGTAAAACTGGGCCAATTTGATTAATGCCAGCATCTCAATGTGAGGCGCGTAGATGCCACAATGAAAGGTTTACCGGAGAGGGAAAGGGTGAGTGCAAAGGAGAGTGAAAATACGGGATTGAAAAGAAATGTAGGCAGGAAGGAAGATAAATATTTAAAGAAACAAAGGAAAAAAACAGGGTAAGGTAAACTGAAATGATGAAAAATCGAAAATGACAAAAGCAACCAGCCAATGGCAGTGGAATAAGACAATCCCAAAGAGCTTTGCTGATCATCATCCAAGGAAAAGGAGCGCAAAACAAGAAAATAAAATAAAATGACAGTGGATCTCGTTTTGCATACAAACGGACAGTGGCTAATTAGTCTCAGGAGGGAAATCAGCACACCCTGAATGAGAATACAGCTCAAAATATTGAAGCGGCTGTCTTCAAAAGATAGGGCAGTAATATTACAGGCCTGTCTGAGATTTTCACTATTATATTTTATCTCTGCTATATATGTAGTGCAAAACAAGAAAATATGAATTTTCAAAGTGAGCGAGTAGCTCCCGTTATTATGTCGCTGTGTGTCACACAAACAGCACACGTACTCAAGATACCTTCTACTCGTACTACTCCACTTCTCATGGAGTTAAATGTGATCTAAAATAACTTGTAACAGAAGCTGAGACTTCTGACTTTACCACGGTCAGTCATACAGACTTAATATTTTCATCCACAAGATCAGCAGACACTGTGGTAACACTGGGAGGCTACCAATTCCAAAATCATTCAACTATGCAGTATAATCATGTATGAAGAAAGAGTGCCAGTGCTCAGCAAAAAGCAACCCATGAAAACATGACCACCACAAATTTATAGAGCCAAATTTGTAGCAAACCATTTCGAATGGCCACCCAAAACTACCACCACTCAAAAATGTGACAAATAACTACGATGTGAAACACTTTAAAATGGATGGTAGACACACATTTATCACAAAAAAATACAAATAAATGAATCGTATATTCACAGTATCCTCTTTTAAAATCTGCCAAGATCTACGGGATCCAAAGGCCTTTTGTCGTGTTATAATTATAGAATTGAAGATCAGTCAATTAATCTCGCAAGTATCAAATTTATACACTCGACTCAAATGCATTTCTGACTTATTTGGAAGTCACAATCTGGCAAACAACACTGGCTGTTATGCTGACGCCTCTAACACAATTAGCATACACGTCATTAACACAGTCAAACAAAGTGTTGATGTAAAGAAGTCTGACTGTCAGCCACAAGCCTGTCCCATTATCATCTTGTCCATTGTAATGACTCGCTGTAACAACTGACTCACATCAGTGAGCAGGCAGTGATAAAGTCAACCAGATGAATTAAAATAGCAAATGTCAAAACAAAGAAAAAAAAGGCCTGAGATGTTTCTGGTTTGAACACCCAGTGTGGTATTTTGTAAAAGTCAGACTCCCTCTTCTCTTTACATCCCCAATAAGGGGCTCCAGGGAAAGCCACCCACACTGTAATTACTGTGGTTCAATGGTTATGACTATGAATGATTGCACAGGGAAGTTTATACACTTAGACAAACACAACGACATTCACACCAAGTGGACTAAAACTCACACAGACACAGGAAAAAACAAAAAACAAAACACAAGACCACGTTCTACAATCAGGCACTGCTACTGGGCACTATTGACCGTAACCTTCAATCAAATACTTTCTTCTCCTGGTGTTCACATCCACTGACACGGAAAACAGTATATCTTACAGTGTGTTTCTAATCATCAGAATTACATGTACTACAACATGCACTACAGCAGCAGAATTATAAGAGGCAGGTGAGCAAAGGACACACAGCTGGAGAGGCAATTATCATATAAAGAAGGTACGTTTCTACACATAATAAAATGCTAAAGAGAAAATCAACCAACAAACATCCAGATGTAAAATGAAAGGGAACAAAAAGTGCTGTGCTAGATGCTGAATAATAAACACGAACTAAAGAAATCCTCTGGGTCATGTTTCGGTTGAATAGAGGCAGGCACAGAGAGCTCAGACTGCAAGCAGAGAAGCAGCACTCTGCTCAGGAGAAGAAGACAACACATCATAATAGGCCTAATGCTTACAGATGAAGTCACTTGTCAAATAGTAGGCAGTCAGCCCCGGAAATATCGCTGTTACAGTAACTTCCACACAAACTGCTCAGTCTCACTGTCGACAGCACAAAATACACAAAACAGCAAAACACCCAAGAAAAAAAAAGAAAAACAAGGAAGCTTAGGCCACATATAACACAAGAAAAACCTCATCTTTATGAGCGCTGCCAATGCAGCTACACGGCGCACAACGCCTTTCACACAAGAACTCAGCCAGCGACTCAAATGGATTGAATTAATAGATTGTAAAACCATCAGGAGCGGAAACCCAAAGAATATTAAACGAAAATTGCCAGAAATGAAACGCACGGTCGCTGCATCAACTTTTACAGTAGCTGCACCAACCAATGATTCAAACTCTCTTGTGACACCCTGGTTATCATTGATCAGCATCATGATAATCTCAGGATTATTACGACAGATTGTATTTAATGATGAATTTAGAGCGATAAAGCTACAACAAGAGTGTCAAACGTTTGTTTAATTCCATTTTAGTCCACTAGTTGAAAGAAACTGCCATAAGGAGAATGTGGAGAATTGCTCAACGAATTTAACGTATTACCGTGAGTATAGAAATGTAAAGCACAGGCCTGATGGGCTATCTTGGTTGTTGTTGGCTGAGCATCAAGGTTTATTCAGCTCAGTATTGGTACTACTATTAGAATTTGTGTTGTGGCAGTTGTAGCTCTGATGGTAATGGAGATTAGCAATCACTCCGCTGGTTTGGTGGCTTGATGCCCCTCTAACAAAGTCATAGACTATCTGAGGAATCACTGCAGAGTGAAACAGCATATGAGGCCCGAATCAAAAAAGCATTACTTACTTATGTCTGACAGGTGAATGAAGATGGTTGACAGTCAAATAATGATTTACCTGACAAACATATTTTTTAAACTTATAGACAGGTTGTCACTTTGAGTGAGGGATTTTAAAGACTTTCACTTTTTATCTGTTGAGCTAGGGGAGGATGGCAGGGTACAGTGGAGCTGACTTTCACACTATTCATAAAGAATCTTCCTTATTTCAAATCATATTTTTCCCCCCTGAAATGGTGTCAAATGCAGAAAACAATATGCTGTCAATCCCAAAAATAGTTGGTAAAATTATCTGGCGACACCCCTGGAAAACTGAAATGCTTTTAAAATTGTATCTCATATGCTTTCAAACACTTAATCTGAGGACAGTGAAGCAATAAACACAATGCAGTAACAAGTGGGATTTTTCATATTGTCACAGTTATATCATTATCAGAGTTTTCCCCATAACAGGCTGAATGGCGCATTTTATGGGAGCCATTTAGATTTGAATTATTTTCCAGCAGCATTTCCCAGTAATAATACAACCAAAGTGTATGCCAGAATAACAACAGATGAAAAAAAAAAAAATAAGATTTTGTAATGGAGCACAACATGGCATATTTTGAAAAATGCGGTTTGGTTTGAACACAGTAAGTGTACTCACATTGATCGATGTTCCCGTCTGCTTTCCCCTTCTCCTGCAAACAGAGAACACACACAAAAGTGGTTTATTACAGGCTTGGAAGAGAGAGACAAAAACAGCCCTTTCTGCAGCTTTTCGCAGACCATTCGTTACTGGGCCGTTTCCTCTTTTCTGGGCGAGAAGAAAGACCACGGCGGCAAACAAAGGTGAACAGATGGAAGGAGAATAAAAAGAAAAGGAGTCAGAGAGGGAGCGAAAGAGAATGTATGACAGCAGGGAAACGTGGGGACTTTTACAAAACCGGATCCTGGAGTCAATTCAATCATCCTAATTGGAAATACCCTTGCGAGGCAGGTGTCACCATATTGTGCTGAAATGTTTATCAGGATGTCGAACAACACCTGCAGGATAAACTCTGATACATTTGTCATTGTCGTATCTGTGCCGCCTGATATCACGGCAAAGCATGTAATACACCCATCAGTCCACTTGATCTTACTGTGTCAGTGTCACGTTTTGTCTCGCCTCGGTGTAAAAAGTAAGGTGCTTTTGGTTTCTACACCAAAAAAATACTTGTTTAGGTTTGAAAAAGATAATGATTTGGGTTGAAATAAGTAATTTGACATAAGTAATGTCACTTAAGTTGCTTCATATATGTTACGTAACGTGAATACATTATGTACTTAACTTATTTATCATACCAAGGTGAATGAAAACATGACACTGACCTAGTATCCTCTTGTGGACAGACATGTGTATTACCATAAAAAGTATATAAAAGTCGACGTAGCTTCCGGGTCTGAGAAATCAGGCCAATGCGGAAATGCCTTCAATTGCAATACCACCAAGGGTCACTTGGGGTTGTTTTACAAAAAGGCTCTGGCTCCATTGACTCCCATTCAACTTCTCTCTAATAAAATACAAAGTAAATACATTTTTTTCCATTGGTCAATTTGGTGTCGTTCAACAAAGTCACTCCTTCTTAATAGTTTTCTGGCGGTGCAAATGAAAATAATCCCATCATTAATTAGACATTATGCCTTTAAAAAAACGGCATTTGTGGGGGCGTGTCTGTTTGATTGACAGGCCTGTGCTGCATGCGTGCTTCTGCCATTGGTGGGCGAGGTGTAGTGTCTTCGGGTTCCCAATCAGATGGACTAAAACCCCCGTTCACTCCTCCCCAGCTCGTCCAAATATGGTCACTTCTGGCTCCAAAATAGCAAGATGGTGACGGTCAAAATCCGAACTCGAGGCTTCATAACAGCAGTTCACAAAGTTTCATGTCAATGCCATTTCAATTTTATTTGTGTCTCTTCAGATAATTGTTACTAGTGTTTGGATGAAGGATGGAATAGAGGACAATTATGTTCTGCTGTTAGCTACATGAAAATCAATATTCAAAGTTAAACACAACAGAAAATGCTGAGGATATTGGAAGAGAAAATTATTGTCTTGAGGCATCACTGAGCAATGTCAGAGGTAGAAAAGAAAATGAGCGACAATATTCTGGCCCGACCTTTATACTTGCATATCATGAGCAATGTAGACATGTGGTAGACAGCATGAGTGAGGATATAACAGTAAATATGTAACTGGTGAAATAATGATATTAAGCCATCTGGTTTGAGAAATGGTTGGACTCAAAAGCAGTGTACTATAATTAATTCACTGGACTTACTGGGCTCTCAGATTTGTTGTTGCTTTTAGAAGCAATCCAGCTGACCTGTGCATGTAGTTCTAAATGTTTTAGTGTGCTTTATGTGCTTTTTAGTGAATGATCACTCGTGCTTGTTACAGACTGATGCTTAAATGTATCTGAACCTGAGATGCAGTTTAACATACACAGGCAAAACAAAGGATCGACATGCTGTTTAAAAATAGAGCAGAAGCAGGTCTTCCAACGAAACCCCACTTCTGAAGGAGCCCATGTGTGGCAGCAAATGAAATGTTGTGACATTCTGCATTCTTGTCCCTCAGTGTGGATGTCACCGGCAATAAGGCTCAGTGATAAAATGTGCACGGAGTCTGCGAGGCCCTCTCGACTTCCCAGGAGACTGAGAGCCTCATGAGAATCACAGCAGTTTTTGGTGCCTCCTGTCATTGCCTCCGTCTTTGCCGCTACATCTCTATCCCTCTCTCTTCACACCCTCTGCCATCTGTCCATCTTAATTGAAGACGTGCTTCCTCATGATGGCAGGATAAAATTGAGTGTGCTCATCAGCACCGCCTTCCATCATCTCGAGTGCCGCTGTTTGATCAATTGATTAGAGAATCAAACCAAGCATAGAGGTGAAAGAAAGGCTGTGTTTCTTTCTAAAAACTACTGCTCGATCTTTGCTGGGACTCACCAGGGTTTCTTTTTGTCACTATACCTTATACATTCAGCTTTAGGTTAATTTTGTGGTGCAAAATTGGTTTCAAACTCAAATTAGTTCAGTCACAATTCAAGGCAACTACTGCAATGTGACGTGATGAAGTAAAATCAGCGGCAGCCGTCACACAGCTGACAAAACGGCTGTTTGTATTTTTCTCTTAAGGGCTGCTGTGTCGCTTTGAGTGGGTGGAGAAATGTAAACAATTACTGGCAGAATTTCATTTGAGTAAACCCACTGGGTTTCAATTAGGGAGGATCTGGTGCTTTTATCTACCTTGTTTACCCTCCTTGTCACAGAGGCTGATTAGATAGATGTATTTTTACACACAGCTGTTGCAGATAATGTGATAAGATTATGACAATGCTGAGAGACGGGCACAATATGGAATAGAGAGGATTCAATGCCTTTTAACCTCGTGCCTCAGGCTGTTTGCATGAATTGCGCTCCCTTTACTAGTGTGATGGCATTGTCACTACATGTCTCAGGAATGGTATACCGCATTATATAAAACAGAAGACAATTCTATTTTTTAAAGGCTTATTTCTTAAATTCAAGGACTAAAAGTTACTTGTTGACAACATCAGATTTCCTTTTTTAATGGAGAGAGTACTGGACTGACACAACCTTCTGCAGAGAGCTTTGAATTACGTGTCGTTTGTAGTCATAAAGTTCCTCAGCTAGCAACTGTTTTTAAGTCTGTCTATAGAGTGTCCTTCACAGCTCCCGCGGCCCTGAAAGAGTCCCGTCAGCCTTGTTTAACCTACACGGGTTTCTGAAAGCAATGTAACATGTTCTGCTGCCAAAGAGGAAATAAAGTCACGACGGCTGGTGACGTGTTCCCAGCTTCTCCCATTGGATTTACTGCAGCAAATAACCAGGGACAGTCAAACACCCAAGCACTACAAACATCAGATTATGAACTCAAAAACAGGAAAAGGCTAACCATCAGAGGAAATGTATCTGACCTCTTCCAAGAACCTGACGGGAAAGGGTCTGGGTTTGTAACTCTTAAAAAAAAAAAAAAAAATTTAAATAAAAATTAGAAAAAAATAATCTAGGATTTACCTATTATCATATTTCATGTTTTACTTGTACAAAAGAAAAGTTTTCAATAAATGATATCACTTTCAATCAGACGGAAAAATCTTTTGTTAAAACTACAACAACCTCTGAGCAACAAGTCATTGTCCAAGCTATATTTATGATGATTGAACACAGAAATACAAGACTAAAATCAATCCTGCTAACAGGTATTGTAGGTGAATCCAAAGCTGGATGTACCTGATTCCTTTGTACCAAAAAAACACAATTGTTGTTTAAAACACATAATTGAGCCACACCATTTGACTGGGTGAGGTGTTTCTTCATTATGGGCACTATACTTTACTTAGAAACAGCTCCTTAGATCAATAACTTTAAAATGTTCTCTTTCCAAAAACGATTTTTCCAGAGACAAATTGTTTCTAATAGTTTTCAGACACCAGAGGACTAAACCAGACATGGAGGAAATTCCTTGTTGGTTTTGGTTTTTCAATAGAATTCTTTGGCTTAAACAAAAATATAGAAAATAGCTAAGTTGTCCCTTTAATTAAATATTGTGTCGTTTCACGACACAGCCAATCAGAAACTAACATTTTCTATGGCTTGGCATGAATTACATAACTTGCCAGGAGTTTATAAAGCCAGATTTGTCCCTAGACTGTGGCTTCACATCCTGAAGAAGCAATCATGACATTGTAAGCTTATTTAAAACAAAGACACCCTCCAAATGTCATGGTACTGTGATGTTATTGATGTTATGGTCTGTTTCAGATTTGCCTGCTGCATGAGTGTAAGTGTGCAAACTCAATAAACCTCTCGCGAAACTAATACAAACAAATCTCTTAAAGCTACATGCCTCCATCTTGGATGCCATTTAAACACCCACACAAAACAAGAATCTGACATTGCTGCCACAGAGACTGACATTTTGTGGGAAAGCAATTTGAAGAAATGGGCAATTCAAGCCAAGCTGTGGTTGCTACGCAGTCTCTTTGAATATGCTCTCTCCTCACTATCTTAAACGCATTGCTGTGCAGACACCTTTCATTCAAGGACCCATATGGTTGTGTTTTCCTTCTTCATTTTTGTACATCTCACTCCTGCTTTTAATACCAGGCAACAACAAAACTTTCTGCCGGAGTTAGACGCCTGCATGCCAACTCAGCATTGCAGTTTCAATGTGTTTATTAAGCAGCAGCTACAGTTATAGTCAGACAAGAAGAACATATTGATACTATGACATTTTGAAGATGCTGCCTTATTAGGACAGAGAGGCAGCCAGCAGAGGAGCAGGGAAGAAAAGCTGAATCTGTGTTTTCCAAACAGTTCATGTATCTCTGTTCGATAGTTAATCCCTGATGTCTGTTGGTTAGAAAGAAGGTACCTGTCTCATCTAATAGTAATTCATCAGTGCAGTAATAAGCTACTTAATGAGCAGACTGAAACACAGCCAAAAGAGAGAAGAAAAAAAACAATATATGTAAGTGGTAACACCTTCACAGGTTTAGTTTTGATGACCCTAAAATAAAAATAAAGCCTGACAAATTCTCTGCATTTCTCTGCATCATTAGCCAGAATAGTTTCATGTCCCAGTGATATTCACTGGCAAGATCGGTTCTATAAACATTTTCATTTATTCAAATGTGTCCCTCGCCTCTACAAACAGTCATAAACAACGGCTTCACTAAGTTTTACATTTTTTTTATATGCCACCATATATAGCACTTGTTAATTAACGTGCTAATCACCTCCTTACAGAAAGCACACTGGAATAGGAGGAATCGATTTGTTACTGTCGGGCACCCACATAAATAACCTCCAAACCAATAACAATAACTCATCGCTGAAAATTCAGCTATTGTGGATTAAATGTAACAGATGAGCAAATGTAGTTATTGGTTTAATAAGAACTATACAACTTTTCAAGAAGACTATACTTTGCAGTTTTATTTATCTGGCTGGTTGTTGCATCAAAGCTTACCGTATGTTTATCATTTTTACCCTGCATACATGTCCGGTTATTATTTCTGTCTACTACAGTACACTGTTTATAATATGTTTGAATTCTGGACTTTTTGCAAGATCAATAACAGTGAGGGAAAATGTTATAAAACCTGACGCAATGTTTGAGTGTAAGGTGTGATAAATTGATACATGCACAATTTATATTGCATATTTTTTTTTTTTGCAATAATGGCATTTGCTTCATTGTGAGGTTGTTTACTGTTGCAGATTGTATACAAAGAGACTACAAACAATCTGATGAAGATAAAAAAGAGTTGTGTGGCATGTCATAGATTTGATGGATGACCTCTGAAGCTGACACAAAGTCTGACATTAGCTTGTGTGGTAATTGTTGAATTGTTGGGTTCCTCTTTATAGTATTGCAGGAGTTTACTTCTAAGGACTTTACAATTTTAAGTGCCCTGGGATGACTTATGTTGTAATTTTGTGCTATATAAAATCAACTGAACTGAATTGGAGTTGTCGTGGAGATGGCTCAGATACTATCACGTGACCTGAAGGCTGAATTCCATCGGGACTGGCTGCGTTGCCTTCTGGCAGCGATGCCAGGGTTGATCATGGCCAATTGAGATTATGCTTGTGATTTCACTAGACATGCCACAGAGTTCCAGAAATGGCTTTCAGCTCTGCCCTACTAAAAATATTGTCCTTGTCTATTTTGACAGAAGTTGCGTGAAGCTGCACAGCTGCGATGGGGTACGAAGCATCGCAGAGGACAAGACACAACAACATCGCAGACATGATGTGACGACCCATGCATGGTGGTATCCAGAGGTAAGAAAAAATATGTTTTGTTTCCTATATATAGATTCCGCGCTTTTTTTGTTTTTGTTTTGTTAATGTGGATTTTACGACGGCTCAAAATCACACTCAAAGCATTTCAGTGCACAAGAATGACTTTTTGTGGCCACAATTATTGCTACCTAACTTGTATACTTTGGTCTCATTGGTACACACCACAAGTACAATATCTTGAATCAAAATAGAAAAAATTCCTCCTTACAGAAGCTAGGCACATACAAAATGACGGATTCTCCACACTTTGATTATTCCATCGCAGTGTAGCAGATGGTTGCGCTGAGCTAAGCCAGTTTCCCCTACCACTATAATTATAGTAGAGAGGAGTATTATTGCTTCATATAATGGTAACCATTGCATATGATCTGTCTGCCTGAAAGGTTTTCTTCAGCTTTGAGTGCAAATTATCAAGAGACTGCTAGAAAAATTGTGAACAAACCCTGTGGGGACTGCAACGAAATCAAAAAGTAAAGCTTTATGGGTTTGAGTCATAATCAAAATGTAAATGCAGAGGGGATCGCCTCAAGACTGAAAATTAAAATGCCAAAGAATCTGCCATCATGGGGCGAAAGCTACTTTCACTCTTTTCATTGTTCCTGCACTTTGTCCCAATTCATTCAATCCATAACTCTCTTACTCCTAAACCTGTAATCCAATGAGCACAATTCAGTCTTTCTCAGTGGTTACTATAAAATCACTTACCCACTCTGCTCTTCATATAGAGGCTACTCGCAAACCAAGTTATACTGTCAAATATGTGGCCTATAATAATCCTACATGCTCATCAGTGTTGTCTTTCAATGTACTGCAACTCACGAATCCAAGAACAAGACTGGTCTTATTTTCAGGAGGGAGGAGGGACTTTTACTAGCAAAACCGAAATAACTAAATAACATTTATTGACTTCGTAATTCATGAGACAAGTTGAATGGGAGGCTATGGAGCCAACAACTAGTGGTACTATGTAGTATTGCAGTTTAAGGTACTTTCACATCAGTCTAATTTTTCAGACCTGGAAGCTCCATCCATTTTTATGTACAGTCTATGGGTATGACCTACGTTTTCTGTTAATGTTCCAGTTCACATGTATCATAGCATCTTTACATCTCTGAAGCTATGCTAAAGTTGCTACAACCCCAATGCATCTTTGCCTGCTCTTTGTTTGGCAAGCATCCATGAAATTGACCATAAGTCAAAATTCTGAAAGCTTTCATCTGGACTTTTGTTGCTTAATTTCTCACTTTATCTTTTTTTTGGTCCTGTCAAACCTCGAAGAGACTTTTTTTTTTTTTTTTCTGTTTACATGTTTTATATTGATTAGGGTGGATGTGAGTAGAAAAAAAGTCTGGCACTACTTATTTACTCCTAAAGGCTTTGAGAATGCATCCTGCATAATGTGAATTCATGGATTCACATGATTCACCCAAGGGTTGACTTTAAATTCTGGCACCAGTTGACAGCTTTTCCTCTTCTGGCCAGATAGACGGATGGTGAAATGCCTGAGAATTCGTTATTTTTTTTGGATCAAGGGCTTTCAGGGGACAGAACCACCGGGGCAAAATGGCATTCCACTGCAGACTGCCAACTTGGCAGACCCCAAATTGAGTGAGACTTAGAACAGACCGGGGGGTGTGCATGCTTCACTTTACACAGAATTAGGACAACCACAGGGCTGTGTGGCATGCATCTGTCTGTCTGTTTGTAATTTTTTTTTTGACAACCTGTTCGGGCTTTATGTTTCTGTTGTGCTGAGAACATTAGTCAAAGATTTGATTCTTGCCAGCAGGCTGATCCCTGCTTTGCTCACAGGGCTCGTCTTTTTGTTTTCTCCTCTGTTTGACCCATAATTATTTGTATGCTATTGTTATAGATGCAACCAGGCGAACTCACTCAGAACTTGCCCATCAGCGATTATCTCAAAAGTGTTGCAAATAGATGAACAAACAATAGTTGGGTTTAAAAATGAAGCCCAGACAGAAAACAGAAGGCAGATCTAAGGCTATTTACTTGTTGTTAGTTGTAACCATTATAAAAAAGTACAATAGGGAGCAAATTAAACAGAGCAGGGTGGAGAGTAGAACGTTAGATGCACAGCACACACGCTCAGGTGTGCATTCATCTACCACTGTACTTTCATTAAGCTGACTGTTGAAGCCAGGCTTGTACTGAATGGCAATCAGATTGACTATCGACAACTCAAGACACAACTGGTTATTCTTGTTAAATACCACAAGTGACTACGCTCTTTAACTTCAAGCAACTATCCATCTGTTAATTCTGACAAGTGCCCTGAGCACAAAACCCTGCCTCTCCATTCTCCATACGCCTGCTGCTACTGCCTGATTCTCGCCAGCGCCGCGTCTGTTTCTACTCGACTCGCAGCTGAAGCCTGAAATTCTCTCGTAGATGTATATCTAACAAATGCTTGTAATTATTGACTGTTGACTTCAGCTTATTTTTCAATCATGCAGTTAATTTATCACTGACTTTTTCTTAAAACGTGGACATTATAGGTTTCTCCGTGTGTGTAATTAGAGAGACACACACACAAGAAGAGGTGGAGAGGAGGAAGGAGAATGACATTTCCATCCAGGAAAACCAAGCTGTTGCTGCAGAAAACTTATTTTAAGATCGCCGTTTGATCAAATGAACCGAAGTGCAGGTTCAAGACACTAGCTGTGAGATGGGTTACGATCTATTTTTGTCATGTCATAATACGATCCCCAAAATTGCCCCTGTGTGTATTGGGTATAATTTGCATTTCCAAAGGAGAAGTAATTGTCACATAAATGTAGTAGCCTGCATAGCAGTCTAATGCCACTTGCAGGGATGACATTTTCTTCATTTATGTTGTAGCCCTGTGAATGAATGACAAGACCGTTCCCTGTTGTAGTAAATTCATTCTATTTCCAATTTCCAATTGCCATTAGCAAAGTCGTACTTGAAACTTCAATGTTTCTCATCGCATCATTGCAGATTGTTATTCAGAAATATTCAATGCCAAATGCATGAAATAGAAACAGGAACAGTATTTTGAACACGTAAACTCTGAATGGGAAGAATACACTATATCATGTTCAGTTAATGGCAGTTTTGGCTTTACAAAATTAAATAAATAGGCCTATACAAATTTAAAAAATGGTTGAATAAATAAATCTATTTAACTGGATTAAGTCCTTAGCCTACAAGTATATAAAAAAAAAAAAGGCTGAAAGGAATTGATCACCCTTTAGGTTAGCGCAGGTCTAGCAGGGTTTTTTTTGCCATTGACTTTCTCCCAGGCACACTGAATATTCATTCACATGCTGCACACATGCAGAGATATTTGCAGGCAACCGTGGAAAATAACAGTTTGATGTGTTCTCCCACGACTGCAGAGCTCAGGGCATAATGGTGATCACCTGATCTAACATCTAATTGGTTTATATGTTGACTCAATAAAAGGACATTTTATAGAGACTTCAAATGTTTAATTTGTAGAGATTTTGATGACATTGTGATTTGGATGTTACACTATAAAAAAAAAAGCTTTATTCTGTTGACAGAATAAATGATGTATAGCCAATGATGACTTTAACATGTGTTTATGTTCTTGGTATTACGTACAGTTTAAAATTGGTACATCAAACCTATGAAAATCACAGCACAGAAGATGTAAAGCCGGGAGTGCACAGTTTCATAGGAGTTAATCGGTGTTAAAATGGACTAAAACTGTGTTTTGTGAGAGTACTTTTTGATCCAATTATTATTTGCTGCCTTGATTTGATTTATGGTTAATAAATCAAATTGATTGTCATTGATGTACTGTATATCACTGTAAGTGTTTCTGTAGCTTAATAGAGAGTGAAGGTGATGACCTCAGAGGGAGGTAGTAATAGTAGTAGTAGCAATAGTGTGGTGTGGTGTGGTGTGGTGTGCGTGCGTGTGGGTTGCACGGGATATTTACCATGGAGTGTTGCTCCTGCGAGGAGGTACGTGACACGCTGGCTGTATCCACGCTGCCTCCCCTGCTGTTCTTGTGCCCTTCAGCCAGCCAGCACCCTGACGTTCCCAGCAGAGCGGCCACAGCCACAGCCACAGCCCAAACACCCAGGCTGCCCATGAGTGTTTATCTGAGTGGAAAAATACAAACACAAAGTCCTTAGACTGACTCTGTAGCACAAACTTCAGTTTCCCAAAACCGTATTTCAGAGTTCTCGTAATAGTCATACTTGTCTGAAAGTGACACATAACCTTCTTTACACGTTCTGTTATCAACATGATTAGATTATCCGGGTCAAAATTGCGCTGATGTTTATTATTATATAACTTTAACTGCAAATCTTCTCACTTTATGTTTGATTTTAATCTGCCATAATCCCATTTGCATGCCAATGCTTTTAGATGACTTTATTTACTTGAGAGCACATCATTTTGTTCTTCACAGAGGAGAAAAAGACATGAGCTGAAGTCATGTCGTAAATTCCTTATATGGGTACGAGTATGTGTCATTACGATCATAACAGTCTTCAAAATCAATTGTAGGAAAAGTGAGACAGAAGAGAGTCAATTTTTGCAAATCAGATTGTTATCGGTTGCTATTTTCAGACATGACGTGTCAAGAGAGGATGTCTACGCAGGAAAAGAGATAGGCTAAAATCGTAAAGCAAAAACGTACAGTCTTTTCTCATTTAATTGCATCTGTAGCTTATATTTGGTCATATTACTCTACTTACAATATTTTGTTTACAGAAAGCTGGATTTTAATCAGTTTGATACATGCTGAGACAAATACATGAAATTATGTTAATGTGTGCTCACAGACCAAGTGGAACAAGTTCCATGCACTCACGTAAACTCGCCACGCACGCACACGCACGAGAACACAGCATAATGTAGCTATGTAAACATCAAAGCCCATACTGATGAGGATAATTATCTGTATTACAAAGGACAACGGAAATCTTTTGATGTACACAAAGAGACCACCCTCTGAAGTCGCAAATGGTGGAGTAGCACGGGAGCAACAAACTCGGCTGATCAATTTTGCCGCTGCGACACGCGCGCGTACGCACGCACACATACACACACACACACACACACAGACACACACACACACACACACACACACACACACAAACAAACAGACACAAATATTCAAGAAAAAATACACAAGCATCGTGAATGTACTGTTGTGTTCAGAGCTGAAGAGTAAAAAGTATCTGATGTAGATGCTCCTGAAGATTTCTCGCCGTTTCTCTCTTTTGTAAATAATATAAAAATGCCAAAAAGGCATTTTAATAATTTAAACATTAAAATGTGTTTTAGATGCTGCTGCTTTTGGTGGGCCAAATCTCAGTGAATAGAATAAGTGAATAGAACAGAGAGCTATTATTCTTAACTGATCACTAAATAATGTACAGACAGAGTAAATACTGAAATACGTTAAAATGTAATTCAGTACAGCAAGAACACACGCACATTATATCACAGTACACTCTCTGACACAGTCACAAAAAAATGTAATACTCCGCTTTATAAAGACTTTTACTGATCTGCTAATGATCGTACAATAGTAGTATGTATTGCAGGGTTTTTCTACTGGGATCGTTGTGTTGCACTGGTGTTTCTGTTATTGTGCGCCCCCCCCCCCCCCCCCCACACACACACACACACACACACACACACCCTGTAGTGGCTACACTCCCCTGATGAGATTTTTTTTTATGGGACTCCATCAAAGCATTGACTTCTCCACGGGTCTCATCAGCTGATCAGTCTGTATGGTTTTACTGTGTGACACGGCACTTTGTCATGTGTGTTATTGTACTTCCAGGTAATATGTTTATTGTTTTTATTGTGGTCTTATACTTTATAATGTGACTTTATTGTGTGTTTTACTGCAGAACCAGCCTGAAAACAAATTTACCTTAGGGGGCCATAAAGTTTGCAGTCGAACCGCGACAAGGGCATGAAAACACATGCTGCATCTCAAACAGTCCAGCTGTTTATGGTGTTAAGTGTCTGCAGCAGCTCTTCACTTGAATATTGAATATTACAAAAGAGTAGTGATTCACCTTGCCCTGTTATACCCTGGTCCTGCTGGCTGTTTCACTTTAAGCTAATTTTGCAATTAGAAAAAGTATGCGTATCTTGTATTCATTTTACACCTTCTTTTGGCCATTTGGAAGCGGCAGATTAAGCTGTGAACACAACACTTGACATATTTTCATGTCAGGAAATGATGAAATTGATATGGTTGACTCCTTACACATGCAGAGAATACGGAGCAAAGTTCACAACATTCATTTGGAGTCACGTTTACAGAAATCTGATAAATATAGTAAGTTCTCATCTCCGCTCTAGAGACCACTGACACGTCATGCTAAATGCTTCACAACAAACCGGTCCTCACATCGAAAACAACAACACCGGTAGATTGTGGAAGGATGTAAAACTTGTCTATATTTATATTTATTGCAAATTCTAGTGGTCACAATAATAATGACTGGAGTGATGTAGGAAGTCAGGTGACGGAGTTGAAAGAGTGACAAAGGTCCAGTATGCCTGTCGCTGGTACTCTCCAATGGTCCAATTTTCAATGGCATTATTTAGGTGTGAGGGCTTGTTGGTTCGATGGAGTGCGCTTAAAACGCCTGTATATGTCGTTTTTGGGAGTCAGTGGAAATCGACCTGTTGTGTTGCTTTAGTATGAGTACGAGGATGTGTTGATTCATCAGCAAGTCGTCAGTTTGGTCTGTTTTTAGTTTGGTACTGAGCAGATCTTGTACAGAGATATTTTGGGAGCATTTTTTTGCTGCTGTGAATGAGCTTCATGAAAGGGGAGTTGTGAGCCAGAAAACTAACGAACTGATAAAAAAAAAATTTTAAAAATGGATTAAAATGATCTGCAAAAACAAACGAGTCAGGTGGTACTTTTAATAACACCTTTCCCATTTTATGTAGTCATTTTATCGATCAACAGTATAAAAATACTGATTAGTGCAGCTTAAAGTAAATGCACATAATTGTTATGTGGTAACATGCAAGAGGAATTGCCCCTCTCAGCAGATCAGAATATTACAATGTATTTATTTGACTGTACAACAATACATTGTATATTTCATTGCATTTTTCAATGCATGGAGTTAAGTGAGGTCGACAGACTGTGAAATGTGCTTGAAACATCCAAAAAAAGCAAAAGCCTTGAGTTATTTTTTTTTTTGGTCCCATGCACTGTTTCTACTGTGACAGTTGAGTAAATACACGTAGTTACTTCCTAACCGCACAAAAACGGCAGCATCACATAAGTCCCGTCAGTGTAAACATCACTTGAAGGAACCACCGACATTATTCAGATAGCTAGCCGCGGGCTAATGGGCTCTCATAGATGAGCGCTCACCCTTGTGAAATTAAACACCAAATGAGATCTGCCAGTCACTGTCTTAATGTGCTGCCTCGCCCCCTGGCATTGGCACACACACACACACACACACACACACACACACACAGCTATGCACATTCCTGCATGAGTACTCGAGCACACACACAAACAGAGCCCTGGTTGTGTGTACTGAATGGTCCATTTTGAAATTCATCAGGAGGAAGAAAGTCTATGAGGAAGTCATTATTTGACCAGAATATTAAAAAGCTTGAAGAGACAGATTCGTTAAAAAAAACAGTGCAGCCTTTGGCAGATTTGCTCTGATCAGACTTGTTCTTTGAGGCACTTGCAATACAAACAGACTCAATGTCCTGAAAGTTAAATGCATCTGCTCACATCCCGGCTACCTTCTCTACTCCATCCCTCGGTTTTTTTTTCATGTTTTTTCTCTTCACAGCTTCCAATTTTCACGACACAAATGCCTTGTTAGGGGCCAGAAGCATCCCGTGGAGCTGCCTACAGCTGGCCTGCCTCCTTTTTCAGTTGCCTACTTGCAGGAAATTTCATACTCATTTTTTTTAACCTTGTGAGTTTCAGAGAAATTGGTTTGAAGGCTTTTTAAAATATTGAACCCGACCAGCAGGCATTAGTTGAATCACAGGCTTGTAAAAGTGGATTTAACAATAAAGGCGAGAAATTTAAAAGGGGTGAGAGAATAGAAGAGAAGAAGGAATGACCTAGCCATCCCCGACAGTAATAGAAGGCATTTTTGCACAAGCAAAGGATTCATCGAGAACTATTAATTGTGGAGAGATGTTGTACTGTCTTGCATAGGAGGTGTTTTTTGAAAAAAAAAAAGAAAAAAAAATCACTTTGAAGAATGATCACAGCAACCAATAACTGTCTCAGGATACATATGATGACTTGAGTATTCTATTGGAAAAATATGACGCTATGCTTAAATTGTTCAGGCTTTTTATCAGTGGTTCTATCGTGGAAAATAAATGAAAAGTGTGGTTACTGAACTTGATTTTGTGATTCTGGAGGCTGTTTGCGATGCAGGTCAGGGAGTGAAACTCTTCTTCTATTACTGCTGTAATACACTGAAGGAAATGCTAAGCTAAATGGCTGTAATATACAGTGCTAAAGTACAGGAAAGACTAATCTGCCTACTGTCACATTTTGAAATGAGGGCATTTAGAAGAAACAGTTCATGAGCCTTTGAGGCACATCGAGAGCACGGAGCTGCTTCTTTGCTAGATTGTTATTAATTTTCACATGCTTCTTAATTTTGAATAGCTGCAAATACTTTCTTAGTGAATGCATGAATGACCGTATAAAAAATATTGTCTGATGAAGTCAATATGAGATTAGTGGTGACTTTGCATGGAATGAGAGAATTAAAGTTAATCATAACAGAATAGTATTTCAATACCATTCAATATAGTTAATGAGGACTTTGTTTTCAGTGTCTAAATCCAAATTATCAATCTCAAAACACTCTCAGGTAAAAATAGAAAGAGTGTTCATGAACATGTTCCTTAACAAGTTTGTCATCATGCACTATCAGTCATATGTGAAATGATGTAACTTTAAAAAAGTTACTAAAGTAAAAAGTTCAAAATGATAGAGATTGTGCAGTGTTACATTTGGCATAATTATATGACCCAGAGAACTTCATCATCCAGCAATTTTCTCAAAGTGAAAAACACCCAGGAAAATACTTTTAACAACGTGGAAAGATTATGTCTATTAATTTGATTATCATACATTAGATTAGACTAAATTAGAACTAATCTCGATGTTGAGCCGGTGGGAGTAAGTCTCTCTTTTGTGGTAAAATGGAACTTGCATGATGATGCGATTATTTCTGAGTCTTATAAACATATAACACAAAAGCTCTTTTTCGCTCTCAGTGCAAGAAACGACCAAAAACATCTGGCTCCGCTCCTGGCAGCACGCACAAACTGTCAGGCTGCAGCTAATGGTGATAGGTGTTGGCAATATCATGTACGTTGTATAATGCTGTGGCGCTGACTAATGTTTCTTTTCTTTTTTTTTTGGTGGAAAACATTTTCTTGTTTACAGCTTTACATGTTATTTGCAGGTTGTACATCCCAAACATTTTTGATGAAATTGATCCTAATCTGTAGACAGGAACGTAGGTGGGATTTGACCTAACAAAGTGGCCAGTTCAAGTTAGTAAAGCATGCAATATATATACAGTAGTCTTCATAGTGTGCTGTTTTGGCAATATCACATAATACTTGTCCAATAAAGTCAATTCTGGCTCTATATATATTGACTCAATATATTGTATGATTGTTACAACAAAGACTGTAGAAAATCTGTATTGACAAAAGCAATAGAACCTTACAGCAGACAATAATTATAACAATGGCTTTATTGTTCAGTCATGTACAGCAGCTGCGATGTAGAATGTAGAAATATAAACCTACAGAAACACCAGCCCACAGGAGGTGTTAAGATATATAATAGATACATGATAACAGACTATGATACATCCCTGACATAATAATAATAATAATAATCAGTGTGTCCATGACAACTGATCTGCATCATTCTACAATAACACTGGCCTCTCTAAAACCATGACATAACATAACCAACATATGTTTATGTTAAAGGGGCAAAACCCTCTAGCAGCTGTTGTAAATATGATGGGAGCAAAGCAGGAAGTTAGAACGCATATGTTGTCAGTTAATTTGGCTAACAGTTGTAAGATCAAATTATTTACTGAGTACAGTCTAATTCACATCGAATCAATATTACCCCCTCTAAAATTGGACTTAATTAGGCTGACTAAAAAAGGCTTGTTTCTCAAGTCTACAGCCAAATTCTCGCATGTAAATGAACACTGACTGCAGCCATGCAGCCTCTCTGTAGCTCTCTGTAACAGCAGCAGGGAAATAGCCTCGAGCTGAGCTGTGAGACAAATTCAAGTGATCAGGCTGAGCTCCAGTTCCTGCTCTCTGTCCCAGCTCTGCACCACTCCAGGTAGGCTGGCTGTCACTGTTACAAATGATGCACGCAGTTCCAGTACGACAATCATTCCCCACTCAGCATGCTTCCTCCCTGCAAGTTGCTGAGTGTTTAAAAAGATTACAAAGGAGGGTGGGAGGGACGGAAAAAGTAACATCTGCAAATGCTAAACAGCACATGCTGAAACTGTGAGGTTTGAAGTTCGCCACCTTGAAGTAAAATCGTTTGCTTATGAAGCACTGCATTGGATTTTGCTGCAAAGGTGCACACAGATTTAATTTATACATTTTATAATATATTTCTAATAAATGAAAAGAGTTATGTTTCGTGTCGGATTGGTTAACCTGCAAACCCTTTAAAAGGAGAGGGTGACAAAAAATGTTCCGTCAATCATTTCGCAAAAGTAGGTGTCATATTTTTTCCCAAATGGTGCATCCCCCATTTTGGAAATAACCTCTCTACACGCTGTTACTCTGAGTGCCGCCTCTTCAGTGAAATCTCTGCTATCATCCTGCATCTGCCGGCCTGTCTGCCTGCACTCAGGTTTCAAACAACCCCTTCTTCAGACAGATGTCTATGTAGCATGAAATAGAGCCACCAAGAGAATCGCCTTTGCCCAAAATGTTTTCACGACTCACTCGTCTACATTTTATTCGTGTTCCTGTGTGGTTACAGGAGACACTGAAGAGACCAGGGGTGTCAATCTGTCAGCCAGCCATGCATCAGGATCACACGTTCTAACCCTAGTTATCTTTCACACACTCCATGTGAACAGGATACACATCCTTAAAGGCTTTTTTATCCCCTTTATTTTATTTATTTTTTTTTTGACGAGAAATGTGATAAATGTCAGGATGCTCCGCAGTGGTGTTTTCCAAAAAGGATTTATACAGCACCGTAGCTGGAAAGATAAGGTTATGAGCTGCCATTCACTGTAATGTAAAAGACTTATAAGCACTGCCCCTCGGAAAGGAGATGGGGGGTTGTCAGCACACCAGTTTAAAGCTGACAGGCCTTATTAGCCCGGGATCCAGACAACTCGCAAGTCAGAGCCCAGTATATGGCCGGACCATGTGTGACACGCTACAGGGCTTTGAATTTGAAAACTCTGTCACGAGGCGTTTGGCTGACAAATGGAGCAACTTCATCACTCAGTCACACACACACAGTAATTCAGCGACAGACATTCGGGTTTGCTGGGATGGACCCGGCCAAAAAGATTGAACTCTGATACAGAAGTAGGAACTAATTAAGAAAGAAATGATCAAATTAAAAATGACAAGAAAGTGAATAATTGGAGATTTTTTTTTTTAGCCTTTATCCATCTGGTAAGATTTAACTTATTTCAGCAATCCTTCTGTTCACCTTCAAATTTGGCTCACAGTTTTTTTTTACCTCACAGCTAACTCTGAATTTATCTAATTTAAATTTTAGAGGTCTATACAGAGTTTTTCCTCTTTTCAGCTCTTTAAAGTTGCAATATTTTGTTTTATATTAGCAAAATATCAAGTGACTATGCGTAATATGAAAGGAGTCCTTCGTAGTGGGGGACCTAAAGTGAATTTTCAACTAACTGCAGTTTCCCTCAGCTCTATCGAGTGCTTTCGCATCTTTCAGATCAATATTTTGGTTTTACAGGCTAAACTTTGCTGTATTTTGCTTTCATCGACCTCTTTTTTTTTCTCGCAACAGTCAGCACATAAAGCTTTAATACCCCTTATTTGCAACACCTGTCTAGCATCAAATCACTTATAGAGAAAGTTAGCAACCACCTAGTTAACATAGTGGCTAATTCAATACCTGAAAATACAGATACTTGGCAGACTTGGTGTAGACCAAAACCTAAGCTAAAAAAGTAGTGGCATTGAACTTACATTCAACAGGTGACCAGAAACACATCCCCATAAGAGTGCTAATGTTGCTCTGTCTCTGATTGTTGGCAAACATTTACTATGACAAGTCTATCTTTTTCAAGCAGCAGAATTGACATTCATCACCGATATGAATGAACAGGGCGTTCATTCATATCCATATCCAATGTGACTGGCTACAGACGTTGGAGGATAAGAGTGGTGACACATGTATATTGTAAACAAATTGCATGAAAGACTTAATGCAATAATTAGTACTGTGTGACCTCCCTCATGTGCGCAGTTATAGACTTTTATTTTTTTAAATAGCTCTGTCACTTGCTGAAACATCTGGAGAATCTAGTCTTTTGCAAATGTAACTAAAACAGAGGTTTTCAGTGCATTTGTTTTGGGATTATTTACAGCCACTGATTTTGTGCACAAAGTAACATCAGTGCAATATTCTCACAAGAGTAGAAGTCTGCTTGATTGGAAATGGGTAAAAAAAGGGTCAAAATCATAACAATGGAGAGAAGTGTAAAAATGTAGCATTTTGTTGAGGACAAAAAACATAATAAAACTCTAACACCAGGCATAAACCAGAGGAAGGCACACACAAAGGCTAGAAAACAGCCAACAGCAGACCAAATAATGCGAGCAACAATAAGGACGTCATTAAAGCAATTAAAACATGTGACAAAAACATATGGCAGCGGTGATAGAAAAGTTAATGCATTCATTTTGCAGAGAAACAACTACACATGTGCTTTTTCAGATTGTGCTGAAATACCCTTAGAGGGAAAAATAATGCGGCGGTCTCTCCGGAAAAAAAAAATAAGGCCTCAGAAAAACCTTAGAAAAAATACAATGCAGGTTGTGGGGCTTTAGCACCAGATATTCTTATCAGCCGGGCTTCTCCTGCTTTGCCTCCAAATTAATTATTGTCTGAAACTCTCTCTTTGCCACTTTCTGTCTGCGTAGAAGAGACAAAGCTTCAGGCTGTTAGGTTGTAATAAGACCCCATCCTGAGACCGGTGAGAGAAAGGGAAAGAATAGCGACTCCTGCTTCTGTGTCATACTCTATTCTCTTCCTGTCCCACTTTGCTTCTCTGATATTGACTTTTGGCTTTTTCTCTGACAGGTTTCCGTGACCAAATCGGCAGCCCTTGGGTGTTAAAGCCCACATTCTGCTTGACAGGTGTGTCTGAGACACACACAGACAAAGAGTGACTTGTTAAATCCATAAATCCCCTCAGGCTGTATGACATGGCTGTAGGAGGCAAACGGATATCAGGAGGATCTGCAGTGTCACGACACAGTGGTCTGTTCGGCTAACAGGACTGCATTTGTTAATTATATAGCAGCACCAAAATGTTAACAAACAACATGAAGGACTGCATTAGAAGGAAAGCAAAGACACATTTGAAAGCACAAATGGCTCCTAAGAGGCACTTTGTGGTTTTTTCATATTATCATCGCTGACTAGAACCCACAAATAGCTATGTGCTGTCATTTCAAGCCTCGTGCATGGCGGCAGCAGCTAGAAATCAATGAATGTGGAGAAGCAAAGGATTCCTCTCTAATCACATTGTGAAACATCAATACACCTCCATACGCCATTGTCAAATCTCTTTTGTCAGTGTCCTTACATGTACACAGGCTACAAGAAAGCATGGTATAAGTAATTGAAATTTAACCTCCAAAAAAATCCAAAGTTTAAGCATTTCTCCACAAACATTCAGATTCTCAGTAACTTTATGGACTTTGTTGACCGTATGTTTGCCCCGCATGCCTCATCGCAGTTCCAAAGCTTCAGATCAGTTCAGAAATCCAATTGTTTTAGTTTGAAATAACAGCAAAGATATTTGCAAAGCATAGACTCAAATTAGTCCAAACAAAAGGAACCTTTAAACCCTGCCTCGAAAACCTTTACTTGAAAGATCGTTGTTAAGATCTTCTGAAAACCTTGACTCAGTTGGCTCTGAAAGATCAAGGTCAGGTCTTAATCTTGATGTCTTGTACTATCAGGGTTTTCTACCAAAACTAGTGTAGAAAGAGTGGTTTCATTTGTTCACGGCGATCACTGATAACAGTACCGATTGCTTAAGTTTGCTAAGCATCTGATCGTTTAAGGTGAGAAAGTGGTAAATAAAGTCAAACAGGGATCCCACTTAGATTTATAGTGGTCTCCCCAATGTGTTAGTCATGTAAACCTTCATTAGATATGACTAAAGATTAGATTAGATTCATTCTTTAAATAAAGTTCATTCTGACAAAAAAACTGACAGCTGCTAATGTTTTACATGAGATCCTATAGGTCAGTCAAATCAGACTATTTTCATTCTTAATCATTGTCTCGAACCTTTTTATTACATTAGAAACTAATTAGAACAATAATAATTGCCGCTTAACCTCAGACATGCAGAATGTTGTTAGAGAACAGGATTATTGAGCGAAGCAACATTTCAAAACAGCCTTGAATCAAACCACTCATCCAAATGTGATATGACAAAACAATTTAAGCAAAATAACTGCTGGCGATTCTAAACAGGGGGGCAATGAAATAACTGCATGAAAGGGACAGGCAGATGGCTGACTAAATTCACTGCAGAACACAGATATACCAGGTGACCTTTCCGTAACCCCTCTACGTTATTTCTCCCTCTCCTCTGACTCTTTCGTCAGTTTCCCCCGTTCAGGCAGGGCAAGGCAGTGGGCACTATTTGCTCAGAGCTGTGCTGCTGATACTCCGAGCTCAGCTGCTGTGTTCACATGGGATGCAGCAGTAAAGGTCATTTCTCGAAGTTCAACATTAGTGATCGGAATTTCAAGTGAACCGTGTTGCCCACATTTTGCGGTCCGGCACTCTACAGGGAGTACGGAGGGACATATCAGGTGAGCCGATGGGCATTTGTAATGCGTCCGCGGAATAAAAATGTACAGGGCCTAATGGAGCAAGTTAGGAGCCCACCTCAGTTTCAGCGTCATTCATATTAAGTGCTTCCCATTGTCATGGGCCTCGTTTTAATCAGAGTTATATTTCTCTGGATACGAGTGCGTGTGAGTTGTCACTGTGCCTCCCATTAAACCCACAGGAAAGAGTTTCATCAGTTCAATTTAAAACTAATCTTGTCAGCCCGATCAGAATGTGAGTGTTCTGGTGAACGAGCCAGCCCATAACAGTGTGACTCACCATTTGTAACGCATTTTTACCTTTGTTTTGGAGTCTGGCTCATTATATTTCTTTGTGTAATTTGGAAAGCAAGGTCACGAGGCGTAAAAAAGGGAGGAAAGGCAGTGGGTACAGTTTACCTGAGGGGATAGCTTTGTTGAGTGGAAATAAATCCTGCTCCCGATTAGATGAGCTCGGTATGGGGTTGAAGCGTTGTGGTGCCAAACATTTAAACTCTTCACGAGCGGGGAATTATAATTGATATGAAAACTGTAATTTATTCTAATTAAATCGTACATAGAATTGTCATTCAGGGCTTTTTATGTGTGGATTGTTTAAAACCTGTAGGGTCTACCTTAATGAAAAAAAGGATAAACTCAGTGCATGGCAACAAAACAAACACATAAAAGAACCTTGAAAACGCACAATTACCAAAAGAAAAACATCAACAACATTATATACTTTGACTGAACCTTCAAATATCTGTCAGTAGTTATAAAAAAAAAAAATCCTTGGGGAAATTTCAAATATGGTTTCTTAAAAGAAATCTCCCCACTGAAGATTTTTGATAAGAGGAACATTTTGATTTTTGATTTTCTGCCTTGCTAAGAAAAGACTGTACAGAAACATTAGCTGGAACCATCACAGTTCTTCTCTGTCCTGCAGCCAAACGAAAACAAAACAAAAAAACAACATCTTTAATATTTCATCTATCTGCTGGACTTAGTTTTGCAAAACGTTTAACAATAATCTGAAGACGAAAATTCAAAACAACTTTAAAACAGTAATTTACAGTTAGAAAACCACAGCATAGGAGCTACTCTTTTTCAGTATTTTTAAAGATGAGCAGCAGGGAAGTCAAACAACGAAGTGTTCAGCCTCTCGTATCGGCAAGAATGCACCCAGCTGAAATGTCCTGGAGCAAGATACTGAACTCCAACCTGCTGCCCTGTTGGAGCGCTCCTCTGCTAGGATCAATAATGCATCACATCTATCATATTATTAGATTGATTTCAAACCAAACATGGAGGTAAGCTTACCTTTTTTTATGTGCACATATTATTTTCCGCTCTGTGTTCGGTTTATTTAATGGACAAGCCATCAATGATCAGGCGTTGGCACAGCAAGCAACATAACAACTCCAAATCCAATTGTCCCCTGTGAACTTAACAAAACAACAGCAGTGTTGACACTGTTTACCAGTTTATTTGGGAAGGAAAGCTTTACTTCAGCTTATATTTTGACAAAGTCACTCGAAAAGTCAATTACATGCTTATGATGATATATTTAAATGCAGTCTGGAGACGTGGATAAATAGCCCGCTAGACTCGGACTAGCATATCCTGCTAAACCTGTGGAACCGTGTGAAAGCTCTCATTACACAACAGCAGATTAGACCTCCATTGTCACCCTTGAAATTATTCTTTTATCTGATTAATTTGCATGACATGGTGCACACGCACGTTCATGCACATGTGCTGCTTTAAGCTGGTTCTGGTTTTGCAGGGTTTCGGTGGTTACCAGGAGAGAAACTCCACAAGCTTAGTTCACCTCTAACGACTGGAATGTTACAGTGAAGATGTTTATATTGTGTGCATATGTGAGTGGATACAGCAGTGTATCCTCAGTGTCAGCTAGTAAGTGTGTGAGTCATCCCACTATTAGGCTGTCTCCGAAGCGCAACAACCAGCCATAATCTGCTGGACGCGGTGCTGTAATGGCTCTCTGTGAGACAGCTAATAAGTTACACACCAGATTGCAAACTAAAATAAGCCCGACTGAGTCACTAGTCGAGGCTACATCATTATTTCTCAACCCGACCCCAGGGTGAGCTGCAGAACTGCGCTGACGGGATTCAGGACATGGTGTCCCCCTACAGTATCCCAGTTGTCTCGCCTTTTTTGATGGTGTTATTTTCTTTCACAGCTTTACCGAGTCTTTACTGACTCAGCATGCATACATTCTCACATGTTTGCTTGTTTATTCTTTCCCTGCAAAGAATAACTAGGTGTTAGTCCAAAGGTTGGATGTTACTGTAAATTACGAGCCTCCGGTGCAAACAGATCCAGCTGAGAACCGCTGACATTAATATTCTCATTCCAGGGCAATGTATTGATCCAGATCTCTGCATGTGCTTGCACGTGTGTTTGCTGTACACTTGTATGCATGTTATGTGTTCATTCGTGAGACTTTGTGCCTCAGTTGAGAGTTGTATGGGTTGTTGGGCATGCTAAAAGCTGAAAGGCTTGGATTTTAGACCGGGTTTTTATACATAGAACAGTGATGAATGGCCATAATTCTGTTGCTGGATGTTCGCGCCTTATCTGGTTACAGGTAGAGAGGGGATCCAACAAAACCAGAAAGAGAACGGAGCGCAAGGGGGAAGGCAAAGGAGTGGAGTAGAGGAGCAAATAGGCTGGAGCGTTTTCAGCACCATGGAGAGCTCCGGCGCAATATATGCTATATCACGGTGGCGTGCGCGCCGACCAATCCTCATTTCTCACTCCGCTGGCCGTCACGGAGGCTTTGCTGCCGCTGTGCCAGCTCTCTGGTGACACTGATAGGATTTTCCCATGAGAGCGCGCTGAAGCAGCTCATTTGCCACAATCAAACAAGAAAATCTCATATTGTTTAGGGGATTTTCTCCCCTTTCACACTTAAGAGTTTCTGCATGCTGGTGAGTAGATGACAGGTGTGGATGAGCCTGGTAAAATACTGATCGTTAAAAGACGAAGTCTTGCCAGCGTCCTGCCAAAGAAATTGGCTGACGGAAAGCGTACCGGGTGAGGAGGAGTGGGATGTGGAAGGGGTGTTGGGACCAGGAATCCATGCCAGGGAGCCCGGCGAGGGATGTGCGTGTCTTACGGTGTTATCATTTCAGCCCCTCTGCTGTTTCAGCAAACCTGGCGCATCCGGGCAGAGGAGTCCTACTGGAGCCATTTATCAAACACTGCCCCTGTTGTTTTCGAGCAGGTAGAGCCGCCGCACGGTTATATGAGCTTACTAAGCTGGCATCTGGTCATATTGAATGATTATGCACACCCCCTTTTTTTTTTTTTTTTTTGTGCCAGGCAAAGAAGGGCGACACAGCAAGCAGTGTAGTAAACACTGTCACAGATTGTCATTGACATCGCCCTGCGCTAGGAGGCTGCACCTCGCGCACATTTCCCAGCCTGTAAATTCTGGAGCCATTCCTCTATTATTGATGCATTTCTCCTCAGCTGAAACTAATTCAAAATTAAAGCACACCACTGCCAACCTCTTTACAGTTTCTCTTCACTCGCGCTCCTCGTGCAAACAGTGCGGATAACGCAGCGCCATACACCCAAAACATCCAAACTTGTAAAAAAAATTAATAAATAAAATTAAAAAAATAATAATGAGCTACGTCTTTAAGCAACCTTTGAGCCCCTATCCCGGCTTAGTGAAGACAGCTTCCACCTTACCTGTGGTATTCCGGGGCAAAGAAGAAAGAAATGAAAGGAAATGCGTGCAATATGACACAGATTTCCTCGCAGCGACTCGTCCAAACTGCGCTCTTTTAGTTCCACTCCCGTCTCGGCAGCGTTTCAAAAGGTTCAGATTAATTGCGGGCTGGTCTATCAGCTGCAGCTGTGTCAGTAGCGACGGAGTAGCGCGTCCCAACTCTCAGCGGCGGTTTGCCATCCTCCGGCTCCTCCGGCTGGTTTTCCTCTCAGCGCTCCGCTCCTGCTCTGCCCTATTTCAACTCCTCTCACTCCGCTCTCCTCCTGACGTCAGCCGCTGCACGCCAAATGCGGTGAGGCTGCATCTGCAGATTCATCGCACTAGAAAGCGACACCTGTGTGTGTGTGTGCATGCGTGTACATGTTTGGGTGTGTACGTGTGTGTGTACGCAGACAGCGACAAAGATTAGAGGAGAATGCAAAATCCGAAGATTGTTTAGAGATGTTTCACTTTATTTACGTCTTAATGTCAGGGTTTCTGAGTGTAAATTTGGGATGAAGTCATTCATGCTGACACGTTAAAACTGAATATCTTATATTAACATCATTTGCTTCAACTCGGTGCTTGAAAATGGAATAGAAAAAAAAAAATGCAAACTGTATTCCTTATATCTATTTTTTTTTTAACACTCACATTTGACAGCGTATAAAAGCCAAGACAAAGATGAGAATCAAGGTGAGAATCAAAGAAGAGAACATGGTGATAGATGACATGGATATTGCTGTTACTTGGTTCATTCAGCAAGAGCGTCAAACAGTCCAAAATATCACATGGCTTTTTTATTTTGCTTTTCACGCGTTGTTTTTCACTCAGAATATGCAGGGATGTCGTTTGTAGTGTCTGCTACGACAATCCCTTGCAGCATCACTGACTGATCAACAAGGCAGTAATGATGTTGATGGAGGTATTAGACATTCAGAGGACAGGCACATAATGCCGAAATCACTTTCACAGATGAAATAACCACCGATGTGCAAAGAAAGCAGAAGGATAAACTGCGCATGGCACAATTAGGCCAACATACTATATTCTAAAAAGACACGAGAATGGTGGCGCCCCCATCAAAATTGCATGTGGCACTAAAACATTTATGCTTGATGTAACATTTATCAAGACAACGGGAAAAAAAAAAAAAAAAAAAAAAAAAAAAAGAGGGCTGGAAAAAAATAAGAATCAAAGAAAGGAAAGGGGAGGAGGGATGTAGGGGAGCAAGGGAAAAGTAAAGAAAGGAACTTTAGTCATGAAGCTGCAATACTTGATTTCTTACAGTGCTGTAGGTTTCAGGAAGGAAGAAAAGAAAGAAAGAAAGAAAGAAAGAAAGAAAGAAAGAAAGAAAGAAAGAAAGAAAGAAAGAAAGAAAGAAAGAAAGAAAGAAAGAAAGACCATTTATTCAGACATGTAACAGCACAACTTGCAGTAACAGGTGATATCTGATAAAAATGAATCGGCCTTGTTGCAGCACAATCTGTAATTACTGTTTCTGTTTTTTTTTTAATATATTTTCTTCCTCGTCATTGATCTTTGTATGAATATCAGTTGTAGGCACAGATTTCTGCCTTTGAAAGAAACAGCTCAACTTATTGCAACTTTATATAACATTTTAAGGCATTTCGACTATTTTGGACAAATTGGGAAGATTGGCAGTGAGGTAAATAGAGGAAGGTGAATTTAAAGGCTGACGTTGGCCAAGTAGACGAACAGATGTTTAACGTGAGCAACAGCTTCTCGCATGTGCATCCAAACTTGTTTTCTTAGATACAAACCATAAAACATTTATCTCTGTTATTTTTTTGGTAGAAAACACTTCATGTGAATATCTAATTTATTAAATAATATGAATGTACAACTACCGAAGCCTAAATTGTTTTGAAACATGGTGTTTTTTTTCTTTTGGAGTGTTGCTCACGGTTGATGGCATCAAGTTAAGCTCGGACCTTATAGATGGTTGCTGTGTAGCTGCTAAGATGTTGCTTTATCCTTTTCAGTCGTTGGTTGGTTTCTCGGGATCCATTCGGTTGTTATTCTGTGGTTGCTTTGATGCTTGGCTGTTACAAGGTATTTGAGCGTTCAGCAAGGGTGTTTGCGCGGGTATTTATATTTAGTATTTCGTTCATTTACGTGATGCATTCTTGCATTAAAATTAAATAGTTGACTGAATGACAGTTAAAGACAACAGTCATAAACATTCATACGGACTCTTCTGTGTTCATGACAGGTGTTATGTCACGGATATGATGGGGTCATGTTAGTCTTATGCACACGTCTTAAAGTAAAGGGTTGCCGTTCTGCTTTTTTAGTTTCTTCTCAACTTATGTTCCTCTCAATTTTTCAGAGAAGTTTTCATTGTTTGCAACAGGCAAAACAGAAAACCAACTACTTCGCTGCAGAAAATGTAATTTGCAAAACTTATTCTGGTCATATTTTTCTATGGCAGCATAGTTCTGGCTACACAATCACTTAACTAATTGGTCAACTTTCCAAGAGCACTAAAGCAGCAAATATTGAGCTTGTGAGTCTATCCTCTATATTTAAAAGATAACTTGTTTTCTATATACCTTCACTAGGATGTACAAGACTAGTGAATACAGCATACAGCTGTTGATCTAATAAGCTCTTCTCTGAATGTGTTTTCTTCCAAATCCTTCATGACAAACACCTTCATTTTTATGCCGAAGAGCAACCTAACAATAAATATAGAAGTACTAAATACATATTTACACTTTCTTCCACGAGGACACCTTCTTTACACCTTCTTTCTTTCCACATTCCTAACCTCCTCACATAGACACATGCAAGGTGTACACACACACATTCCTTAACCCATCTCTGGGCCATTAAAGTGGAAATGTTCAGATCCATATTATTGACAAATGCATACCAGATCTATTCATAAAACCAACAGCTCTCTGGGCACTGCAGAGACGATCTCAGACTGCTGTAGTGGCAAATCAATCACATCTAAATGATATAAATATGAATTAACCCTCCAGGGCCTCATATAGAAGACAGCCCCTGCATGCATTACATTGCAAATGAAACATCATGTGATTTATTTATTTTTTTCCCCACCAGCTACACCCGTGTCTGCACACACTTGGTTTCAGACGAGCATGTGGGTGCCGAGCAGCTGCAGCGGCCATCATTATCTTTGTCATCTTTTGCTCAGGAGTGTTAGTGCTAGAAGTCATACGTCAGAAACACAATATCTTTTCCCCTCAACTTTAAAGGCAGTGAGGTATGTGTCAGAACTAAAAGGTCTCTAACGTAGGTGCTCCCTCAGAGACAGAAACACCAGGAGTTAGAGCCATAATTCTTCTTTATGTGCTTTTTCTTCAGCTCACCACTGCAAGTATTGATGTGACACGTATGATGTACACACACACATGTCTGCATCACTTACAGTAGGAGAGACTCTATATAACAGTTCAGTTTTACACATTGAATAATTGGAATTAAACAAAATGTGTTTAAAGTTGTTGTAAATGTTAATGTATGTACATGTACAGTTTTTTTTTTTTTTGCAAAGGAAGGACTCATCACTGCTATCAACCGGATCACACAACACTATCACCACACAAGAATGTGAGCATAAAGCTCGGTTATGGTATGCAACAATGACTTTCAAAATGCTCACTCTGCAATACATGTAAAGGGAACGACAAGAAATGGTCCTGTTTTTCTGTTACTAGTTCTTTCAACCTCGGCTTATGTGGCTGCCAGACAAAAGCGAGCAGCCGCAGAAGGAATACATGTTGAGAACTGGACTTTGAAGAAAAACAAGTTTAGAGAAGGTAATGCCCAAAACGAAGAGCAGCATTCTACAAAATATCGTCTGCCATGCTTGGCAATTTTTAATCAAGTCCCAGTTGCTACCTTCATTTCCACCTCCCACCAAATCCCTTTAGACATTTGTTGGTCAGGATATTTGGGGTCAAAGGTCATTTTCATTGAACTTTAGCTGCACAACCTGGCGAACGGTCAGCGTAGTTCACTTCCGAAGGAACATGCAGCTGGAGGAGAAAGTCCAGCAGCAACAAACCCCAATTAACACCGACTAATTGAGAGTTATAGATCTCTAAATAAGTACATTTTTACATGTAAATGTCTTGATTATTTAGTTTTCTCTTGTCAAGATGAGCCTGGCACACACAAAGACACACCTGCTACCACCGATGACACCAGTGTACCCGGACAAACCGATTCTGTGCACGTATACCGGTCCACACGTGCGCTTACCCGAACACACAAAGACATAAATAACTTTACTTCATCCTGCGCTCGACTGAATGGAGCTGTCAGGGAAACCTGTACTGTATCAGCTGCAGTGCTGTTGTTCAATGAAACGACTTGCCACTGGACAGAGAGGGGCAGTGCAGACAAAGCGTTGCGTTAGCTTCCCCTTGTAGCCTCCAGCCACACGGCTTCTTATGGACAAACCAGGGCTTTTGATTTGTTATGCTGCTGCCGCTCTCCCTCTCTCTCTCTCTCGCCCTCTCTAATGCACTCACATACGCAGAAACACGCTCTGGCAGTTGCACAGAACTACATTCCTCACTCGCGGTGCCACGCTCATGCCCAACACACGCACGCACGCACACACGCGCACGCACATTTTGTATAATGGTCTTTGTTTCCTCCTCCTGCCCTGCTCCAATTTGATGGCAGCGTGGCCGCCAGGTTCCCCAGATGACCATTGAGATAGAGCTAACAGATGAAAGCAGCAGTAAGACGCTGGCGGTAATGGTGCTACAGCTCCGGCTTACAGCCCATATTTCTCTCTGATGGCTCTGCTGCTCTGCCTCCCTCTGACACCTGCAGGAGCGAGCTACTTGGAAGAGTTGTTAGTATTAGGGAGGCAGAAACGCATATAGAGAAACAGGAGCTGGTGTATACCACATGCTTACAGAGACGTGCGAGGTGAAGGTTATTTCCGAATCCCTCTCTTTGACAATATTTTATTCAATACAGTCATAATACCTCTTTCAGTAGTTGATGCACTTTCAGTAGTTGATGCACTTTCAGTTGTTGATGCACTTTCAGTTCGTGACATTTTACATGTTCATGAAGCAAGCAAGCAACTGTACGATTACTATAGGACATGATGAGGTGCAGACAAGTTCAAAACTCAGATTTAAAGTTCAAATGACAGAAATGGCAGAACAAATCAAATTCAGTCTCATGGTCTTTCTGGTAATGTTCGTAATGGGGCTGCACAAAAAGCATTCGGAAGGAAGGGGTCAAATAAAGAGGAGGACATGTATTTGTTGGTCTACATTTCTTTTCAGACAGAAGGGGAGGATCTTTTACACTTAGAGCTTTCTGCTGACACAGTTTTAGATTTAATATCAGCCCTCCCTTGTGAGACTTTTCTGATTGTACAACAAAAAAATGAAGTCCAAATATTTAATCAGAGAATGGGCGTGTTTATCGGTAGCTATCTGGACAATTATGTGAGTTTTAAGAAGCAAAAATATATGTGGATCTCCGGGAAAGAAAATAAAAAAGAGTGTCTGCGTGATAGGTAAATGGGACACCTTTTATCAAAACTGCGGTTTCTGGCACTTCTAATGTGCCACTTGGTGGCGTTGTAAAAAAAAAAAAAGTATGCCAAATTAACATATTAAGGTTTAAATATGATTACGACATAAACCCTTTTAGTTATTAATGACACTTCATTAATGGATGAACTTTATTTTCACTTTTTAAAACGTGTAACAGAAGCGTGACAGAAGAGTCAGCCCTCCTCCCCACCCCAGCGATTCTCCCATCTTTCCTAAAGCAGCTTAAAATGCTTCATTGATTTGTCTCTCAAAGTAAAGCGAGCTTGAATATGCACCCAAACAAATTCATGGATCACAGAGAGGTTTGCAAATCTCAAACACACCCCTTATCAGAACTGAGTTATGATCTTGCTGTCAGAAAGAATCATCATTTGTCTCTTCAAGCATTTCCTTTTCCTATCAACAATTCCAGCTTGTAAATGACCATCTCAGCCCTACTTAAGAATGTACTCTATATAAAGGAGTACCTCAATTTTTCTACACAGTGTCAGTGAGTTGAGCATCAGGAGGTCAGAGCAGCTCTCCTTTCATTAGGCGGCTGACACTCTTACCATAACATTTCACACACATTATCCTGTTTTGGCATTTTGGTGTCTGTAGCCCTCATTAACCCAGAAAAGCTGTAAATCCTCACGTAATATTCTCTTTGTTTTCTCTTTTTCGGGGTTGTTTTCTCTCTGTGTAACGTTATCGAACACCTGCAGCTGTGGTCAAGGTGTGAAACTGTGTCACTTCTTGTATCCAGTTCATAAATAGGATTTTCTTTAAGTTTGGAAATGTTCAAATCTGGCGTTGTATCCTCTGCCCTTGATGTTAAGAGTAAAAAAAAAAAATATCCAATCAGGGCATCATAGTGGCCTGTCTGAGATCCTACAATGAAATCATTAATCACCTTTCATAGAAATTGATTTGCTTCTTCCAACAGAGTTGCCTTTTGCTTCTTTGTCAAAGTCAGAATAATTAGTTGAATGGTATATATATGGTTCATCATCATCGTTTTGGTAATCAAAAAGAAATCACACTTTATTCTACTTTCATTTTCAGTGCATTCGTTAACATTGTCAGACAGTCGAATTGAATATTATTACTGACTCATAACTTGCAACTCATTACATCAGTTGTTATCAGTACTGACTGATAAAATGGATTTCCTAGTCAAATATTTTTAAATGCAACTTCCATCCTCGGACAGCTGCCATAACAGGGTCACTATTAACGTCATGAGTCCTTGTGGCATCGGACTGTTTTTCCTTCATTCATCAGCATATAATTCCCTGCAAGGGACGATCTGCCTGAAGGGATTCGGCACATGAACAAAATTTGATCGTAATCCCAAACAGCGAGGGCAGAGCATGGCAGAGGATGAAAACGCAAATAAAAGACATACTGTACACGGCACAGGGTGATGGCCAGCAGGGATAGGGGAAATCAATGTGCAGTGTCGGTGTGGGTTCGTGTGAAAATATGAATGTGTTTTGGTTTCAAACTACCTTTAGTAATACGGTTTTAAAGATAAAATACATCAAAAGCTATAAACTCCAAACTGTCCAAAATGTCTGTGGGGACATAAATATTCTTTGCAGGATACAAATAGATGCATTATGGTTATTGTTTGTGTTTTTGAGAAACTGACATGTAGTATTTAAAGTGCTCACAAAAATAAAAGCAATGTTCAATAGTTACAGTAAAGCCAGTGGTAACTGTTCAACTCCCTGATCCGAAACCCCATTTTTCCTGTCTGTCTGAACTGAATGCCAAATAAAGGGCAAAATAAAGCCAAACAACAACAACAATAATAACAAAATCCTCCACTGGTTTTCAATTTAACACTACAAGGCATTTGTAGCAAAGTTAAAACAGTCTATACATGCTTCAGTTTGAGTCTACATTCATGTACAAACTCGTCGTTTGTGTATGTGCTTCTGAATGAATGCAAAGTAATTATTAATATATATTTTTGCAACGTGTCAGCGGGTGGGCTTTAAAAAAACAAACAAGTAAAACAACTATTTTTAAAAATTAAAGTAACGTAAAGTGTGAACTTACAACTACCAAGCTTCTTTCTCTTCAGAGCAACATATGAGTGGCTGACTGTCCCTCGTGGCCTCGCAGTTTGTCAGTCGGGAACTTCTTTGGGTTTGTCAGAGCAAGGTCTGTCCTAATGAGCTTGAACCAGAACACACAGCACACTGCTCAGCAGTTCAAAGAAACAAAATACACAACGCCGGGTTTTTCCTTGTAACTGCGTGTGAGCTCTGATCTCTTAATTATTTCTCTTATCAAATCCGCTTCATTCATAATGGCAGCTTGTAATGAAGGGGAGGAGAGAGGCCATGGGAGGGTTTTTAAGCTGTGAGATAACTAATTTGAGGATTGCACAGACGGTTGTGCCTTTCAAAATTAAAGTCTAGTATATATCCAGCATCAGTGGGAATGCAAAAAAAAAATTAACTAATGATCAATGCTGTAAAAGAGTTCCGAGAGAGTAAATGGAAAATCCCTGCCACAGGCTAAAACAAACAGAATAAAGAGCTGGCAGTACAAGATGGATTAAAATTAAGAAAAGCCAAGAGTCAACAGGCCCATTAGGCTCATGAGGGACCCCAATTTTAGAGATAACTGGAAGCCAACACGTCAAAGCCGTGGAGGCAGTCAGTAAAATGCTGAAATCAGGTCTGAAACGTACTGCATGGTTCAGAGTTGGTCTCCTGCCCTTTTTTTTTTTTTTTTTTTTTTTTTTTTTTTTTTATTCCTTTTCAGTGTTTAACAAACTTTGTACCTCCTAAAAGTATTACTGTTTAACATTAACACACAATGTTAATAGAACCGTATTCACTGTAGAGCAGAAACAGTCAGATGTCAGGAACAGTTCAAAGCCAGAACACACTTGCCACCATCATTAATGCCAGGGCCTTGAGCTGAACCACATATAGGTGTCTTCACTGACAGTGTGGCTTTTTGGAGAGGAGCCTTGGCTCATGATATATCCCCTAAAAGTTGCAATTATTAATCCATTACGGTATAAATTTGCCTTTAACGGCTAAATAAAGACATAACTGCGTCAATTAATTTAATGCTCTATGTCTTAATTTTCTCTTGAGAACCAAAAATACAAGTAATGGTGAGAAATTGGCCTTGTGATAAATATTATCTTCAATGAATTCAGCTTTTTGGAAGAACTCTGCAAAAATAGAAACAGGAGTTTAAGAAAACCAAACCTGAAGTGTGCATCACTCTTTCTTCCTTGCACAGAAATAAAGATGGCGAATAATAAATAAATAATCTGTGAAAATATCAACCCAGCAAAAATCTTTGAGAACAGCAGGCTAAACTTTTTCTTTTTTTTAATTGATAGTTGTTTTTTTTTTGCTCTCTGATATTGGGCTATAACCCACTACTTTACTTTATTGTAAGCTTGTAATATGCACTGTGTTTATGCACTGGTGGATCTGTTTCATTATTATGTACTTTGCCTTAATGTTGAGTTGATGCTGAATGTGTCTGTAGTGGAGTGCATCATGTCGTAGCACCCGTCCTCCGCTCTGCTGCTCTCAGATTGTGTTAAATTGTTGTCAGCATACGTCAGTGACTGTACTGATTATAGCCTGTGCCATTTGAGTGTGTGTTCTGTGTAGCGATTTTCTGTGTTCTAGTCAGTCTGTTAAGTTTTATCTGGAGCTTTTTATGTCAACATTTGGACGGGGTTGGTGTTGGGTTTGTAAACAGGCCCGGCCCGTTGCAAATGCCAAGGCCGTTTTTTTTATTCGAGTTTGTGACTGTTTGTAATAGATATGGAAATAAAAGTCCTTTTACCAGAATCACAAAATAATATCACTGATGGGTATATAATCCTGAGAGGCCCAAACGATTTAAATGAGAGGAGGGAGAGTTCAGCGGTAGCTTGTAGGAGGGAGAGGGGGGGGGGATTATAAACGACTGGTGGTCCTGCCAAATCCTGAAGCCCGATCAATACTGGAGATGTGATCTTAGTCATTATGGTTGACCGAGAGCCAGCTAGGCACAGAGGAATTGGTTTCTGCAATGATCCTCATCAGTTGTTGTCACTCCCTCTGTGAAATTAATATGCCAAAATGAAAAGCAACTCTTCCACTTTCACTTGTCATTTCAGTGTCATTTCCGAGATCCAATCAAAAAGGCCAAATTAAATTGGATTTCCTCACTGTGGAGCTGCATTCAATCTCCTCTGTTGTGCATTTGAGCTGTTTTATTGCAGGCAAAGTCCAGGAAACAGGGCTTATAGCACTCAGATGGGCTTGAGTTTTGGAAGTTAGATGGAAGTTCAAAAGTGACACAAGTCGACCAAAGGACATAAAACAGTTTGGAGTTATCTGACACCCCATACTCTTCACTTCCTAACAAACCAAGTAGGCTACACAGTGCTAAAAAGTAGTAGTGTTTAAAGGAGTTGCTGCATTTTAAAGGTCAAAATAATTGGTGGAAAATCGCTAAATGTTAATTCAAATTAACCAAAGGGCTAACGAGCTAGTGAGCCAAACAGGAAGCAAAGCTTTGTACTTCCTGTGGCGCTTCGTGGCTGCGAACCACACTCTGTTTGCTTCGCTTCTGTTGTTTTAGGAAACATATATTGTGTTTTATGAGTGCTTGATATGACAGCGTTTTTGGTGAAAGGGAGAAATGTACTTGCTCTGAAATTAAGGTACTGTAGCCTTATTTAGCCTAGTCTACCTAGTTAACAAGCTGTTTTATATTTTTTTTTAAAAACATCAGTGTGCCAAAATGTGTAGAAATGTAGTGAAAAAACAAAACAGTGACGTCCTGAGCTCCATTTTGTCCCTGTGTGGGTTTATGACGAGGCTGTTTGTCACTTTTCTGTATTCTAACAGCAGAAATGGAGCAAATTTTCTAGGGGCTGCTGTTGCTTGTTTGTGAGCGCTCGCAACTTGGAAATGTGACTTTCCCAAGTGGGAACCTGTCTGAACCCACGATAAGTGAGATGTCAATCAAGCACAGTTTATACACACGGTCATGAGAAGATGTCGAGAAATAAATAAATAGAAACATTTGTGTGGGTGGGCTATAGGAGTGTAGGGCCTTCAACAGCTTTCCTATATACCAAATGCCCCAAAAAAAAAAAATCCCAAGATTGTATCGTAGATGTGTTCCTCAAACATGTCACTTGTTTTTATTTTCAACTTTAGTTGTTCATTATTAGCAGGCCACGATTTAAACTGCTTTAAATTTAGGTTTTCATACCGCTTGCAGAGGGAATTGTACCACAGTTGTGTTGTGTTTGGTTTGCCCACTATTATGGCAGAATTGTTTCACTTGACTGTAGATTGGAAGACAGATTATCAGTACTTTATCCATTGCTGAATAAATGTAACCATTAACAGTTTCATGTAAATGTCATATCCTGACATTAAAAAAAAAAAAGAATATGTAAATTTAAGAGAAAATTGAAAGCTTAACACATCTTGTGCTGCCTACAGTTTTGTGATGTGTGCAAGTGCTTTGTTGCCATTATAATATTATGAATAATCTTCTTATGCATTCATGCTGTTTTAGGACAGGAAAAAGCATATAAACAACTCATTTCGAATATCACTTTAACAGATATGCGCTTTTATCTGGAATATTTTGTGCAGGTAAACAAGTCCAAAGTCATCATCTCTGTCAGCTTCTCAGATTTTTCGGTTGCAACGCATTGTCTGTTCACCGCCGCTATTTCAGGAACAAAGACAAACCTCGTTGAAAGAAGCAGATGAGGGAGTGACATAGAGCTAGAAAGCGAGCAGAAGCAGAGTGAGTGTGCACATGTACAACACACCTCTGTGTCCCCGCTCGCACATGTTCTTGTTTGTGTTTCTCTTCTCTGTCTTGAATTTTTGAACAAGGTTATGTTAGTCACAGCTCAGCTGTCTTGGCATGCACGCGCCTCGAAAAAGGCCTCCAGCGCTTTCACCCATTACATTTGGGTATAATGTCACAATGTCTGTCCCATGTCATCTATCACACTTGCTATGATACATTCTTGGTAACCTCTGAAGAAGCTTCGTACTCCCTGAAACTGTCTATGATGATCATTTTACTCCAACTTCTGACAAGCAACAATTAGGGATTCACATTTTCAACAGCATTTTAGGCATTTCAATCAATGATTGATTAGCAGTTAAAGAGGCCCTCCCACTAACTTTATGTTGACATATTCAGTCCCAGTAAATCTACCCGTACATATCCATCAGCAGCAGGCATCCTGTCAAAAGTGTCTTAGAGTCGCCCAGACTCAAACACAAAAACAGAGAAATTCCTGCAGATTTAAAAAAAGAAACACACCATCTTTTGAAAAAGCCATTTCATCGTCATCTCAGGGAGAAAAAGAAAGAAAAAAAAAAATCCCTTTTTAATCACCTCTCTCCTTCCACATCCTTTATATCCCTCCCTCCATTAATGAAGCACATTTAATGGGTTAATTTAATAAAGGATCAGCACTTTCACCCACATTGTAATGGTCAGTCTATTACAAGGAAGGAGCAGGTGTGCAGTCAGTGTATTATCCACTGTGCTGTGAAATGAAGGATTTCATCAAATAGTAGTGATTGGCTGTCTGCTGGAAATGAGCCTTCCTGCCTGAAAGGCAGATGACACCTTCCTCACATATAGATACTCACTCAGTAGATTGCTGCTAGCTGCACTGATTCCCTGATCATATGGATTATGTGGTTGGTCTGCCTTTGTTCCCAAAAGGATTTCAGACTTCATAGCTGCGCAGATCCCTTGATCACAGGAAACATCAAGGAGGCACAACATTGCTGCTCTCGCACAGAAAGACACATACGTGAAAGTGCTCCCACACAAAACAGGTAGAATACGGCTAATTATGTCAGCTTATTTCTAATTCAAATGGGAATTTATTAATACATATAATAATATTATGAATTGCTATTTAACATTTGTATTATACAAACATGAATATAATCATCTATAATGTAAACACAAATGCAAACATGAGTGCTATTAATGTGCTGCAGCTGTAAACAATGACTTCTGTTGTGAAGACATTATTACCATAATATTTATAATTATAATATGTTTTATTCTCTGGTTTTACTCTATTGCTATTATTGATCAGTTTATACACCACCCTTCACTTATGAGAGTCAACGGGAGGAGTGGTAATTGTTGACAAATGCAATAATAAACACTTATTTCTGTTACCACGGCAACCCCACTACAGTGCGAAATTAATCATAAATACGATGTATATTTACTTTGTACGAGGTGCGATCAGTAAATTCAAAAACTGAGCCTATGACCAAGAACTGTACCTGATTTACATCTGGCCAACATCCCTTTCAAAGTAGCTCCCCTGTGTAGCGATACGCCGATCCCAGCGCTCCTGCCACACTACCTGAAAATCATTCAAGCACAATATTAATGTAATGTAATTTGAGATCCGCGCTAGATCTCCTCACCAGTGTCAAAACGGTGAACTTCATTCTTTGGGAACAGAAAAAAGTCGCAGTGGGCCAAATACGGCAAACAAATGTGTTGTTTCGGGCAAGAAACTGCTAAGCAACCATGTTGTCATGTTAGAGAACCCAATGTGCTACACCTCAAATCATCTGTGCTGAATATCACCAGTCTTGGACAGTGATGTTGTGCCGCTCTCGAATGCCACTCGTAATACCTCGCCCCGGCCCGTTGTTTCATTGACTCAACTTTCTGAAGCATTTTAACGATGTCCGTTGCCAGTTTTCCAAGTTTGACACAAAATCTCCAAATTTGATGTGCTCGCTCTGCTCAAGTTTCAATTCCATTTTGAAATTGCTGGTGGCCACGAACCAGTGGTCACAAAATGCGTGTAATACAGGTGCTGATGTTGATCAAGTGACTTAATTTTGAATACTTTCTCAAGACAGTTATTGCCTGCAGTCTCAGAACATTTCATTGCATCTCTTATGAGCACTATAAGGGACTTAAAGGTATTTAGTACTACTCTGTAGTAAACCTGTCTTCTTCTAAATTATCAAGAGCCTATTGCTCTTTTTTTTTCTGGGGGTTCAAATCCTTTTCCTTCCTTCTCTTTCAAACCCTGTTTTTTTTTTTACATATATATGCATACATATATATATATATATATATATATATATATATTGAATGCGAGCCCATATAGAAAGACCTCCAGCCATACAAACACGCACACACACATACACCCTCTAAGCAAAAGCAGACTGCTGTGTATTCATAGTATAGAGAATAATGAGAACCCATCCACTGCATTGTGTGTGTGTGTGTGTGTGTGTGTGTGTGTGTGTGTGTGTGTGTGTGTGTGTGTGTGTGTGTGTGTGTGTATGTGTCAGCAGTACCTGTAGTTCAGCTACATGTCTCACTTCTCTCGGGGGAGTGCAGAGGGCGAAAAAGGCGAGGCGGCTCTTTAAATCTAACACAGGTTATTTGGGCTCTATTGGAGATTGGACAAAAGCCTGTGTGAGGACTTTATCTACCACCTGTCCTGCCCTTAGCTCAGTGATGTCTTATAGATTTAGACCATGTAGTGCAACACACTCTGCACTGTGTCATATTAAAGGCGCAGGCTTGAGAGTTTGACAAAATGCGGGAGCTGCCGAAGAAAGTTGTGCTTCGTTATTAAGACTGCATATTTTGTGAAGACCTTGCTCTCACATGATCCAAAAAGAGATAGAAAAGGAATATGTGAGCGAACTCTTTTTTTTTAAATGAAGATAACATACAAGTGAAACGGAAACAAGAAGCCATGCGGATTCTGCTTTTCCTCAATATAATGTTTACGTACTGTAGGTGAACTCTGGTGGTTGCAGTAATGATGATGAGAACAAAAATCGGGAAGCCATATTGTGCAGTATAAAAAGTGACGTTCAGGACGGTTGGATGGATCAAGTCACTGTTTAGTTATTTTAACGTGAGTTAGCTTACATAACGCATTTAGCTTACATCACTAACATAATGTAACTTATGCAACAAATGTACTTGATTTCAGTTTTAGTAACCTAATCCGTGACCTTTTTTGAAGCCTCATCTTACATTTCACAACGGTAACCACGTGTTTATTATTGTTACCATGATAATGAAGGATCAGTGCGTTGGCTTGTGGTACGACAATGGTTGAATATGTTGTATGACAAATGAGCTAGCCTGTCGTTCAAGTATGAGGACGTATTTGTCCTATGGAGGGTACTAAAAACACATGAATATAGTTCTAAAAAATAGACCTATTTTGCTGTTTCAGTACGAGGATGTGTTCACTTGGTATCACAGACGATTTATGTTGTTCATTGCCACTTAACCACTGTCATCAAAACGAACTGCACATGGCAAATTCAGTGGCTAAGAATAGATCACTTCTGTGATATGAACCTCCTCAATTTTCAAGATTATCTGATGGTGAAGGAAATCCATAACATGCTGTAAACACAGCAACACACACTGACTTCATATAACCGAACAAAGTTATGTTACATGTTACTTTACAATTGTCAATTCATGTACATGTTGGCACGTTGCAACATGAGCACTTATTGGGTGTTAGTATTTCTGCCACCTAACGAAGACGAGTCCAATATTTGCTTTCCTTCCAGCTTTGTTGTGGTCTTAAACTCCTGAGAAAAAAATGCTGTCTGGCTCTTAAGCTTCTAGATGTTCAATGTTCAATAAAAGCTAGTTGCTAACTTTGATCTTCTGGGTGTTAGATACCGGGCACGTAGTGCACAGTGGATTAATCACAAGTTTTTACTTGGATAAACAAGCTTTTGCATAATTTTCATAATTCCTAAAAATAGGCACTAATGGAGATACAAGGGTTTCACACGAGAGATGAGAACTGATCTAATTGCTATTTAGACACTATTTTCTGAGAGGAGTAAAGAGGAAAAAAAAAGACCACTCATACCAATCTCTCTTTAAGACAGCCATGAATCATGATTGCTTTATACAAAATTATATGACAGCAATCAATGTCACTTTGCTGATGGATAACTTGAGTGAAAGAGGAAACTCTCATCTCCTGAAGGCAATAACATTAAAACTAAAGTCGTTAAGTTGTGATAAATGACAAGACAGTGAAACGCTCAGGAAGGCATTCACGTGCCAGCTCTCCTGCCTCTCGCACAGATTCCCCACAGTAGTCGGGTTTATTTGTAGAGTAAAGCAGCCAGCTGGCTCTCTCGATACGACTCTAAACCTGTGTCAGCTCCAGAGTGGACATAAATCTCTGTGGCCACTCCTTGAGGTAATAGGAACCACAGACGAGTCCAACAGGTGAAACATTACCAGTGAGAGACTGATCCACTGGGAGTTGTTCTTCAGCTGGCAGTAAACAGTGAGTCACAGGACATGAGAGGAGAAAAGATAACAAACCCACTGTTCATGACCTCAAAGAAGGAAAAAGAGTGTGTGTGTGTGTGTGTGTGTGTGTGTGTGTGTGTGTGTGTGTGTGTGTGTGTGTGTGTGTGTGTGTGCGTGTGCGTGTGTGTGTGTGTAAGTAAGTAAGGACAAGAGGCAAAGTGTGAGAGGGGAAGTATCGGTTAAAAAAAAGCGAGAGAAGAAGGAGGCAAGGGGGAAAGGACAAAAACGTTTGCGTTGTTGAAGCAGATCTAGAGAGAACAGGTGTGTCATTGCTTTTCTACCAGACATAGAGGATGAGAGGTTAGAATGGATGTTGAGAAAAATAATGAGACATTCAGTCACAGTGAGGAAGCAAAAGAAAAAGACAATCAATGTCATAAAGTTTTATATTTAGGTGTGCAAACAGACATTTTTATAACAAGCAGAAAGTGAAGTTTACTTCACCATGACCCGCATTATGCAAAAAAAAGTATGAATTACTTTAGCAGTGTTGTGGTTTATGTTGGGCGATATCGGCCATGATGTAAAGTTTGTCAAATTTGATTTAGAACAGGCCGATGTCATTCAATATACAGCGGCAGAATTTACCTTTAGGCAAGAGGGAGTTCAATTTAAGGTCATTTTAAGGGGGTAGTGGAGTTTTGTTTTCCTACTTTTTGATTCTTATGTGCAGTTTTGAAAGTATGGTGATTATTTTTTGTGTGTGACATACAGTATTTGCCTTATTATTTTTGAAACTCAAAATTTTGCTGCTGAGTAAATTCACCCCAAATGCTTCATTAACTAACATCAAGACAGCATCACATTGACACGTGTAGGAAAGTTGATCAATAACACAAACTTAGGGCGTTTCCTGTACAGTAGTTTATCCGCACCAAGGAAGGAAATGAAACATTGTTTTATTTTAACTCTGTTTGGGTTCATATTCAGTCTGAAAATTACAAACTAACCTACTCCATATGACAGGAAGTTATACAGACTGAGAGGAAACTCACTGATTGTAGTCTTTTGGTAATGTCATCGTTCATCATCAGCCCTTCATCAGGACCCACATGGGAAAATCAGATTCCAGTGAATGACAGCTTGTCAGTCTGCACTTTGATGCTGTGTGTATATTTATATTCTCTGGTGGCGCAGAGAGCTCATGAAAAATAAGTGATTATGCGCATTATTAGTGGGTTATTACTAACGGCCGCAAATCGATCATGTTATGAATAATTACAAACAGGTAGAAACAGGACAAAATGATGGGTCTTAAATAGACAAACATTGTGGAGTGATTATCTATCTTTTAACTGGGTTTAATGAACTGACAAAATAGCAGAGAATATAGTACAAACACAACAGTCCACCATTTAAACTTTTTTATTGATCAGGGTAAATTCTCCATGCTCATATGCTGCACACGTGCTACTATGGCAACACTGCTAATGCAGATGTATTGTAAGTTTGCTTCCTGAACAATTCACAAACAGCAGATAGACGTGTTAGTAGTTTAACTTTTGGGGTCATTCCAAAATTACAGACTTATTACTATGAAATACAGTTGTTGGTTCGTTTGCTTTCTGAACACAACCAAACATTAAAAATCAGTCAGGTTACAACCAGAACGAGATCATATTTTCATATAGTCTAGGTCTGAACAGCTTGTCCGCACCAAGGTTTGATGGGCAGCTTTCACACCAGCCCAAACAAACAGGGCTGACCTGGGAAACTGGTTTGATTTAATTGACACAAAGCCATACTAGGATTCTACAAGAAGACACTAAAGTCTAGATTTACAACAAGTGAATTTGAAACGTTCTACTACTTACGCTTCATCAGTCTGCAACATTGTGAAACCTGCCAGTTTACACCAAAGCCAGTAGGCGAGATGGTGTAACATCTCCATAGCAATGACTATCTCTACTTCAAAATGTAACTATATTTAGGCATAAGGAAAGTATAATGCCATTGGAGACTTTCACATTTACATATAGGGACCACCATCATTTGCTATAAGCCGATTGGCTGTTTAAGAGGTGATGCACCTTACATTCTGAAACTGTCCAGGGATGCCTTGACAAGCTGACTCATAGGCGAGACCATCAGCTGGCTACACTTGAGCGGAGATGGAACAGCTCACAATGCTAAGACTGTTTCATCTCATCGCAAAGCTTTGGTCTGAGCTGGGCTTAACAAAAGTCCCATTTGTTTGACCCCTGTGACCTTTCAGCAGAAAGTGCTCTCACTACTAAAACATTAATATTCAGGTGAAGGAGTTACGAGTATAGCAGCTGGAGCCTGAAAGAGCCTGCTGATTATGTTGGGAACCACAGCCATATTGTGCTGGCAAATAGGATGTAAAGGTCACTTTGGAGCACCAAACATCCAGTGGTTGGGGGAGTTTCTCTGGAGCAAGTGCTTAAGGACACCAGCTGAGCTTAGGTGGGCACCATCCCATCTCATTGGTGTAGAGGAAATGATGCGATACCTCCCATCCCAAGGTCATCCCATGCTACAGTGATTCCCACAAACAGTTTTCAGCATCAGAAATGCCTTGCCGCATAGAGAGTCAGGGAGCTGGATGATTTCAGAGCCAAGCGATGGCCATCTCACGATATAATTCCATCATTTTGTGGTTGGAGGAATCATCTGTGGTAATATGTTTGGATGTTGGAAAAATCACTCATCACACTCTTAAAATTACGTTTTACTTGAACACAGCTCCTGTTGTTGTCTGTAGTGTCTGAATATACATTAAATAATTTTTCAACAGTCCATACGAGCAAATTGGTTTAAGATCCTGTAAATAATATTGGGTTCAAATAAAAACGGGAGGGTCCTATTTGAGATCATAAAACGGGCCGGCGGATGCCTAAAGCTAGCCCTGCACTAGATGTTCTGACTACAATTTTGACAGGATAAGTAGACGACTGAAAGGGTGTGTACACAAGTTGCCTAGCAATAAGTGCTTGCCTTTAAATTGCAGAATGGGCCCCTGACAGATTCTAGGCCCCAGTGCGCTGCACTGATTACACCGTTGACATCTGCGCCATTGGGTATGTGAACAAAGTGAAAGGGTTTTAGCATGAATTAATATGCAATTGCTGTCCACCAAAAAAAAGGTTCTGGCTATGTCGCTTGGGGATTGACTGTGTGTGTGTTCTTACTTCATCTGAGTTTTTTTGCATTAGCACAGATGGAGGATTGTAGCCACAACTCACAAAGATAAATAAAAAGAAATTACAATCACATCAGAGATCCAATCATCCCAACAATCTCTGGAGATGGTCAGTGACACAGTTGGACTATTTAACAACAAAGAGGGAAGAAAAGTATGTCCAATCAACATGCAGGAGCAACGTAAACAACGAGTTTTCTTTGTGGATTTGACAGGGATCTCGCACCTCAAACAGGCAGTAGGCAGCTTGGATTATCAGGTTGCTGGCAGATGGGGAGCAAGCGAGACGAGCTGTTTACTATCAATCTTAAAGGATGTAAATATTATGAGGACATAATGTGCATGACGGTCGGGTGAATGAGAAATCAGATTTCAGCACATTTTTAACGTGAGCTGTAAAGTGTGTGTTTCAGTGAGCCTGTCTTGAAGTCATATCTGAACGTTATAACTCTATTTCCTCTTACTGGATGATATCTCTGAGAAAAACCATAAAGCACTTCAATTTTCTTTATCTTCCCTGTTTATGGATTGCTATGCTTCAAAATGTTTCTTTTAATATTTGTATTATCTGTATCTCCGCCCGTCTATTTCCTCCTGTTTTCTCACTTTTTGACATAAAACAGACCATAAAAGAAATTGAATTTGCACCAGAATTATGTGAATATCAGTGATCAGAATCCACAAAAAGTCCTGGAATCTATTTACCCAAAGTGGAAAATTATAAATCTGGGAATTTTACGTGGAAAATATCTTAATTTGTATATATTAGTTGCTTAAATTTTGAACATTTTTGTAACCATCTTAAACTTTTCCACATGTAAAAAAAATTAATTCATTATTCACTTCAGTTTCACAAAAACTCCTTTTGCCATTATTATTACTAAATTTAAACAGTAAGTGGATCAAATATTGAATGTCTCTTTTTACAACTGAAATAACATACATAAGGAACTGCATTGTACTGTTCAGTTATACTGAGTTAAACTGTGAGTCATAGGAGGTGCAGCGTGATGTAAAAGGGTTAGGTGCATGCAGATATTCAAAATTCTAAATACAGATTCTGAATACCAAGTCATTACTCCTTGCATTTGTTTTTAATGGAGCAACAGGTCAATTTTTTGCTATCAGCAAATATATTTTATATATAAAAACAAAATATAAAAGTTGCAAATATTTTCTCTTCATAAACCGAATGTAGGCAAATGCTAACAGTTTTGGACCAAGGGAACTTTTTTTTTTTTTTTTTTTTTCAATTGCTGTGGGAGAAAGTACTCCCTTTGTTTTTTAAGCACTGCAGGTAATGAGGATGATTGTAGTTCTTAGAATACTATTTTTAAGGGACTTTTTTTTAGCTATCGGCAACCACCGTTTAAAAACAACAACACCGACAAACGGACCCTTATTAATGTTGCAAGTCATGCAGAATTGATGTTGCTGTACCAAAAGCCGGATGGCTTACGTCATTCCTATTCCAGTGCAACTGCCAATAGGAAAAAGCCCCTGATGGCTTGTAGTTCTCGCGGGAGCTCCCCAGAATTGTCTGGACAGAACATTAGAACTCAGCTTTAGCATTTATAAATGGAAGTCTCAAAAAGGCTGTCAATCTTCCTCAGTTGCTAAGATATGTTAGTGATATGTTTTTCAGAGGACAGTGAAGCTTTTAAGTGTTTGCATCATTCCGCCTAACAATGCACTGCAGATAATTGATCTACTATGTGGGAGTCTTTCCATTGTAAAACATCCAGCTTTCAATCACTTTGCATTCACTCCTAAAACTGGTTTGTAATTTTCAAAGAGCAAATAACTGTCAATATTGCATCATAACAAAGTGTCTTTGAATGATGCTGTTGCAAAGTGACACCAAAGACACTTTGATCATAAGCGTGAGACTTTCATTTGACATGTCGACAGCCTGATTTGAAGTGAGGTGTGGAGAAAACAGTGCCAATCCAACCAGTCCAAACATGTCTGATGAATTTGATCATAGAAATGTATGCTTGACCTCAGGGACAGCGGTGTGCATGAGTAAAATTAATCTAAATTTAAAAAGGTCCACTGACAAGCTTTTGGAATCTTCACTGCATCTAAATGCCATCAGGTATCAACATGAAACCCATGTATGTAATATCTCTAATATGATAACAAATGGTTAGTTAAAGGGCTTAGGAACAGCCATAATGAGTGCTACAGCAGTGAAATGGTGAAGAACCTGGACAAGATACACACAAAATCAGCTATCTGAGAACACGGAGCCAAAGCCTGTTACATTATTGACTGATAACAGCTCAAAGGTCATCGGCCAGGAGTGAGTGGACGTCTGAAGAAATATAAAGAAGGCCATTTGAATTCAAAGCCAGAGGCTATCTTAATACATACACAGGGGTTACAATTCACTTCCAAATGTAACCACTTGATATAATGTGATATAAGGTCCTGACTTCGGTAACTAAAGGGCAACTCTTTTCACTGAATGAAGACCGCGAGTTAACTTGAAATTCATTGACATCGACAAGTAGACTTAGAGCTCATTAATGAACTGCACATACTGTTCCCAAGGGTTCAATGCAAGTCACATGACACAATTTGATTATTGGTCGAATTGTCTGTGTCATTCCCATCATTTCTCTTCTGCAGTTAACTGCATTGAATTTAAGGTGTTAGTAAACTGCATCAGAACTACTTGTTGGAAGGTCAACTCGTCAACCAGTGCCTTTCTCGGGTTAGCTGTGTCCAACTGTTTCTGTGACTTCCCTAAACCAACCAGTCTACATATGTGGTTGAACAATATCTCTCGCAACCTCTTTGTTTTTTTCCCAGGTATAATCTAACAATTTCTTCTTTTTTTTGTAACTTCTTTAGTTTCCTTGTTGCCTAACTAGAGATGGACAGAGTAAGAATGTCAATTTATAGAAAAGGTGTGATTTGTTCGATACGAAAAGGGAGAAAACATGAAGTCTATATAATTAAACGTATTTATGATGATATGGGGCTATAGTAGTAATATAAACATAAGTAATGCTTGTATTTATACAAACCTGCTGACAACAGGCCAGATAGTGCATGCATACGTGTCTTGCCATGTGTGTTGAGAGAACTATATCATTTGCTGCCACTTTCACTTTAGGTTTATATGTAAGAATCCAACAATGCAACGCATACTGACCCTTTCTGCAGCACAGGACAGGCTTGACTCTTTTTAAACTGTTACTTTTAAGAGCACACTTCCATCAATTACAGTCCCCGGGGTTAAACAAGATTAAAGAAGCCAGTGACTGACTTTCTAATACAGAAATTCAAACAAAATAGCTATAGTTGTAGCTCCCTGCAAAAAGGATCAATACCTGAATCAGATGAAGAATCACTTTATTCACAGAGTGCAGGGAAGCAGGCTGAATTTGTCTTTGTAACATCAGAGCAGGAATACTTTGACAACTCGCGAGGTAAGATAAATACGTACAGACAAATCAGGCATGAGGATACATTCTCATTTTGACTGCAAAGGGGCAAAACATACATCATAGAGAGGCAATATCTCGATGTACAGCTACAGCAAATACATGTTAAATTCAATGCTTATGCAAGATGGATTGAAGCATATTATAACTGCAGGAGTAAAGAAAAGTGGCGCATTGGCCTTACAGTGAAGAAAACAGTATGTGAAATTAACGGCACCGAACTACACAGTTCCAGAGCCTGAAATGTTTCAAGAAGTACAAAGCCTGAGGTCACACAGATGCGCACAGACGTTAAGAGTCTGACTCTTCCCTGCAGCGAGCTCTCCTATTACTCCAGTCTGGTCTCAGGGCCACTTAGCTCTAATTACTGCACCCTAATGGCAGGGCCAATCACGAGCAGGTTAATTGTTTGATCTCTGCCATATGCACAGCCTGCCGTCATGTTAATCCACCTCTCCACACATACATGATCTCACCAGGCAGCATCCCACACGGCCCAGCTGCTGCTGTCAGTCTGTGTTGGTATGGAAATGTGTCAAGGAGAGTTTGAATGGGAGGTCAGGTCTAACTCCGGAACAAAAGTATGAAATACAAAAACATGAGTTTTATCTTTTTTTGGTGGACTTTTGTTTGTGTTGCAAAATGTGTAATTCTTTTTCAAATGTAGCATTACTTTTAGAAAATGGCATATATGTATAGATTCCATCTCACTGTGAGTTTGTATAGCAACATCACCCTACAAACGAAACTGATTGAAACAGTAAAGCCTTGTACTTAAGACATGAAGGAAAGAGTATTTACTGCTCTGAATTTTTTTATTTACTTCTTATTCGCTTCCGAGTCCATTTGACACCGACGGGGCTGTTGCTGAAACAACAGGGCTAAAATAGTCATAGATGCCATTAGAATACATCTAACCAACACATGAATTCAATAGAATGTAATTACAATCAGATATACTTGTGCCCTAATCATAGGGAAGTAATATTATAATCCTTTTAACATACCGTTCACAAAGTCGTCAATGTTTTTGCAAGTTGTCCTTTCTCCATTTAGCAGCTGCAACTATATTACAGTTTTCTCTTCATTTGTATTTTAAGCAAGTACACTTGCCCATGTTTGTGATTGGTCATGTGCTGCAAACCCATTCCCTTTTATACAAACGCATTTGTAGCTAGATTGAGAAACCCTGGGTTTACTTCTCATGTTGATAACCACCGTTGTGTGACTCCTCACCGTTTGTTAGTCTCCAGTTAAGCCAGTATATGTACGATATCCAGGATATGTTGAACCTGCATGTAGAATACGCCTGTACATCACTGCAGAAAGTTGAAAAGTTAACACTCGACCACAATAATCTTGTTTTTACTGACCTCTAGAGGTTTAAGTAACTCTTTAAACCTCCTGTTACTGAACCAAGTTGTAAACACTGATGTAATCAACTATTACATTTACTGGCAAATTGTAAATTTGAGTGACTAAATCTCTAGATACAATGAGAACAGTTTGGAAAGCTGAAAAATGACAGGAGTCTGTACATAAAACTTTTAATGTACAGTAGTCATTTTACACTCTCAACATCTCCATGCCACTGCTAAAAAAGTGTATAACCTGTTTCCTTCCCTTTCATTTACATCTCTCACACAGAATTGATCAATTTAATTAAGACAATTGCATAGTTTTAACTGTGGGATTGCTTAATTTTATACAGAGATTATGCGTCTGCTTTGTTATTTAATGTTGAAACCACTTGACTTCAGTTCATAGGGCCTACATGACAAAAACAGTAAGACACGTATGCAAAAATGAGGATCTGTTCCAGGCTTAAAAAGATTGTGTCTTGGTGACCCAAGACCGTGTAGTTGCTTCAAAGGGTCATTCATATCATTTGAAAAATAGATCACAACATGCACACATACAGTATAACCCGCACACAGTATTCAAAATGGCCTTGCCTTGATGGAAAACAGCACATCCGGAGGGAAAGGACAGATATTACACGGATCATTAGTCACAAATATAAAAAGGGAGCATCACAGCAGCCTAATGACGCTTTGATAAGCTCTGTTCTGGAAGTAAACATAATCTGTTGACTTTCAATTCTTTTGTCACACCACCAATGATAGTTGAGGCAGAATGAAGCATTCTGCTGTAAATGGGCTGCCGCCGTGCACATCAAGGAAAGGTAGGACCCTCCCGTAGAAAAAATAAATAAATAAACTGCTGGGAAAGAACATGTAAATACCCATTTCCATGGAAAAGTTTTGAGACGAAGAACTCACCTAAGTGTCTACAGCTGCTTCTCATCTGGCATGACATAAATGCCTGCCGTCTCCTAGCCTTTCCATTAACGTTGATCACTGAGTCACTGTGACTCATAATACCTTCTGGCAAGACCAACGGTATTTACTTGTCAGAATTTAGACACCTGCGAATTAATGCTTGCATTAAAGTGATGCCAACAGAAATTCTCTCTTCCTACGATGTAAAGAACCACAGACAGGCTCATTATGTCTGAAGATGCTTCCAAGATGCATTTATATGAGGAAATATTGGTATATGGCAGAAAGCAATTCATCTTGTTGACGATCAACAAATACGAGTTGTGATGAAAAAAGTTCCCTGGTATGTTTTACAGTGGAATTGAAACCTGAGCAGAGAGTGCACAATGCATTTTGTGATTTTGTTTCAAATTTGGAAAGTCAGCAACAGAGACTCTTGAAATGCTTCAGAAAACCTACAACAATGAAGCCATGAGCCGGGTGAGGTGTTTTGAGTGGCATTCATGTTTTAAGATCACCACTGCCTGGACTGAACTAAAGAAGACACATCGGGTCAGGAGGGCAACCACGTGAGTTTTCTCTGACATTCGCGGCGCTGCGCACTGTGAATTTGTCCTCCAGGGTCAGACTATCAACACTGAGTTCAACTGTGACTTTCTGTGACGTCTGAGGGAAAACATGCGACGCAAGCGACCTGAACCGTGGCACAATGGCACTTTGGTTCTCCAACATGACAACCAGCTCCCACTGCGTTGACAATGTGTTAGTTTGTCACCCGTAATAACACAATCATCGCTCCCTACCACCCCTACTTGCCAAATTTGGCTCCCTGTGACTTCTCTGTGTTCTCCAAAATTAAGTTCAAGCTGAAGGCTTATCGTTTTGACACTGTAGAAGAGATCCAGCGTGAAGGGTAGAGGGTGCTTGACGCATTTCGAGAAAGGGACTTCCAGGGATTAGTAAATGAAGGCAATTTGGTATTATTGTTGCTGGTTTGGAACCAAGTGGAATCCAGAAATATGTATTACTATATATTATCAGTGTTTGGGTTTGGGGATGGTAACAATCAAGACTAATCTCAGTGATTTCAAGACATACTGACAGTTACATAATGTAGTGAAGCGTCCAGAGGAGCTCTTCTTCAAAGACTATTTGCAGGGGGTAAATAGACCCAAGTCTCTTTCTAGATTGAATTTACATTTAATTTGTGTCACAAATGTCTGGTGTTTTGAAGGTTTTGTATGAAAATCAAGGAGTATCGCTGTAAGCAGACTGAGCAGACATTGTTAGTAGGATACTTGTTAGTAAGTAACCACTCGACAAGGATAAATACGTCTGGCAAAGGCAGCTAATATTGAATGACCGGCAGTAAAACACTGGAGCCATAGTGCCTCACCCTGGTCTACAAGTAACTGAGTAAAAACTAGTCAATCTATGCTGAATAGAGATATGTTACTGGAAATTGACTAGTTTGTTCACAGAAAATTGAGGTCATAAGGTGCAAACAACATTACTTCGAGGGCAGATAGTTGTCATCATTTATTCCTCTCTGCGTTCGGTATATGAGTCATAGAATATAAACCTTTGGAGGGGGTTCTCCACAAAAGCCCACACTTTAATTGTTGTGCCCGTCCATCATCTTATATATAACCGAAACCCACTTCACCTCAGTGCTCAAAATGAAAATTATCCTCAGAATAATTTAAATGCATCAGGAAACCTGCCTCGTGGTGAGGGGATGCTTGCATTAAAAGAGGGTCAAGTAAGGCATCTCTGTTTCCTCTATATTCATTTCCTTTATAATCACTCAAATCCTCAACAGAATTTAGAGGCAATCCTCGCCCAGAGCAGTGTTTACTTTGCACACAATCTGGAAAGTCTGGTGAGCAGAGACTGGTGAAGAAATACTGATGGCCCTGCTTCATATTCAGCTCTCTCTTAGCCTTTTGAGGGGCCTTATGAATCCTAATAGAGTACTAAAAGGACTATGCACATGCAAAATAAGCAGAATTATTCTGTTGGTGTAACGGTAATGTAAGTATTGATTTGTACATCTACTAATGAAGTCAGCATGGTGTTAGTAGCTCCATGAATCCATTTGTTGAGGATTTACACTCTGAAGTGCATAATTTAAGGCAATTACATACTGATACAATGATGCCCAAAAATGGGTTAGATGGTGAGCCATGTTCAAAATGCTTATGATTCTTCCATGTAGCAATACTGTGATGAAGCAGAAATTCAGGGTCACGCAGAATACTTCATTGATCTTTTTTCACCAGGTAAGCGGTGTCCTCACTGCTTGTTTTTATTAGACTGAATCAGTTTGTCAGGAGTCCGGTTTTTTCCTCTGTTTTGCCCCTGATCACCTCTCCTCCTGTGTCCCCTCAGTCCCCTGTCTGCTTGTCTGTGGCCACGCCCCTCACCAGTCCCAGCAGATGCAGCCACTCACCCCTGATCACCACCTGCAGGTGTGCTGCATCTCCCTGATCACCTCCCCAGACTATATGTACCCTGCCCCTGCACTCCTCTGGTTGTTGGTTCATTTTTGTTAGTCACCCATCCGTCCTCCGTCTGCTCTCCGTCAGCTCTCCGTCAGTCCTGTTCCTGTTCCCGTTCCTCCGGCCTCTGTGCTTCCGGCGGATCTCCCTGTCAAAGTCACCAGTCGGTGGAGTTGCCCTCCCGACTTGGAGGATTGTTGACGCCGTCCCTTCCACTGGTCTGCCGGCTCCCCTGCCAGTCGTGTCCCCCTGGATCTGTCGGTCGAGTTGCCCTCCCGACTGGAAGCAAGTGGACGTGATAGGTGCCACCTTTTTGGTTTGTTTGTTTTTTATTGCAATAAAGACTGTACTTTGGAACTTATACCTAAGTCTGTGAGCTTGCATTTGGGTCCTTGTAAACACCACCACATGACACAGTTTGGCTATTGAATTTGTGCATGTGCATGCACACAACAAGGAAACAAGTTATTTTAATGGGAAGATGTCTTGAAAGGGTTGTCACTTTATGAATTTGATTTACATTGTTTGACAATGAAAATAAAGTCAAACTAGACTAGCTTCATTTAAAATAAACCCAAAGTCATTGGAGGTGCAGATGGAAACTTAATACCTCAACTCAATGTTTGTGTTTATTCAGAGACAAACATTTTTTTATTCCTACCGGGATTGCAGATCTATCGTTAGCAGACCTCACTCTCTTGAGATTTTCACAGGTCCCTTTGGTTCCTTTATCCTGACCAAGCTGCAACATATGGAGCCAAGTCAACACGGAAGTGCCAAAATTGGCACTTCCTTAGATTGCCACTTGAGGCTGGTCTCAATAGCGAGTCAGTCTCCATAGACCCCATGTTAAAACTCTCAACTTGACAGCAGTTTACTTGCCTGACTTGACTAGACTATTCCTCACAGCTTTAGTTTTCACTAGTGTTCATCCAGCCAATCAGCGACCAGTGTTGGTGGTTAAGTGCAATGACGCTGACATTTTTTTCTTGGTATTTGAGTCATTTGTCCTGCCCCTGATCCACTGTGATTGGATGGCTGGGTAAAAAGTGACAATGACGAGCGCAGCAGTTTACCCAGATGTTGAAGATTTTTCAACTTTGAACGACCAGAAAAAAACACTCAGCGCAGTGCTCTGCACTCAAGGGAAAATCAAGGAAAAATGCTAGGTAGTTTCAGCAGCGGCAGAGTGTGAGCCAGTTTTGGCACAGGCTGATTGAGACCACTTTTTACTTAGTTAGTCCTTAATTTTGACAAATTGATATAAATGCAGCAGCATCCGATAACCTCGTAAACAGTAAACTACATTTTGAAGTCCTTTAAACTCCACTGCACAGAGGCAGAATCTTGGAGATAGAGGCGTCAAAAATGACATGTCTGCAAAAATACTATTATTTTGGGGGAAATTTTTGCTCTTGTAACTTGAACTGGTTCAAATGCAGGACAATCAAAACACAATTGTCCCACATATGAGAGAATAGTTTCTTTGAATGACAACTTGTGAATTATTAGTGCAAGTTGTCTCTTAAAATAGGACACCTTTAATTCCCTATATTTCTGTCCAAAGTCAAAGCTGTGGCACTGCATCGCCTCACTGCTCAGTGCATGCCTCAGTTAACCTGGACTGTGTTGTACACGCCCTGAGGCATGCTGTCAGAAAACCTTGCCTGATGACAACCCGACAACTCCATCCATCTTATTTACCCGCTGGACAGCGCAGATCTGCTGTGGCAATCAATAACATTCACAATTAGTTTCCCTCATGGGGGTGGAGGCAGTGGGGGGTACACGAGAGGGGGGGTACAGGGTTGGCTGGCGGTCCCTCACACAGCTGGACAGAGTGTACGTGTGGCCCGGGTCCATGCCAGCCACATGTCCTGACATTAGCGAACATCTCTTGGGAGGCACTGACATTTCCATATGTCCACTAGAAAAGAGGGGGAGGTGTGTGTAACACAATTTGTCTGCATGCGTGCATGTGTGTTAGAGAGCATTTTTGCTGTTATATGTGAGCAATCATGTGCATTGTTTTGTTTTTCACCTTGGCTTGGTGACCTGGAAAATCTCCTCCAAAGGGGAGAGCGATGCTGAGGAGTCCTCTCCAGAGGAAGCTGATGGATCTATATCAAGCCGTAAAAATAGATAACTGTCATTCATCATCGGGGTGTCTGGAAGTTAACCCTGACCAACAGGGCTTAACCACACAGAGCAGATACAGAGCATACAAGTCCCAGCATGCTCCAGTGTCATTTGGATGCCCTTAGCACCCTGGCATGACTGCAGACAGGTGATTGATACCAGGTTTCCTCTTTATGATTATACTTTTATGTGGTAAAATAAATTAGATCAGGAACAATATGAGGAGAAAAAAAATCATATGTGAACGACATATTGCCTGAATCCAAGTGATTAATGACCCTGCATAGACGATATGTACGAAATATGACCTGTCATTCATGAGTGACTGAGATAAAATTATCAAAAACTATTTTATTTGTCCTTGTGGCCAAGAACATGTCATTTTAGCACATTAAAAAAAAAAACTACAGTGAGAAACCCAAGCATTGGGGTGACATTTAGCAAGTGTTCTATTGAAATTTTAGGTTAAAGATAAATTATATATATCATATAATCATATAAATACATAATTCATCTTTAAAGAGTTTTTAGAAACAGATGCTAAATTACAGTCATTTCAGACCACTGCCCTTCGAATATCGAATTGATCACTGCAGTTGATCAACAATGAGGTTTATGTTATTGGTAATCTAAACTACCTAGAGTATAATTTGTCTTTTGTCTCTCACTTGGTTTAGTTATCCATCATGATGACTTTACTGCAAACCTTTACCTTTCTTCAACCCTTCCAGTTGGCGAACCCACTTCTAAACTCATCCAAATGCTTCTCTGGCAAAAGTACTTACGACACATCAAAAAAAGCCACATTTCCTCTTTTATGTTTTTAGAAATTATTAATGTCGCTACACCCTTTTAAAATCCTAAGAGAATGGCAAATACATATTCGATTTCCCTAGAGGGGCAGTGAAGAAAGTCTGCACAAGCAAGTTGTTCCGCAGCAATACTGAACAGCAGTGAAAAATATATTAACTCAGCATTATAAAAACGCTAAACAAATAAGAGATGTAGCCTCCTTTAATAAATGAGGCTGCAGTGATGAGAAACCGGAGGACAATTGTTTCTCAAGGCGGAGATAATACTGGGGGCAGAAGGAAGAATGTGCTGTTTTGTAGTATTTAAGAAAGAAGTATAATTTATCCATGTTCACTGTGAAAAAATGAATTCTGATGGTTATTAAAAACAATTAATATTTTCCTTTCAGTGCCCCACTAAGAAAAGAATAAAAGAACACTGAAAAAGTAGGGTAATTCTTGAAAGTAGCTGACATATATAACCTAAAAACTAAATCAGTTAAACAGTACAACTTGTGCATCTCATCAACCTGGATGTCCTTGAAGGTTAAAGACAGGGGTCTCAGCAGCCTGTGGCGCCATTAAATCACTGTGTGTCAGCGTTAAACTTTGATCATGACAAATAATGGTGTTTTCATGTGAGCCCACGCATTGGACATCAATAAAGCCTAATGGCGTGTCAGAGCTATTAATGGATTACTGCGCAGAGCTCATAAAAACACAATATCCCATCAAGTCTAAAGGCTCTAATGATCCCACAGTGTCTAGTAAAGTCACTGTAGGTCCCGTCCCCTGATGGATATCAGCTCTTAGTCCATTTTATCTTACTGCTATTTAAGAGAACGGAGAATGTAAAGGGAGGACAAGCCAATATGATTACCTGCTGTGGTATGCAGAATGGGACACTCCCAGTGTAGTCTTAAGTGAAGTGAAAATATGGACTGAATGTTAAACTGGCAGCAGGAGTAAAGAAAAATGTTGGATTTTTTTTTGAAGGGAAATGTAATTTTTAAAGTCACAATTTGTAAAAATGCAGTATTGCATCTTTCACAAATATTCTGTCTGCTTAGTTTTCAAATGTAAAAAAAAGTAGCAATGTGAAAACGGATTCATTAAATGAGTTGTTTTATATGTTTTAGCTCCACTACAGGCTAGAATCAAGGGAAAACAGAATTGTCCTATCAAAGTCTAGAGGATCTGCCTGTCAGCAACTCTTAAGCTCACAAATGAACATATATCTTTTTGTTTGTTTCAACCGCACACAAAAAGGAATGCAATGATGACCAGTTAAACATTTTTAAGGGGAAACTCTACATGCTGGAACTATTTCTTGCCAAACAACAGTTGTGTTTTCCACGGATAGCATGACATCAACACTACAGACAGATTTGTCTTTCGAAAACAATATTTTGATCTCCTCATAGTCTCTTTGAAATTGCTGTAGATCTGAATCTGCAGTTGCATGTCTGAGGAGGAACACAACAAATAATGTTCCTTTTATCCATCCACGAGAAGTTCCCTGGCAGGTAAAAAAAAAACAACAACTCCTTAGGCCAACCATAAAGTTTGCAGTGACACAAGACAACTGAAAAAGAAGAATCCTATGATAAACACAGTTTCGACATTTAAATTTGGTGAGTATATTTGCATGGGAGCTCTGGTGTTAAGTGTGAATAGTGGACACAATTCATATACTCATATGCAGTTATCCAGACAAGCGTATGTGTGTATCTGTGTGTGGGTATTTCTTCAGACAGCAGCATGAATAGGTTGTTTAAGCCCCTCTCAGCATTGCAGGCTGTAGATTTTGACACTCTTAGAAGTCTGATCTGAAATCCACTCACTTATTCATTAGACAGGGATGTCTCTATTTCGGAAAAGCACTATTTCTGCTCAGTTTAAAGCTTCCGTCATACATCTGTCTGGTACCCTGTTTGTCACCTTTTGAAATATGGAAGTATAAATTATCACAGATTGGGCCTCATTATTTCTTGTCTGTTTATATGTTGTGATGCAGAGCTACGTGCCAGCTTGAGAGAGCCTTTGAGAGATTGGTGCATTTCCGTTGCTATTCATTGTTATTTATACCCTTATACACTATATGCTCATTGATTAGTGACGTTTACAGTGATGGTCTCTCATGTGTGCACTTCGCACGCTTATCTCAAACACTGCAGTAGCTGGAGAGTTGTGAGTCTCACCGTGTGGAGCTGGTGTTCTGGCTCTTGGAAACCGTCTCGTCCTCTCTGCATGGTAGTTTCACAGCAGCAATTGTCGCGACAGTTTGATAACCCACCACCTAGTTAACATTTGTTACATTACTTGCTGCGATGTTATTTGCTCTATATTATGGTATTTGTCCCTACAACGTGAAACACAATATTGCTAAGCACAGTCGGATTGTTTGGATATGCCCAATTCAAAATGCTATGTTAGGTAACATTGGCTCGCTTGTTAACTTAACATCAATCCTACGGTAGTTTTGTGAACAGTTAACTCTCACTGGCTGTTACTCTGCTGTGTTTGGTTTCTGTTTGTGCGCTTGTATGTTGTGTAGGAACGTCTTGCCCAGTTGTTAGCGTTGTTTTCTTGGTAATTTGTTTTCATGAATTGGAGAAGGCGGCGCTTCTACAGGAGCACAGGACAGAGGGGTTTATTTGTTTGGTTCTTAAGTTGAAAAATTCTTTCTAATCATAGACGACTCTGCTTTTAAATATTTTGACGACTTTTTTGTTTTACTGGTTTCCCTTTATTTATGACAGACAAATAGAAATAGAAATACACAAACTGTATTTAAAAATGGACATAGTCAAAGTAGAAGTAACGTAAACACGGAAGTGCCTTGAAGTTCAATACCGGAGGGCCGGTAATCAGCTTTTCTCGTGAAATACGATGTTAATAAAGTCTTTCCACAAGTCATTATGGTGTCATTTGCTAAATTCTCTCCTTCTGGTCAGTTCTCTGTGGCGCCTTCTGGGAATAATCCATAAATAATTGGATATTTTGGGGGGATTGTCTGGTTTGATTGACGTGACATGACATTGTCCAAATATGGTCACTTCTGGCTCCAAAAATAACAGATGGCCAAAATGCCCAACTGGAGGCTTTAAAATGAGAGTTCACAAACCAACAGGTGTCGTTATGTTGGGGTTGCCACTTTGAAGATGATTTGTTGCTACAATCAGAAAAGTCTTACATTTGAGATAGTAACAGCCAACTTGCATTTTGAGTCTGATATAAATATGGAGTACAGTGGGAATGGATCTAGTGAGCACGCTTGGATGCTTAGTAGGAAATATCCCTCATAATTTTTACTTATTAAACTGCATTTTAGGAAATCCCTGGGTATTAGTCCGAAGAGTGATTTGATGACCATGGTGCATGACTAACAGACGGTTTATGCGGTTCCATTCAATCACTCGTACATGAGACTTGAAAATACATCTTTTTATAAAGTGGTTCTTTCCGAGGTACTAGATCTTAATAATTTCTTTTAGGATTATGAATGTATTAGGTAATTATGTCAACATTTGGCTTACTTTTTTCAATTGTGCCATCCATCTGTTTTTGCTGTCGTTGGCAAAATTTTGGATTAATACCTCAAAAATATCGTAATTCCTCTGCCAAACTGTGTTGATCTCTCTAAGTGCAACCGTATCTGATCATTATCAATTTAGCCAGAAATTCCCCACTCCTTCTCCTCCTCCTGCTCCCTCAGGCCTCACTGCGACTGGATCTGCAGTCGCCCTGCTGTTGTGGTCCATGTAAAGATCTTGACTGGGGATTTGAACTCGTGTCGGTAATGTTAGCCTAAACGACAATTAGTGTTGTCCTCATGGCGTCTGTGTCATTTTCATACACGGGGCCTCCGGGCAGAGTTGTAAACACGTGTTATGATAACTTCCCTCGTGCTCGTCTCTCAGCGAGAGGAACAGGGGAGGCCGTTTCATACCGCCACCAGTGTCAGCTAATTATTTCTGGCCCCCCCGCTGTTCAACACGTTCAGTCTCTCCACGGCCGGCCCCCCTGTTGAGCGGCACTCCGAGTCATCCCCGACTTACTCTCATTAGAGACGCCGGTTACACTCCCCTTCTTGTGTGTCTCTTCGACTCTCTCTCTCTCCCTCCCAGTCTTTCTTTATCTCTCTATGTTTGTTTCTCTCTCTCATCTTTCATAGAGTGCTTCTCCAAACACTCTGTTAAATAAAGATTCCACTCCGGGGAGAACAAACCCAAAATTCAGTCAGAGGTGTACACATAAGCTTCACTAATGCCTGCACGGCCCCGCACACACACACACACACACACACACACACGCACACACGCACACACACTACTGTATGTTTACAAAACCCATGCAGGTACACACACAAAAGCCAGGCCTCATTAACACTCATTCAAATGCACACGCTCAAGTTCAGAAGTTGGTATGCAGGATGTGCGATCCTCGTAGTATCTCACAGGCATACTCCCCACTGTGGGTTTATTAAAGACACAGCGTGTTTACGGTGTTGTTTTTGCTAAATTATCTAGTGATACTTTATGCTTTAACATAAATAATACTTTGCAGGCTAATTTAAAAAAGAATAAAAGCTCATTAACCTTTTTTGTTGCAAAGCTGAAATGCTGTGAATTATTTTCTCTCAATGCTCATTATTCAAAAAAGAAATGACTTTAATTTATTAATGAAGATAGTCAATATCGAAGCAATGGATGATCCACATTCTTAAGAGTGTTGATTATGAACGCAGTGTTTGTTACACAGAAAGGCATGAACAATCATTATAATGTTTATTAAAAAAAAACGTTTTTTTTTACAATAGTGCTCAGGGCTAAGTGCCAGTGGCTCTGTCTGTTTTGAATTAGGCTTCATCTTTTTGTTTTTAATTGTCAGAAAATGCAGTGGTTAGCCTAGCTTACCTTAAAGAAAACTCTATCCTTCAGAGTCAGTGAAAAGAAGAATAGATCTAATTTTAGGCTTTAACAGTTTGTTATCATTAGCATCTTTTTTCTATCTAGAACAACCTCAGAAAAAGAACACCTTCCTGGGAGTTATTTTGTTCAGTAAATATAACCTAAAAATGCTATTCTTACATGAAATGTTATCCTATTTAACCATTAAACTTGACACTAATGTGTTGATTGGACCTTTTAATGCAATCCATGACCTATGATAAACCTATTGATGGAAAGGACACGTCAGGCTCTGTTTCCAAGGTGATGGTAAATATAAGAAAGGAATGAGAGATGATAATAAGCAGCAAAATGTCAGCTGTCAGTTGCCCTGTTATCCACGACTGTGCGGGAGGTTCGCTTTTTTGTAACATCTGTGCTCGCTTGAAAAAGTGATTTGTTTATTGAACAAATAACCGTCTATAATTTGCTTTTAACACCGATCTGTTTTCAAAGAGAGAGTCAATGCATATGATGCACATTTTTAAGACAAAACCAAACTCTTTGCTGCACTACGATGCACACAAATGCCGCCCTATTCTTTTTTTTGTTTCTGATATTTCAAAATGTTCTCTTTGTTGTTATTAGTAAATTTGTTTGTAGTTGTTGTATCTTATAGACTTGGGGTTTATTTTGAAACGATTGCAGTAGCCTTTCACTAATTGGCATTGACCACCATATTGCGTATGTTGTGCGAGACCCTCTCCCATTGTGAGCAGAGTGCAATGCCATGTAGGTAACTTTAAACCTTTAAAGTGGCTGTACAAACCTTCATGTGAACAGGGTTTACAGACTAAAATAACAGATAAATAAAGACTGAAGGTTTGAGCAGTGCATGGGGAGAGCAATGCCACCCCTTTTTTTTTCCTTTGATCGGTTATTCTTGTTTGGTTTTTCTAAGACCTCAATATGGATGTTACAAAAGTAAACCTGAAGTGAAACTAGATCTCAGTTGCCCTGCATGTCGTATAGGTTCTATTGATATTACAAGGCATTCCGATTTTTCCAAAAACAAGTGAGATATATCTTTTGAATATTTCCACGTTATTCAGTTAAAGACATTTTAGAAGAATTGAATTAATACATGGGGTGAAATGCGTCTAATTAATAATAATTGTTGGGAGCGCATCACAACCATAAAGTTACTGATAGACAACACTGAGCATCCATCCAATCTTCTGTCCATTTTTCTTGCCACTATTGGTATCAGGAAACGGGTAGTGATGTAGTGGCAACAAGCACAGCAGATTTCCCCACGGCTCTCATAGGCCTCCTGAGAGATAAAGTCCCTTCGGCATGTACTTGTTCTGCCCTGGGGTCTCCTCCCAGTTTGTCATGCTTGAATAGCTTAGTTCACAGGGACCCTTTACAAGGTCCTCCACCGACCCAAACTGATGCCACTCAATGCAGATTACCGTCCACCCTGCAGAGAAACCTAATTTCAGCTGATTGCATCCCCAAAGTCATTATTTTTTTGTCATTTCCAGGAGCTTGTGACCACACATGATGAGGGAGGAAGAAGGGGCAGGACCGTGATTGCCCTGCTTCAGGTACACACCACCTGTAATTCACAGGCACTCTCTGCCTCCCCGCTACGAGAGCCATAGGCGTCTCTGCCATAATTCATGTGAATAAATGGTATGTTTAAATGGGACGATGTTTGATTTAGTGTAGATGGAGGTTTCTGCAGCACAGATAACAGCATCTGCAGGCGTTCTCTTGCTCTCATCATTCATCATTACATGGCTTCTTGTGACGGAACATGTTCCAGGGGATTTAAAGATTAGGGCACATTCGGCGCTGTTATCTAGAAAAAACATCCCCAAAAGAAAAAGTTTGTGATACTCATCTGAGGGAAATTAAATGTCTGCATTTGTCAATATCTTTTGCAGCTGCCATTCCTTGAACAGCAAGACTGTATTATACGATTACCATGAGAGACACGTAGAAGAAAGAGTTATGATAATGTCCCTTCTGAAAGTCACTGTGGATAACAGATACCATGATGCAGTTTATTTTACAACAGATTGAAGCTCCAACATTGTTCACAATTCAGATTTGGGAGGTTTGCGAATTTCTTATTAACCACTATCAAGAGAAATAAAGTTCACAAATAACTAAATTGTTTACCCTATTTTGAGCAAGAGACCACATTCACGGATGTGTGATTGCTGTTGTTGCATTGATTACAATGATGATGATAATAATTAGGTCCCCTTTTACAGCTGATGAATGTGGCTGAATGGCTTTCACCAGTTTAGCACCCTTTGCATTTGTAATGGAGTTACTTCACAGTACAAGTTTTTTTAAATGCCTGTGCACTAGGACATAAGGCAGCACTTTAACTTATTGGCAGAAGTCCTCCGTAAGCCTTTCCTGCCATCTCCAGAGAACGCAAATGTGCTGCTGTAAGTCGGCCATGAATCACAGGTTGAATTGACGTGCATCCTTCCCTTTGTTTCCCCCACAAAGTGGCCGATGCTAAAAGATGAGAACAGCATGCACACACACACACTCTCAAACATCCTGTTATGTCTTGCACATACTGTAGCAAGCTCGTAAGGTGTAAATGCTTCCTTCTGGTATAGATGCAAAGTAGGATGTATAAATGCAGCATAGGATGTTATCCTCTGCCACACATTGAAACTTGAGTATGCACACAATATTCTGATTTATGAAATCAGTTCCATTGAGCTCAGGAGTGTTCCTGAAGACATTAAGGTCATGCCATCTGTATCTTTTCTGGGAATCTGAAGTTTTAAACAACCATTTTTAAGAGATCTTTCCACAGCAATGACCACTGTATTTCTAAGTCCATGGCTGCAGTCGTGGTCCAGCTTTTACAGATTTTTGATGACTGGTCATTGAGAAGGAATATCACAGTGTCTTAATTTCTCTGGTGACAAATATGGATGGAAAGAAACTGGGGTCAAAATTTTGGAAATGTTCCTGTCATTGAAAAATGTAAACCTTTTTTTCAACATGAACCCAATAAATTATAATTTGCCCACATAGTGCCGTTTCACAAGAAGTCACGTGACCCAGGAGAAAAGCTTGTGAACTGTTGATTTATTTTCATTGGAACAATAAAAGAGTTGTAGTACATCAACATGATCTTTTGGCCACACTTGAAAAAAGAAACCCAAGAATTGTTAAACTTTTGAGAACCTATCAAATCAAATCTGTCAAAGGAAATGGGTCAAATGAATGACAGGGTAAAGAGGTATCTGAAAAGGCTCATTAATTTCCCTGCCAATTATTTTTACTACAGTCCATTGTAACTCAAAAATGGCCTTAAACACCTAACTCAGTTAAAATCAGTTTTTAATTATATACTGTTATTTTCTGGACAGATTTACTTGTTCAATGGGGCATTATTGAATATGTCAATGGATAACTGCCAAGTATATGCAGTGTAGCTACAGTGGAGTTTAACAAGGAGCATTTTTTCTTTTCATAGCACCAAAATGAAAAACCAGGGACTTCTCTGTTGTGTGAAAATATTCGACCCAAATTACTCCACTGGCAGGATCTTCTATTCATGAGAAACATTTCTTTTCACTTCTGTATGTACCAAAACTTGCTTTTTTCACAGCTGATCCATCTGTCTGGTGAATGCAACAAATATAATCATGTTTCAGATGGTTGCAGAACATCTCTTGACAAAGTACAGCAAATCCCAATGCAAATCAGAAGAAGATGAGATAGTTCGGTAGAAAGTGGGCACCAATATTTCAGAGAGCAGCAGCATAAATCCAAGCAGCATACTCTACAGATTTATGATATAATATTGAACCACAGGATAGATTTTTTTTCCAGACGCGTCCACATTCATTTTTTAGAAAGTTTGCCCCGTAAATGCCGCAATCTTAAAGAACAGCGTTGATACATAAAACATGAAACTGCACATACAACACATTCACTTTGCATGTTGCAAGGCAAAATCACAGAAGGGAAAAGGATATTATAGAACGAGACAGACATAGTGAAGAGGCGAGAAAACATCTAAAAGCCTCCGAGCATGTCAAGGATTGAGTGCAGGTCCTCACCTACAGTAAGTGCATTATAGTGTGGAATTACATGCATCTCTGTCTCCTCTAAATCCTTCCATCGCTGTGTCTCCTGCTGATAGACTCGGACACTGCAGTGTGAAACACACACACACACACACACAACCAGAAACGCACACAAATGTACAAAAAAAACCAACCCACAGTAACAGATACAGACAGGCTGAAACAAATCACACACACGGAAACACAATAGGACACAAGTGCACACACGCACACAAAGGGAAAGACGGGCAGGGATAGTTTTGATCAGTCTGCATGCGCACGCACGCACGCACACACACACAGACACTCTAACACGCGCTAACTGACTCAGACAATCTGTGGAACAGCCTGCCTGCTCTCAGCCACAGCTCATCTCACACAAGCCGCTCGCTCACCTCTAAATGAGGGCTGTCAAGCGGAGCCATCGTGACGCCTGCCACCTCTAATTGGCAGTGCATTAACAATCAAATCAGGCTAATTAGCCCGAGCATGGCAACGAGGAATAATATTCTTACTGTGTACGCAATTGTGGCACCGCTGCCATCCTATTTTGCATATTCTAATTTCCGGGGAACAATAGGAGAAAATTAGAAGAGTAAGAGAAGAAGAGATCTGAGACAGTGACAGGAAGTGATAGACGGCATGCTTCTGTATTTCGGCAGACAATCAAAAAGTAGTGTTGCTGGTCTATTTAAGTGTAACAGCTAAATGGAATTCAACCATTAAAAAAGATTTTGTAGTTCACACCTGTGCTTATCCTCTAAAATGATTAGTGTGAATATAAACACCTATAAGTGCAGTTAGATATAGGTTTCAGAGTTCAACATTTCTAGGATTAGCCGCGGATGGTGGCATGAACAGAATTTACAAGGAGAGAATGGTAATTAATGCACTATTTACATTAATGAGGGGAGACTAGTAGAAACACATCTTTGCGGTGCACAATTTAATGGCTTCCAGAACGACCAATTAGTTGAATAAAAAGTTGAATCTCCCATTAAAAACAACATTCATGAATTTATAGAAGGCATAAGTATATAATATGTTGGGACTTAGTATATAATAATACTGTATCTGTATATTTTCTCTTTAAATTCTTAACCACATAATTGTCAATCAGTTTATAACTAACAAACAAATATACCAAAACAAAGCCATGCCACCAAGCTAGTGCTAAGACATGGCTACCTGATAAGGATAAATGACTGTTGCTTGGGGGGGAAAACAAATTATGAAGTTCAGAAGAAGTTTCAAAATATGAAAAAGCTTCTGGAGTTGCATATTCAGCACAACCTGACAACATTTTCAAAGTAGGACAACAGCTGCTGCAATTATGTAAAAACATGTGTCACTGCTCATTATTTTTGTGACAAATGATGCACGGGTCACAAGATAAAGAGATTGAGGTCTCTTCCTCCCAGTTCTGCTTTAATTCCGCCCACACCTAAAACATTATCCAGTTTGGAGTGCCTTACATAACCTATTCCAATTCACTTGAAAGAAGCATTGATTGGCCACACTAAATAAAAAGTCCATCCTTAAACAGGCTCAGGGGAGCCGTGGCATTGAGTTTGGAAAGAGGTAGCAGCCTGAAGACTGCCGAGCAGAGAGCAGAATGAGTAATGAACAGAGGAAAAGACATTAGAATAAGTAACAGGATAGGCTACAGTTGCGGTGTGTGCGTGAAATTCACATGTGAGCACTTTGCAGTAAAACCCATGTCTAATGAGAATGTATGTGTGTGTCTGCTTTATGCATTTGTATATGTGTGCTTTTGCATGTCCATCTTTGTGAGGCCGATTCGATCTTTGTTTTTTGTAATGGTTGTTTCAAGGGTATAAGGGTCAGTTCACCCAAATTCCCAAAACAATATTCTCACAGACTGGTAGCATGTAGATTGTTCTGGTTTTACTTGCCCTAATTTTGAGGTGCATTGACGTGTCTCGGGGACTCCTCTCGAATGTAATTGAAAGGAATTGTATGTGTGGCATTAGACATTAGAAGATACAAAAACAGCAATATCTTGAGATAAGAGCAGCTTATTACTTTTTATAATGAGGTATTTATTATTATGTCTTTTAATTTGAGTGAACTGAGCCATTAAAAGAGAATTATGATTTAGTTTTGCACTCTGTAGAACACTGTAGGACACTGTAATCCATGAATTCTTCTTGCTTATCAAACCCTCCCGCCTACATCACCCACAATGCAATCTTATTGCCAACAGTTCAGTCAGAGATTTGGGTTTGTTATTTCAGTTGCGTCGTTAATGTAGCCTTGAGCCACTAGCATCAGTGAGGCGCAAGATACCGAGGTCTGATAAGCCTCTCAAATTTACAGACAATGATAAACTGCCTCAAGTGACATCACCTGAGGAAATTAGTCATATTTTTCAAAGTCCCCTCTTGAGCCACAAAAGACTGCATACAACTTTTTTCACATTTCTAGTAGTTCTCCTAGGCACCTGTAAACGCCTGTAACATCTGTAGAGTTCCCCTTGAAGGCAACAGTGAGGTTCAGGTTAATGTTTCTGTTAGGGTCCTCACAAAAAATAGAACTCCAAGTGTGTGTGCATCCTTATAGGGACAGTTACAGTGATACAAATGCTGATGCGCCTTTACACCCCCCACACACATTTAGCCTGTGCCAGCATGCATTAGTTATACTAGGTGATATATTCACACATGCATGCACACACCCAATCCCACTAAGACGTTTACAATGAGACAGACAAATGGACATATCCTGTAAGGACAAGGCAGGACCAGATCTAATCCTTATTTGATGCACTCCTACACAGACACACGCTCACACAAAAACACACCCACATTTACTAATGTACAATATATTGCACACACACACATACTCACACACGCATTAGTTATACCAGCTGTCTCAAAGTGCCCAAGATGGATGCGATGTTTGCACTTGTGGTTGGTGTTATGCGGGACATTTTCTGCCCTCCATTTTATTTGTGTTTGGCCTGTAAATCGTGAGAGGCTGTGCTTTCAAATGAGTAATTAGAGAGCTGTAATGCAGTGCTTTGTTTTATTTGTTTTCCCCTAAAGAGTCCAATAAAGAACTGAAAGAGAAAGTGAGGGAGGACAAAAGAAAGGGAAGCATGAGGGAACAAAGATTAACATGTAGTTAAATAACCAGACGGACAGACACACAGACAGATACATATGCATTTGGTTCATTTAGGGCTGTGTTTAAGGCTGTATATTCATATAGACGTAGTTAACTGCAATATTTAAACTCCTGTTAGTTGTGTTGAGTCTCAGCTCTGTACATATTTTTATGACGTCTTTCAGCTCACTTTCTGGTCGGGTTTGGCTGATGGAAAATGCCGTTGTTCACTGACCATCAGGCATGAGCATGTCGATGCGATGGATGAATGAACTGTACAAGGGGGACGGCGGCCCTTTCACAGCTGTGGGTCTGATGTTTGTCAGAAATACAGACGAGATCAACTTAAAAAAAAAAAAGAATGACAAATTTCAGCTTCACCCATATGTTTCACTCTCATCGCTCTCATTTTGGCCACAGCAGGCAGACTAGCTAAATTAATATAATGGACCCCTATGCAGCTAAAGAGCCAGATGTTTCCCTCGAGAGTTGATGGAAATCAAAAACAGAGCAAGAGCGACAGGGAGTAATGGACTTGCATTAATCTTCCAGCCAGAATAACAAATACAAATGAATGTTAATTTTGTTCCATCACTGTTTGCTAACAAGCCTGCCATATCATTTTAAGAGGTGATCATATGTCAATGTTGTGTTCACAGCTTGTTGGCCAAGAGTGTTGGGATTTAATATAGGTTTGTGTTTGCTGTGTCGCAGTTTATTATAACTCTTTATGATACTTGCTTAACACGTTCTTCAAACGCAAAAACTTTGTGGAAGATAAGGTCACCGATTTCTCACTCCACTTTTAAGTGCCTTGCTCAAGAAAATTTTGAAAATAGGTGTTATATTTTCACAGTCCATGGTGTAACCAGTGCTACCAACCTTCTGGTTATGAATCACAAATTTACAGCAGCATGCTAACTGCTACTGTAATTCTCTAACAAGACAGATTTTTATATATATAATATATTATGTTGCTCAACTGAACAATTGGCTAAACTGTTGTCACTGGAAGGACATTCAATGACCTCCTTTTATTACTCTACCCCACTTGTAGTATTCAAAGCTGACAAAGCTATGTATAAGTGAATGGACTATAATTTGACTGACTGTCAGCATAAGCTGAACCTTATTGTACACACTGCTCTCCAAACCAAGGTCTCTCCACTGCAGCTGAAAACAGAGAAGATCATAATTGTTTATGGCGTATTATGCAATCGGTGTGCCATTCTCTGAAATGACAGCTTAAATTTAGCTGTCAAAACAGTTTTGACTGTCCAATCAAGGCAGCACTGCCTGCTACATTATGCATAACATTATTGACTGACGCCATTTATGTGTGGTCCTCTAGATATGAGAAAAACTGTAATAATACAGTGGAAGCAAGAATTAGCCAACAATTGAACTGACGTGTGTGATTTACTTGATTTTACTGGCATTATGTATTGTTCAAAAGCTACAGGACATGGCAGCAAGAGAGAAATCACAGATTTGATGACATAACAAAAAGAAAAAACAAATTCAAATAGCAGTTACAGACAGCCAGGCTTATTTAAGCTACTACTATTTTTACAACTTAACTTGTTAGGCCTCCTGAAAATAACAGAGCATTGCAGCAGCATTATATGAAGACAAGAAAAGTCACTCTAAACCTAGGTTTCATCCTGAGCCAATAATTCACCACAATAATTATAAAATAATGATAATAATGTCATCATAGTTTTATAATTCTTCTGCCTGTTGTGGAGCAAGTGGGAAGTGCTGTTTTGAAGCCTGAGAGCTGGTATTTTTGGCTGTTGCCACCTTGATTGCTTTGGAACCAAACGTGACCATAATTGGACAAGCTGGGGAAGAGTGAGGCGTGGATCTGACTGAAAAACCAGAGGACACTATGCTCTGTCCATTGATGACAGAAACCTGACTGGACCCAAGGCATGTCAATTAACCCAGTCACACCCCCAAACATACCTCTTTTAAAGCCTATTTATGGAGTTATTTTCAGAAGGACAACCAGAACACTGATCAGAAAGAGTTACTTTAGTAAATGGCTCTATAATGGCTTGTGATTGTATTGACTTTGCATTTCACCTCAGCTTGGCAATTAGATGGGGTTTTTTGGAGCCACACCCTAGTGGCCCTAAATGGTATTGCACCTTAAGGCACTTTGGTATTGGCTTCATTTTTCAAATTCGGAGACTACGTCCATTTGTATATACAGTCTACAATGTTGACCCATATTTTAGTAACCTACTTAGAATAAACCAAAGGTAAATGTTTGAACCGTGATCACTGGTTGGTAACTGTAAATGCATCTTTATTTCAAAACACCCCATAAAGTATAATCTTTTAAAGAACACAGTCAATGACCACCAAATTACTAGTCGCATATAGTGAGAATATGTAATGTTATATGGCATGTTATCTTGACCTGGTGGAACATTATGTTGTAAATCCAAACCTTATTTAAGGAACACATTTTAAAAATACAATAGAGGCACTCAAGCAGATGAGATAAAGAGATGAGAAAAACAAACTCTGACTCGTCTTCCTTCTGTTACCAGTAATTGCAATAAATCTGCTAACCTACACATGACAACACACACACAAACACACACAAAAACAAAACAAATACATACACACATCATACTCTCTTTAATTTGCTCGTGCTTTATCCTGACGTACAAATTGACAAATGTGTTTACCATCATTACCAAAGCTTGCCTGTGCCTCTGTATGCTCGTCAGCACAATTAGCGACATGAGAGTAATCACAGCTCTTAGCCTCAGCCAGCACAGGTGTGAGTGGATAACTGAAAACAATTAACAACACCAAAATCCAATTAGTAAACAATGAAAGGTAACAAAGCCTGATGGTGGTAGTTAGGCACAGAGGAGGTAACTGCTGATTGCACATTGGAAAAGAGAGAAAAGATAGGGCAGGGCAAAGAGGCAGCAGTAAAGACTGGTGAGGGAGAGAAAAAGAAACAACATGGAGGTTGCTGCAGGACTGAGGAGGTTATTTTCAACATTTTATGTTGAAATACATAAAAAATACAACTCTTATCAGTCTCAAACAAAAGGTGAGCCTGCAACAAACAAGTGAATTGTGGCCTTCAGCTCCCCTAAACTCAGACCTAATAGCTATAATAAAATTCTGGTGTTGGCTGTGATTATTAGTGTGAAATCCTATCCACACACAGGACGGGATGATTTGAAATTTATGTCACTTCTAAATTGGAAGTATAAATTCCCAGCTGGTGAATTTTGGCTGCAAAACTTTTGTGAATTATTTTTGGCTCTACTTGCATGTTAAATGTATTTTAGAATTGAGTACAGTGTTTATTTTCAGCTTGTACTCATTTGCATCATTTCACAATCATAAGACTCAGTCTCAGAGAAGTGTGCTGCTTCCTGACACCCCTTAACACCATTACAGGATTTTCAAGATTTCACACTTGGCTAACTAAATCTCACTGGCATTTGAAGCTGCTGATTTGTCAACTTTGTTTTAACTTCTTAAAAGTTTCTAGTAGGTTTCAGTCAGTTGTGATCACATGGTCAGAACTCCTGCAATGGAATCAGTTTGGTGTTAAAGAATGCAGGTACATTTTTGTTCAAAACCTGCAAACTATACAATAATTTATAATCATGGTCATCATCATCATCATCCATATTTCTGTGTTATACTGTCTGAGCTAAGGTGATGTGGTAGCTAGATGGTGCTGTGGTCAGTTGTAGGACTGTGGAAAGTGAGACAATGAAGAGGGGAGGGAAGGAAAGGTGATAGGATGAGCAAAAGTGACAAAAATCTGAAAGGTAGAGGAAGATAACAAAGGACTATGAAAAGAAAGGAAAGTCATTTCGGAGGAAGGGACAGAAAAGAAGAGGGAGATAGGGGAGAGAATACAAGAGGTTAAGAGCGGAGTGGACCAAGAAATGGTGGACAGGTAATTAGCTAGGAAGAGCAAAATTCAGTGATTCAGTAGAGGAGGAGGAGGAGGAGTGGGGTAAAAAGGGATTGGACAGAGCTCGTATTAATGAGCTGCAGTCTGGAGGGCAGTTATTTTACAATCAAATATCTAGTGGACAGGGATGGATCTTTTGAATAGTTCAACTTCAATACTTCAAAGGTTTATTTTCTGAATTCTGCCCAGACTTTAGAATAAAGAAAATTTTGTCGTATAGAAATCTGAAATATTCCTTTAGGTTCCACCTCTTGATACACAGTGACGGTTCATTGTTTATTGCTTTTTAACGTTTCAACAAAAAGTTTGAACCAAATGCCCCCTTTATTACACACTCGCGTGCACTTGTATGGCTGTTTCTGAGGACATTCATCAACATAATGCATTCCCTCGCTTACCCCAACCTTAACCATCACAACTAAAAGCCTAACCCGAACCCTTACTCTAATCTAACCTAACTCTAACCTCACCAAACTCTATTCCAAACTTAACCCTAAATCCAGATCTTAACCATCTAACTAACTACTGCTCCTTTCCTTGTATCGACCCATGTATGTTGATATGTTGCCTCTGATAAATGGCCAAACTTTTTTGCCTGTAAGTTTAAAATGTGTGTGTATGGATTAGATAAGCTGCAAATAAATTGCCTTTCTGTGGGATCAATAACATTGTCTGAACCTGAATATGCTTTGCCATTGGAAGCAGCATGAGAACGTGAGGACTGGCCAAAATGTCATCATTTTGTAAAAATGTCCTCACTTTGATCGTCCTTACAAAGGTAGTTTTATGAGCACACACACACACACACACACACGCACACACACACACACACACACACACACAGAGTTATAATATCTCCAAAAGGTGGGAAAAAAAAACAAAAAACCCAGAGGGAAACACATAGATAAGAGCTATCCAGAAACATGGGGGAAAAGCTACTACGAAAGACAGGATAAAATAGAACGTGTATGCCAAGATTTTCAAAGCTATAGTCATAAATTTTTAGATGCTACGGAACTTCAAACCAAGTTTACACACATATTGCCCTGAAATTATTACCAAACAATTGCCTATATACACAAGCAGCACACATGAATCAACATTAGCACTCATTTGAGGTTCTTTCTGGCATTCTGTTTTTGGTAAATCCAATATTTACTCTCCTTATGGCTCTTTTTTTGGTCTCCGCTGAAAACACAATCGGGAAATATCTGTCTCTTTGTCTGCTAAATGCTCATCTATGTTCACCTGCTAGTTTTTAACTTAAAATGGGTTACCTACCTTTAACCTTATAGCTGCCTGCTGCTGCTAAAAAACAAGGTTGAAGACTAAAATAATCAATGTGCTATAAAGAAAACGAAAACAATGACCAAAAAAGCTCAAAGAAGCTTCAAAGTTGCATCAATATTTTGAACAATCCCTCTTGCATATGGTCAAAGATCCATATGTTATATGTAAATATAAATTTATAAATGTATATATCTAAATGACCAGGGAGCACAGGTCTTAAAGTGCCAGCAGTATTTATGGAAAATCTCAGATAAAATACGGGGTAATTTCAAATAGAGATCTTTGATCTCGCTTTGCACCCAGTGTGTTATTGTAAAGCAGAGAATGATAATTGTTCACAAACACACCACACTCCACAGATTTTTAACAATAATGAGTTGTTAACTACATAATAGAAACAACACACTGATACAATATTGCAAATTGTGGAACATCATGCAAACACAACCATGTGTGAGCACACTCAAATCCCTTAATTTATCCATTAATTCAAAGGTAGATTTTAGTCAATACACCAATATCCCCGTAGGTTACATATTGATTTGTACATGTCAGATTCATAAATTATTAATCTCAGGTGTTCTATTTAAGGTTGAAGATTGTGTCTCATACCCCTGTATGAAATATTCTGAGGTCCAAATATATATTTTATTTATAGTTTAGTATTCAGGTATTTAGAAATGGCCTAGGTTTTTTTGCTGATGGGTCAGTTCATGGATTTAAGTTATTTTTAATACATTTTCTGAATGGATTAAGGATTTTTAAGGGGAAAACACTTGAAAAATTTACCAAATTGAATTTGAATTTAAAAATTACCTTATTTTTTAAATTTGGGTGCCAAGTCAGGGCTTCACTGTAAATATGAGGTTGAATAATAAATAAAGATGATTTAGAATGTGTTTTTAATGGACTCCCTAGTTGAAGAGGATGATAACTCCTTAAACCTGCAAAACAACAACAATTAACTTTCATGTTCTTTGTTCAATTTGATTATTTTTATGCCTTAAAAGCTTTACGCATAAATCCAAAACAGTCCTTAAATCAATCCATGAATTACCCCCTTAAAATCCTTACAGGTTTTCTTAATCACTTACACAATATACTGTAAGTTGGCCCTGTCAGTTAAACATCCTAAAACATGACACCATTTACTAAGAGACAGACTCCTTTAACTATAATCACTATCTACATGTTATGTTTATCATGTAATGAGTTTGTTCTGATAGTAAACCATATGTGCCATTATTCATTGCAGTTACAGGTTGTGTTTTGAATGTGTCTTGCTAGTGTTAAAAGGCTATTTTGTGTGTTTGATGGCTTTTGTTTGATGTCTCAAGGCGAAGTTTGGTCTACATGTAAGATTATATTGCTTTGAGTGGACAGTTTGGTTTTGAAATGGAAATATGTGAAGATCAGTGTGCAGTTGCATTTGTGTTTAGAGTTTTGGAAAATGGAGTACAATTTCAAGAAATGTGTGCAGTAAAAGAAAAAAAAAGTTAAATTTCGTGTTGAGGAATCAGTGAAACTTGAACTACATACAGTAGTTGGCATTCACACATTATAAGCTTTGTACAGCTGGGGAATAAAATGGCAGCTTGAGCCTGTCAAACAAACAGACCCAGAAATCAGCTCACCCAACATGCCATGCCATGCTGGTTCTTCTTTCCATACTCTAACAGCATTGTTATGGTTCCTGCTGTGCATACACAGAGAGCCTAATCTAATCTCTTTTATAGATTGGATATAGTATATCTGGTGTGGTGCATCTTCATAGAAAAACATACTGTGACCACTGGAACGTCAATATGTAAATAACCTGTTTCTCCATCCTCAGCCGTGGGCTCTGCTCTCTAATCACATTTCCAGAGAAAAAAAGGCTGGAGAGGGTGGAGTGTTTCTCTGCAGCAGGTGTCTGATTAATCTTGCAGTCTGTTTCTTGTTGTTTTGAAAGGAAAGGATCAGCCATTATTGCAGGATTTGAAACCCAGCAATCGAGTAACATGACATCCTTAAACTGTACTTGCCAGGCTCATTATTAGCAGTGAATCTGGCTGATTTCTGGGTGGAGAGATTATTAGTTGTTCGTGAGTTTGTATTTTGCTAGTTTCCATAAAGTACAATACAAATGTTAAGCATGACAATAGCAAGGCTGTCACAATCATGGAATTTTAGTTTACAATTTTTCCTTATCTATATACTGCGAGTAGGGATTTAGTCTTTTTTTTTTTTCTTTTTCTGTTAGTTTTACGAAGAGCAAGAGTCATTTATTGGCTCTTTTAAAAGGGCTCCAGTCAAACCTCAAACGGTGGAAAACAATGTGGAGATAGCAATGGAAATAGGACATTTGTGTTAGTTCCATCCAGCTGTTTTTGTACAAAAGGAATGGAAATTATTTTTATGATGATGTAAAAATGTTTGCTGAGCTCAACTAATTGCGATTAGGCAGTTACGTAATAATTGTGCCAGATCTAGACACGGGTTCCTTGTCTTGTCTTAAACCAGAATGTTGTTCATATCAGTATATCTTTACCTTCGGTCTTATGTTTATGCCAAGGACCTCTTTGCTTTGCTGTGTTAAAAAAATACTGTTATTTTTTATTTTGTAGCAAAGCAAAATGCTCTAAGAAGGAAAGCTGAGTGGATGGCTGTCTCAGCAAAGCATATGGCTTTGACAAGAGACATCCTGTCTTCTACCAAGTGTCAGCATTGTTTTCTTCTTGGCATGACCGTGGTCGATCCCTAACCCTGACCAAGGAGAAGGATGCCACGCCAGATTATAATGCTCATCGGTGTCGTTTTTAAAGACAGTGACAAGTATTGACCTATTTTGACATCTAGTGTGGATGATTCGTGCATCTCCTGTATTTCATCAAGTGTATATGGTGCAGATTAAATAGAAATGAGTTTAAACTTTCACATAATACTGTACATTGATATAAGAGTCACCGCCCCTCCTGTAGAGGATGAGGAAGAAATGCCGTGAGACTTACATTCACACCAGGGGAAAGTTGTCAACACATAATTAGCGTGACGCTGACTCAGTAATTGTTTCTGTACCATCAAGGTCACACGACTAATCAGCATGAGCATTTGTGTGTGTTAGAGAAGCAGGCAATTACACTGAAGAGAAAAAAACAACAACTTGGCAGCAAGCTGCAACACTGGGACTTTATTATAATATTATTGGACAAGAAACATGTCGGGGGTGGGGGGGTGGACAAGAAGTGGGGAAAGGGGAGAAATAGAAAAAAGGGGAAATACAGTCATAGAGAGGGGAAACACCAAAACAGACTGGGAGTATATGGGAGATATTTTTTGTCAAAAGAGTGTAACAGCGGGCCTTTAATGGCACTGCATGTCTGTTGTGCGATATAATGGCCGGCTATCGGAACAGTGGGATAGAGAGGGAGGGGAGTCAGCTAGCAGATGTTAGCTTAATCTAGCCCAGATGGGACCCAACGTTTTACTTCCTCAGCGAAGCCCAGCACGGGGGCCCGCTGGGAGACGGGGAGAGATGACGATAACAAGAGCATTAAGAAAGGAAGAGGCGGGGATGCAATGGTGTAACCAAAGAGAGATAGGAAAGAAGAAAAAAAAAAAAGGAGGAGAAGCGGAATGAGGCAAAAATTAGAGTCAAGTGGTATATGGCCATCTTTCTCAGTAATGCCAAGTTTAAGATTACCAGGCTCTTGGGCTGCTCAACAATCTCTATTCAATCTTTGCTACAGTATTTTGAGGCTGAGTGGCGATAAGCGACATTACATCTTGGTATTTTCTGCAAAGTGGGCTCAATGTTTATTTGTCAGTTGAAACCACGTGCTGGATGTTGAAATCAATTTAAATAAAATGCAAAGACAGAGTATGTTTAGTTTTTTTTTTTTCTTGTGGGCTCCTTTACGGATAATAGTACATGTAATAAATGCAGCTTATTTGCCGTGATGGAGACGGGGCTCCGTGAACCATTAAAGTTCTTTCAGACTGTTAAAACACATTGCAGTCTATTTCAGTACATTTTGAAAAATATTGTGAAAAGATTTATTGACGTTAGCTCAGGATTTACATTTTGAATTTGTTTTGGCGTGTACATTTCGATTTAATGTACCACTATAATCAATAAATATTCATCATCATCTGTGTTACTGTCGATCATTAGGCTATATATGAATTGAATCAGCGAGCCAAGACTCGGTAGATTTTTTTTTTTTTTTTTTTAAATGAATGTGTTTATGTTTCTGCAGACAATCAACTGTTCGTGGACCCCAGACCAAGACATATCAACTGGGACGAGGTCAAGTTCATCGACGAGCCGTCGGAGAGGTAGAGGTAGGAATCACAAATCACTTCGCTGATTTAAATCACTGTTCAGTTCAGTGATTCATGGTTCGGGCACTTTTTTCCGCTAAGCTAAGCAGTTTCAGAACGTACAACAGTAGATGAATGCATCACCATTCACACTGCCCAGACTTTCAGTGCTGATTCGGACTGTCTTTGGTTCAGTAGCCCATACAAAACTTTGTGCACACTGTTAATAGGTTGGGAGACTATTATTTCTGTCTATCCGACCATTATTTCTCTGCCTTTCGTGGTCTGTTCGTATGTTTGTACCAAGGCAGTAGCCGAGCGCTCTCAGTCACCAGTGAGGTGGAACTCCCTGCTAAAAGCTACTACAGTAATTGGGTCAATGACAATTGTGGTTCTGTGTAGTCGGTTCCATTTAAAGATGTGGTTATAAACATTAGTTCATACATGTACTGAACACTTCTAATTAATGGATAACCAGAGAATTAAGGAAGCAGATCACATCCGCACGGCTTACATGAACTGAAAGAGGTAACGGAATTTCACCCTCCATGTTTAACAACTTTTTACTCGTGACTTAAAGTCAATATTTGGGTTATTTGATGATGCCAGCGCCATCTGCTTAACTGATCCACTTAATTTCACTGAATAAGTGCATTTACAAGAAATTAAGTAACGGTAATTCAATAACAATTAAGTAATATTATATCAGCCCAATAATACAAACTCAGATAGACAATTTATCATTTTATCCTGAGTATCATAGTGGAAAAAACAACAAAAGTCAGGAGGCGTTGCAGGATGTTCAATCACTAGTAGAGTGAAATCAGTAAGCTGAGCTTTCAAAATATGGTTGCCACTATGGTAGAATTATTACTGACCTGCTGCATGCATACACATAATATACAATGTCCAGGTTACAATAGTAGATGTAACCTCATTATTGCACATTAGTTTGTAAAGTGCATAAAAAAAAAACTGAAATTTTACTTTGGAACTTAAATGTTACAAATTCACATAGGATTACCACTGAATAGAAAATGTATTTATTTATGAATTAATTATGTGTAAATTATTATTAATTATGCATAGAGCAAGAACAAAGTAGAGAATAAGGGGTATGATTTATTAATGCATGCTGTGCCTGTCCCCCTGAGAAGCAGAATGGGAATTAAACTAAATACAAATATTTTAGTAATACCTGATGTTTGCTGTAATATAAATAATAATATACCTTCTACAGTTAATCAAACTTTATATATTTCGTCAACACCAACTGAAAAATGAAATATACATTTAAAGTGTAATATAAGTGAGGTATCAGATAAGCACAGTAAATGTTCACGCAGAATTTTTTTTTTTTTTCAAATTGTAAAAACAGCAAAACATAACTATGCCTTGGATTAAACTCCAACCCGCCTTTTCCCTGCTCGCACGTCAACAATCTGCACACAATAATGAATTCATAATGCAGACATGCACCTGTTATACCATTGTGCTTTATTTCACATATTGCCTTTCATTTCCTTTTCTCGTAACACACAGAAAAAAATGTTACTCTCTGAAATCCCTCTGCTTTTGTCCTATAACAGGCAGCAAAAAAAAGGAAAACAATGATATACTGAAACACTTAGTATGTCTTTTTTGGTGGAAAAGCTGCATGGCAAGCACACAGTCATATGTCAGAATCTGCTGGTTGAGCTGTAGTATCCCTGATTATAAGTCCCAGCTGTGGCAGACAGACAGAATGTTCAAGCATATTATCAGTCTTTGTCTCAAAATTGGACTGCGCTCTCTACGAGTTAGAGTACATTTAGTGTCCCCTTTATTTAATATGTCCTTGGTAGAGCCAACAATTTTCTTTTAGAATATGAATTTCAAAGATGTCATTCAACTGTCTGTGCAATCATGCTGCAAAAGCATCTGACAGGTTCAGAATTAAAGAGTCAAAACTGCTGAAATAAATGTAATTGCTTGCTCAACACTTATGGCAACAAGCAGCAATAGTGAACATATATTCTGCTGTCACTCTTGAATGTGAACTGAGCTGCATATCACTTTAACATGTATATTTTCGAAGCTTCTCATAAGACTTCACATACAGTATAACAAAAAAAAAATCTGCCCATAATGACAGAAGAAAATTCCAAGATTACTCTGCATACAAAAATGTTCTCTACAAAAGTAAAAAAAAAAACAGATACAATTTATGCAATCAAAATTTATACTTCTACTCATGTTCAACACAATTCTCTCAATAGCTTTGCATGTTAAAAATGTTGCATTACGTAGTGCGATCAAAAAGTTCAGAGACGGCATTCATAACAACCAAAGATGTTTTTGCACCCGCCCGCCTTCCCCTTTAAAGTGGCCCCCTTGCATAGCGTTACGCCACGCCTACTTTACAAGTATTGTTCTGTTAGCATGTCAAGCTCCATCTGTGATTCACGCTGGATCTGATCCACAAAGTCAAAATAGATTGTGTTGTTGCAGGAAAAGAAATTGCTAGAATTCAACATACTGTGAGCGGGTGTGTTGTTCATATTGAAACTATGCTGGATACAGAGAGACTTCTCCTTGTCGGTTCTGCCCCCCTCACATAGAACTTCCTTTTTACGGCTGCTGATTTGTGGGTGACAATTTAAAGTTTCATGGAAATGAAATGTGTGGAGAACTTAACTGTGGCCAGACCAAAAAAAAAAACTGGGTCACACTGCTGTTTTAGTCCAAGTGGAATAAAGCGCTTCATGAATCATGTAGATACTGTAGAGTCAAGCACTATTGTACATCCAGTGTGTGACAGACAGTAATTGTTTGTGTGTGCATGTGTGTCTGGAGGGAGCCTCTTTTGTACCTTGGACGATGTCTCTGTATGTCTGTCTGTGTTTGTGCATTCATGTGTGCAACATTTTTGTTCAGCCTTTTTCCTGAAAACGTATTTCACTGCAGTGTTCATGTCAAAAACTCACAAATATGAACTATTATATTGGGAGGATTTTTAATGAGACATTCTTATTTTTAGCATATTTCCTCCCCTTTAAGGAATTAGTGACCTGTTAGTGTTAAATCTGCAACATGATCTCGACATTACATTCATGACACAGTTTAATACCAGGAACATTAATATTGAACTCATTTGTAAAACCTTCAGGTGGGGCTATTAGTGTTGAACAATTATTAAAAAAAAAAAAAATTATATTAAAATGGAGATTGTAAAGCTGATGTCAACACAATTTTAGGCAATGTCTATCATGGATTATCATAAACCATGCTACGCTAAATAATTAATATATGTAAAATATATGTTTTTAAATGTCTTTATAATACTATATATCACCAGTACACCAAAAATGACTGTCACATACAGTGGAAAATACAACTTAATCTTTTTTTACTTTGTTATTTATTTTTTATATTGCATTTATACACACGGTAGAAAATACCAAACATTATAATCAAGTTGATGTTAAAAGAAAGTTAATTGAAAAATGCATCATGGATACGTGTGAAAGAGCTACTTCATGAAAGATTAAAAGGTGCAGTGGAAGAGATAAGATGCTATAACAGATGCATGCTGATGGATAGTTATAAATATTCTGTTTTATCGTGAAGAGTGTGTATTGGTAAGAGGAAGTAGTATTTGATAGTAAGTTGAATACTGGTCATTCATTGGTTGAGGTGGGTTAGATCACGAGGATGTGTGGAGGAAGAGAGAGAGGAAGAAGAGAGAAATGTATGGAGCTGGTGTCTTTGCCAGGACATTCCTTTTACTTATCTCTCGAGAAGAGCTGACAGTTGTTTACGTTTTTGCATTTGCTCTTTAGCCAACACGTGTTTTGTTACCATTGATTACCAAAGTGAATGGACTCGAAGCCCCTGTATAGCTAACGTAGCTTGAACTATAGGTTTTAGTTCATTGGTTTTTTTTTTACATGGACACACTGAAGATTTACCAGATAGTGCTATCAGCTACCAAGTCTAAACTCACAGTTCATTTGTCTACACAGGACAGACTACGCCATCTTTGAATACCTGTGTGCCATCATGTTTCTCATTGGAGACCGAGAGAATGGCATAGGCTCCAGATTGGACTCAGAACTCTTCACATTATTTCTAAAACTGATCCAGAATACAAATGTATGGTGTTTGATAATAACATGAAGATAAAGTCTGTTCGATGCTGCTGAAAGCCCCAGAAAAGCTAGGGAGTGGACCCTGAGTAAGAGGATTTGGTCAAACCATAGTCTCTTTATTGCTTATTCTTCAGAAGCAGTCAAATAGAGATAGAGACCACTTTTGGTTTGGTTTAATTTTACAGGCCGACAGGGGTACATTTAATATAATCTCTAAGCACATGGTAATGAAACCTTCAGGAGTGACCTACCAATATGTCAAACTGGAAAGCCTTTGTCCTCAGACAATATGAAGACAAATTCCCGACATGATGCAAATTAATGCAAACACGAATTCTTGGACTGCATCTGCAGAGGTTAAATCCCATCCGTCTGTTCCTCCTATTATCTTTCCGACAGTCCTGAGGGCTGGACTGCGCCGGATGTAGCGAGGCATGAACAGAAGTCTGTGGAAGTGTGACATAACAAAGAGATTAAGATTACAATCATACTTCCTCCACCTGAGTTGGAAAGGGACTAGAGAATTCACACACTAGATTGCACTTTTGTTTGTGGGAGAGAGAAAAAGGACAACAAAAAAAATAACATGCAAACAGTGAAGTAAAAAAGGAACATTTAATTCCCATTTTGTGAAGAACAGACATATTAGCCAAAGCACTGTGCCAATGAGCGCTGATTTCCAGTCAACATCAGAGAAAGTCTAATTTCACACATCAACACATTAATTTGTCTGATAAAAAATTAGGTTGTCTTTTATTCAAAAGGCTTAAAATGATCAATTCCACCTCATGTTTTATACCTCAAAAAATCATTGCCACTCATCTAATCTAACCATGCTACTCTGACAGAAGCTTCTAGCAATGTAATTAAGTCTCTCCGTATGTCCATGCTGTGCCTGACAGATTGTTGACTGCTTAGGAGTGCAGAGTCACAAGAAATGAGGCAAAATAGCTTGAGACGTGAGTTATTGATAACAGTAATTATCTGGGATCAGTGCAAGCTGTTTGTGGTAAGTAATTTCAAAAGGATCCTGGCAACCTTTTTATGACAGCTCATTTAGTAAGAAGACTCCCTGCTTCAGGTGACAATGTTTGTGCGATGAAAACTCTGGACATATAGCAAAATACAGGCCTTTTTTTCTTTGTTGGTGCATTGTTGGTATTGCTGGGCAGTGTGACCACAAATTTATATTGCGTTATTTTTTTTTAAGATTTAGGTGGCAGACGTTTCTGTCTAGGATTTCTCGTAGCATTACCCCTGACAGAAGCACTCACTTCAGGTGAGCGGACCATGTTCTTGCATAGGCTGATTGTGTTCATAATGTGACTCCACCTATTGCTTATCCTGTTATTATGTAGTCCCTTGAGATATATGTGAAGCGATGCCCCTGCCCTTTGATTTCACTGCTTTACTGGCACTACTGTTGATGACCTCGAACCTCACGACTGTAATCCTACCCCCCACGCTTTCTGCCAAGGTGATGGAGTAAGCTTCTAGTGTTACACCACCAGCAACAACAGCAGCTCAGCAGACTTTACAATACGTAGTCTTTTGGTCTACAATGGAGATTGTTTTCACTCAGAATCTATCTAGCAGCAGACACAGTCCCTCTCCAGAGCACAAGTTCTTCTGGTGCATCTCCGACCTCTCATCCTTAATCCTCTATCTCTTTTTGTTCTTGAATGTATTGTAGTAACTGATCCTCTCCCTGCTGTGAAACAGACGGTTATTCTACCTTGCTATCTAGCTAGTGCACGCTGCATCCCGTTTGTGGTGTAGTTTCCTCATTGTACAATTGTTAGTGTGATGAATTATGTGCTACAAATTTTTGTGTCAGGGTGTTTTGCCCTGTTCACAAAAAGAAGTTGTGAGTTATTAAATGTTGTACTATAAAGGTATAACCATTAGCAAGAAGGGTACGCAGTTATTAGGGGTCCCTTCTCCACATGTTTTACACAACACTCTACAGATGTTACTTACATGGATGTAACTCCAGTTTTATGAGTACGTACAGTTCGCTGTCCAAAGTAAAGATGGGTCAATTAGTTTATGAAGCAGTATACCCACCACCATACAAATCATTTGGCATTGTGACCCTCCTTAAACAACAACTTTTTAAGCAAAAATTTGGATTGATACTATTATTTAGTCGGGGGCGACTAATTTGGTGTTAGATTTAGTGTTTAGCAACACAGTCAGGGATGTCAATCTGGCTTTGTTTTGTCTGAGTCAAAGTGGATAAGGCCAAAGTGGTTATAATGCAACACTCTTTACCACAAAATAACTAAAACATACTTTCAGTGTTTTACCTTGTAACTTAAAAAGGGTGATAGCAAAAAGAAAAAGCACAAAAGACCTGCCACTGATGATAGAAAGCCACAGATGGCCCATTAAGCGGGACATTCATCATGAAGTTGGGGTTTCTTTTTATAGTGACTGAAAGGTTTAGAAGACAGCTTGTTTTCCTGAGTCTGCACTTCAGACCTCCCCTGAATGACCTCTACCTCAGTCATACAGTATAAGAGGGCTACTTCTCATTCATAATGCATATGAGGACGCATATTCTCTTCAGCTCTCTGAAGACACACGAGCTATCTAATAAAAACTGATATTTAAAAATGAAAGTTCATTTCAGCTGAGGATTAATGGCCATCTCAGTGGTGGTCACTTCCAAGTACATGATAACTCAACAATGAGTTTAGAAAACTCTCTCCTGGCCACTCTTGTATTTCATCTCATCTGCTCTCTTTCCTCTTGTCTCATACGGTTTGAAACTGTTCTGTAAAACATTTTCTTTTCTTGACTATTATTTGACTTGAAATGTGATTAATTGCCGTCATATGAGTCATAAAGATGTGAGGATGTATTTGCCCTCAGTACACATTTGCTGATAACGCTGTGTGTTTTCCATTCAAAATCGAATCCACAGACATCAGGAAGAGATGAATTACCTATGGAAGTCTGTACACCTCACCTTGTTTCATCTACACAGATCCAGTTAATTCTACCGCAAGTGAGCTTGGCTGAAGCCCAGATCATTATCTAACTATCTATTGAGCTGTGTCACAGTCTTATTTAAACAAATGGCCCTGACTGAACCTTTTGGCTTTGCTCCAGTTCACTTGTCAGGAGTCAAACTCTGCAAAGAGAAAGCCGTTCAGCAGCTGTTTTTGTGGCTGCAGTCCCACTACAAATCTACTCTGCAAATGTACTTTCAAAACCTGAGAACTTCACTGAAAAGCTCCAACAAAGAGATCATCAGAGTAGAAAATGAAGTGTTTATATTCAGTAACTAGATATCAAATATATGAAAAATGGCTCCTAAATATGGCAAATTCATAGCTTGCTTGTCTAAAGTCCTTTCTTGAAGGTACATTTTAATTTCTTAAAAACTGATTCAAAGTGCGTCTCAGTGATAAAAAAAAATAGAAAGAAAGAAATACAAATACACGCTCTCTCTCCCACACAAACAGACTATATTCTGTATGAGGAAAACAACCAACTTCAATATGTGGTGGCCCCAAGTGGTCGTGGGAAGTAAGTGAATTTGGGAAAGATTTCTTTACAGAATGCTTTGACATGAATTTGGTCTTTTTGTTCATTATGATGGCATTTTATATTTTTTCCATTTTGCAGCAGACATTGTGAACATCACAATACAGCTATATTTTTGTCGAGAAAAACTTAAACTCATCAGGCCTCATAGTGTATTAATTCTTGAAGTGCTTTTGCTCATCCAGTTTGTATCAGGTTATTTCCTGGCTGATAAGGAGTCTCTGTATTTTCACCTCTCTTGGGTTGTTTACTCATTAGTTTGAGGTCTTTGAGGTCACATTGCAGGCGTGTGAGTCTGCACCCTCAGCAAAATTAAAGAGGTTATGTTTAGTTTTCTTGTTTACATGTACAGTGGTGTTTGTGAAAGTTTGTGAACCCTTTTTCTATATGTCTGCATAAAAATACCATAAAATATTATCAGATTTTCACACAAGTCATAAAAGTAGATACAGAGATCCTAATTAAACAAAGGGGATATAAATATTGTACTTGGTCTTTTATTTACAGAATATTAAGCACCACTGTAGTGTTGCTCACCAACACCTGCGTGCATTCTGTAAGTATAACAAACATAAGCATACCTTTTCCTTTCCCTTAAAACACAGAAGGTTTTTTTGGAAGCATTTGAATCCATTTAGCATTATTTACATCCATATTGAGTAGCGAGCAGTCTTTTTTCCTTTCTGTAATGGTGCACCACCTGCCACCTGTGCATTAGTGGAATAGTTTGACAACATTGGCACATGTACATGCGTCCTTAGGAAAATGTACGAGCCAAACACCTGTTCGGCTCCATTTATGGGCAGATTTCACTTCCACAAATGTCCCCTAAGAGTAAAAAAAAAATGGCCATTTACAGCATAGAGATTGAATTCATGCTGTCAGCAGACAGAAAAATAACAAATTTAGCTGTGTGACAGTGGTGATATTAGGGGACCTGAAATATAACAAAAAAATAAAACAACTTTCAGCACGGTGTCACAGAGGCTCACTGTGACAAAAATGAAGAAGGAATGGTTCGATATGACGATGTTAAGCTTGCTGAAACAAAGTGGCATGCTTGGAAGACTGTCAGTTTTGAACTATTCAGTAAAGAGAAAACCATGATGCACATTACACCTACTAAATATTTATTTTTTTGTATTTTAGTTCAATTTCATCAACATGTTAGAACTCCAAATTTTCTCAGATAACCCCTTTCATATGTGCCCCTGGTGTGTGGATACTGATTTAGATTAAAATGTTTTATATGTAAAGATAGTAACTTCAACCAAGGTCTTAATCATATAAATGTAAAGATTAGAAGTTTGTAATTCCTACTTTTAGTTTGCAATTATTAAAACGATCTAACTTCCCAATTGTTTTCATTAAAACGAAATGCATGTACATTAAAACTTTGGTACTTTTACATATGTACTCATCGACTTAAATTCTGATACACCTGTGGATAAGAAGTAGGTAATGTAACATTAAAAGAGTTTTTACATTTCTTTCAGAGAAAACTGTATTCAGTGTCTTAAATTTCCATGAACATAAATTAATGCTAATAAATTCAATGGTACAAATTTCTTCTTCAGTTTTAGCCATTTAGCCAAGTGCTTCTTCCACCATAAAGTTGTGTGCAGTGTGAAGACAGTGCTTTGACAAATACAGACCTAGAAATAAAATCAATAACGCTGAAACAATCCTATCTGAGATCCTCCTGACCTGGCCGACCTTTTGTCCGCTTTGACAGTTTAGGGACGACTAAATAAAACCCACAACATCACATAGCTTCTCTCTAATGTCCTCTTAATTCCTATCGGATCCTAAAACGTACAAGTGTACAACTGTATCGTACGGGGTGTTCTTAAAGCACCCCGAATGTTCACCACACACTCGGCAAATCCTCTTTCACCTCCAAAGTGACTCATTAACTTAGTATTGATTGGGCCCTGCTGGGACGACTGCGGGCCATGTTCTGCTGTCAGAAATCAGCAAGATAAGAGAGAGATAGAGAGACGCGCATGGAGAGAGAAAGGGCAGGAGGAAATGAAAGTGATACAGCAAATGAGACAGAGAAATGAAAACACAAAGACAGCGAGAGACTAGAGGGGCCTTGCATGCATACATCTGTAAGCTGATAACACTGTGTGGGAGTGTGTGGGTGGACTTGTATTGTATATACTGGATAATAGCATAATTACAGTAATAAAGATAATTACAGTTTAGCACCTCACTAGCTGGAGGAATATCAACTCACTGAGTGTATTTATGTGGGTGGGCATGTTTGTGTACGATAGCGCATTCAAGTTTGTACAGTTGACAGCACTGTAATGGACACATTTTAATGCAAATGGAGCTTAACCAAAGGTCAACCAGGAAGACTGTCTTTCTCTCTGTCTATACAGGAACTATATCTCGTGTTATTGTGAATCGATTAAATGCCGTGTGCTCTTGGAGCGAGGAAACACGTTCAACTTCAGATAGTGTCAATGCAGAAATACACCTGCCAGTTAAGTCAGTCCTCATCAGGTAAAATCATATTAAGTGACAAATTTAATCAAGATTAAAAAGTCACATTCTGACTCATGAATAAAACTTCGCTTTTATTACAGCAGCAGATTGTACTAATAAATTAGGTTTAAGTGCTTTGTAGTACTAATGTGTGAATCAAAAGGCAGTCAATTTAGAAGTGACAGTTGGTTCCAATGTTTCATTATTTTGGGAGGTCTACCCTTTTGTTTGCAGTCAGCTCATGTATTTTGCCTTTGACTCCAGCCTCCTGTTACCATTTGTATCATCTTGTAAGTGGAGCTTCAAGTTTGTTTGATAAACAGTCTGACAGCTGGCAGCTCTGCGTGCCCTTGAAGAGACCAAAATATGAAGACCAGATGTAGCAAAGTTGCGTTTTCTGTGGCTCAGGACGTTGACTTCTCGTCACTGCACACCAAGACAGTAGGATTCATATTGAGTGATTCTGTCCAGCTCTATCCAGTCTAGTGACAATGCAGCACACAGTGTGCTCCTAATGTAGTGAGGGGAAACTGATGTGGAGTTTAGATCAAACCCGAAGTGAATTTTTGCCTCGCGTTATTCGCTGCTCAGGTTAAAGATTTTCAACTTCCGTGAATGCAAATTTGTTTCGTTTTGCGTTGCCTGGCAAAAATTTGCGGACATTCGTGTCTTTGCGTTGACTTTGTATGTAATCGCGTCGACGGAATAATTGGCTTTGCCTTTGTTTTGAACACACCATAAGGGTGCGTGAAGTTGTTGTGCGGGCATGTAGCATTTCTGCCTTTCATGCATGTGCCATCTCACATGATGCATTTACAAATTAACATATATTGTAGAAAACAAATTTACAGATGTTGCCATTGAGCCAGGTTTTTGCAAACTCTTGCAGTATTGGGGTTTGTGTCTTTCAATTGGGTTGCCAAGAACCACACAGCATTTAAATAACAAAACAAAACAAAAAATTCTCCACATCTCAAGAGTCCAGCAGCCACATCTCGTTTTCCCCTACTCCATTGTCTCTCTAACTCACTCACACGAAACAACACCCAGGCACTTGTTCTCGCTCTCCATCACACGTTCCTCATAATAGGAAGGACAAATTTGTCTATTTGTTTGCTCCTGAGCTCCTCTGCACTCCTTCATTATTGCAGCCTTTTGCTCCAGTGGCTGTGGCAGACACTCTGGATCGGCTCCAACCCTAAACCTTACTGGCCCAATCTCCTCCGCATGATTGGATAGGCTAAGCCTTATCTCCTCCCGGTCAATATCATATACCTGCCGGTGCTAAGCGATTGCCTTTCTCCCCATGTAGATGCTTGTCAAATTGAACGAGGGCCAGAGTTTATTGATTGGGTGATAACAGAGGTGGCAATTGAAGGATTGGCCGAAGTTTGGTTCATTTGGGAGATCTTGGGGCGAGGGTGGTGGGTGATGACGCTGGACCATGTATAGCAGGTCTAGTTTTGTGTGTGAACCTGTCAGTGGTTCTGTCTATCATCAAGTGATATTTTGTGTGTCTGTGTGTAAGGAACAATACTCGTACTGTAAGCGTACAGTACATTGCAAGTGCATTTGTTCTCTGGTCCATTTTTTTCCCCCATTGTCACAGCTCATTCAGCCGCTGCTGCCTCTAATATGTGTGATCATATTGTGTCCGTATCATCTCATCAACGCCAGTACCTACGCATGTTTTACTCTTCCTATTGTCACTGCCAGACTGAGGTGCTGCTGAGATGCTAGACAGTAATCATATCATGTTTTTATATAGAATATCACAACATATCTAATGTGTCTCTGTAATATTCACACCTTTTCCCAAAAGATTTCCAGGAAGAATAATACCAGTCATACTTTTTTTTTTAGTTTGTCTCTTTGTGGCCTTTATTGAAGCCATCTTTGAAGTAGCGTGGCCTGAGTTTTAACCCCGAGACAGACAAACATCTTTTGAAAAAGATGCTCAGAGGATAATTCTACTTTATTACAACTTCGGTTCTATTTTAGGAGTTTTGGGCCTTTTTCTTTTTTTTTTTATCAGATGTGATAACACTGTATTTGCCAGAATAATTACTGATATTAAAGAATCGAAAAAGAAACAAGTTTTGATTTGGAAAAAGTCAGAGGATGAGACAGGTTGTAAACAAACCAAGAGTGAAGACATATCATCTGAGCTCCTATATTTTGAAGGTGAAATATAATGTGAGTGCAACATAAATGTTGGTGAGCAATCCTCATTGTGTAAGAAAATGACGTGTGCGCACACAACTGAAGCCCCTATTCCATCGCCGGCTCTACTCTACTCGACTCAATTTTGGTACCAGACTTAGTATCCCCGACTATAGCAACGCCGCATGAAACTGTCATAACATCATCTTTAGCGTGAAACGCATATGAGAACAATGGGGGCTATGGAGGCGAGGTTGTTCTTGATTCTCAGTATGTGGTTGTCACAGCAAGAGGAAAAATTGTGTTTCAGTGGAGCCGGGGCTGATGGCAAGCAGAGTGCAGTCAGTCAAAGTTGGTCCGTAAACTGTGATAGAAGTTTACAACAGATGGTCTTTGTAATAATTTTACCGTTCCTCTTTGCTTTCTCCACAAAGTAGGTTTGGCTAACCTGGTGGCTGTCATGTGATCATCTGACAGCTCGAATGTCTTGCTTTGTCGGACCTCTTTTAAGTCACACTGCTGCTTCATCAGATCTCAGCAGTTATAAAAACTAAAAAAATAAGACCCAGGACTCCCTGAATAAGAAAAATAAAAAGTTTAATATCTTTGGTTTGTGTACAAAATTTAAATGAAGCAATTACATATTTACACAACACTGTTTGACATTACTGGGAAATCAGACCAGACGATACTTGTTGTGAAATAATGTCTCCTCTTTAACCCCTAACTGTTCTGTCAGGCATCATTAGTTCACTAACCAATGGGCAAAAAAGATTTTTCACTTGTAGTATGCTATCAAAGTCAAAATGGTGTTATCAAAGCACAAATAGATGCTACATGTTACTAGGCTGTTTAATCTGCCTAGCCTCACAGAGAATACTGTGTTGGCATGAACCAAACGGAAAGATTTTATTAGCGTTGAGTAAATAACAGACAATAAGGCTTCCTAAAACAAACAGGAAATGGGATGATTCAGGAGACGGGATGGTTTGCTGCTGATCAGATCCAGCAATAGACAAGAAGTACAAACGTGGAGAAGATTGTGTCCGTGATGGTTTGATTATTTTTTTAAATTAGTGGCCAGTTTGATTAAAACTCCCCTCCCGCTCATCCATCATGCTCAAATAGCCATCTATCAGATTGAAAAAGCAATTAACAATCGCAAAACAATTAACTTGGTGTCAGTAATTGCACAGCAAAGCCTTTGAATGCAAAAATGTGATTGTACTCTGTGGTCTCCGTGGGATTAAAATGACTCGCGCTTCTTCCCTATAGCTCACCTGACAGAAACTACAGACAAGTACCAATTATTGCTGCCCCGTTGTTCTGACGTCTGTTAATACATGTGGACAGGGCAATAATTGTCATATTCCATTCACCTTAAAGGTATGTAGGATTTATAGTACATGAGTAGTTGTTCAAGTTTAGTTTTCACAGAAAACTGCACATTTTGTCAAATATTGTTTGCAACCATCTGCCCGAGTGTAAGTGGAACTGAATGTCGCACCTCGTTCGGACTTTGTGTAATCACTTCCTGTTTCATTTTGGAAACTTCCACCTTTAGTATCCACGTGCTTTATTTCCTGCTATTGCTAATGGTTTCTGCGCCCACCTGTGTCTTGTTTTAGCATCCAGTAGTTGTGTACATGTAGCCCAGCCTTTGTACCTCCCAGTTGCCAGATTGTTATGATTGGATAATGTTTGCAAGTGCTTGAGTCTACCTGAGTTCAGTTATTTATCTCCCTCTTTATCTCAGTTTGTGTTTTTGGACGTTTTATATTTTGGGATTCTGCTCACGTGTACAACCAATCATTTTGTTTTTATTTCTTTTGCTTTGACTTCCTGCTTCATTGTTGTGCACTTGGGTCCTCTTTCCTCTTGGGAACATTGATAGTAAAACTGTACAAAAAAAAAAAAACTAACATGAACACAGTCACTGTTTTTAACAGTGGCTGTGTTCAGAGGCCAAAGGTACATGCTTAATTGAAAATGAAATGAACTCATCTTGGCTTAATAATCGTTTCACCTACTAAATGTGGAAACAAAGTGCCCCAAGTCCTCATGTGAAAAATCCAACTGTTCATATTACATTGAAAGTAAATTAAAGGACATGATGGATTAACTGTTCTAATTGGCCGTTAAGACCACATAATGTCAATTGCAGCCCAGTGCAGCTAAACTCTCTACGGCTTGTTAGAATCAAAAATAAAAAAAACAACAACCATCATTTCAGTTGTTGTATGCTGCCTACCTAATTAAGTAACATTTGTGATACACGTTGAAGAACTGTATTGAAGTCTAACAAACACTAGGTGGATGTTAATTTCCCATAAAGCACTGGGCTAAAGTTAGAACTGGTTGATAGTGTCACAGCTATGCCTCTGTATGTTCCCTCCTCCAAATTATTATGTGGCTCCATACAGATCACTGAGCTAGGATACTATACCTGCTCGCTATAAAAGAGAACTGAAAAATAAATGTTGACGTTTTCATTAAATGCAGTAACATCGTAGACTCTGACGAACACACAGGCAGAGAGGAAACTGAAAATTAAGGAAGGTCTCTGAGATCCTTTCTGGTGTTTTCCTCTACTGGTAATCACTTTAGCTGGTGAAGTATTGTGCAATGGGGATATTTTGTGTGCGCTGAATAAAAAAAGGCAGATAAAAAGGCTTTTTTCAAACACTTATACTTAATGCCTCGAGACACTCTTATTGTTGCAGATCCCAGACATGCAACTAGGTAAATAGTCTGGTGTAAAATGTTTAATCAAAAGGCTGAAGGATGACTCTTTGTTCCAGAATTTATCATAGTCATTTTATAAATTCACCTTCTCTATCCTTATAGCTAAGAAAAATAAAGCTACTTCCCCACATGGAATTTCAGGTTCTAAAAAATGTCACAATAAGTGCAAAGCAATAAAACAAAATAAAGACACCTTTATGGCCGTAAAGGTGTGAGAACTTGTTTTTTTAACAGATACACGTAACATAGATTAAAAGGTGTCCATGTTTCGTGCGTGTTATATAAGGCACTTAATGAGGAAGAAACCTAGTACAGCTGCTCCCAATGCCAAGACTTTAAGACTTTGGTCAAATTAATATTCCAGGTGGGAAGGAATGAATGTAAAACAGGACAGAGCTGAAAAGGGATGCACGATCAGCAAAATCTCTCTTCAAGATAAATTAAGGTTAAAGAAATAGTCCCGAGGGCAGCCAAACACGTGAATTGGGCTAGTGCCCAACAACTTCAAGATACAGTCCTGCTCCCTCCAGGGGGTAAGAAACAGAAAAACCTCAGCGTATGATTGGAAAGTAGCTTCCTATGCCGAAACATATGGATTATTTGTCATCAATGCGGTCAGGGCCAAGTCTTGGGGCTGTAATTTAGATTAGTGTTTCTGTTATTGATTAATTCACATGACAAGATGAAGCAGCGGAACAGGTTTTGTGTGGTTTTAATTACCGGTCTTTAATTTCCTCTTTCTGAAAACATATCAAAATGATGAGAGTAAAAGGACAATTTAGCACACCATTCTGCCGCTTACATCAATTACTGTAAGTCTCCGTGTGCTCTGACAGACGATATCTTTTCATGGAGATTCAAACAGTCTAATAATGTCCCTGCCATTACCGAGTAAAAATATTGAAGAGCAATAAGTGCACATTGTCCTTTTATCACTACTCTAGAAGAGAAAACCAATATCGCTCTTTCTCTGCTGCCCTATTATTCATAGTTGCAAGTCAATTCCACTCAAAATCAAAACACTCGGCTCGTATCCCCATGCTGTGGTGATGCAGCCTGATATTAAAATATTTGTATCAGCAATAAAGTTATTTTCTTGTCAGCGTTGAGCACATCTTGTTTTCATTTAGCGTTTCTACTTGATGAAGAAATTGATTGATTTTCTGTCCTTTACATTACACTCGAGGCCTTAAAACAATAATCCAGAATCAGCCCTCCTTTTTTTTTTTTTTTTCTCTCACCTTCATTTTTGTGCCTCATAAAGCTCCTACCCTCAAGGCTCCTTTTTTGTTTTACCACTAGTCTATTACCTGCTTTCAAACTGCTCAAATATTACCAGAAGGGAAAAAGAGAGAGTGCAAATGATGTAAAGAATGGAAGAAGCAGAGAAATAAAAAGCCTAAAAGTGGCAGGTAGTGTGAGGAGATGGTAAGTAGGGGAGAGGGAGACAGAAAGACAAAGCAACACAAATGAAAGATATAAAAGAAAGAGAGAGAAAGGAAAGGCGTGAAAGACAAGAAGGGAGGGAAAGTGAAAGAAGAGAGACTCCTCCCAGGGTTAATAGAGGCTCCAGTGTAAATGAGTGCACAGTGCCGGGGCAGCCACCTGAAAACCAGAAGAACAGGGGAAAAAAAGGGAAAAAGGAGGTGAATCAATGTAACAAACAGGGTGAATGAAGGAGCCATGAACTATTAATGAGAACCCATTTTGCCCGATGGGGGAAAAAGACAGGATATAAAGGTCAGTGAATTGCTAGGCTGGGCTGGTTTGCTGCTGAAACAAACCAGAACACTGATGAGCGTCGTATGAGCAGGAACATTGAGCAGACTCGCCCGTGGGCATACCCATGCAAGCACTGTGCAGAAATTATGGCTTAGAGAGGAGACATAGACTGGCGGGGAGGGACGGAAGTGAGCAAGGACACATGGGTCAATGCATCGACAGACAGCAAACACTTTGTGCTGTAGTGGTCGGCCATCTATTCAGAGCAGTGATTGTCAGGTGAAGGAGCAGGAACGCTGAGAAGGGCTGAAGGGGGAGGAGTTGCCATTTTAAAGCTGTCAGGTATGACATTTTGAAGCATCACCACATCTGGCAAATTATAATTATCATAAAGCAAAATGACAATGTAAAAGCAATGTGACGATGTGAAGATGAGAATTGCAACTTTACTCAGCTTAATGAAGCCTCACAGTGAGTTTCAGGTTGGTTTGGTCTTACAGCTGTTTTTGGACAAAGTATGCTGCTATTTTCAGCCTCCGATCTTTTAAAACCCACTGAACACTGCCTGCTGTAACGGCAGAGAGACACAGTTGGCAATCGTTCTGGTGAACATAATGGAACATTTAGCAGCTAAAGAGCAAAGAAAACTAAAAGACAGTGAATCTTAGACTTTGTGGACAGGAACAAGACGGCAATACCCGGTTTTCTTCTCCCAAAAAAAGCTATATTCTGCCGGCAAATAGATACACACACTACTTTCAATGGACCTTACAAGCCATGACGAGGTGATAACGAAATGAGGTTAACTGAAACTAGCATTTTCCTCAGTATGTTACGTAAAGACATCAAAATCATAGAAAATACAGCACATATCGAACTGAACTTTCTGTCTTTCAGCTCAGAATCAAATAAATTGTTGACGTATTTATGGAAACAGCGTCGAAGCCTTGACCCTCTAATGATCGGAACAACTGAGAGTCGGTGTTGCTAGGAGACGCGCTGTCAACTTCGATTGTGCACTACTAACTGCAGACTGTGAGCCTCCGCCCCGCGATGAAAGGCTCTTGTTTGTTTTTTCACATCAATAAAATGTCAAGCCAGCTGTCATCGGAAATTGAATCTGTTCCTATAAAAACACTCAGAGTTTAGGGGGAACCGTTGTGCTGCCATTCCACTTGGGAATTGGTAGAGAGATTGTAACTGTCAGTCAATCTATCAATCGATCAATTTTTATTTGTAGAGCACCTTTTGTACAGGTTAGTGCAACTCAGGTGATTGTCAAGAAGTTTTGAGTGAGAAAAGAAAAGGGTTAAAAGTTAAAAACAGCAGGCTACTCTTTTAAAGATTACAATTTAAAAAGATAAATAAGATAACATACATTTTGATGAAAGCAATTACAAGTAAAAGTAGAAAAGTAAATTCTGAGGTAATAGAGCGAGACAAATAATTATAACAATAAAACAAATTGTTAAGTCAAATGAAAAATGTCTATAAAACATAATCAAAGGCTGAGTTACAAAGAAATCAACACTTCTAGTTGTTCTCAGGCAGACTATCCGTACACTAGCTTAGAAACTGTTGTATCGTTGTTCTCCTCTGTGGAACAAGATTTCAGAAGACCCTAATGACAGTACTGGTTAGAATGAAGCCGTATCAGACAGTTTGTGTAATGCTTGTGCTTTAAGGACATGTTATAAGGTGAAACCCATACACAAGCTGTCAGGAAACCAAAGAAAGGACTATAAGATATAAGTAATGTGCTTTCCTCTTCTGGTCCTCATCAGCACTCAGCAGCAGAGTCCCGAATTATTTGTGACTTATTGTCTGCTGGATATACAAGCGTACATTAGTCTCAGAGAGAGATTATAAAAAGTAGATTTGGTGACAAACCCCATGTGAGCCCCAAAGTTTAATTCTGACTCACAAATGGCACTATGGTTTCTTGCCTGCTGGCCTAGGGTGTAAGTCCTAGAGAATTCAATTTTGTGACCGATTTATCTCACTGAGCCTTTGAACCTCCGACTAAAATTTCAGTTTTATCCTGGTTGAGTCGTGAGAAGTTTTGTGACTCCCAGGCGCTCATATCTACAATGCATCTAAAAAGAGCATCAATTGGTCCAAGCTGACTGCAGCAACATACTTTTCAAACCATGCACCTTCATAGCCCCCAGTAGGTGAATATTTAATACTGAAAAACAGACCTTTAGTGAGGCGTCTTTTTACAGCTGTCTTCACTGGGAATGTATTTTTGGTTTAAAGTAATTATAGTCGTGTGGCGAGAGCATGAGAAGAAAATGCCCTTAAACTGCGTGTTTTTAGATTCCAAGGACAACCACCTCAATAGGAATTATAAGCTGTCTGTCAGGAGCAAAGGGGGAGATAGTCTAACATTGTTATAGAAGCATAATGTCTAGAGATGGAAAAAATTGGAGAGGATGAATGAGTCAGCAAAAGGTTGCGCTTTGTCATGCTGTCGCTTCGTGTTACCTTCACCATCCCCACACCTTCAATTGAAAATCCCCTGCACTGCTTCATTTTTGATGGAGTAACCTCTACAAGCCTCTGCACAGCTTTCAATGTGCCAGTTTTTTGTTGAAATCTGACAAACAGCTTTATGGATAAATCAGAAAAAACAGAGTTCCTACAAAATAAACCCTCAATGTTGGCTAACCAAATGAAGATCACTTAAGATATGTTCCTCATTGTCAAAAAATAATAAAGTCGTCCTCCCCTCTCTTTTCTAAGCCTTTGGCACCAGACAGGCAGGAGCAAATGCATCCACTTCATATATCCATGCAACTGCTCTCCTTAGTCCCCGGTCACAGAGGGTCTCTTGCCTCTTTCACTTTCAGCAGCAAACAGCGAAGGTGTTGGTTCGTCATCGGCCACCTTCCTCAGTGTCAGGGTGGGCTTGGCCCTTCACCTTGTGCTGCTCTCCCTGTGACTTCCGTGCGGGTCTCCGGAAGCGTCCAATGTCTGCCGCTGCTGGACTTCTCGTCAACCCAGTCTGCGCCAACAGACCTCCTCTGGAGGAGGCTACAGCCTGCGGGAACCGGCGGTTGTCCTTGCCAGACGGGTGTCGACGTCGAAAACTAGAGGGGCACTAGTCTGGACATTGCTCCCAACCGGATCCTGATCAAAGGGCAGGAAGAGGTGCAGACGTTTAGTGTTCTCATTACTTGAAATACAAAATGTAGATAGTGTTTTGGTGGGGGGGTGGGGGGGAATCGTAAATATGCCATTATTACTCTATTATTATTGGAATTTTTTTCATAGTGACAACATTTTTTTTAATGATTGATACTAACGATGGTGCTAGCTATTCCCTTGAGCAGCTTCATTAACTTCTTTATTTACTCTTGTCACAATTAATCTGACAATATTGTACCAATGTTCTAAGTCCCATCTTTAACTTTTCCAAGAATCTAAAAAGAATCAAAACAAAAATAATTTCCTTTTACTTGAAAAGCGAGAGCCGCTGTCTCTGGAGAGGATTGATGAAATATAACCACACATTCCTGTTCAAGTTGGCAGGCCTTAAAGGATTCTTCTCAATGTCACCCTTAAAAAATACTTACAGTTCATTATGTCATGTAATTTAAATTTGAGAGGCAGAAACTGTAAAGGCTCTAACCTGTGAGGTATCTGTTGGGTTTGAAGGTGTTTCATGTCCTCCGGCCATGTTTCCTCATTCACTCAAAGCCAGATGGATATATTGTCAATTAGCCATTTTTGTGACGGCCTAAAAAGTTTAATCTTTTTCCCTTGCTCTCGCCCTTATGTTAACAGGAGACAATTGAAAAGGAAGCATATATCTGCTGGTGCAAAGACATTTTAATAGATCCCCAAGATAAGATCAGGGCAGGATTGAAAGGATTATACATCGTTATCCAACTGTGTTTTTATTGATGGAAACAGAATAGAGAAAAGTGTCCAAAAGAGGACCCAAATTCCGTGTCAGCAAAATGAGTGGCAGAACGATGCCGCAGGTCTTTCTGAAAAATGAATAATGTGATTGTCTCGTTGGCGGGGAGTTAAAGGACTTGCTCTGAATGGGGAAATCCTGTTGTTGGGCCAAGTGAAAAGGAAAGCTTTTAAGAGCATATTATCCCTAACAATAGATCCACCCAGGGCAATGTGTGATACATGAGGAGGATTGCTCAGACTTGAAAGATATCAGCCTTTCTCTATGCGGGTGAAATGTAAAGGAGCCACATTACAATTCTCTCCTCCCAGTCCTCTCATATTCAATAAGTCCACTTCTGGCGAATGAGATGTGAAATTGCCTGCTATCAATGTGTAACGCCTCTCGGTAAAAGGCATTTTCAGATCTCTCCGAATTGGATTATTCCACCATTCATTTTTGGTGCCTAGGTTAATGACCATTATGAATGCAGAACCAGGCCCGGCAGCGACCATGACTCCAGAAGTGTTTAATAGGCCTGCAGGGAGGGCCAGGTAAGTAATCCAGAACTAGCCATGTGAAAGAAAGGACATCATTTCATAATTTAAAAGGGAGTTTTACAGAGTAGGAGGAGAGGAGCAAGGGAAAGATGGAGCAAGGAACTACACAAGTCCCTGTTTTTAACTTCGCCGGGAGCAGAGTTTTTGAAAGACACCATGTACTGTTTTTAAAACAGTGAATGATTTGTTGTGTTTGGGGACTTTTTCATGGGATTATTATGATTCAGTAATGAGGAAGATTTGTGTTTTCAAATTGAATGGCTGGATTCTGTACTTCAAACACAATAGTGTTTTTGTGTGTGGCACTTCTGACCAGGGAGGATTGGGGGTACAAATTCCAGAAGTGAGTGAACCAAAGATAATTGTTTTCGTAGTCTGGTTTCACATTTCCCAGCTCAACACTTAATCTTTTTCTACTTCAAGGTAAAAAAAAAAAAAACAATAGAACAATGCTATGATTTAGGTTCAGTTAAATTGACGAAAATATCATGGTTTGAAATTAGGACTTTCACAATGTCAGATTCTCACAACACGATTACGGTGGCTAAAAGAATTCACGAGAACAATATATTACCGATAGCAATATCTATTAAAAATCTGAACACAATCATAACAATAACAGGATTACTTGTTAATACATGTTAGGATGTATTAAATGAAGAGGGACAACCATTTAAGATTTGAAAGAATCAATAATTTACTAGAACTGAGCCAAATAATGTTCATATGGGACAAGTGGGCAACCAGTTTCAATACCGATTTGGCGAGCCCATAAATGATAATCCACAGTCACAATCAAACATTAGATGATTATTATTGGTATATATTCAACCTTCCCACCTTGCGCACTTAAAGTTTTGACTCATAACCTGTTTTCTTTATCTTAATTTGTTTTTATTAAAGTGCTCCTAAACTGCACGTTCTATTAAAAACAAATATTTGCATAACATCACAAACACACACAATATGATCCACTGTATTCCTGGTTGTGGTAAAAATGCCACAAAAACGATGTAAAAATTCAAAACATTAATTGGTTTCAGCTTCTCAAATGTAAATAGTTGCTGCTTATATATATATATATCCATCCAAAAACATGCACCTCAGGTCAGGTTACCTGGCGCCGCGCTAGTGGCAGCCTGCTGCAGCAGCTCCCCCCTGAGAGCCCCCCTGCTGTAGTGAAGAAATTTCCCCTCGGGGATTAATAAAGTGTATAAAATCAAAATCAAAAAAATATTGTTTAAAAACTGCTGGTAAGACAAAATAAACCATGTGGAGATGTCATCTCAGACTCTCAGCTTGCAAAGGGCATCTGACATTCTGTAGACTGATTAATTTGTTTTTAAATACAAAATGTTATTTTATTGATAGATAATGAAGGCCACACATTTCAACTCACTTACATTCTATACTGAAGGCCAAAACTAATCTCTTCTCTAGTCATCTGTTTGTTCATTTTCATTCATAATGTCCAATTAAGCTATTGAAGTAAATGCCGACAAGGATGTATACAAGACAAAGGCTCTGCTCCACTCATCATCCATTCTATTGCATTTAGTGCATATCTTATCAATTTGCATACATATAAAAAGATACTGAAAGTGTGTCACAGTCTTTTCTGTTCTTCCTCGTTTGAAAGAATCCTCTGCTACCTGTTGATCATTTCACGCTCTATGAGAATATCTCAGACCTCACTATTTTAAGGCATTCAAACTTCGGTCCTCAGAGAAAATGTGCTCATGCTCATAGTCACTGCAAAGGATTTGTGCAAAAACCCGAAATCAGCAAACCTCAGAGAGACGAGGACGGGGGTGGGGGGTAGAGATAATGAATAAATTAAACTGAGGCAGCTGACAAACGAACAACTGCAGAAAAAAAAAAACCCATCAGGGACTCAGATAAGAAAGAGTGCCTTTATAAGACAAAATTAATGAAATGTTTATGTGCGGTTTGCTTAATATGGACGGAGAGGGACAATAATTCATCCTGTCGCCTTGGGCTCACCACCGCGTAAACAAGACAATGAAAAAGGAGGATATGAAAATGAAATTAGCCTCTTTCTTTGTTGACCATGAGCTCGAGATGAAACCAGGCCTTACCCCAGCTCATACATGCTTAAGAAATAAATACTTGCACAAGCACAACTTCCATATTTAATTAAAATGGCGAGAAAAAGTCAATATGACTGTGTTCGCAAATAATATCCAGGAATGACGCACAAAGAAAAGAAATTAACAGTTCTCGTCTCTCTCTGTTGCACTTCCTGTGTCTGCAGCAAACATTTTCATAAAGCAATAATACACTGCATACTCGCCTTTGCAATATTGTTAAATCTCATTTACGCAGCAATGTGTTCATTACGTTTGTTTATGTGAGTGGATGTATCTATTTCCAGTACGAAAGTGTTTTTCTGTGCATCCTTGTGCGGCTCAAGACGGAACTTCAGGGCCACGAGTGACGCTCGCAGTTGTTGACGACCCTTTTTTGAGTTGGAGGTTGTTCAAAGTTTCTGCCGGAGGTGGTGGCATTTATCTTCCAGGCTGACCACACTGCTTGCTCTGGTATTCCGCACAGCTCGGCAGATTGATTCACCTCGGTCCTGCTCTGCTTTGGCGGATTCTCAAACTGCATTGATTAGGACAAACAAATCCATTTTTATGCATTACTCAAAAGTTGATTCAGATGCATCATTTAAATTCAATGGAGGGAGGCTGCCATTTGGTCGTATCTGCCAAGTTATACAATCACTTTTAAAAAAAATTTAACCACTTTATGTGCAATACTACAGCTGGCATTTAGAGATGATAAAGATTGTATCACAGCTTATTTGCTCCTTTAAGTGCTGTGTAGTAAATGTCTTTTATGACCTTAGTAAGGACAGTAAGTTTGATGCTAATGGTACTTATGTAACCTGCTGTTATGACTTCAGATGTTGCCTAAAGTAGCACCATGAACTGAAATTACACTGAGGAGGAAGAGGAGAGTTTTTTTCAAACACGAACAATTTCTCCAAATTGATTGACACTATCATTCAATCTCATGTGTTTGATCGGAAGAAAACAACAACAAACAGAATCCAACATATATAAAAACCAAACTGGTTAAAAAAAAAAAAAAAAGAATTAATTTGTATTTTTTTTATATATATATATAAAAATTGAAGCCACACATTTTTTTTTCATACTGAAGTGGCCCTGAAAGGACAAAAAAAAAAAAACCCTCCTGTTTACCTGCTCAATTTGCCACTAGATTATGTTGTCTAATGCCACATTTATATTATATAGAAGTCACAGTAATTACCAGTTTCTGCTCATTTCCACCATTGATGTGTAATCGTAACTGGAGAGCAAATTCTTTTTCCGAAAAGTTGAAAATAATATTCCTCAAGTGAGCCAAGCTCGGTCCTTCAGACTATATTTATGGATGTAGTGCTTCATTATGAATGCACAGTAACAGTAACCTTCAATTTACGCAACCGACTCTGTAATCATACAGCTGTCTCAAAGGTACTTACGTCGCAAACATGTGCCTCTTTCTCATTTCCATTCACCGCAGAAGGTGTGATCACAACATAATGTTGCCTTCACATCATGTCGACTGAATAGAAGGAGCACGAAAGGCTCTTGTTCTTTCGATCTCCTGCATGATCCCATGTTGATGGCTATCTCAGTTGATAGCTCCACACTCAAATTACCTTCTATAGCAGTGTGATGTATTTTAACAAATAAGTGAAGCCAGATACAAACACTTGACCCCTGTGCAGCTTATTTTACATTGGCTGAATATATTATATTTGTGGGGACTTTCAAAATAAGAATGCTCTAAACAGTTTTATCTTCATGAAGAAAGGATTAATTAAAGCATTGTTGGTTTAGCTTTGCTTACTCAGGTTAGAGTGAGTGGCAAATTGTGTAATTTTGGTTTGTTTGGTTTGACTACATTTGGTTTCTTCTTTTTATGCCAACCGTCCCATGTAACATCTTCCACTAATTCCAACACAGATACTGTAAACAGCCTAGTTGACACTGTTTTCTCTGTGGTTTAATGAAGTTTGTTTTCTGCCTTGGGTAAATCTTTAAAATTACAAATCATTTGTGGTCTTGCTTGCATCAGGTTGGTGCAAACACTGGGAAAACATTGTGGGTGCAATTTGTCAGATATGGAAGGGAAGCTGAAGGGAAGCAGGTCTTAAGTTTAACACTGACATGCGGGCCGATGTTTGCTCTGCACGTGCAACGTCAAACTCGCTTCGTCTGGACATTTACTGCTGATATGTGGAAGGATCGTTGCTTCACTCTGCAGTGTGTTCAGACTAAACGTGAAGCGGATTATTTGCGCGGAGCGATTACATGCAAAGTCAACGAACAAATTTGCTGCGGGAGACGCGAAAGGACGATAATTCGCATCTGCGGGAGTTGAAAATAATTAACTTGAGCAGCCGTACTCGCGCGAGTAATGCGAGGCGGAAATTCAGTTGGCGTTTGGTCTGAACACAGCGTAATTATAGTGTATAGCTGTGGTAGACTTATATGCTAGCTTTACCTGCAGAGTTTGCACTGCACCGGGTCTTCATTTATGTATTGAAGGAGTCCCACACAGAACTTTTTGACACTTGTATTTTCTTAGCATGTTTCTGCTGTTTGCACCGTGACCTCTAATCTCAGCACCACACCGTTTTACCTGACAAAGTTCTGAAGCCCAATAGCAACCGGTTCGTCTTTTCCTGACGCTAATGTCATTGTGGCGATTGACGAACAGCTTTTAGGTGTATTGCAGCCACCTTCTGACGGGAGTAATGCATTACATCCAGGTGTGGGTAAAGATAGGGGAAATAAGGAAGAACAATGGTCTAAACTTGAGTTAGTCAGGCCCAGGTGTACCACTCTTGACTTGACATTCAGGGTCCTATAGTGGATGTAGCACTTAGACAACCGCATTGGAAATCATAAACTCTTTTATTCTTTTGTTTCTGTCTCACTCTTTAAAAAACAGCCTTCATTCAGATTAAGCCTTCATCAACATCATATTTATTTACATACAGCAAGAGATTCTGCTACTTTTGGGGTGGATGGGTATTTTTTAAACAGTTTGAACTATGAACATTTATGCTGCGTCACCTCATATATATCTTTCTCGTTGGTCCTTCTCCCTTTGTTTCCATTAACAAATTAATTAGAGGGAATTAAATGGCTGAGAAAGATAATGGTGGATTGAGTGAAGATTAATGAACAGAAGGGAGAGTGGCAAAGAAGAGGATAGAAAAACAAAGAGCAAGGAACAACAAAAGGAGAGTGTAAAGGGGGAAACTGGCTGAAAGAAACACCGACAGACAAGATTAAAAGACAAAACAGAGCAAGATTAGAAAGAAGAGGAGACACGAGATGGTCAAGGAAATGAGGATGGAAGAGCAGCCAGAGAAACGGTGAGGGAACAACGGAGGTGAAGAGGCAACAGTGAGGAGAGATGAAGATTGATGAAAGAGGTTAGAAAAGGAGATACCAAAAGTGGAATGACAGCAGAGAAGAAAGGCACTGTGGCTACAAAGAGAGAGAAAGAAGAGTGTGAAAGTCTGGCAGAGAGTAAAATGGGAGCACATGTGTTCGAGAGAGAGAGAGAGAGTGAGAGAGTGGGGTCACCATTCCTCCCAGTTTGAGAGAATCATTAGCAGTGGGCCTCAGATTTCTGCCTATTCCTATTACCATCACAGCTGGATGCATCCAAGTGTGAGACTTGACTCACTGAGCAGACTTTGTCCTCATCTTTCACTGCACTCGCACACACACATACGCACACACACGCACACACACATACACACACACACATTTAGGGAAGAAGCAAGCAGCATATGGAATATTTTCCACTCGCATTTAATGCTTATTTGCACTTTTATTTTGTACTAACGTGTCACACATTCAGACACAAATCTCCTCAGCTCAGCCAACAACCTTACCTTCCCTCTCAGTCAGGTTCAAACCCGGGTTAGGTGCTGAACTCCAGCGCTGCTCGCTACATCCTGCTCCGTCAAGCACAATGTCTTATTAAGGCAGAAAAACAAATAAAAACATGGGGAAAAAAATGGAGGGCAGGAGCAGAGTCTACCCTCAACGCACTGCTGCACGACTGGTAGTGTGTGTTTTTGCGTAAGCAACTGCCTTATGAATGATTTGTGAGTGCTCAATTATTGACGAGGCTTCAGAGATCCGATGAGGTGCTTGGAGCCCCTCGGTCGGACGCTTGCCTCGTGGGTTTGGATGGTTTTCAGCAACCAAATGGTAACTTTTGCATGTGTCATCCCAGTAAACGCACGAGCGTCTCCCCTCGGCGTGTCCGACGCACGACGAGATCACAGCTGGTAATAGGATGTGATGAAAGTGTGGATGTGTGTGTAAACCAACTACTCCAAGGTCTAGAATATTATTTAAGACGAAGGGATTGTATCACTCTTCTAAATGTGATTAATCAAAGAAGCTCTTTGCATGTGATTAGCATCGAGATGTGTGTGCTTGCATTGTGATCATTATAATCATGCTGGGCCTCGACTGTTCTACATAAAGTTGTCTAATTGGTTTACATCACTATCTGTGGGTTTAAGCTCTGTGGCCCACATATCTGTAAAGTGCGAATTATATTCATAAATAAAATAAGGTGCCTCAGTTCAATACCTTTGGGGGCTTTTATTATATTTGCGGACTTTGATGTTTCCACTACCATTCTGAGGGTTCTTTATTAGATCAACAGCAGTAACAAGAGCTCCAGCAGATTTCCCCTCAGCTGTTTTAAGAGGTTCGAATGTCGGGGTAAAACAAGGGAGGGTGGGAGTGAGAGAGAGGGGAAGATGAAAGGAACATGAAGAAGAAAGAGAAATGTGAAAGTTGTTGAAGGAGATGCCTTTTAGTTGCCAAATCACAAATGCTCAAAAAATGATGGAGTGAGTGGAATGAATAGGAGAGGGCCAGAAAGGGAAAACAGAGAGGGGGGAAATGTTTCAGTGAGGCAAAGAAAGCAATAAACACTGTGTTGCTGTTTCCTCTCTTCACCCTTGACCTCAGCCACCCTTTTACACTTCACTGCATGTGCAACAAACTGATGTCCCTATTTTGATATTGACTGTGTGGCTGTTGGACTTGAGAACTTGAGAACTAGAGGACAGTAATTCATCAATGTAGTGGATTTGAAGAACACAAAAGATTTTTTTTATTTTTTTATTTAGATGACAGGTCGAATGCCATGTCCTTGTTTCAAACTAAATGCAAGATTTAAAAAATTAAAAAGAATAAGCAGGATTTTAGTGTGAAATGTCTAAAATTAAGCACAAAATTTGTCCATTAATTTGTGTTGTAAGGGTGAATTTTTTTTGTTTTGTTTTGTTTATTAAGCAGGTTTCTTTTGTAGAAAAAAAAATTGATGTGGCAGGCTCATGATATGGGTAGCACACTTATACTGTTGTTTCATTAAAGTATTATTCAAATCAACAGCAGTTTTATTTTCTCAAATTTGTCCTCTGGTTATAATCTGGCAACACTAATACAGGTTTCTGCTTTATTAGCAATACATATTGGAATATTGTGAAATATGCTAAAATGAGGACAAAGAGAACAAAGTTAGAGACAGTGAGACAGCAATTTTAACAGCAAGATTGTACTGCAAACAATTCAGGAACTAGTCATTTACAAAAATGTGGCAACCTGTTTTGATCTGTGAAGCCAAACTTCTACATTTGTGTTTCTGAGGGCCTAAATCATGTAAATTTAATTATTTGTACACACCCACAAGATGTGGTGTCCCATGTAGCCTAATATTCATGACCATACACTCTAACAGTGTATGTAGACATCAAATGTAGTGTAAACAGAATTGTGTTTGTCTTTCCACACATCTGCCTCAGCAATATTGCATTAAACAATAATGAATTGCGTCTGAGACAATACCTGTGAAATGTAGATTACCAAGAAGGAAGAAACACTTTTAACTTTGGGGGAATCAAACTGTTGTTTATACTATGTCAAATTTACGATGCTTAGTTCACCCAAATTTGATCAAACCTCGAGATATAAAAACCAAGTTTGAAGCTCTTCAAGCTCATCTATTCTTCTGATCTATTCACCCTGAAGTTCGAAAAACAGACACTAACGGAGAGTGGAAAATCAAGACAGTTTGGACAAAGGCAGAGAAAAGAGACACGGCTATGGCAAGGGACGTTTCAGCTTGATGAGAGAGGCTACAGAGAGACGGACAGACAAAACAAAAAGGAAGTGACAGAAAGCAAGAGAGTCGTTTCAGTGTTGTCGACGAGGACCCGGCCGGGGCAGAGCTGCTCTGCTAGATTAGCCGGTGCTGGAGTTTTCACCCCAGCAGGCCTGCAGAGAGCCAAGTAAAACCCGTCCCGGAGCCTGGCGTCTTGCCCCTGACAAATAAACCTCATAATGGAACTCTATCGGGCTCCAAGTGGGAACATTCATTTTCATTACTGCAGGTTTATCTGTCCCCACATGCTCCGACGCCGCAGTGCAGGGGTGTGCTCAGGTAGCAGATCAGAAGGGGGGGGGGGTGTAGAAAAAGGCTAAAAATAAGAGTGAGAGAGGGGGCGGAGAAGTGGGAGGACAGGTAAGGGGTGCTGGCTCATCTCTCAACAAGCATTTTCTCTGTGTTTCCTCTGTTAAAGCTGTTTTCCTCATGTGATATTCATCTTAATCACAGGATGGAAAAGCATAATTTCATTTTTTTGGGGTCAGGCAGATGGTACCTTTGTTGAGAAGATTAATTACCAAGCTGCACAACATTAATAAAAGCAAATATTTGAAGGGAAAATACAATTTGCCCCGAGTGCACGGCTAGTGTAAATAGGTGAGTCAGGGCCAGAGAAGGCAGATAGCCCGTGGGTGGATCATAATTTATTCTCTCTGTAGCGCCTGTTGAGCCTGAAGCTGGCAGAGCAGAGTAGACGGGGAGACTAATGGGCATTCAACCACCTGGCAGCAAAGTAGGGATCACAGTACCCACCCGGCCAAGAAAGGCTGCACCTTGTTAAGCTTCTCTTTTTTTTTCCGTCGTCTTCTTCTTTTTGAGGTGTATTTTTAATGTATTTATTTTTCTTCTCGACCTTCAAAAGATATTTTTGATGTTGTTAGAAGCAATCTGTTGAACACATTTCTCAAGTTTACATCTTTGTAGTATATTTTGCCGTATATTGACTTTTTTTAGGTATTTCAAGACACGAGATACAGAATGAGGCAATACTGTTTATAGCTATAAAGTTTGATGTTATGTTACATAACCCGCTTCTTTGGTGAATCAATGCCAGCGCTGGCTTGGGTCACATTGGCTACTGGGGGAAGGCTTACTAGAGAAACTGACGATTGGGTTTTTATGGCGTGGAGCCTTGCTTCCATCACGGCAAATTAATTACATTTATTACATGTCCCAATAACACTTCAGAAGAAAGAGAATTTACTAAACTCAAGACACACTGAGCAAGAGAAAACAGGACAGTGAGAGGGATAGAAAGAAGCCTTCGCTAACTGCTAAGCTAAAGTAACGAGCAGATCTGAATAGCTTGTAAACAAATGTGGGATTATCGCGAAAGTTGTTGCATATATTTATATATGTAAAGTTGGATTTCTGTTTTGAACATTTGCGTGAATATTTGGGCACATCATGCCAAGGTATTGTTGCCACTGACGACAGTGTGTCACAAATTTCAAAACCTCACGACATTGTGAATTTCTAATCAAAGTCTAGTAAGTAAGTTTATTTGTTTTTCAGAGTGAAAGCTTTTGTCTTTGGTTAATACACAACACAGGAAATATTGTTGATTGATATGCAGAGTTTATGAGACGCTATAAACAGATTGAAACAAAGCCAATGTGCTCAGATAAATTGGATGCATAAAGCCAACACAAGGAGACTACACATGAAAAAGACAAAACGCTTTCAAGCTCTTTAGCTATTTTTACTTTAAGAGCTCAGCAACTTTAAAAATAGCGAAAGACATGTGAAGCTTTTAATCTTTTTTGGTGTTCAGATCTTTTTAAGACACGTCTCAAACACATTGTTATATTTTCCAGCCGATGGGAGATCAGTTGCACAGCTTTTTATCAAATCAACAGTTACTAATGAATAACATGATATTCCATCAAAGTAATCCTTATTGATGTCCACGGATTTCAATCCAAAACACATGGCGGCATCAGGAAGCATAGTATGAGTGAGCAGGACCGGTGGTAATTTTCCTGAAATTCTGAACATATCAGAGAAATGAAAGAAGGAGAGCAGCACCTGAGCTGCACCCTGGAGACACAGAGGGTCTGTCACCTCAAAGAGGAGGGCGTTTAGGAAGATTTCCCATTCGCATCATGCCATATGGAGAGGCAGAAGACAGGGGGAAACAATCTGCACCTTTATTACCGGGTGGTTTCATGGAGGAATATAAAAGCCAAAAAGTGAACAGAGAATGGAATCAGAGGAGCTTTTATTGCAACAGAACATTTTGTGTATGTTATGTCTCCGGCTGTGCTTTCACGTGCCTAAATACAGGGGAGGAGGAAGATCTTCTGCATAAGTAAAAGTTGCAATACCACCGTAGAGAAATACTCTTGACTTAAGTTAAAATATTAGCAATAAAATATACTTAAAGTACCAAAAGCCAAATGGCTCATTATGCAGGATAGTTAATTTAAGAATATTGAAACGTCTATATTTGTATTATATTACATTGCAGCTTATGTTGCTGTTGTTGTTGTATCTTAAAATAGTTAACACCTTTGGAAATGTGATAACATATGATCTAGGCCATTTAGAATACAATGGTAGAATTTGCAATGTTAATTGTTGATTATATTTTGTTACATAACTAGTTATTAAAAAGATGTAGTGGACTAACAGAATAAAGTAACTGAAAATAGTTTGCAGTTACTTTCCTCGACTTTTAAAATCCTAAGTCGTGTGATTTATACTTGTCAGTCATTTTTTGTGTAATATATAGATTTAACAGTGTGTCAGATGTTTTTGTGTGTTAAATTTTCACAACACAAATTAAAGCAAAATATGAACGGTTGAACCACACACATTGGAAGAAAAAAAAACAAACAGACAATTTTGCGCTGCAGTCGTTGCCTGCGTCTTCAACACCTGTGCTGGCTTTAGAAATGATGTTTACCTCATTTCAAGGCTGACAGCTCATCAAGATGAGTCACAAAATGCATCGCCTACCTCCAGACAAAAACAACAGGCTGGCATTCTGTCAAAGCATCTGAAGCTGAGATCAAACAATGCAGAACATTGTCTATTTATTTATCAGAAATGCCAGTCAATACATTGTTGCAGTTGTGATATGTAATGTGCCGCGATATGTTTTTGTGCTGTTTGGGTTTAAGTCCCTTGCCTAAAGGTGCTTTAAAAGTCCTGTTGCTCTTGAAGGAGTCTGGATTTTTTTTTTTTTTTGCCATTTTGCCATTCCTGAAACAAGCAAAGATAGGTATTACCAGACTGCTAGAAATTATTTCTACTTAGATTACAGATTTTATCACTGTGATTTCGAGGTGTTGAGGAGCATTATTTCATCAAGCATCAAGAGCGCCATTCTCTATCAGGAGTTCACATCAAGGCCCAAACAGAAATACTAAACTTGATTGAAAGGGGCAATAGATACAGTATTCTATGATGTAAGTGGATGCTCTCTGAAAGTAGCCACCGAGGTTTCCTAGTCTAAATTGTTAGAATTACTGATTGCAGTTGTTGAAGCGGTGGAAGATGAAAGGACAATGTGATTAAATGAGTTTCTCTGTAAGTTCACCTGTTGAATTGTGTCTGGGTCTAACAGTGATTGCTTCAAAGAATACAACACAGATTGAAACCGCGGTTTAATTTCAGTTGATTATTTGCTCTTGCGGCAGGTGTATTTCCAGTGGTGGTATTGGTGGTTACCTCTGCGGTCATCAAAAGAAAGAGATTGCAACTGCGCAATGGAAACTCACGGCAAATCAGCTAGAAGATCCAATCAAATTAGTGTCTGTGAAAACGACACGCTTCAACAATATTTCAGTGATTGGACTTCATTATTTAGCACAGTGTTTTGCAAGGATCGCAAGAAATATTGTTTTCTTTTCCAAGTTTCCATAATTTTCTTATTTGTATTGTCCATGTATTTTTTTTCTGTGCTACACAGCTATTGTTTGGACCAATTTGTTAGAATGGCTGTAACAATAGAAAGAAAAATGTTTTGTGGGAAATAATACTCCTAAAAGAAAAAAAAAAAAGCAATATATCTCGGGTATGAAATCTCAATAGAAATCACTGTAATTATACAATACACATGGGTGAACAGACCTGCATGACAAGAAATTACAGATAGTAATAGAGACAGAAAAAAAAACTATGGAAAAAGTAACACAATACACAAAAAAGTAAGTAGTAGAGCTGAGATAAGGAATAAATAAATTGAAAAAGGAAAACCAGAAGTAAGATCCAGATCTGATGTGCTCTTTCTAACTCACAAGAAATGCTTCTGTAAAAGAAGTTTTAAGTTTGTAGTAACAGCAGTATAGCAGCACCCTGTGACATACTGTATTCACTCCTGCTGCAAAGAGCAAGATGCAAATATCTGATGCACGCAAGCATATAAAACACAAAGAAAATGGTGACTCGCATTGATTGGCTTCTTGGTCAATGTGTCAAATGTGATTTTGAATTGCATTCACCTGAAAGCTCGGCCACGTCTCTCAAATGAAAGAAGGGCTACACACGACCGTTGGTCACGGTCGCAATCAAGGCAAATTTTGAAATATAGAAACAAATTAGCTTTGAAAGTGTTTTACCATATGAGGGGGGGGGGGGGGGGGAGGCGTTCAATGTGGTTGTTGGACCTCAAGGATAAAGTTTAACTTTAAGATTGCCCGAGCCGAGAGGTGCAGGGCAGCGTGAGCGTAACTGAGGGTTCATAAAACTTAACTGCATGCCACACAGCTCTTCGTCAGCACACCTTGCTGGATTTGTTTTAGTCTATCAAAGTCTTCTTATGGTAGGTAGGTAGGTAGGTATTTACTTTATTAATCCCCGAGGGGAAATTTTTTCGCCACAGCAGCATACATACAGAAGCAATAAGACAATAATAGAAACAATAGAATAAAATAATAGAATAGAATAATATAATAATAGAAAAGCAATAAAATAAAATAGCAGTAAATAGCAGTAAAAAATATAAATATAAAATATAAAATGCACAGTATATACATTACATTATATATCTATATATATTATATACAACAAACCAAGAAACACAGTCAACATATATATATATATATACATACAGTACAGTATATATCTATATATATATACAAGCAACCAAGAAACACAGTCAACAGTGTTATTGTACTGTGATGGATTTTGCCAGAGGTGATGTTTCAAGGTCTTTTAGGATGGACACAATACTTAGTTTCTAAGACACACTCCCAGTGTGTGTGATTAAATGGTGACATGTTGTTGCAAATTAAACTGCATCCGGAACAATTATTTGCTACATTTTAATATTAGCGTGTTGTTTATCTGATGACACCCAACAAGCAAGCGCATTAAAGGATACTTGAAAGCTTATTGACATTGTGGTGAACAAATGATCAAAAATGCAGGAGATGCACCTCAAATCCTCTTAACAGTTTAATTTAACACACTTGAGCCTGGTGTGTGTGTTTTAGTTTGTTCCCTCACGTCTTTCAGCCGACAGCATCCTCTCATCCTCATTGATTAACTCGTCAGACTGCCCAGCTGTGTTTCGCCAGAGATAATGTTTTAATTAACGGACTTCAATATCTAATTAAGATTAGATGTAGATGCTTTATAGAGGTCATTTAAATGAACGCAGGCAGGCCAGCAGGGGAAGGTCTGGGCTGATGATGGGATCAATATGCTGCCGTCGGGGAGTACCTGCCTACGGTCCTGAGGTACTTTGACGGGACCAGTTCACTGCCATATTTTAGCAAGGCTTCTAAATCAGGGTGAGTGAACATGAGAGGCGGTTCTTATAGGTTTGTTTAATGGCATTTCAGCGCTGTTCATCGGACATAAAGGAAAATCATTGTTAAGTCTCATCACGTGTTTAAAAAACAGGAAAATTTGCGTCATTTTATTTTTTTTAGTAGTATTCTTACAGGTTTACTCAAAAAGTGGCCAAACATTTTTGGGCTGAATGATGTTCCAGAGGAATAATAATATGGAGGGGTTTTTTTGTTTTTTTTATCTGAGAGAATGTATCCCTTTGGTGACACAAATTATTGGCAATTTAGTAATTCAATTTTAAAATATCTTGTGGAATGCTGAAACATTGTCCTGACCATGTTGCAGGCAGAAAGCTAATTAATTCCCCAAATCAGAAAATCTTTGCCCTCTGGGGACCAGGAATGGTATTTGTCAGTTGTCATCACTTCTATGGATTCTTTGTCGACTTAGTAGGGTGTCATTAATTACATATATGACAGAGTATCAGCGACAGGGGTACCTTCGTTGTCATGGTAACAATAATGAGCATGTGGACAGCATTTTGACGAGGTCACAGTTTGGCTGGGTTAAGGCACCGAAACTCCTTTGTTTTGGGTTAAAATAAGTATGCTAAGGACGTTACGTTACAGAAGTTACGTAAATTAAACACGTTACATAAATTAACTTCATGTAATGTGCCTAAACGTAAGACGCACGACACATTCGATATCATACGCATTCAGAAACCCCCCCCAAAAAGATGCATTTTTACAGTACCCCAGACCCAGATCAACATACCACACATCTTCAGAGGACAACAAGCAGTTTCTTTGTAATAAAAGACACAAGGCAGAAATCGTTGTTCAAGCAGCATTTCCAGGACAACACTGATGACATTGTTGCAGCATGTTAAACAGAGCAACACCAAGTAAGATAAATGAAGAGCACTGCAGTGTTCATAATATTTCAATAGCTGAACCTTTCGCTGCTTTTCACCTCAACAGTTTTAATCAATAGAAAGCCGTTTCTGTAGTGGTCGTTATATAGTCCACGTGCCTCCAAGGTCCAGGTGTACTGGACCGAGGCACCGGTGGGCATTAATGGATACCACTACTGGGTTACTCAATCTCACTTAAGGGTGAACATCACCGTAGCTATTTAGCATGACGTTCATACAGTTGGTTTCTCTTAGCGTGTCTTTATTTTGACCTGAGGAATTAAACTAAAAGCACCATCATATCTATATTTTATCTTTAACAATCTTTAAAATTGATTTTATTTTTCAATCACCAGATATAAATACATTTATTAGACCTATTTGATCATTGCGATGTCAGTGACATTTAAAGGCTTTTACTTGTTAAGACAGCAAGTTTGACTGTTTCAAAAACAATGTGTGTGAATGTATTCTGATCTGCCACCTGTATCATTGAAGGGGGGGGGGGAGAAGTAGTTGAAGTCCTATACTTTGTCTACGTAAACAAGGATTTTGCAGCAGGATTAAAGCACTCAACTTTTGCATTTGCTTGATCAGGATAGTCATTATTTGCAAGACCACAAGAGGGTACTAGTCAGGAAAACACACCACAGAGCATTTCATGTATTTTGATGCTTTCTTTTTTTCTCTTCAGCACAGTGGTCGTACACTTTGTTACCACACACAGTTACAGCTGAGAGCAAAGTTTCAAAATAAGTTGAACGATGGCTTTAAACGACCCGGTTCATTAATTTCTGGGGCAACAGGACAAATGTATCTCGGAGACGAGAGGGTCAAAGGCCAGCGTGTTCCATTCTTTCAGCCTAATGAGTGGTCAGACCTCCACAAGGTGACTTTGATTCATCACTACAGGACTTTTTCCTTCTTTTCTCTTCACTTTGCTTTCACTCCCGTTATGTCCTCCATGACTCCCCTGGACAGGCGAGCTGCACTCTCACCCTGACACTCAAAGCTTTAAAAGGCAAATCTCTAATTAAAGCTGATGTTTAAATGCCTTCCCTAATCCATACACCATTGTAGTCTATTAAGACTACCATCATTGATTAGACAGGCTGATTCAAAGAGCCAGGAAAGGCAAACTCATTAGAGGAGATTTGAGAGATGCCCTTTGTTGATGACTCGAGATGGTACTTTACCCTGTTTGTTTACTTGACTGAAAATATCATTTTCTAAATAAAGATAACATTACAGATGGTGGAGTGTCAGACAGACGGGTATACGGTGCCCTCGGTGTACATTCTGATGAGTGTCACCGGCTCTGAGAAATAACAGCTCTCACATTCAGAAGCTGTATTTAATATTCTCTCATGGACAGTAAGAGTGAAGGTAGTTATTACAGAAATGAAAAGGTAGGACAGACCTGTGTGTTTTAGTTGGTCCACAGTCCCGGCTGAAATGTCTCAATAACTGTCAGATAGACTGCCATGACATTCTGAGTAACACTGACCATAAAACTGACACGGCACTGTCATAACCACGAAATGACACCTTTCATGCACATTAAGGAGTCTTCATGAATGTTTATGGCTGCTGTCATTCAATGGCATTAAGTGTCATTTACGTCATTTCTAATGCAAAGTTGACATTGGTTGGCATTGTCTTTGTTATGGCAACATGAGGTGAGGTTAAGGAAAATTATTTGTTTGGAATAATTAGAGTGAGTTTGTCAAGTTGTCATAATAAAAGTGTTATTTTTTTTATTTTTTTTTTAAGAATCATTCGGGACTGCACCCTAATTTGTCTGAGGAAACAGAAATAAATGTATGTAGTTCAGTTCAGGTGAAGTGCTGGGTCTTGAGCACTAACTTGAACTAAGTGAACCCATGAAAACCACTACTTTACTGTGTACTGTTAAATTGCTAGATACAAGCAAATAAAAGAAAATATTTTCTTGCTTACACTTGGTAGTATGAAATCATGCAGACAGTTTTGCTGTTATTTTCCTAGATTTTCAGGATATTTGTGAGATTTCTACGACCAATAAAACAGAAGTAGTCCTCACAGCATTAAATAGATAGATAGATAGATAGATAGATAGATAGATAGATAGATAGATAGATAGATAGATAGATAGATAGATAGATAGATAGATAGATAGATAGATAGATAGATAGATAGATAGATAGATAGATAGATAGATAGATAGTTACTTTATTAATCCCACAAGGGGACATTTTTTCGCTAAATAAATAATAGAGATAACATTTAGATCATTTAAAACTGAATAATTTAATGGCCAAAAAGTTCTGTAACTCAGACAGATTGATTATCAGAGTGATCTTTGAATTCTAAGCCTATAATTAGGTATTTTCTTTTGTTACCGAATTCAGTGGAAGATTTCAAAAGGACTCATCACGAGTCCTTGATGTGCAAATGAATGAAGCACTTTTTGGACTCAAAATGATGTTGTATGTTTGTCTCTGCTGTATGCCGAACACTGAATGATCAAGAAGTAAATCCAAGGTGTTTTTTGTAATATTTATCCACACCCAAAACTGCAGAAAAATGACTGTTATTGAATAGTCTCAAAACTTGCTTGATTCCCTTCTCAGAAGCATATTTTATTCAGCCAGAGATAGAGGACTTCTCACAGGACCCTATGTGGTTCTGGTAGATCTATCAGAGACCTGCTTGGATGCAGCCTTAAAAAACAGAGAAAAGCAGAGAAACTGTTGCCTCATGCAGAGAAAGAGTGGTAAAATGTCCCAGTCTCCAATCCCCCTGTGTGGTCATTGATCTGCAGGCTCTGATTCAAGCTCAGTATTAAATCACCCTGGGGTCTGGAGCCAACCTGTTCTCCCTACCCCTTTGTTCAGACCAGCACCAAAGATAATAGAAAGCGTTTTGCGGCAGGAGTGCCATGGGGCCCCAATCTCACCGCTAGCTTCTTTTTTTTTTTATCCCTTCTTTCCTCACACTTTTCCCGCACCCCTCTGTTCACCTCCGTTTCTCTTTGACTTTTTCTTCTTTTCCCCCTTAAATCTCAGACTTCTTCCTATACCACATTGTAAGGGAATCTTTTGTATAGCCCTGATGGAAAGACCACTCTCAAACAAAGACGGCTCACATTGTGGAAAAGGACCAACAAATAGAATCTTTTGTGGGCAGTCTGAAGGTGCTCTTTCATCACCAACAGACAGAGAGGGAGAAAAGAAAGAGAAAGAGTGAAAGAAGGAGAGTCAGATTTATCTATTGTAAAACCTACAGCTTTCAAAGGAAAGTTGATTGTGTGTTCTTCAGAGCTTGTGTAGTTTGACATCAGGATTCATATGAATTGGACTTAGGTTGGATCTTTTACAATTACATCACCGGTATTCAATACTAAATAGTATAAGCTCCTAATCTGATAATTAAATGCTGTTTAGTATCATGTATTACATTCATGTTATTCGATGTCTGGATGGGAGGGATGCTGTGTTGACATCAATCAGTAGACAGTGACTGATCAATCCCACAGAAGTAATTTTTAGTTGACAAGGAAGCTGCGATAGTGGCTAATGGAAGCAGTTTAACTTTGTTTTTCATATTTGCCAAGAGTTTTGCCAATTTCAGAGTTATTAGAAAGTCTAGTTAGAAAGATAGCTAGTTATATTGGAAGATGGTGGGTTCTATTGCACACCCGGTGCACAGCGGAACCAGCGCAACACAAGTGCCTGTGCTAGTTTCAGCTGGCGCAGTTGTCATCTTCCTGTCCAGAGACTACATTGTTTAAACAGCAACTGTATTGGCCCTAACCTGGGTGCCCATGGGCGTATTGCTCTTAAAATGGGGTGTGGTTGGGCACATTGTTGGCATATTGCTGTCTTGAAGCAATGGGGAGCAATTGCACCATTGGCCAGTCAATGGTGCAATTGCTTCTGTTATTAGAGAGGGCACACAGACAATAATATACTCCTACACAGTGTATACCCAATGTGTGTACACCCAGCTTGTTACACACAGGCACATGCAGCACAATGCTTTCTGAGCAATGTGACTTTGTAAAGTTAGATCCACTGAGATTTAAGTTTGGTCTACACAATGTACAAATAAGAGAAAATAATGGATGCATTTCTGTAGAAGTACGTATAAAGATTAAAAAAAAAAAGCGATAACACCGACTGTATAACCTCGCCGTGTGTACCTCCCAAAATAATGTCCCCAGTTCTGTTGATGTAAAGCCTAAAAGCGCAACATGACAAAATATGCCTCTTTTTCCAGCACCGATATCCGTCAGCGCTCCGCAAAAAATGTTTTTCTGTCCCCTGCTTGACTCATCCTGACTACTGTACCTTGACTACTTTCCTTGTCAGGTGATGGCACGTTTTTCTCCTCTGGTCTTGTAGCTGTCACAATGGATGAGGAGAAACCCATTGCTAAGGTTTAAAAATATCCGGACCCCTACATGCCTGTTTTCAGGTGAGCCAGAGCCGTTGATGTTTGTTCTTCAGGTGAGGTTTCACAGGAAGACTTCTAAATCCGGAGCAGCTCTGCAAACTCACTTCCCAGTAATCCTTCATTTTAAGCTTTATATATAATGTTGTGGCGTGTTGTTGGCATGCAGTCATTTTTAAGGTTAGGGGAAGTGCAGTATGTTTGCATGATGTGTGTTTAAAGTGCACACGAGTCTCAGTCCGAAAGTTTAAGTCTTAACTTCTAACAACGAGCAGTGTGCCATAAATCTTGTCGACAGGTTGGTTGTTGATAATTGCAGCTTTTCTTCACTCCGCCTTTTGGAGTGTGAACCTTCAGTCGACCAGTAGCTCCCAGCTCGTCCAGGTCGCGCTCCACATGGGAAATTTCCCCTGAAAATTTCCACGAGAGTTCGGTGGTATGCGACTGAACCGCAAGTACAACATCATACACTTCTGTGAACCTACTGGTCTTGAGCAAGGAGACTGTGCTAATACCTGCATGAGAGTGTTTTTCTTGATGCATTTAGTGAATTCCAAACAAGATAATGTGAGAGGACTTTGTCATTCTGCTGCTGTTTTTAAGAAATTGCTAACTTTCCCTGTGTAACCGGATATTGTTCCCTGTCTCAGTTTCAATCTTACTATACATCATTTTCCCCTGGAGACAGAAACAGGAAAAAAATGACAGAACACGGAATGAAAACACAAACTGCACTATCAGTACGAAAGCATTTTTCCAAGCTAACTAACCATTTAATTTATCAGATATAAAACAGAATATGAGGTAGGTAGTCAATTTCAATCCTGCAGAGTAATGGCAGACTTGTCCGCTAACAATACAAACTACTACAAACAATGTGAATACATTTAGTGACTTGCTGAAAAAAATATGGCCACACATGTAATGAAAAATTCAGCTTTGATTGCATGGAAGTCTGAAGGATTCTATAAGGTTTGTGTGAATAATGTATTTTTCACACTTGTAAATTACATGAAATACAAATGTTATAATTACACATTGCATACTGTATTTACATTTTATTTTCACTACAGTTAAACATCAGTTTGGTATTATCAGATTTGTTCATTTTGTAATATAACATTTTACACGTCACATCATATCACTTTTTTTTTTTTTTTTTTTTTTTACGATATGATGGTGTATGTCTGCTTCTCCCTGTTTAAAATAAAACTGAAGCATATCAGAACGTTGTTTTTTGCAAAATCATTGAAGCAGAAGCAGCTGATGATGTGTTGATAGCACCATACCATCAAAAGGAAGAGCAAGGAGCGTGTGTGAGGATGTTTGTTGTGTGTTTGCACGTCAGAGAAATGGAGCTTTGTGTTGACAATCCATGGGCCGAGGAAGGCGAAGGTCAGAGAGCTGTAACCTGCAGAAACACAATCTCAGAGACAGTGGTTGTAAATTCCGCTATCACGGGAAGGCCGGAGCAGCTTCTGTTGCTGCTCTTTCGGAGCCTGCGGGAGCTCATGACACGGCGGGGCAGGGGGAATGACACGGTTTTTATCCACTTTCACCCTGTACACAAACCATTTTCACCTCTCAATTTTCTCCCTCTGTCTGCATCTCTAAATCTGTCTTTGCGTCTGTCACCCGGCTGCTCTTTCACACAAGAAAACACAAATAAACTAACAATGCAGGGGACAATGTACAGCTACAGCACACAGAGATCAACAAGGTGATAAAATAACCGAATTGGTTTTCTCTCTCTTACACACGCACACACACACACATAATCTTATTATGAGCAGATGTTGTAATTCTGTAAGGATGAGGCTTCCTTTACATGTATGTCTAAATCCACACATGCTGTATGTAAACAGTGACTGAGTGACAGTCTTATCAGAGCAAGAGTGTCAGAAACAGACGACTCGCTTAGCAACGTGTGGATTTGCTGTTTGAGTCAGTGACTGATGCTTTATATTTGTTTGCTAAAGATGTGCTTGAACATGATTTTCTAAGCAACAGATGAATATTGTCAATTTACTGTCATGGAAATGGTTTGACAACCAGTAAGATACTGTGAGGACACTGAAAGAGAAATATAAACATCTGGATGTTTCGAAATATCACGAGTTATCAATGAGAAAATATACCCAAATCTGAAGTCATAAAAATCAAAAGATGCCTCAATTCTAGTATTCTAGTAGTAATTCTGTATCAAAAGGTCTCAAAGGTGCAACAATTTTAGTTAATTTCTAAATGTTTTAAACTTCATGTCCAAAGTATTGCCTTTTTACAGGACAGATTTACAGTCTTCCTTGTTTACATTAAAAGAGTTACTGGTTGCTGCAGTTGTTTCACCTGTGCCTGCGTTTGAGTGTCAGCTTAGCATCTGACTGATCTCAGAACTCACCAGGAACTCTTGTTCTTTCTGCCGTTTCCCTGCAGTCTCTCTCATTTTTTTTAAACTCACATCCCTGTACATTTAAGAAGCAGCTTCATGAAGCCCTAGGGATAAGCAAGAAATGTTCACTCAAGTTGAAACGTGCAAACTTGTCAGTTTCACTCAGTTTAGTGCAAAAATAGGCCTGCGTAAGCACTGTTTGTTGCATCATGGTTGTTTGTTAGGGGTTTTAAGGTTTTTTTGGTAAGAATTTAACCAGGAAGTTATGTAATCTAGATCACTGCTGGGATGCTTTAAATCATTTGTGACTCCAATGCAGTCAATTCAACTTGGACACCTGTAATGGTCAACACAAATAACAAAGATTTCAATACAAAGACACAACTAATGTTAAAACTCAGTTGGACAATAGACTGTATATATATAAATATATATATATATATATATAAAAGTGGGTGTAACTTCCGGGTCTGACAAGTGAGGCCAATGCGGAAGTGCCATGAAGTGCAATACCATCGAGTGCCACTAGGGGTAGGATTCCAAAAAGGCTCTGGCTCCACAGACTCCCATTAAACCTGTCTCATGAAATACAGAGTCAAACAATGTTTTCCACAAGTCATTATGATGTCATTCGCTAAAGTAACTCCCTCTCATTAATCTTCTGGCTGTCAATCTGAAAATAATCCAATCATAGAACTGAACTGTGAATTTAGAAGGCACTCTAAATATTCTCCGTCAGTTTACCAGCAGATAAAAAAAAACGTAGTCAGCTCTGTTTTTGCAGCTTTGGTGCTAATGACACACCCGTGTCTCCAGCTGCCTGCCAACACAGTCATGGTGAGCCTGGGAGTGTGGAGCTAAATTGGCCCCATAGTTCGAAAAGAGAAGGGTGAGAGATCGGATGCTTCACTTTTTCTTTTTCTTTTTTTAATTCTTCAGAGGTCACATGAGACAAACAGTTGTTAAGATGACCACCATAGTTGAGTGGCAGTCACAAAAGCTGTTGACAGAGCACACGGGGGCAACAATGAGGGACTGATATCGGGCAAAGAACTAAGAGGGATGAGTGTAAAAGTAGCCGGCGTGAAGAAAGCTATGAGAGAGGAGAGAGGGATTACAGTGTGTGTGTGTGTGTGTATGAGCAAAAAGGTTGAGAAGAAAAGACGGAGAAAGTGATAGACCAAAAAACGAGACAAGTCTGAAGGTGTGCGAGAAAGAAAGTGAGATATTGAGACGGTGTGATAAAACTGGAGAATTAATGAGCAAGGAAGGCAGAGTGAACGTGTGAGGCGAGAAATGGAAGGAGAGCGATGGGGGAATGATGTAAAGGAAAAGGTCAGTGTGTGGATTGTGTCCTCTGAAGAATTTATGAGCGGTGTTAAGACTCATCTCCAGCCTCTGATAGTTGTGTGGTTTGAAAGAATGCTGTGTCCGACCTGAGTTGCTGAGTTCCCAAAAAATGTTGCTTTATTTTTCTTTGTGCGTCCTACATTTGTCACATTTTAATGCTTTTCTACAATGTTGTACTTTTACTTAATGAGACAAATGGCTGTTGTTTTTACAGAGCAACCTCCAAATAGTCGACTCAACGTCAGTCAATGAGAAAAGTTATAGTCGTCCACCTTTTTCGAAAGTTCGATAATTGCAAAACAAAAACGTAAACTTGCCAGAGACGTGATAAACAACTGACAAAAACATGTTACTGTCCGAGCCTTCCCCATTAAGCGTCCTTCAAAGCAAAAGTGGGTAACCTGAGGATCTCTCTGTTGCGAGTGTGTGAAAAATAATGTTACCGGGACGTAGCCACAGCCACTCTGAAGTGCATGACGAGTGAATTGTAATCAGCCTCAAAGTGTCCAAATGGGCCCGAGTTTCAGTATAACAGTCATGCAACGCTATGCTCTCCCTGACTCTCCTCATCACTGCAGAGTTGGTCTAGACAGTGAAGGCTAGTTACCAACAAAGAGCCAGACTGCAGTCACTGCAGTCAAAGACACAACTACAGCTAGGAACTGCAAATATGGACAGGTCACACATTGGGTGCAATAGGCTTTGTGTTAGAGGCTTTCTGATTTGTGTGCACCTTCCACCTTATTCCTTCTCTATGTCACTCACTTTCTTTAGTGAGCCTGGGTAAATTTGGAAAACAATCCAGCCAGAAAGCAAATGGGGTTTTGGCAGACCTCAAAAATGTGAAACAAATTTGCAAAAAATACCAACACGATTGTGAACACCAGATTCTGTGATATTTGTGCTGCAAGGAAAAGACGATGTTGCTGTTTAGAGTAAAAGGAGTGTGAGGTTTTCAAGAAAAATCCGAGTCACTGACATGTTTATAAAATGTGTTGTCAGTCTTCCAAGCAATAATGAGTGGAGCGTTTCAGCCGATACAGCGGACCTCTTTGTGTCTCACCAGACTAATTGTCATAAAAGTAGAAGAAAATGTCTACAGAATTATTTCAAGGCTTCAAATACAGTGCTTTTTACAGTATTTGTTATCAAAGGGGGTGAAAAAAGAACGAACAAACATTTTGGCCTTAAACCTTCTTCACTGTGTGATGCTTTAACTTAAGCAGTCTGTGTTTATGAGGCGGACCTCGAACTTGTCCTCACAGCTGTAGGCCATGTATTATATGATTCACTTAGATGAGTCAAAACACCTCAACAAAAGAAATCTCCTGAAAACTGTATAGGGCATTTGCTAGAAGTACTTAACAGAATTAGTTCAAATGGTTAAATGTAATCACAGACCCACATGACACACCGTTTATACCCAAATGGGAATAGATTCTTGAGCTAAACAACCTATTTGTATTCTCCATTTAAACAAGTCAACAGCAGCTCTGCAGCTGGATTAGTGGAATGTAAAAACATGAGCTATAGAAGGATATCCCAGGGCAGTTGAACACCATTAACTCTTCCTAGAAAACCCTGCGTAAAAGCTAAAAGAGAGCAATTTGATGGAGAACTGTTAACTGAAAGCTTGTTGCACTAAAGAACATCAAATCTGCTGCCGGAGTCCCCCAAAGCAATTAACATATTTCTGCTATCACGGGAGCAGCGTCTGTTTCTGGATTTGTTCCAGACAGGAACATCAACAACATGTGCAGGACAGAAACCTTTTGCAGGGCAACAAGGTCGAGAAAACGGACTTCATCAAACAACGACAATGTTTTTACTAAACTCTCCTAAAAATAAAAGTAATTGAATAAATGAGAGAGCATATTCAAGTTTTCCTTTTGATGGGATATGTTATTTTTAGGTGGAAAAAAAAAAGACGCTTTCTGAGTATTTAGCGCTCAGTTACACAACTAAAGTGAGACTTCACACAAAATGTAGTTTGCACATGCTTTACACAGAGTATGAAAATTCTGTTCAGACATAGAAAAACTGAACATACTAAAGTCCAATCAAGACTTTTTATACTATCTACATTTTATACTATCGATGCTAACTTGCATGAAGCAGACACACTAATGTTGAAGCTGCACGGGGTCTGGTACTTTCGGATTAGTGATATTTCATCTTCTGTTGAACAAAACAATAATTCATACTTAAACACAATGGTTTGGTGTTACTTAAAGCTAATTTTTTTCCTGAGAACTTGACATTTTCTTAAATGGCAGGATTGATTGATTGGGTTTTTTGTTGATATTTTCCTGGCTGTTTTTCCCATGTTTCTGAGGATTTATTGGCGTGACAGGACTTACTTTGTATTCCCCAGAAAGTGTTAAATCAGCGCGATTGATCCTGCAAGATTACCAGAAACGTTCGATAAGTTTTCAAAATTGTAATGTTTTTATCAGCCTAACCATTAAAGGAGGTATGAGGGCATTAATGTCATATTTGATATTGACCGATGGATAAAGACGGTGTAGTCAGACACAAATTCTGATACAGAATTGGGTGTAGAACATTAAGCAGGTAATGAAGTGGAAAGTCACATTAATGATCGATAACTAAAAAGAAGCGATCAGTTATAAAATGGAACAAATACACAATACAAGAATATTAGGTTGACTTTTATCTAATCATTTTTTTCATCAAAAATACACAAAGAAAAAAAATTTTTTACTGCAATTTAAAACAGATTATGATTTCAAGTAAAAACTTTTAAGTTTTAAGGTTTATGTTTCCTGACATGCCAGTAAACACTGACAGGTGAGATTTCACCATTTCTTTTGAGATCAGGTATCATATTTTGGAAAGGTAGCTTACATATTCCGTGATTTGATTCATAAGACGATGTGAGTGTAGATGCACTCACATCGTCTGAAAGTAAAGCAAGACGTTTTAGATGTGAGGCTTCACTTGTTGTCAGAGTCAAATTGTAGTGTCAAATTTCTGGCTAGTTGGATTTATAGATTTTCCGGGTCACTACTCAGGTTGGATAAATTGGTTTGCTCTTTCTCCTCGGCCCTGGAAGCATCTCTTCTCCTCCCTACAGGGAATGTTTAGATAGCACACTAATGCATGCTTCTATGCACTATACCCCTATGTTTATAATCAAAAAAAATAAAAAGAATGTGTTTAGTGTCTCCTCTCCATATCACTTCACTGAGATGCACACAAACCCACAACCATTCAAATGCACACAGCATCTCAGACATATTCGCATTGAATGAAGGCAGACTCTTTTTTTCTGACACCCATACAGGCACTTTCTCTGATGTAACCACTTTCACACAGAGGTAACAACTCTCAACAGCATCAAGAGTGAAACATCTCATCCCGCATGTTTTGTCAAATCTACTTATCAAGAGAGGCTTTGTATAAAAAGTATATACAACCACAAGCACTTGTGGAACAAGAAAGCAGTCAAAGCTCTTACAATAGTGATGCCACAAAATGAAAGAATTTATTTTATATTGGTATTTTTGAGGATTTGATACAAGTTGAAGAATTTCTTCAAATCTGGCACAAATATTTACTTACAGTTGAGAAAAAACTGGTGAGATTTTGTTGGTCAAAGGTCACTGCGGCCTCACAAAACGTGTTTGTGGCTATAACTCAACTCATATATCCAAAAGGTCAAAAGTCAACTTCACTGTTCCATCATAATGTTCTGCAAAAATGCTTTTCTGGCCAATATTCAATGCCATAACTCGTAACCACGTCACAATTAGTCAGATATTGATTTGGTGACACTAATTTTGGGTGTCCACTTTGAAACTGTGGTGATTGTATCTTTGTCTGTGCTGTCGGGTTGAAGATGTGTATGAATGAGCCACATTTTGCAATTTGTGACTTCTTTGCAGCAATGTCTACATTTGAAGCATTGTCTATTGTCATGGCATACAAGGTCAAACAACTTTTTGTTCTATCAGAATCAGTTTTATTGGCCAAATTCATTCAAAATCCAGATAGAAATAAATGTATAAATGCAATAAAGTGCAGCTTGACTGGTAGATGTAGACATACACCCATGAGGCACTAATTCTGGTATTTATTTGGCACGCAAGTGGATCTGCACCTAGATGGCTATATGGGCCAGGATTTGGAACACAACCGATCATTAACAATGTGCTTTAGCATAAATTGGCTTGGCCTATGCTGACAGGCACAGGTTGCACAAAGAAATTTTGCTTCTACATTTAATGGCTCAGAAGTTATGAGCATAAGAAAAACTCTTCACTCCTTTTTTGGCACACGACTATATAAGACCAAAAGTCATTGAAACACGAGATAAACAAGCACAGAACAGAAAAGAAAATCTCTTTGGCAGATGTACCAAACAATACTTTTGTTTTTTCTGTCTCTCTTTCACTGCTACACAAATGTATGTAGACACACACACACACACACACACACACACACACACACACACACACACACACACACACACACACACACACACACACACCAATCTATCAAGCTATTCCAGGAAGCTGGAGAAAAGAGAGGAGATAGGCAGTCCTACTCTCAGATCCAGCTCTGCCAAAGAAAAGCTGTTGGCTGCTGCCAAGGTTGAGCGAGCATATTGCCTCGTAATGGAAAAAGAATGGAGAAGCAGACACTGCACATTGTCTGAAACTCTATCAAATGATTCCTCTGTCTCTCGCCGCACAGCAACTGTGACACATTGTCTGATAGTGGCGGGCTTGTGTGTCTGTGTGCACCTGTGTGTGTGTGTTTGTACCTGTGTGTAAAACAGAGTTGTCCTAGCCTGTGTGTTTGTGTGGTCTGACACCAAATAGTTGTTGGAGGATCTGTTGATTGCTGATAAAAAAAAATTTTTTTTAAAAAGTCTCATTTTGCAAAACACAAAAACAGCATAAAAACATTGGCGATGCCTGTATTGTATACATCTGCACGCCACTTCCTAGAGACAGAAATGAACATTCATCTGTCAGAGAGTGATATCGACCGTATATTGTAACATTTCACACAAAATTACTTTCTCATCATTGCTTAATAATCTGTCTGAATTGGTTTATGTCCAAATATCCATTTCAATAATTTGTGACGAGTTTTAGATGTCATGAATGAAAGAGTTCACTGCGCATCTTTGGCATTTGAGTGTGATTTTAATAGTTTATTAATGAAACTATTTACTGAGGAAAGGTTTGATGAAAAGTGTGCATTTTTAGCGGTATACTTGGTGGACACACTCACACCAGACGGCTGCCAAGTACATTTACAGATTTCTACTGACTGCTCCTCGGGAACAGCTGGAGGTTAAGTGTTTTTCCCAAGGGCAGTCAGGCTGCTTTGGCTGGAAAATAGAGTTTTTCCTGGAAAACCAAAAGCATTTCATCCAGATGTGATGAAACATAAATTTCAGTTTCTGACTTTACAGTAATTATGCTGGCCATCATCAATCTGTCTGAAACCAGACACAAAATATCAGATGATTAAATTATATTTATCATAGTTGGAAGGGTAACTGTACCGTAGGGGAACCAAAGATCATGATAGCCAACTTGTATGGAGTATGTAATGTTAAATATTTATCAAAAACCAAAGAGAAAAAGGGTCAAAGGAGTGAAAAAGACAGGCAGACAGTGCGGGAAAAGATATGTCAACCCTAGTCTATCTTTTACAGGTTGATTTCTTTAAAGTTTACCTCTTGTTTTTTTTTTGTATGTATCCATAAACAAATTCAGAATTATATTGTTTTACTAAGAGAAGCCATTTAATTCTAAGGGTAACAGGTCTTGTCCTTTTCTTTACCAGTCACATTGACCTGAAACATTAGTTGTGAAAGACTTGGGAAAGAGAAGAATGTCTGTTTTATTGTTGAAAGATGACAATCATTTGAACAAGGTGCAATGTCATATTGAACACGCACTATAAGGATCCTGTTTGTGTTCTTTTCAGTTTTTACACACCATCAAACTGCTGGCTTAACCTTGATGCTGACATTTGGTACCCCGTTGTGTCCTTTTATCAGCTGCTGACAGGTGCTATACTATTAGTATCCTCTCATTGCAGTCTCATTTACACCCCGTGTGTGTGTGTGTGTGTGTGTGTGTGTGTGTGTGTGTGTGTGTGTGTGTGTGTGTGTGTGTGTGCGTGTGTGTGTGTGTGTGTGTGTGCGTGCGTGTGACAATGTGTGCATTTGGTTGTCAATGACAAGCTTGAATCATCGCCTCACAGTTGAAAGCTGCTGACAACTAGTTACTGCAGTTTACATCCATGTCTTTCCAGATCCATGTAATATACAGTATGTAGCGGATAGTTTGAAGGAATTTGGTCAATAAAGCTGATTCTAGCAAAACACTAAGTTGTAGCCATGACAGCAGACAATATAGAAGTTGCTGTGAAGAAGCTACAAATTCTAAAATGTGAATGCTTCAAATAAATTATCAACCTGACAGCACAGACGATCTATATATACGATATACAATATATACAACATATATAATCACCACAGTTTCAAGGTGGACACCAAAGATTTGTGTCATTAGTTCAGTGTCAGACCAAATGTGAAATATTGTCACAACATCTGTTCTGTTGTCACAGTAAAGCTGATCTTTGACCTTTTGAATTTAAAAGGCCGTCACTTCATCATTTTATCCCATTCGACATTTGTGTGAAATTGTGTCATAATTAGTGTAGGAATTCTTGAACTATGGTCACAAACGGGTTTTGTCAGGTCACAGTAACCTTGGACCCCCAACATCGAATGCGTTTATTCTTGAGTCCAAATGGACATTTGTGTCATATGTAATGAAATTCCCTGCAGGCATTCCTCAGATATTGCGTTACTTTGACCTTTGATCACCAAAATTGAATCAGTTCATCCTTGAGTTAAAATGAATGTTTGTGCCAAATTTTAGGAAATTCCATTGAGACGTTGCTGAGAAATTGAGGTTACAAAAATGGAACAGACAACCTGAAAACACAATGCCTCAGGCCATGGCTGTCACCAATGTGGAGGCATAAAAAACGTTGCGATGTAGGTGTCAGTGTCACTGTTTTGGTGTGAATGAGCGTGTGGAGACCGCCTCAAAATTGCGTTTAAGCTTGTGTGCCTGACAGAAACAGAAAGACAGAAAACACATTAAGCCGATGCTGTCATCTCCGTTCTCAACATTCTTCCTCCGCCAACAAACAATACCCACCTGTGCCAGTCGTCATCACTCATGTCTGTCCCTTCGTCTCAGCACAGAGAGACCAAAGAAGAGAAAAACAATAAGAGAGACAGACAGAGGGATCTCTGTGCCCTGCAACAGACACAAAAACAGGACTCAAACATGTCATGACATTTCATTAGGGAAGATTTTCGGCACAAGTTTCAACTCCCAAATGTCAACACTATTGCACATGTTAGATTTTGTCCTGCATTTATTGTGTCAATCCTGCACTGTGTAACTTTCTCATATTGGGCCTGGACCAATTAACCGTGTCAAAGTCCTTGCTCCACCTGTTGCACCACGGAGGCAGAAGAGAGCAGTTTTGACATGAATTCCTTTTTTCAAATAAATATGCTTTCCACAAAAAGCAGACACCAAGGACACCAACATTCATTTACATTTGTCTAGTACAAAGAAATGCCCTATTCAAAGTCTTGATGGCTGTGATGACAGAATAACCATGTAACAGAGACACACTAAAACAAAAACAAGAAATTAGTCTGTTTTGGCCATATATGTCCATGTCAGAGAATAAACTCTAACCTGCTCTAGAAAAATAAGACTATTTTACAACAACGCTAGCAGCTGTTACGTGGTGGTGTTTAGCAGTTTACCAAAACAGGACAAATAAATCTTCATAGCAAATGAAATGACAATACATCCAGCAGTTTAGATATTTAACTTAAATTCACAAAGGTCAGCTTTATGGTAAACGGAAGGGACTCACCAAATTCATCACTGGGATTCATCACCTTACAACGATTAATGTCCAAAAACAAAATTTTGTTTAAATTAGCCAAGCAGATATAAAGATAATTCATCTGATAAGTGAAATGTTTGACTCACTGGTCATTGGGCTTCATCCTCTTGGCCCACATGGACATTACCCCTGCAATTCATGAGACATTTCAATCTGGACCAATGCAATGGAAAAGACCAACATTTCCATCCCTTGAGGCCTTTTTAGCATACCTAAATTGCAACAGTCCTATCAAATTAACCTAACATTTTTTGCTGCAGTAAATTACTCACATATCTTTGGCTGAAAAGACAGAATTAATGGCTTATTTCTGTAATAACTGCAAAACATGCAAAAAAAAAAAAAAAAAAAAGGAAAGTCTGTGGTTCCCTCGTTTATGTGCTGTATATACTTGTATGCACTGTGGCTCCTTCATTTTAACATCCACGATCTCGTCCAAATTCTGGCCTTTTGATCTTGTTTGTGCTCTTGATTTGTTGCTAAAATTGCCATCATCACAGGAGTTTTAAGGTCTTATACGCTACTATGCTTCTGACTGTAAAATCTAAAGAAAGAGGTAGCAGGAAACAGAAATAAAAGCACTTAAAAGAAGCAGAAGTCGTCTACTGCACGTCAATCACCAGTTTCAAGGTCTCATCATCAAAGTTTGATTTGAACTGGATTTAAGGTGCACAGATTTTTGAGCTTGACTTGAGGAGAGTGCTCAAAGTTTCAGAGTGAATAAATACATGAAATCATAGCCTGAAAAGATAAAGACTTGTCTGAAATCATCACAAGGAGTCTCAGAGTCAACCAAGAATCAAATATGAGCTATCATTTTGAATGAAAATGTGAAATTAAATAAATGTGGTGAATGAACTTAAGTGCCCAGCTCCCCAAATAATTATTCACGCATCTTTCAGATTAAAATGTATCACTTTCGAGAAACCTTTTTTTGTGTGCAGCTGTAGAAACAAATATTCTCAGGCAGAGAAAATTGCTTGCTCATTACTTGTGGTTTTATCCTTCATGGTTTATTTGACTAATCCACAACGAGCCTGCCAAATATTCTGTTACAGTAGACATTTGTAGAGTTATTTCCTGCGAAGTGTATGAAATAATTCCCATTAGAGCTGAATATTATTGCATTTCTGCTCTATATCCGTCATGGTCATTTAGGTTTGAGGATATTGTTTTTCTACGTTACACTATAAAGCCATTTACTTATCTATTTCTTGCTTAACAAAAAACTCTGGAGGACACTGTAAACAATCTTTAATCTGATTTCCAACTGTTGTCACACTCAACACAATAAAAACTGTTGCTGATTTTGGCTCTCGTTTCAAGGATTCCAATAACTCTAGAGGACAACTTGCCTCACCTCTGTAATTCATGCTCACCGTCCAGTTGGTTGCTTGTCTCTTCTTGATGAAGAGCTGAGGTTGCAGCGGCCTCCTCCCCAAGGGGTGAGGCCTGAATGGAGGAGTGAATGGTGGTGCAGATGAGAGACTGAGTGGAGAAAAAAGGTTAATTGGTTTTGTTGACCATCTGTCTACGAAGGAGGAAACGGGTGGAGATGGCACACCTCACATTGAATGGTAGGGACAAGGATTTACAGGAGCTGATTGCCAGTGACCAGTGTGGTCGCCTGTCCTATTTATAGAGCAACTTCATATCTCAGATTAATTTTCCTTTCATTGCCTTCTTTATACGCATCTCTGTTGTTGTTTTTTTATTTTTTTATTTCTTGCGCTGGCTGCATTTTTAAACCATTAGTTTTTTTGGTTCTTTGTGCACTTTGACTAAGTATCTTTCCAACTTGCCCTCCTTCTATTTCTTTCTGTGCCCCAAGCTCTCAACAAGGTGAATGAGCCATAGATATCCAACTGAGAGAAAAGGAGAAGTAGCTGAGCGATGCATTCAGCCAGTCGAAAGGATAGCTGGGCTGATTCCTCCAGGGGCCAGTTCCACCTTTGAAATGTGGGGAATCTCTCTGTCTGCACTGCTGAATCAAAAGTGGGTATTTCTATCAAATTAGAGTGCCCGTGCACAGAGACACAGGGAGGAAAATGCAGAGAGAAAACCATCACCTACTCTAACTGCCCATGACTCTTATGTGCAAACTGGGACATGAACAAGTCACTTCAATTTGATAAACTCTGCTTATTTCTGTTGTGCAAGTTGATATAACTTACCTTTAGGGCAGCAGACTAAATGTCATAAATAGAAGGTGAATTCCAAAGCCCAGCAAAGAAGCTTTTTAGCTCTTGAATTATGTTTGCAAATGAAAACCTGATAAAACTAAATTGCCTGGTTGCTTATAGCTGGTCATGGTGACCTTGATGGTTTGTGGTTGTAATGCAGCACCTGGTGTGAATCTAAGAGTGTGAAGCAGGTGTCTGAAAAATAAGGGAACGCAGGCGTAGTAAAGTCACCTTTTACCCCTCACTTTCTGTTATGTCTTTTAATGATGTTTCACTCTGCTCTCAGGTGAGAGTGATGTGGAGAGTGTTGGGCTGTGACCTTTGTTCTGAAACAGGTGGTAGCGCATAAAAAGAGCTTTGAAACACAGATAGGATCGCTATGAACACTTTTATCACTTGTGCACACATGCGTCTCCCTGCATTTCAATTTGATATTAATTAATGTATACAACGATTTTCAAGGTTTTTAAGGACTCAAGCATGTAGCATGTTTGAGTTATTCACACCAGAGACACGCTAAACTTTTCAGAATCCAAATGCCTTCATCATATAACTGAAATAGAAATAGTCAAGGGAAAACTCTTCCTCATGGAAAAGACAGTTTATAAAACAGTTGACAAAATATTCATCTCACCACAGCTGCTAAATTATTACCTACAAGCCTTATTTCATGGATTTGTGCAAAGGGGAATTCAGTCTTCCTGACAAGATTGCTTAGCTGTCTGTCAAAGATTGATACGGTAAGTATTAAGGTCCTGACTGCCTGATTCATCATGAAAATGCTATGTTGTACCCAAAAATATTCAACTTACCTAACAGAAAGAATTTAGTTGAACGTTTAGAATGATGTTTTTGATGCACCATTATTCAAATACAGCTATGACAATAAATCTGATCCCATCTGTTTGAGAAGTTGTGGCTGAATAGGAGATTTTTGCTTTTTTTCTTGTCTTAAATCATAAATGGGGAGGATGATTTGCAAAGACAACATATCCAATTCTGAAACTGAGAAATTATATTGTGTTATGAAAAATATGAGTTCCTTTTGAATTTGATGCCAACAACATGTTTCAAGTTGGAACAGGGGCATGTTTACCAATGTGTTGCATCACCTCTTCTTCTAATAACACTCTGGAAACATTTGGAAACTGAGGAAGTTTCTGGAGTTTTGAAAGTTAAATGTTGTTTCATTATAGTTTGATATAGGGTTTCAGCTGCTCAACAGTTTGGGGTCTCCTTTTTCATATGTTTTGTTTCATGATGTGCCAAATTTATCAGACCACAGCATAGTTTTCCACTTCGCTTCAGTCCATCTTAAATTAGTCCTGGTCCAGAGGAGGTGAAAGTATTTCGGGATCATGTTTGTATATGGTTTCTTGCATGCTAAAATTGTAACCTGCATTTGTGGATGCAGCGATGAACAGACAGTGATTTTCAGAAGTGTTTCTGAGCCCATTCAGTGATTTCCACGACAGGATTGTGGCTGTTTTTAATGAGGTGCCGCCTGAGGGGCTGAAGATTTATAATAAGAGATCAAATGAACATGCAAAATAGGTCACTTGTCTTTAAACTTTTGGTTTTGGTTTTCCAACCAGCTGTTTTGGTTTAGTCTCACCTGTATTAGGAAGCTCTTTTCATTGAAAAAGCTGGTAGCGGAGCATTTAGCATTTTGTCATTGGCGGAGATCTAAACAAGGCCACAGGGAGGATTTATATTCTTGTGGTGGACATAAATACAACTCTATATGTATGTGATGCTGCTGTTTGTTTGCTGTATGTGTAATAGCATAGCATACTGTTAACATGTTTGCCATAAGTAGCTTATTCAAAGTAGCTAAAATTAATGAATATTGCTAGGCTTTCTTTTATATAATCCGAATCAGAGAAAATGTGAGAGAAAGTCCATCGCTGATTTTTTTTTTTTTTCTTATACCAAAGCCAAGTCTTTTATTGATGTCTCTGAGCACCATACTAAATCCATCTGTATAAAATGTGTCTAAATTGTAAATTGTCATCTAACGGAAATAATTCATTACTTTGACCTTGTACTCTCCCGCTGCAACAATCATCGAATCAGTTAAAAGGTCAAACATAATTTACGTTGCATTTATACATGGTCAGTGGAAAATTATTACCTGCTGTTAGAGAGTCTGATTTTCAAGTGTTTGCCAGATTCCCGATAATTAGTCACTCTTGTCATTTAAAATAGATTTAGAACAGTTATAGAAATATATTTAACCTATCAAATCTTTGCTAATTTTGGAGACTGCATTTCTACTCACAGTTTGGAGAAATCCTGTTATCGAGTATTTTGTTGTGCAGGAGCCAATAATTGCTCAACTAAAAACATTTTGTCTGTATTGTTTGTTGAGAATACTAATCAATAATGCATTACACACATCAGACACTTTGAAAATGCCACGGAGGATTCTGCAGTTTTATACTCTCAAGGGTGACATACACTTTTAATATTTCTCATTTTCTGTATCACAAAATGCTGTTCGACAAACATTCAGCAAGAACATCACAGCTTAATTTCTTGCAAATATGTGGCCCCAAGAATTTATTTAACAGGTACATTTTAGCATAATTAACACTGTTTGAGCAGAAGTTTGTGATTCGTATTCCTATCCTGAATCTGTAAAACCTTCAGAACTGGATAATTTCTCTCAGGACTTGCTGAAATATTTAAAATATTACACAGCAGATAATAAGGTATAGGCTCCATATAAATAAAGGAAGGCCTTTTCTGTGCCAGATTTAATTTCTTCAACACTGACTGCTTCATGCACACCACTGTGGTAAATAAACAAACACATTGTGGAATACATTTACTCCCATCACATCTGATTACTGCAATGAATTACTGCTAGCTCAAATAGGTTAGTCGGTTAATTGGACAAATAGAATCAAAACAAGAGTCAAGATAAAGTCTGTGTACATTATATATTATACATTTTCTTTATCATTTTATGAACATAAAAAAAAAACCTTGGGTGTTGGTAAAGACTAACATTAAGGCTCGTTTTAATTAGGGTGGAACTCTCCACCAGTCCATTGACTCCAATTGAACACAAATGACAGGTTTAAAAGCTCTTAAGACACACTTACTTATAACAAATTAACATTTCCAGTAAGCTGCCATGAAGGTCAAAAGATTCAGCGCCATCATGTAGTCTGCAAAAATGTAAAGTTAATTAAAAAAAATAAAAAACGTTCACAAATGGCTAATTTGCAGTAAAGTATATTCATCATATACATTATAATAGTTCAAAGTGTCAGTGATTTTCCATCCCTTTTTGAGATACATCCAGTTTACTGTGGACACTGGATTGAGTATGAATCACTGTTGTACTTGGCACAGTAGAGTGTTCATGGTCTGCATTTTGACAAAATACTGACAAGTATTGGATTCAAACTGGATCAATATCAGGTCGGTCCTGATAAAGATCAAACTGAAATAAAAAATTTAAAATTTGGTGCATTGCAATAAATCACGGACAGACAGAAAAGTTTGTCGTAAAAATAGGAAAAATCTGTTCATTACACGGTCCTGTAACGATGAGAAAATGTAATCTGTCCCTGTGTTCAATCCTGAAGTTAAATCATATTGTTCGTTTGTTTAATATAAAAAGTCCATCACATGATGTAAATTTAAAATTAATCTCCCACATAATTGTAATGCATTCATAGGCACAGAGAGCTCAGCAGTCTGCCACTGATTGGCGCAATGATGGCACCTGCTGTATCCTTTATAATCTTGTCTGTACAATTTGCATTGTGAGAATAACCTTTTACCAAGTAATGATCAGTAAATGTTGAGAGATAATGGATTACTTAGAATTATGTCAAGATGACAAGAATAGCTATTCTCAAGATTAAAATTTAAATCATGGAATGGCTATATTACAAACTATGGTGATGATTTATGTCAGTATATATATTGCTATGATTTGGTGTGATTTCATCAAAAAACATTAATTTCTAATGTGTTTTTAGATAACAGTTGTAAAAGAAATACCAATGTATCTGATAAAAGGCTTGATGTTGATGTTTGACCAAATTTATTAAATCAAGTCATGTTTCAAGAAAAAGATCAAGAAACTCGCCATCAAAGAAAAAAATATATTTTGTAAATGCAATTTCTTAGGAATGCCTTGAGGGTATTTCTTGTGATTTGGTAAAAATTTTCACTTGGACTCAAGGATTTAGACTATAGTGTTCAAAGGTCAAGGATACTGTGACATGACAAAACAGGTTTGAAGCCATGAGTTAAGAATTAATTTGTTAATGAAGACAAAATTTCACACAAATCCTTATTTGATGCTTTGACTACTGCCATTCCTACAACCTTGTATTCTATCAGAATCAGTTTTATTGGGCAAATACCTTCATATACTTCACTACATTTAAAATATAAATGCTGGACAGATATGGATGTAAACTGCAGCTTGACTGGTTGGCGGAGACATACAACCATGAGGCAGTAATTGTGGTGTTGTAATTTGATATATATTTGCACTCATTGTCCTTCACAAGTTAAGAATCCAATCACATATTTAACTTGTGCATACTTCTACAAAAACAAAAATAGAAACAAAAGTGAAAACTTTGCTTTAGATTGACATAGACAGACAGAAAGGCAATGTTAAAGGAGAGACTTGATGGTGTCAGTCTCTGGAATCTGTTACACAAACATGTTTAAACTCACTTTTTGAATCATCAGAAAACACAAAGCAGGGTGAGACAGATGGAAAGGAATAAATACAAAAACAGGTCTGGTTGACCTGGTTTCATTCTGAGCCCCCTGAGCCAGTTGGAGAGAAAAAGATGAAAACTCTGAATCTAAAGTGACAGTCAGCTCAGGGTTTTGTGTTCTGGTTTAATGTTTTGGATAAAAGAGTGGATGGCATTTTTACACAGTTACACCATCCAAAACAACTGATTAAACAATCCGTTTCAGGTTTTCTCGCTGTGGAGCAACACAACAGTTGGTGTCTCAGGTGTGTCGCATCAGTGGTTAATTACAAGGTACAATCTCTCGCAACCCTGACTGCAACCCTGTCTCCTCGGAATTACACTGTTTGGCCACTTTAACACATTTCAACATTAAGCAATCCAGTACAAAAACAGCAACCACTACAATGCAACACACATTTATTTCATGGCAGAGCTGTTGTGCTGGATTTATTTGATGATATAGGTGTACATAATAAAATCCCTCATAATGGCTGCCTGTCAGTTTCCGTATTGATTTTAAAAGTATTTTTCCACTCTTTAAAGCACTTCATGGTCTTGCACCGGCATATATGTGTCTCACATGCTGACAGTGTATGAACCAGTACGGCCCCTCAGGTCCTCGGGCACGAGGCTTTTAGTTAGTTCAAAGTGCAGGACTAAAACTTTTGGTAAGTCAGCTTTCCCAGATCCGAGAGCAGGTGGAAGTGTTGAAATTTTTAAATGTAAACTTAAAACATAAAGAAAGACATAAAGAATAAATGACTGAAATTGGGACAATGGTTAAGTTTAGACCCGCTGAGCTCTTGGTTATGGTGAGGAAAAGGTGGGTTAAGTATTAAAAGAGTCAAAAGTTTCCAAACTTAGCGACACAGGAAAAACATATCAGCTGCAATTACTCTTCCTTTAAAATGTATGCGGCAAAACAAAGTAGTATATACATTTTTGATCATTTATAGAATCCAGTGTTATCTTACTATACCAATTTAAAGACTGAATGTGTGAATTCCTACTCAGTATATATTAACATGAACCATTACATAAAGAATTTTACTCGAAAAAATGTTAACAATTTAAATTCTATACTTTGAAATTCACATTATTAGGAATTATAAAACATACTTTGTTCAAGGGCACTCCCATGCACTTTAAAACAGAAATCATTTTCAATATTGTTTCTTAGCTGTACTTGATACTGGCCAAAGTTGGCTTTTGAAGTAAAATAGACTATGTATGCAAATTTCTAACTTAATGTCTGTGACATAATTCTATTAAAAGACATATAAGAAGAATGATTTAACAATAACGGTTTGGAAGGCTGTCAAACTTGAAACACTTAAACCTTTCACCCACACATATTTTCCTCATGACCACTGGCAAGAAATGTCTTTTTATATCTGACTATTTTTTTGCTGTCAGATGAAAAGGAACTCTTCGCAGCACTGATGATTAAATTTTTATAATCTCAACTAAATAGTAGATAGGGCAGTGAGCATTTGATTTCCAACACTAGCCAGTGACTCTGGGATTTAAAACTTCTTATCAAATATAGATAATGGTATACTGCCATTAAGCCACATGTATGATTTAGATGGATGTGCCTATTAAACAGTAGCTTAATGAAGTGTCTTTTTCTATTCTACAGAAGGTCCAGCAATAAAATAAAATGAAGGTCCATTTCTTTTCGTTTATTACAATAAATTATTCATTTAATTTCTCCCTCTTTCTTCGAGAATCAAATGAGCTTCCGGTGGATCATTAAGGCAATGTGAAGTGTGTGTTGAGTGTGGGTCAGGTTCACCCCAGAGGCCATCAGACTGAGGAGCATTCATTGTGTTTTTCATTTAGATTCTTGTTTCCTTGTCTACATCAGACTCTGCAGTGGTGACTCATTAGTGTTGTTTCAAGTATCAACAGCTCCGTTGAACAAATTCCATCCTCCTGTCAATATGACCATCTGTCTCTGTCATTAAGTAAATTTTTGTAATTTATTTGTCTGTATGTGTATAAAAATTAACAATCACTCTCCTTGATTTGATCCTTAGAGATATTATGAAATAAAATTCAGACATGGAGGATTACTAACCTTCTGCCAAATCGACATTTGTCGACATTGTTAATACTGCCAGCCCAAATTGTTTTTGTTTTTTTTCATATCCCCATTGTCTGGGCCCACAAAATCCAGTCCACTCACTTGCAAATAACTGTGCACAGTCTATCCTCGAGATCTGATTTAGAAAAACAAATCTGATTTGCCTGTAGTCTGAACGAAGCCTTATCTGAGTGTATTTAAAATGACAAGACTGTTCAAAAACAACCCTAGCCTGCTTCTTCTGTATGAATGTAGTTTGGTTCTGTTTTGGAAAACTAAGAGCATTTTCATACCTGCTCAAGGTCACAACCATGATTCAACTTTTTGTTGTGTTGTAAACATTTGTTTCGGTTAGTTGCATCTTTGTGAGTGCACTAAAAAAAACCGTTTCATGACAAACCTACATCCTTTTGTCATCACCTACGTGGGCTGTGTCTCCCTGTACTTGACATTGATTGTAGACAAGCGTGTGTTTGACATCGACAGGTCGATTTGACGGGTAGCCTTTTTCATTGGCACTGTACTGTTATTAGAAAATACGTTTTAATACTTTGTCTCCTCGTCTCTCCGTCTGCTACTGGGGCTTACTGTAATTTATTTTCCAGTACTTTTCCTTTTCCTATTGTTAAATGGGTGACGATAGCCTGCCACAACTTCCTGTACTTCCTCCACCACCTGTATCACCTCTTTTGGTCTGATGAGATTTTGGTCCTTTGATTCAGACTGTGGTCCAATGCTCCTTTCATACCTGCTGTTTTGGTTGTTACCAAACGGAAAAGTCCAAAGGTCGGGACCAAACAAGATAAGTGTGAAACACCCTAAAACTGCTGGACATGGACTGCTGGTAAAACACGGGATGGTCAGCCGTTTTCCATATAACTGACTCTAATACAAAAGGTAACCAATATGGTTATAAGACTGTTTTAGCTTACAACTAAAGGTCTGACAGCAGTGCATTTAAATGCATGAACTTCAATTCAATTCAAATGAGTAAAGGCCAGAGTATTAAAGGACTGGACGTTGACATTCTCATAGACCCCTTTGTACTTAACAGTGAAAGCAGAATCCTTCTGTGTCCAGTAAGTCCTCATTTCTTTAAACTAATTATTGGTTGTCAAAAGAGGACAATAAGGAACCTTATTAACATTTGTTGTTTGGCTCAAACACATAAATTCACTTTATAAATAAAACAAATCATGTCAGAGGTTAGTGTGAGTCAGTAAAATGAACAGTACACACGATCCAGTGTGTATTACTGTCAGTCGTGAAACTGCTCCACTAAATGTGATAATTGTATAGTGCCTGCTGTAGAGCCTAATCTACCATGTGGTGTTTTATCAGACATTTGTTTAGCTTGATGTGGCTTCTGACTGTATCTACAACAGATTTTCTGTCGCAGTGTCTGACTGCTGTCTCTTTGCAGAGCAGTAAGGTGTGCCTAACAAGCAGTCTGACAAATCTAGAGAAAGTAATCATTTTTATTATTATTAAGTTATATTTTGTTTTCTTAGGGCGGCATGCGGGTGCAGTGGTTAGAACTGTCCCCTTACAGAAAGAAGGTTGTGGGTTTGAACTTTGGTTGGGCCGGGGGCCTTTTCTGTATGGAGTTTGCATGTTCCCGCCGCGCCTGCGTGGGTTCTCTTCAGGTACTCCGACTTCCTCCCACCATCCAAAAACATGCGTGTTAAGTTAATTGGTGATTCTAAATTGCCGCTAGTTGTGATTGTGAGTGTGCATGTCTGTTTACTACTTGGATATTTCTGACCTTTAAAAATACAAAAAAATGAATTTGTGTTGGATTAAATAATTTAGCTCCTGAAACCACACTTATCTGCCGATTAGCTATGAAAGTCATGTGTTTTCAAAATCGCCCATTTATTTTCTTTGCGAGGAAATGAGGACAGCAAGAAGTTGATTTCAGCTGAATGTAAACATATAAGTAAAGCTTTTGGAAAAAAAAAATTCTTAACGCTTTCTTTTTCTAGTGAGGAGAGTCTCATCATTGCTGCACATGCTCGAACTCTCAGAGAGCCCATAGAAACTACTTTAAATGCATGATGCCCCCTTTTAAGAATATATTTAACATCATCTAGTAGCAACCCAAAGCAAAGTAATTTTGACAAAACGAAACATGTAACAGGCCTATAACATCTTCAAGTGCAACAATGATTGTATGTGCGTGGGTGGTCATTTTACAGACATGGATTAAGACTAATCCTCAAGCATCCTCAAGCATCCTCAAAGCGTTGCTTAAAACAGATCTCCACTGCCCTGAAAGAAACTTAATCCACACATGACAACCCACTTCACATTTGCAAAAGCTTCAAAATTAGTGAAAGAAAATTTCCACCGATTATTCTCTCTCTGTCGCAGGTCAGGTCCATGTTAAAGGAGCAAACATTGGACACGAGAGTCTGGATTATCTGGTCCGCCTTCAGCTCTTGTGCATGCGGAGCAAACCCTGAACAGAAAGAAATCTGACATATGACACGATACCAAAGTCACATAGCATACCCAGGTTTATCACAACCTATCGCAGTCTGATTTCTTAACCAGGCGTCAAATAATGCCGTTTTATCACACACTGCTGGTGTCTCAGAGATACACACAAGGCACCTTTGGGCATCTGTTATGCATGCACAGGTTGTCTTAGGTTTATGCACCAAAATGTGGTTAGGTTTAGTAAAACATTGTGTTTTGGGTTAAATGTGACACGGTTGCAATTTGGCTAGGTTTAGGTAGACAAAGTACTTGATTGGGGTTTGGAAAAGATCACAGTTTGGGTTAAAATAGTTTGTTTTTACATAAGTTATGTTATATAGATACTTAGTAGTTATATACATGATCTTACTTTTGAGCCTCTTTGACTTTTGCTCTCTTACGGACTTGACCACCAGTCTCCCGGGTGAAAAGCCTTAGTTTTTTTCCATCAAAACATCCCCGCTCTCCGCCCAATATGCAATTTACGACTCTTTCTACTCGCGTCACATGACCTCCTTCTTTTTTTTACCTGGGTGGTCACGGCGCAAACGCCAAAGGGTACCGTGTGTGTATCTCTCTGACGCCAATACCTTCAAAACGGTAGTATGGGTAGTTTAATGGGCTAAGTTTTGTGACCTGATCTGTCTATATTTGCAAATCATAATTGGGACAAAACACACAAACAGACATATAAAAAAAAACTACAAAAATGGTTCACTTTCTTCGCCCCTCAATGGAGGAAGACCATCTTCCCAGCAGTGTTAAGCATGTCTCCAACATGTCAGGGTTTTCCTGCGATAAATGGCACAGAAGAAAATTAGCACTCCGCTCCTCAAGAGCACAGCGGTTAACTGCATGTGTCAGAAACATAAGACTAAGGGGGAGTCGAGAGCTTGATGTCGGGCTAACACGGAAGCGGAGAAACATATTCAAGCTGATGAAAGGGGATGCTTTAATACCTGATGGTGCTAGCTCTCTGTAATTGACCCCTTATGGCAGCCCTCTATAAGAGGAGGATCTCCAGTGAATTGTAAGCATTAACTTTTCTGGAATGATGTGTGGAATGGCAAAGTTGAGGGGAAAGTTTTTTTCCCACTTCCCCGTGGTGTCTGTATCACTGCAGCAACTTTCTTTTACTTCTGCCAGGAAGACCTTTTTCGTGAAATCAGTTATTAATGAAGAGCTAGATGAAGAGATTTTGGGTGGCACTGAAGTTCAACAAGCTAATATATCTATCAAATGTCCCACTTCTAAAGGAATGTATTTAATACTTCAACAAATAACATCCCATTCAGGGTGACATTTGGCAAGAGATTATAAGAATCAATGTTTTTTTTCTTGTCAAACATCTAGTCTTACTATTCTAGTCCCAGATATTGACATGAATACACTCTAATAAATGCCAGATGAGCCCTTCTGGATTGATAAAACTGCAGATGTAAATGTCAACTCCATCCCTCCTTGTTAGCACTCAACCCCGAATTGAAAACGAGGTGAGAGGTTTCAGCGGGTTCTCAAAAGATGACGAAGACCAAAATAGAAGAACTGTAAACAAGTCACCTCATTAAAAGCCATACAGTGCAGAAATAATAACTTTTCATAATTTTAGCCTCGCCAAGCAACATGTTTGTTCTTAATCAGCAAGGGTCTCTGTCTGTTTGTGATTGTTGGGGGAGTTCTGCGTTAGTTGTGGGCAATTACTTATTTGGCATTCAATAAGGCAGCGAAACAATAAACTGGCTTTGTGTTAATCCAAGATTAATTCTCATGAATATTAGATCAAGGAGGGGGATTTCGTTCTGGGGGAGATAAAATAATAAAGTGCTCACTCGAGATTCATCATCAACTATATAAAACTCATGGGAGGAAACTACGTGGCTCAGTTTTCTTTGTGGGTGTTGCATCGATGCTCTGGCCATAATTATTTTTGCACCTGCAGCTCTTCTAGATTTAGAGTTTTTTTTAAAGATTTTGCTTAAAAATCTTAAAACAAAAGCACAGTATTAATTGTGACAGATTGTGACAGTTAAATTCATTGATATAGAACCCCAAAAAGTGTTTTGTGGTCGAGACAGAAAGGACGAGGAAGAAGAAGAAGAAGAAGAAGACACAGACAGATAAAACGGACTGCAAAGTGTTTTTCCTCCGACACGGCACGGTGATTTATTCCGTTCCCACCACTCTCCCGACCAGACACATCACAGCCTCCTGCGCAAGATCATCATCACATAATTGGTTTTAAATCAAGAGGAAGAGCCTGCTGCCCAGCGGGGGCCGGGATCAATCATGGGAATCAATGACAAAACACTAAGATAATACCTCCCAAATCGCATTTCTCAACCAGGGGGCCTGAGGAGCCATCCCCCACGAGCCCGGGACAGAAGAGGGTGCTTTCTCTGTCACATGCCTTAATTGGTTTATCTGTGATTTACTCAAGTGGATATTTATTATATTCCCAGTTGCAATATAATTCTATATATAAACAAAAGCAAAGTGTGTTATGGGTACATGAAACATTTTTGTCACCGCATACGAGAGTAATGTTGCAGGGTGTAATAAAAACAGAGTACTGGTCAGAAGTCATGCTGAGTACAGCCAGAGCTGCAGGTGTTCGTGTGGTAACCGGGGGAACTGAAGCTGTCATGAGTTCGGTTCTGCTTTTGTTTCCAATGATGAAATGAGTAAAGTCAAGATAAAACCTGCATCATGAGACAAGTTCATCTTAGTCTGGCTCTCTAAGGGTTGCATGCTGAACATAAGCCCAGAGTAACCGCTATCATGAACCTAGTTATCAACAGGTTTTGTTAACTCTGGGTTTATCTATCAAGCAACAAACACATTCACTTGGGAAAAACAGCTTATAATGAATATGTGATCAAAAAAAAGTGCTGAATGGGAAAAAATAGTTACTGCCAGATAAAGTCTGTTTTACCATAATCTTGCGTTTATGTTCGTAAATGGTAACAGAGGCAATAGGTTTGATGTATCATAACAAAGTTGCATCATCCTGTTCTGAGCTGCATTGAGGGAGCAAGTGTGTAAAGGCAGCAACACTGAATCCTAACGACAATTAAAATTTTAGTAGCTATGTTACTTTCTTTTTGTATAAATTGAGTGTCTTCAACTATTTATTCACTTGTTAAGCTCTGTTTTAAAGCAGAGTGGACACATGGGAAGGCTGAAATTGTAATATGATCCAACCGATCTATAAAAAATAGTTAATGCTCTTTCTTATTTGTAACATTTCACGAAACGTTGTGTCACTATCAGGATCCTGCAGGAACGATCCCTCTCCCAGTTTTTTTTTTTTAGTGATCTGGATTGTTTACACGTTTTGATCCGATTTTCTGGAGAAGGTAATCTGGTTATCCATCCCATTTGAATCGATACGGGCGAACCCAAAGATAGTACAGACCCCGATCTAACAAAGTCCAGTTCCTTGCTGTTTTACCTTTTTTTAACTTCACCTCGACTGAGACTTACCACTCGCTCAAGTAAGAACGAGGTGAGCGTTAAAATGACCCCACGTCAACAACCTCATATCCTTTTGGACAGAGTAACTATGTTGCTGCCTTTTAAATTGCCCTACAGGCATTTAAATGTTCTCTAACTTTAAAAGAAAGTCATCCGCCGCAGAGGAGTCCACCCCCCCCCTTTGTTGACAACTTCTTCAGTCACTCATTGCTTAATGACCCTATTGATGCACACCTGTTCACGCGATCAATGAATGAGCATATGAGCATGAGCTGCTTCTGCGTTGCCAAAAGAAAGTCCCTGAACAATTGATATAATCGTGGGGAACACATTAAAGCCAACAACATGGTGTGAAGACAACGATAATGTTGATTGTTTCACTTTACTAACTGATTTAATGCCAGTCCACTCTGTTGCCACTAAAAGTGACATAAACGTCTGATGACGTGTATCAATAATAATGAAGGTTTCCATCTAGTGACAGTTTGCATCTTGTCATTGCACAATCTGCCACAACCGGAGTTGGAAACTCAGCCCACTCACTTTATGCAAATATTTGTGATAAGTCCTTCCCTGTGCTTTTTCCACACCGAGTTATTCATGGTGCCCTTTAAAAAGAGCAAGCCACCCCAACAAAAACAGCTGGGAAGGAATGAGAAACCTTCCTCAGTGGTCAGTTGTGACATGAGGTGACATTCATTTTGTCCTTTAAATAGGTCAAAAACCAACTTTAGGTCTTAGATCACCAAACCATACAGAAAAGAAAATCCCTGTGAAGCATCCAGGTGTATAATTTCATCTGTCCTTGTTCTGTCAGTGGTCCCAGCTGAGGGTGTTACTGGTCAGCATGTCCTGTCCTAATTACCAGGCTAGCAGGGAGGGCCACAGGCCCAGATGCACTAGGACTCTCCAAGTGCAGAAGAAAAAGGTCCCAGGCCGCCGTACACACAGAAACTCCCACAACACCATCACACACACACACACACACACACACACACACACACACACACACACACACACACACACACACACTCACACTCACCAAGCAGCTTGAGCAAAGTTAAGCACGCACATAAACCAAGAAGTGCATTTGTAACTGGACAAATATGCACCTGTACATGTGTACACGCGCCCATACACAGACTCACAAAGGCAGTCTGGCCCATACGTAGTGGGACTGTGTATTCTTCCAGGTCATTAGCCCCTGACTGTCAGGGCGAGCTGAGGAAGCGAAGGTGACATGTCGTCTCCAGTTCTGCCAGATGTGCTGCTGACACTGCAGACAGACCGAATCACTTTTCAAACCTAAAAGTTTGTACGAAGAGAGCCATGCTGAAATGAAATAATACAGAAGTTTATAAAGAGCCTTTAAAAGTGTAGCTTTCAGTCTAAATGTGGTAATCATTTCATGAAAGACAGATTTGTCAAGAGCGAAAGTGTCCTTTAAGGCTTGCTGTTTAATAACCTTTCAGAATAAAAAGGGCTCTGACGCTCCATGTCAGTATTTGTTGGACTGAAGATCTCTGATGCACTAATATGATTCTTCGAAGCTAATTTAGATCTGTGGCTTTTAGTTTCTGCTCCATCTTTTTTCTTAGCAGCTTTTTGTATTTTGCAGAATCGTTAGTGTTAACTTAGTTCTGAAAGCATAAAAATCAACAGTGTGGTAATGTTTATGAATGTTCACAGCCTGCTAATCTTTTGATTTTTCAACAGCTGATACTCAGAGTCATTTCAGTTCCATGTCAAGACAAAACAACACTCCAATCCACACTTGTCATCTTACAAACAATTGCTACTGAAAAATGTTGTTCGTGAAACCTCAACACTCACGACATAACACTGGATAATTTGCTTTGTTGTGTGAATGTGGCCACATATTGAAATTTTTGTAACTGTGGCTGTAAGGACTCTAACAGAATATTTAAACCGTATACTTTACACTGTTCAGTGTTTCCCACACATAGACTTTACCTGGGCGAACTGCCCAGGTAAAGCAACAGCTACCCAGCATTTTTTTGTTTTTTATCGGAACAACGCAAGCCGCGATTAATTAACTAGTGAACAATCGCTATGATCATGGTAAATTGTAGCATCTACCGGTAGTTTGCATGTGAGGCGTTTAGTAGCGTAAATTGTAGGTACAGAAAATAACCTGGGTTACACTCTCCCCCTCTGAATTAAATGAGTCTCAGTATACACATTGGTCACACCATCACAATGAATTCTCAACCTCTGGGAAATACTGCTTTTCATTTGATTTCATTTCATTTGCAATGTGCTTTCAACAAACTGTGTCCTGCACTGACTACAGGTTTGCAATGCAGTGGAGTGAGCATTTAATCACCAAAGGTCAAATTTCTAGGTCACGGTAGCATTAGGGATTTTTACACTTTTGATTGATCTTCAGGGATGACATGGACTAAGTAAAGGGTGTGATAGAAAGAAAAAGGTACAACACTATCAAGGCCAAAAACTGAGGTGTGTTGACCCCTATAGTAGATGTACTGCGGTTTGTCAGAATACCAATTTCGTGAGTCGAAAACATTTTAATTTAAAGATTTTGAAACAGACATTGTAAGCTGCTTTGTTCGTGACGTCCACACATGTAAAATGCTGCAAGTCTATGAAGCATTGACGATTCATGTTGCATTTTACTTTACGAATATGCACATATTCTTGTACGCAGGTCTTTTGTAAACGTCAACGCAAAGTAAACAAATTATACCAATTATAAACAGATGCTATACAAGTGACAGTTCCCGAATGAAAAATTAAATTTCTCCGGCTTCACATAAAGCCCTTGATATATTAAGGCACATTAATTAATTTTTACATGTAGTTATTCAACATGGAACTTTTACTACACTTTTGTTACATGTCACAATTTCTACGTTATACTTTGAGAAAGGTATCTGGCCAGAATATTTGCAATCAAAGCTAAAAGAAGAGGCCTTCATTCTCAAGTTGTGAGATCACAAGTGAAACTCTTCTGTTCGCAAGTCAGAGCACAGAATGTTCCAATTATGAAGAACACTTCAGGGTGTCATTGTGCCAGTTCTTGTGGATAAGTCTCCACAGCTTAGGCACGCACTTTGTGTTAGCAGTTTGTGACAGTTTTGTAATTAACAAACTTACAATAAAGTCTGTCAATCCTGCGACACTTTCGCCATCAAGCCAGTACTGCAGTGCATTTAGAGGAAGGTGGATAGAAGTATGTGCCCAAAAATTTTGCATGGTCCTAGGGCAGGACAGTGGAGGAAATGAGAGGGGGCTGCATGGGGAAAACGGAACTACTGGTAGAGGACATTTTGGCAAAGTTGCGGTTTGGGCTTCGTGCTGCTGCCTCTGTGCAGGAGCTAAGTTGGCTGGTGTGAGAGGAAGGACGGCCAAATCCCCTAAACCAGAACAAATATGTCCAGCTAACCGCACTACACTGCAAATAGTGTCAACAATTAATTTTACTTTGAATTGAGGCGTATCGCTCAATGAAATGCAGTGATTTAACTTTATCAGAAACCTTTTACAACTTAATAATCAATATAATAACTTCATCAATAAAAATCTCAAGCATTAGAAATTGTTTAGCATTGAAGATGTATAAAAAGGCTTTGAAGTTTAGATCTATCTTTTAAAACTGAAAATTATCATCTCCAACCTTTGTGTTCTGTTTACTTCTGCTATTTTGAGAGGTTGTTTTTTACGATGTGATTTCACCTCTTCGGGGAGTATCAAATTACTTAGTATGTGAAACAGTTTTATAGATTTTCCCTGTTTGAACTGAACAGATGGGAAAGTTGAGTGGCAGAGAAGCTTCTGCCAAATTTATGGATTGCCTCTAACTTTTATAACACATTGCACCATTTGAAGCTCATAAGTAGCTCTTGAGAGGAAGCAACACATTTGCCATTAATATGTGATAAATTGATTTAAACTGAACAAATGCGTGGGGTCACCTGTTTCATATACCTAAATCCCCTGAGTGTTTGTAGTTTTACTCATGATTACAACACACTTAACGAGTAAAATTACATCTTTGTAATCAGCTAAACATTCCTGTATACAACAAGTAAAAGGTTATATCAACTCCAAAATTATGAGACAGTGAAATTTGTGATTTTAGACAGGTGCAAATTTCAGCCATTGTCAAGTTCCATCTTTCCTTCTTAGCTGTGAACAAATACAACTGTGAAATATTACCACGAGTGTGTTTGTGTTTCCTCAGTCCCAAAGCCATAATTAGAAAATGTCAAAAAAAAAAAGGTGTAAAGATACACTCGTGACTGAAGGTGTCAAAGAGAGACACCTTCAAAGTTTTTGTTGGAACAAACCACTTATGCCAAAATACAACTCAAATTGAAAACATTGCGCACACACACACACACAATCACACACACTAGACAGAATGACAACAAGGTGCTTGAAAAACACGCACTTGCAAAAACAATCCACAGAGATCCGTCTTAGGAACACGCACACACTCACAAACAGAGAAACACTGAGAGAGACAAACTTTATTCCCAACTACCTCCCCAGTCTCAAGCACACCTGTGCAGGTGTACACAAACCAGTGAGGTGTGTGTCTTTCTCCCTGGCGTTTGTCAGGTCTAATTAAAGAGCAGGCTGCTCACTAGAGGGGTTGATGGCACATAAGGGTGTTTAATTAATATTCGAAAGCAGCAACGCGTGTCAGCGTTACGGGATGGGCCAGGCTGCTGGGGAAACAGGGAAGGGAGCAAAAAAGAAGAGAGAAAAGGAGGTGGAAAGAGTGAGTCACTCAAGATTATTTTCAGTGTTTGCTAAATAGAGGAAAGGATGGACAGGTATACTTCCTATATGTTCAGACAGAAGTTAGAAATTGCTCTAGATCATAACTCGAAAATCCTTGCTTACCAGAGTGCGGTAGAGGTGTATGCTCCGCTAGCTAGATTGTTGGTAGAAAACCAACCGGATGCATCGGTATTCACTCTCCTGGTTTCGTCTCAACCAACTCCTGAGGGGAACATATTCAATAGACTCATGTTAACACTTGACATTGTGTACAGTGAAGAGACCCCAAGAAACCTTACTCATTTTCTACTTTGAATTTTGACTTAAACATCTGTTCTATATGTATTTCCCTGGTGGGAATCTCTGGCTTCAGCGAAGTCAGCAATGTGGAAACACTAAAAGTGAGGAAAAACACAGAAAGTCTGCAGGGAGAGAAGGGAGCAGTGAGGGAAGGAGAAAAGGAGGCAGAGATTGAATTAAATAAAAAAAAAACAAGGAAAAGAAAAGAAAAAGGGATGATACTGAAAGAAAAGGAGGGAAAGCGTGTAAAATCCGTCATGACCGGCAGTGCAATAGAAGAAACGGTGAGGTGTGGCAAATTGTTCTGCAGGAGGCATTTTCATTTGTGTGCACACGCAGCACAAATACTGGAGGGGTGTTGGAGCGGCTCACTGTTGCGGTGTTGTATATGTGTGTAGATATGCTGGCGTGTGTGTGTGTGTGTGTGTGTGTGTGTGTGTGTGTGTGTGTGTGTGTGTGTGTGTGTGTGTGTGTGTGTGTGTGTGTGTGTGTGTGTGTGTGTGTGTGTGTGTGTGTGTGTACTGGACTGCTGTGCTGCAGTTTCACATTAGCTTAGGATGAAGGGGTGGCCTAACATGTTAAAGCCAACAACCACCTCTAATCACCAAGTACAAACCACTGTTATCTCAGAGAAATAACATGAGTAGAAATTGTACTTACTGAATCTTTACTTTGTGATTCATCATGTTTAAAAAAATAAATAAATAAAAAAAAAAAAAATAAAAAGTTTTCTCTTGCAAAAAATACCTTCAAAGTAGTAGGTCACTCCGAGAGCACAGACATCCGCCGAGAGCACGAGTCCACACCTCTATGATTGCTATGATGCTGGTGCCTTGCTGAAGCCTTCCACATCTCAGCTGTTTTCCCATATGAAACCAGAGCGCTGCTTGCTGTATTAAATTCAAAAAAGTAGGTGAATCCTTGATTACTGGAACCCATGTGGGATTGTGATATGGGGTTATCGTATTTCTTGAATGGCCTATGTTTGTCACTGTTGCGCTTTACTAACATCTACCGGATTTTAGGATGTATGGCAATCAGTGGGCCGCATGTTCTATCTCGTAAGGTAATGAAAGTAAGTGAAAAATAATTCCAAGATATGCATCACAATTTGGAATCTGCTCCAAAATTCTGCACCCTTCCGACAAGTTTTGTGACGTTTAAGTCGCTAGTTTTTCCATAATCCTGCTGACGAATAAATAAACGAGCAAAAAAAAGTAACCGGACAGAAAATAAAGTCTCCCTCTGATCGTCAAATATTTTTCTTGGCCCCCTCACCCAAAACACAAGCACTTACTCGTGTCCACACACATGTAGCCCACCCTGCTAACTTCTTGCCCAAACACAGACGAGAAAGCGATGAGAAAAGAATGGTCACCATGTCGAGTTATAACAAATGACAGGAAGTAAGGCCATTTGACAAACAAATTAGGATTTCCCAGCATGTCTTCTTCCTTAGTAACTCTTGAGAACAAAGTAACCAAATTGAATAGAACAAAGTGATGGGTCGAACTAGTAGCCTTTTTGTTTTTAATAAAAACAACAATAAAGATCATTCAGTAGTCTCACAGGTTGAGCCCTCGCCTTCAACAGTTATACCATTGAGGATTTAATTGCCGTAAGGAAGGTCTAATAGGAATGCAAGAGTAGAGAAGCCGCTGCCTCGTGTCGTCCTGCTTAGCCTTGTCTATGTCTAAGTCTACCTGTAAGGCTGGTGATTAAATGGTGAGTGGAATTTTGGTCCATTTTAATTTCCAATGTTCTGCTGTCTGTCTTTTCGCTCCGTCTGTTGCTGTTCCTTTTCTATCGCTACAGCTGAAAAAAAAAAACACAGTTTATACCTTTTTACTTGCTGTTAGGGAAACAAAATGGTATATTAGTACAAAAAAAATGACGTCCAACCGTGTTGTTTGTCCCGAAGGGGAGATTTTGTGAGAAGAGAATATCGACGGTTTTCTGGGTAGTCGGTGCAAATAAACTTTTTCATTTGTTTATAATATTGCATACTGTATATAATACTCATACTTCATGCTATATTATTGACATTAACTATACACCAAACTACAAGCAAACGCTTCAAAGTTTATCTTCCGACAACTGATTTACACACACAGACACACACACACACACACACACACACACACACACACACACACATATACACTTGGCAGCTCTGCCAGGAGGCTTTGAGTCGCTCCATCCTCCTGTATAGCTTTATTTGTTTTGTCATGAAAGCAAATTTTTGAGAATTGACACTTGCCGTAACGAGCATCTGTTTTCGCCATCTGTGAGCTATGCAAATTAAGCCAATGAATATTCAGACAGGACTCAGTTTAGGGGCCCAAGTCCTCAGGCTTGCTTACAGTTGGTGGAGAGAATCATGTGGACCATCGGGACAGAAAAAAAAAAAAAAAAAAAAGGAAGTGAATCGTCATACCCCTGCTCTCCACCTCCCCATCCTTTCTTTTTCAGTTTAAGCGGGCATATGCTAAATGAAAGCTCTGCTAATTTGGAACAATTTATGAGCTGACAGACATGTTTGCGTTATTCATCCACTCCCGGGAACATCTGATCTACCTGTCCTGCGTGAAGAAAACTGTTTTCCTGTTTCCTCCCTCTGGTCTGCCGCTCCTCTTCTTCTCTCCATCGTCTCCTGTTTAGCTCTTTACTCTCCAACTGTCCTCTCCTAGTCTGTACTCTCCATTTTCCTCAACTCTCCACCTTCATTTTCTCTCAGTTCCCTCCTGTCGGTGTTTTCGCTCTGATGTTTTACTTGCTGCTTTTCTCTTTTAATCCAATTTTTGTTTCCACTAATTTTTGTCACCTAATTGTCTCTCTCCATCTCTCTTACCCTTCCACTTCATTTCCATTTTTCCACCTCTCCTCCTCTCTTCACTTTCTCCCTACAGCGAGGGCATTTCATGAATAATTCAAAAGCGTTGCAGGATGATAATGGGATATTAGAGGTGAGACTATGCGTAGCTTGTGGTGTGTGTGTGTGTGTGTGTGTGTGTGTGTGTGTGTGTGTGTGTGTGTGTGTGTGTGTGTCTAAGATTAGTTGATTCATTCTGGCCAGGAGGCAACTGTAAGGGGCTCTTTATCCATATAAATTATGTCAATAAAGTGACACTTCTGTTTAAAGTTGCAAAGTGAAGACGAGTGACAGCCGATTTAGTAATCTCAGGATGATGAAGTAATGATTACCGTTCAGTTGTTATATCAACATTATCGCCGACCGCCATTAGGGCTATCAGTCAAAGCTTATTTCTGGGGAGGTTCAGCAAAAAAAAGAGAAGAAACCTTTGCTGTCTTCTGGTGCCAGTATAAGGCAGCTTTACCTGAGAGGACATCTTACAGAAATTATGATTTTAGACAATCCAATTGTTCTTCTGAAAGCAATTTTTTTTTGTCAGACTGCAGCCTTCACAGTGACATCACGGGTTACATCACACTTAATTAGCTGTGCCAATCAAAGTGACATTTGACAACAAAATCGCAACAAATGGAAAGAAGCTTTCCCAGTAAATTATTCAACCTGAACTCACAGCACTTCAATTCTGCAGCCAGAAGCAAATTTTCAGGGTTTTTATTCAAACATGCATCGCTTTTGTCTCCCTCACACCAGTGAGTGTAATTACAAAAACACAGTTGCGTCATGAACTTGTAAGAAGTCTTTGGTGCGCATGCTCTGCATACAGCATGCCCAGTTTGCATTGGTGCGGCAACACAGGAATATCACACCAGACACCAGATTTAGAAAATCTGTACACTGCGAAATATAGTGACTTTTATCTGGTGACGGTAGCTTAAATCAGCATACTGTGAACTTATGTGGCAAGGACTTAAATTTAACAGACGGTCCTTAAATGAAAGTGCTAACTCAATTATAAATAAATTATATAAAAACGTTATTAATACATAACCGCATCAATCCAAGCTATTTCTATTTCTACTTAATCTGAAGGTGATAGGTGGTCACTTCATATCATAAAATGTAACACAGCAGCATTTGCACAGTAATTGAAAATGTTACTATTCTTTTAAGGAAAGTTGGAAAGAACACAGTGACACACGGGACTGATAAACTGTTGCAAGTAAACAACTCCCACATAAACAATAAAATACCCAGTCACAAACCAGTATGGTGTGTATAAGTATTGATTGGTGTTATTTGCATATGGTTTTAAAATGGGTAAGCAGAGTGGACATATGCGTCCTGCAATCAATGCCGACAGATTGACAAACACACCTGTTTCCAACATAATTAAAGTTAATTTCTTGATGCCAATTTAAATGCGTCTACTGGATGGGAAATGATTCATCATAGTGCTTTATTTGCATTTCAATCATTATTCCATATTTCGCTGTCAGGTGATTGATGTTGATGCCAGAAACAGATGTGGTTTTGAGATGACATTTTCCAACAAAAAAAAACAGAAACTTGCTTTCCATGCTTTCATTTGAATGAACCTCCATTCTTTTTGCGCTTCTCTTTTCACCTGTGCAGCTCTAATCTCAGCTCCAAAATACGACCCAGCACCGAAAAGGGAATTTCAAGGTCAGGAAGTTACAATAACCGTCAGAACTCTGCTTGTGCTGGTCATTACGTCCCCATGAATATCAGATCCATAATGTGTCAGTCATGTAAACTAAGCTCTTCCACTTTAGTTCATAAAACAAATATTTTATTCAGCTTTCACCAACCTTGACCTTTGGCCAAAGCTTTTTCTATTGTTTTCCCTGCGGCATTTAATCATTTAGAAAACCAAGAGTGAAATTCACAGTCAAACTATGACTTATAGGCTTTATGTTGAGTTCAGCACCCAGACATGATCATACCTCCGCAACGCAGCCGCTGGCCACGAAGCTAAATCCAGCCTGGGCTTCTCAATTTGTTCGGCAGCTGTTACTCTTAAAGTTGTGTTTTCTGCTAAGATACAGCGTGTCCTTCGCATTTTAAGGGAATGCAGTCCTTTTGCAAAAAGCACAGCACTGAATGTGATGTGTGTTGTTGAGAAAGGGAAGATAAAACTGAGGAGAAAACATAAATAATCTGCGGATCGTCTGCCACAGATCCTCAAAGTTACTATCCAGTTAAATATGTTCAGTACTGAAAATCCTGCCTGAAATGGATGGATATTAATAGGATCTCTTTTTTTAAAAATCTGATATCCAATGATTTTGTTTTTGTTTATTAAAAAAAAAAAAAAAAAAAAAAAAAAAAAATTGTGATTTAGTTTTTTCAAAAACTTAAAATCAGCATATATTGATCTCAACCTATTTGGTGCATTTCAGTGATTCAAGTTACAAATTTCTGTCATTGAATATCAGTTTACATTGGTTAAATGTATTATTATTCCTTTGTCCCTCTTCTGGGACCAGAGGCTTTGTCTCACTTTGCTGCTGTTTTTATTTTATTGTTTACAGAACCACTCAGTGCCCAAAACATGCAGTAAAAGAAAGTGATGACTGAATAATTTGTTTAATTGTGTGTAGGAGTGCCATCACCCTGCAACCTCGTCCATTCACTGACATTCAATCCATTTCTGTTATATTGTCAATTGGAGATCCTTCTCTTTTGTCGGCTGCTCTGAAGTTCAGCTGTTGAAATGTTTTGTTTGATTGTGCATCCCTGCTCCTGCACTCTCCCCATGTCCCCAGAGGCGACAGCAGAAAGTGTCTCTATCTGTTTTTACTCTCTGAATGGAAGACAAGTTTACTCTATTGGCTGCTTTTGAGTGCTGCCGGCGAGCTCATTCACACTCCTTCAGGGCTTCATTTAACTAACTTACAGTCTAAGCCGTGCAAATCCCTCCAGCTGGAGGTGAACGGCATCGCGTGCAGCTGTCAGCTGCACGCTGGCCTCTATCCTGCTTGAATCCCGAAGTAGCAGCAGCGCTGACAGAGAGACTGTCACAGAGAAATTGACCAGGGGGGCATTGTGACACTGAAAGTGTATCTTCTGTCTTCTCGCTGTGTGGCTAAAGACGGAGCGTTGGGGAGGAAAAGTGAAGAGAGGAACAGGAGATGATCAGCATTTTCAGAGAGGATTGAGAAATGCTGTTATCACATGGCGCTGACAGAAACAACTAAGGATTTAATGACTGCAAAAAATTATTAACTTTAATCCTAGAAATTACATTATCACCCAAAGTACTTTAGGTAATTTTAGATTCCCTGTGAACATAATTCATGAGGCACAAAAGGTGCAAAGGTGGTTCATTAACTACATAGAGATTCCAAAATCACACCATCATGTGCTAAAAAAAAAAAACTGTTTAACATACAATTCATGTACCTGTGATGTCCTCAGCCGTGGACCCTTCTTTCATGTAAAACAATTTTACAATTTTATCCAAAAAAAAAAAAACCATTACAACAGAGCACAAAAACACAACATTTCCAAAAGTCACTTTATTCAACTGAGCATGTTCTATAGCACCGCTAAGAACATTATGTCGAGGTCTCGAGTGTGGCTTAGCTTACAAAAGAAAAATAGTGAAATATGTATGCGTGGCGCTATTTATTAGTGTTTTCTCTCATGTAAACAATGCTGAACCAACGTACAAGACGTACCGTCAATATTACAACCTGTTTCGCAAAAAAAAAAAAAACGGGACGCTGTGTAAAATGTAAATAAAAACAGAATGCGATGATTTGCAAATAATGCGTGAAAAGTGCACGTACCTCATCAAACATAAGCAGTTCCAATTTTGCAGCATCTTTAGAAAAAAAAAATTGGGGGGGGGGAGTACCTTACATTAAACAGACAGCACTCTTGGTTGTTTTATGGACTTTTTAATTTGACAATGTAAATATATGGTATTTTTTTCAATCATTAAAGCTACAACTTAAAATATTTGTTCTCTGTACTGTACCGCAAGGTGTGTGCTCTCGTCACAAAAAGTAATGTTTTCGTCATATGTGCATTTTGAAGGAAAGAAGAAATGTTTTTCTGTCACTTTGATTATCTGCTTCAGTGTGAAAGTAAAGAAAACCCACAGACACTTTGGATTCAGTTAGGAGAACATTCTCCTGGAGACAGAGATTTGTTTAATATGTCAGCACAATAGGAGCACAACCATCTTCCTCATTTCTTTTACTGCGGGCAAAAGACATTGAGATTTTAAGCTTTGCGGTTTAAACGGATACAAGCACAGTTTGTGGATTTGTCGTCAAATAGCTGTGAATTCAGAGGTGTGTTACAGACTCCTCAGCGGAAATTCCTCCACTTTAGTGTGTGAATCGATACTTTCCTGGAGCACACGGCGAACTCTTCTTTGTATCCGCGAACGGACATGTGCACCTGCACATGAAAGATGTACGTACACTGCCATTACATGAGACAGCGATTTATGACAAGCTGCTCGCATTTATCATTTATCTCTTTGCCTCTTCACCAGTCTCCTGTCTTGTGAATACACTTTCAGTTTCCTTTCATTCTGAAGCCTCAGCTGACGCCGGAGTGGTCAAAGAAAGTCTCAGCAACTGTCTCAGGATGATGTCATCACACAGAAGCACGTTAGACAGAGACATCTGTCCGGATACAAGGTTTTGGCTTCAGGGCAAGAACACACAGACACACACACACACACACTTGTGCTCAGAGGTTCAGCCCTCAGGTGGAAAGAGCCTTACTCCCTGCTCCAGTGTCTCCGAGCCAGAGCCTCATACCTTCCTGGCGCACACAGACATTCACAAACAGACCTTTTCTCCTTTTCTGTTTTACTCTGGCTCTCTCTCGCATCCACTTTATGTCCTCGGGGGGAGGGAATTCCTATACGATGCCCATAATAGCCCCAGGATGAGACTCTCATGCTTCCGTATCTACTTTAATCTCATAATGCTGTGGACGGTATTGGCAGAGAGCTGGGAGTCACTGCAGGCCTGCTGGCTGCACTCGTAAAGCAACCTGGCAGCAGTGGCTCATCACCGCCACAGTGACAAAGCTGCAAATGCAGATATCATTTAAAGAGCCTTGTCTTATACCTGCAGTACATCTCAGGAGGTGCCAAGGTGCACATCAGCAATGGATTGAAATTCACATTCTAGATCTGGAAATGCACTTAGAGGACAGATAAGTAATAAAATGTTGTATAATTTTTTTTTGACTGAACAATATAAGTAACCACTTGTTAAAATACTTAATTTCTTTCTTTTTCCACATTTATTTTGTAGTTGCAGTGACCCAGTTTACACCAAAGAATTAAAAAACAAAAAAAACATTCATTTTATCAATAATCGGCGATAAAGAAAAAGAAGATTCTTCAATGATGTGGCTGTTTTTTTATGCTGTGACACAGATTTTCTTCTCTTTTTGTCAGCCGGCTGCATGTGTCCCATCCCTTATCAAATATCCTACTGAACTACACAGCAAGACAAATTATATGATCATATGATGAGTCATTCTGGCTGGCAGCATGCATTTAAACCTGACTTCTGGGACATAGAGAGAAGAACAGAGTTGAGGAAAAAAAATGAACACAGTCGGAGATAACATTCGTTGTACTACAATCATTGCAGTTTTGCACTGTCCACCTTTCAACATCCATGTACCAAAGCGTTCAAAGTGCATCATCTCTGACCTCTGAGCTCACCTCAGAGACCTCCAAAAACTGAATTCAGTCTTCCACAGTCATGATTTAAACATAGAACCACCGCGAGGATATTTCTGTACCAAAAATAAGAGGAGAATATTCATGCATCCTTGGTCTGTCTTCCGGGAAAGAGCTCATCAAAATGTGTCAGTAATTAATCTAATAAACCAAGACATGATTTTACTGGACAGTACATTAAGTCTATCATTTTTTTTCCCCTCCAAACCGAGTGAAGCAGTGACAAGCCGCCTGATTATTATTATTCAGAGGAATATTATTCATCATTTAAATCATTAAAGCTTGTAGATGAATATAGATGAGGAAACCCCTGTGAAACTGCTGTCAAATGCTGTCACTCCTGACAAGGATGCAGTACACTGCACACAAAAAAATTTAAAATCTTGATAACTAATTTACTGGTTCTTTCTGTAACAATTTGAAATATCAACTAAGACTGACATGCTCTGTTTTACTTTGCAAACTTAAGACATGAAAAGTCATGAGGCATCTGGTTTGATGTATTTTTACACTGTGAATAATATCTTGTGTGTTTTAACCAAGTATCTCATAATAATATAGTGTTTCATTAATACACTATACAGTATTGTTCGGTTGTTGTTTTTTTTCCAGTGTAGTGCATCTTTCCCCCGTCGCTGGAACAGACTGCATATATCATAGATTACACTTCATATTTAAATGATGCAAACATCATTAGCACTCAGAGGTGTTTAAATAGAAAGCTTTGCCCCCAGCATTCAGTAAAATTAGGCAAATATCCGCAGTCAGCTCCTGAAGGTATTCCCTCGCTAGTTCTTAAATAATTCTCTCTTTTTTTTCCCCTTTATGTCGTTTGCTTCGCTCCTACTCTTTTACTGTGAAATATTACAATGTGATCATGAGTCAAATCAAACGACATCTCACATTTTCAATGTAAAATTCCAAGAAAATGTAAAGGATAAGGTTGGCAAACTTCCATAATTGTTAACACTGCCCGTATAAATCAAACAGCTCTTTTTACGCACCTCCTCCTGCTGATTTTTGTGAGATCTCTGATTACTACATTTGATTTTCAAATTGTACCCCTATGCTGTTGTTGTTTAGCCGCTGCATAGCTAAATCCATGAATTTCTTGTTGAAGTGGTACTAGAGGAAATTTTGTTTGGTACATACCGTTGTGGTACGTGGGCTGAAAAGTTTGGGAGCCTCTGGTTTAAAGGTTCAGACAAGCTGTTTTTCTTGTGACTGGAAGAAAAGTCATCTGGAGACATCATATTTTTAATTGTATTGAGTCATTGTTATGGTTGTCTGATAATAATGAAAACAATCCATATTGTTATTCAGGTTAACATTCACTTCACATCCTGCCTGTTTATGATAAGTATAATTGGGAGAAGTATTTGCTCAGTATTTGGACAATGTAACTGGAAGGCAAATCTTATTACGACACTTGTTATGACCAAAGAGTTGTTCAATAGTCAATTGGTTTGATCACAACAGACTTTTTTTCTTTTTTTTTTTACTATTTCCATTTTGTTCACATTTTAAGCCATATATAGAAAATGTGTGTTTAAAAGTTGACGCAGTTTAAAATGTTTTACAGTGTTGTGTTTCTCTCACGTCCCTCTCTCACCCTCCTCTCTCCACCTCCCTCCCTCCTTCCTTCCTATTTATATTTACTGTGGGACTCCAGAGGCTCCATTACTACAGGTCAAGGCACTATGGCGGGAAATAGAGATTAACTCTGGGCAATTAGCGACATGAAATTCCTTGGCAATGTTTATTACCCTGCCCTCAGTCTTGTTCTGGGGCTCAGCTAGTGAAATATGGATATGCATTCAATATTTAACATGGGGACATCAAAGTGGGCCGTAGCTTTACGGTGCTGGGGAAACGGAGGAAAATGAGGCAACTTTATCCAGTGGTATGAGCCAACATTACTCGTGGGGAGGGGCGCCAAAACTTCCTACATATCACGCTTAATTTTTCTCAGGGCATCAAATTTAGAAAATGTTTGAAATCTAAATTTTTTTTTCATGGATGTTTTTTCCTCAATAGATATTTCAAACCAGCAGCCGAGAATGATTGTCGGAGATAACTGGCAATCTGCGAAATGCGTTAACGGTATTTTACAAAGAGATGTCTAATGTGCAAACATGTATTGATGTTTTGTGCCTATGGTTAGGTTTTACCATGTAGGGTTGAATAGAAATTACATTTCTAGAAATTTGTTCTCCTCTGGTTTTTCTGGATGGATTGCTACCTGAATTATGTTCAGAGTGCTACATTTATTTTCTGCACATTGGTCAGACTTTTATCTTTTATCTTTTACACCCAAAAATTCCCACATAAGCGATAGCTGGAAAGAAAAGCTCCCTTTTGACATGGCTGTTTAATCATGTCTCCTGATGTAGATTATTGGATGTGGTTGTTCCACGGTGAAACAGGAAATAAGAGTTTGGGGTCCCCAGTAGAAGGATTTAAAACTACTAATGTGATGTTAACATTATTTTTAGTAAGCGGAATAAATCATACAAAATCACAGAATCTTTTTTTTTACTTTCTTAACATCACAACCAAGACAAATACATTAGAAAAAACGATGGAAAAGTAGATGAAATGTATCTTTTGACCGAGTTTGAGGATTTTCTCTTTCACGTCACTTTTTTTTTTGTTTTTGTTTTTTATTTCACAGGTTTACTGGATGTTGATGCTACTTCCTAAAATGGAACAGTAATTTGTGGAGTGTTTAATGTAGTCATGTTTATTTGTGGATCACTTACACTGCAGGGGTTGCAGGGGTTAATGAGTGCCACCCTCTCTCTTTCTGTCTGTGTCTATCCGCCCTCAGTCTTTCTCTTTCTCTTGTCCTTTGCAATTATTTTTACTCCTTTGAAAGCGATATGATGAAACAGTTCTGCAGCTTGTGGAAGAAGTGACGACTTGACAGGGAATGCTTAAAGGCACACAATGCTCTCCGATGTATAAAGGACTATTTTTACTCGACTACGTGTGTATGCACTTTATGTGTGTGCTCAGATTTACCTCTCAATTTTAATAGATCCTCTCTGAGAATTGAAAAATGTCCCTTTTTTTTTCAATTCTTTATATTTAAAGTTTTTACCTGTTTACATCAGCTTTACCATCTTCCAGCTGGAAAAGCAAAGCTGCAACTGATACAATTTATGATGGTTTGGTTCTGGTAAGGTGTGTCTGTGAACCAGAGTCATTAATAACATTATTAGCAGCACCTGTGTTTGGCCAGTCAAAAAGTCCTCTGTAACAAAATCTCTGAAGCAAATTTATTTTTCCCTGCAAAGCACTTTGAACTGAATGAAAAGGAAACATAAATTAACCTGACCTTAATGTCACATTTATTTATTTAAAATCATTTTAAAATGGCTGCCAACATACAGTTTTATTGCATTAGTTACAGCTGTGATTTATGAAATGAATGATTATTCAAATTCTATTAAGGTGTGTCTACGAATCGGAGTGTCATTACTAAAATTATTAGCAGCTCCTCCATTTGGCAAATCAAAAAGTCATCTGTAAAAACACCTCTAAAGCAAAGTTATATCCCCCTGTAAAGCATTTTGAAGAACATTTGTATGAAAAAGATTTTTCATTGTGCGCTCTCTGCTCAAGTTTCAGGTCCATGCTGAAATTCCAAATGGGCAAGTACCAGTGGTCACAGTGACGCACTCCGTTTGTGAGCAGTCTCTGACATTTTTGATTGCCCCTCGTACGTAATATATTTCCTAAATTGTATGCATCGGTTCTAATGCTGTCAATTTTTAAGCTTTTTGAGGAGTTTTGAGATTTGGGTCATGTGTACCAGAGGCCCAAACTTTCAAGAACCATCATCATCATTTTCTCTGGTGCGTGCGTGCGTGCGTGCGTGCGTATGTGTGTTTGTGCTCGTGTGTAACCGCCGCCACCAAACTCCAGCAAGCACAACCTCAAATCAATTTTCTCGATCACTTCTGTGCAGCTTTTCTGCTCCGGCTTATTCCATCCATATGATGAGAGGCATTTTGAGTCTGTGAGTCCAAACAGCCTGCAGTCAGGTGCAGCAAACAGAAGTCATGCTGGTGTCCAAGTGTGCATCAATGCCACCGGTATGACTTTATTTTTCAAGTGTGGCAACGTGTAATCAACAACTACTTGGAAAGTGTGCAAAAATGGCAGCAGCTCTGATGACAGCTCAATTACTTTGGCAAGTTTGACACCATTATATATTTGTTTTAATAAAACTGTTATTTTCTTGTACCAACTGACAAATGTGTGATGTACTGAATGTGTTCCAGTGCAATTGTCTGTACTAATACAATAACAACACGCTAATCTTCTAATCTTAATATACTCTGTTTGGGGTCAGTAGACCAATTATATTATATATACTTTACCATTTTGTAGCAGGAAATGGAAATAATACAATGCATTTGTTTACAAGTTGATCAAACTGCAGTTTTGAGATCATTTTCAAATTTGTAAACGTAATGTGCAAATTTTTTTGGACCACTTAGCCATCCAAAAAGTCCACAGCCCGATATAAAGCTGCTATTATATTAACGTTCTGTAGAGCCATGCTTCTGTTTACCTGATGTTGGTAAATCTATTATTTATTCTAGTTTTAAATCTAGTTTGGTTTCAACCAGCTGTTCAAGACCAACTGCTGAAAAAACAGACTGCGGCAGGCTAAAATGCTACAAGTCAAAGAAAATCAGGCAAATGGTGAGTGGTGATTTGCTCCTATATAAACTGGGGAACTAATTAAGGGAAGTGGAAGCAGGAGAGTTGGGAGGCAGAGAAGATCAGGTGATTGCAGGGCAGGAGGGAGTGGCAGGTTGGATAACAATCAGAAATCAATGTGTGACTGAATGGCAGACCAAGACAGTTTCTCCTCAATCAATACCACCCGAGTAAATGTTTGGGAGATTCCATAATGTAGCATAAAAAGCCCCTTTTCCACTGTACCAGTACGGCTTGACTCTGTTCACTTTTATAAGTTTTCCATTGGGAAAAAGTTGTGGATGTACCTGGCACTATTTTTTAGTAACACCTCCATCGAATGTCCAAGCGAGATTAATCAATTAGTCAATACTAGAAGGTGACGTGAAAATACTTCAGACCGACGATTGGTCAGAGTTAATGGCCATAATGACTGCAAGATATGGGACATCCTACACAAACCCGCCATTGTCAACTAGCCAGACTACAATGGTGGCCACTTTTGTCTTGCTGCCTTCAGCTTCCTTGTAAACAAAATTTCTCTCCTTGCTGTGACAAGCAGTCACATCCCGAGAAGCAACAACAGCATCCCCTCCATGTCCTCCATTGTTTGTGTATGTGTCACATTGAAGATGACCTCAGGGCATTTTCATGCAGTGTCTCTATAGTAACAATGCCACATTGAGAGGGTACTGTCTGCAGTGAAAATAGGAAATCCAGAAAACTACCTGATGACAAAAGCAAGTAGAGTCGAATGGTGAATTGCTGTCTAAATTTGTTCCCCTGCATTTATGGTGCAGTTTTATTCACAAAAACAATTTGGCAGAAAAGTAAAAAGGTACAATTACAAAATTACGCAGTACAGATGTTTACAACACATTTTGTGTGCTTTCTTTGTGACTGTAGCTAATAAAACAACATGTTTGGTGGAAATGTTTTTATTTCAAAGTATCATTCAGATGATTTATACTTCGGCTATTGCACTTGAGATATTATACATAAAAACATAAATTGCTTAAACTACATACACATTTTAAAAATGGTCTCAGTGATGACACTATTTTACAGTCATGTGCCGTGCTACTGTGCCCACCTGTGTATAACATATACCCTCCTTCCCTGCCAGTCTAATCCCTTTAGCTCTGTGAACTTCTCACTCACTGAAACAGATCATTTCTTGCCTCCAACATGCAGGAAACATGCCGCGGCACACTATCTGCCCACAGCCGTGTGAGCTCGCACAGCCGTCCATGGCGGATACCCCACGCTGTTTGCCCCGAGAAGATGGAATTACCCAGACAGCCATGGAGCAGCTCTGAATGCGGGAAGAGGCAAGTCGTAACGCTGTTTACATCAACACCACGCTGATGCAACCACCGCTGCCTCACCACGCCACAGATTAACTTAATCTCATGTCACAACTGCAGTGGAAATGTCACTTCCAGAAAGCTTATTCCAACAGAGGATTTTTCAAAAAGAAAGGCGGAAAAAAACGTCTGGGTCCCTTTTTAGACTGTATCCATGGGTAAAGTGAATCCCCCCCAAAAAGTAAAAAGCATGTAGATAGGGGTTGCTCAGAGGATGGGCATGCTGGGAAAATCTGCATGGTGTGTCTTTGTGTGCCTGTGTATCTGTTGCTCTCTCTCTGCTTTTCTTTTATTCAGTGAAGATATAGTCTCCTGTTTCCTCAATTTGCATTTAGATTCCTACATCCAGAGTCCCAAATCTGAGTCGTGACCATTGCCTTCGTGAGGGCACTGTGCTTCCGGACAGTGGATAATCTCATCACTGCGGGGTAATGATACAACATTTGTTCACCGGTCTGTCTTCTCCACTATAAGCTCTTCCCCAAAGTTTTCAGAGTCTTTTCATCCGGTGTTTTTCTTTTACATTGAATCCCCCTCAGCACCAACATCCCTCTTTTCCTTCATTTTCTCTCGACTTTGCGTGCATTTCTGCTTTCGATATCCTTTTCATTTTATTTCTTGTATATGTATTCAAAGTTTCTTTTTACCCTCCTTCCATTTCCCTTTCTACATGCTCCTTCTGCCCTACTACTTTCTCATCATCTTCTCCATCATCATAGATTTCACAGCATCCACCACTTTCTTTCTATCTTTGCCTTCACCTTGCTGTACAGCTCTTCTACAGAAACAGATGAAAACTCTCTTCCCAAGTGTCCTTTCCCACCCATGATTTCTGCTTGCCTTTTACTAAACTCCAGGACATCGAAAGACGGCCATTTATCACGGCTGCGGAGCCGAACCACGTGACCCGAAAGTATTGAGGCGGCCATAAATCTGCAACGCGTGGGGGGCATGTTTCAGTCTGTGCAGGAAAGGGTCAAGAAACATTGAGCACCATGTTCATCATGACAGCGCTGCAGATGGCATACAGAGTTTGGCTTAAAGCCAGAGCTAATTAGTGGGATGTGATTTTTACCAAAGCATAAGCACTAATCTGATCATCTCATCCTCAGCTTTCATGGTAAACAGAAACAGTGTTTAATAGCTGACCATGCAAACCGGTATTTATAGTTTAAATTTTGCCTTTTATCCGTACAACCTACGGTGTTTTTATATACCAGTGGGTCCTTTTCTTGTATGTGTCATGCGTACTGCTGTTGGTTAAGTTTAGCGGACATTCGACATCAAGATAACAATAACCCAAACTAGATGTCACAGTTTTGGACTTTCTATCCCCTTCCGTGATTCGGTTCGTTCCCTATGTCGCTCCGTCCATTTACCAGAAGTCTTCTATCTTTCTCTCTCTCAGAGTCCAGTCTCCTTCCCACCTTACCTGCTCCCAGTGAACCAATCTGACACACCTGTGTTTCCAGGCCGTTGTTCTTCCTACGATATCAAATCTTGCCGTTTTGGATTTGGATTTCTTTCACGTAACCCAAATCATGTCCTGTAAAGCACTTGTGCGTCTCATATAGACACCGAAGGGCACGGCACATTGTGGGTCCATTTAAGTCCATATATACGATTCATACATCCAAACACCTCCGACCACCTCGCTACATGGACTCACTCTTTGTACGACTTCACATGACTTCCTACATTGGGTATTCTGAGAAATATTTCTTCACTGTGGAAAGTGTGTTGATGAGTAGTTACATACATACACTGTGTTCAGTTATGTAATATAAAGGTTACTTTGAGCATTAAGGCAGTGTGGAGATCGTCATTCATCAAGTGACCCAATGTCATGAACCTCCATTTCGCCCATGTGTCCTTGAGTGCAACGTCTGAATCCTCGCTGTAACTCCGGAGTCACTGCTCTATTTCTGAATGTGATCACTGACCTATTCTGAAGGAATTGACCAGGCTTTGATCAGCGACTTTTTGGCTTGAAAAGAGAAAAGTCTGGAATGATTCTGAACAGTGCTGAGGCCTCACTTCTACTGAAGGCCTTGTGAAGCACATATTCAGCTGCATAACCCTATTGTGAATGAAGTACTACGTTTTTTTGTAGTCGGTTGTACTTCATACATGAAATATATTGACAATGAACCTCTACATTACATTACATTACAGTTAGCTGACGCTTTTATCCAAAGCAACTTACAATAAGTGCATTTCAACCATGAGGGTACAAAACCCAGAACAACAAGAATTAAGAAAATACAATTTCTTCAAGAAAGCCAAACTACAAAGTGCTATCAGTAAGTGTCATTTTAAGCTACTAAAGTTCTCCTATTCAAGGTAAAGTCAGAAGAGGTGTGTTTTTAGTTTGCGGCGGAAGATGTACAGACTTTCTGCTGTCCTGATGTCATTGGGGAGCTCATTCCACCATTTAGGAGCCAGGACAGCAAACAGTCGTGAGTAGCCACGGTTTTGCGAGTTGCCACATACATCAATGGGCAACATTTACTCTACGACATTTACTCATTATGTTTATAGATAACATTATATGTGTATTAATGTAATTTCTAGGAGACATGGCTGACCTGTAGACTTGTTTCTGGCTATCTTCCTGCCTGCTGACTTTGGTGTATGCTTGCAGTGAGTACAGAAGTTTGAATTCAAGTGTTCATAGTACCAAATCTGAAAAAACAATTGAACTCAGAGCATTTTTATGTACGGATCTTGGTCCTATGTGAGTGAAAAAAGATCTTGTGATGCCACTGGACACATCATCAGTGATGATCCTGAGTTTGTCGGGAGTTTCAACTCTTTCAACATCATACTCCCTTTTCAACAGCACAAAGCAGAGACATTGTTATAACATTTCTTGAATCTCACATTACACAGTGTCATATGATTGTTAATATTCTTACTTAATCATATTTAACCTGTCATCGAACGCAAGGTGCAAACAGCTCTTTTTTTTCAAAGCATTGTTTTTCTTTTTTGTATTTGCATCATACCTTATACGCTGTGTAAGGCACGATGTTTATTGTCATGGTGCATGATGGTCATCTGTTTCCATCACCATAGCAACCGAGTGTAAATGGAAGGACAGTACAGAACATTCGGTGCTGGTTCTGCGGTGGGCCATTTCGCCATATTAGCTCCTACAAGCTGTATGTGTGTAAGCTTCATTATGTGTCCTAGTTAACTACTCCAACCTGAGTACTTAAGCAGAAGTGAGAGCTCTTGCATTATACCGAAAGAACCGAAATGAGAGTCAGCAGCTGAATGTCAACCACTGGATTAAAAATGATAATCATGTTAGAGGTGTGTGGGACCAGCATCTGAAGTGAGGGCTGATGATCATGAAGCCATGTGGTTAGTTAGGTTGCTGGCACACTTTCTTAATCACAGAGAAAAGGAAAAATGCACACATTGTACAAAAAGTGAACTGAACAACTGGCTCTAATCCGTTTATAGATATAATATAGATGCCGAGAGTTTATTTATATTTTTGCTTATTAGCAAACATATTTGCTTATGTTGTTTCTATTCTTTTCTTCTATTAACACAGTATGTTTCTGTTCTGGTGTTTATATTCTAACAGTTTCTCCTTCTTAGAAACCCCTGCATCTGTTGAGCAAAACCATATCTAAAGGGCTGAGTGTCATTATGTGTGTGCGCACATCTGCTATCCTTGCTAAGCCGTCTTACTATTAACAGTTGGCTCCTTTCGAAGTGAGCGTACACCTGCCAGCTATTGTCGATGTACTTGCTTGCCTTGACTGTGCACACAGTTTAGCAGTGAAGGGCCTTCAGATGATGAGTTTGCAGAGGAAACGAGCCAATCAGCTGCCAGATACTGCTCAGTGTCACGCAAGGCTTTTCTTGATTGTTTGTGCTCACCAGGATTGCAGACGGAGAGTTTGTGACTGGAATAAAAAAAGCGAAGGTTTTCGGGAAAGAACGTTTTTTGTGTTTGTTGGTCAACGTACGTGTTATACATTCACATAAACCCTTCCTATTGTTTGCAACACTGTTGCACACTTTCTTAAGACAAACTTTTACTATTAAGCCATCAATATCAGTGACATTTTGGTGTTTGTAAAGGTGAACTAGTCATTGAGCAGTTTAGAAATGGAGTGAAGCATTTACGTATCTCTGGGTTTTGTTGATGATTGATGGTGGGATGGAGCAAAGGATTGCCAGGCGTATCAGTGCGCCATAAAGCAGACGTTGTACCAGACTGTTTTCGTGAAGAGGGAGTTGAGCTTGACGGCAAAGCTTTACCAGTCGCTCTATGTTGGTTGACCAAAAGAATAAGTGGTGTGGCTGAACTCAACCTTAGAGAGAAAGGGTGAGGAGCTTCAATATCTGGAGGGAGCTCAGGGCCTCCTATCCTTTGTGTTGAAAGGAGTCAGTTGAGGTGGTATGGATATCTGATGAGGATACCTCCTGGACATGTCCAAATGGTAGGAGAACCTGTGGTAAACACAGAACAGACTGGAGGCCTTATAAATCTCATCTGGTTTTGGAACACCTCGGTATCCGCCAGGAGGAGCTGGAAACGTTGCTGGGAAAAAGGGACGTCTGTGCTAACTTGGTTGCCACCGTGAGCTGTGGCAGGAAATATCTGGATAGAGGCATCAAAGGAAAGTAGATTTTATACCATTTCAAAACAGCACACTACAACAACAAAAACGCACCTCTTCCTGTTGTTTTCCAAAGAGTGAGAGGACATTAAGAGGATGTGTACTCGGGATAGAGAAAAGTGTTCTAACTCGGATGCTTTGCACAAATCTACTGATGCCGTCTCCGGGCTTTTTCACGGCAATATACAATATGTTGTGCAAACAAGTGCGAAACTGTGATAAGTCTAGTAATAGGAGTCAAAACATAGGCAAAAGTACTCTTTGATTTCAATGGATTATCACATAATCTGTTGAGAGAATTAATATACGTGCTAATTTCCTTCATTTGTGCCTTGTTTTCTGTGTAAGTTTCAGTCCAGCCGAGTTCAAAAAGTATAACTGAAAATACCCCCACACAGTGCAAATACACTCACACACAGCCTGCTGCTGTCATAACAGCAGTCACGAGCTGAATAATTGATGGGAACAAATTGAGACAATTACTTAACAGCTTGTCAATTCAATTAGCCTACTGTTTAAATGGCTTAATCGTAGTCATCTCTCTACCTCTCTCTCTCTCTCTCTCTCTCTCTCTCTCCTATGTGTCATTTTTGATGTTTTCCCTCCCCTACCTCTTCTCCCCTTTTTCCCCTTTGCAAAAGATGAAAGGAAAGAGAAAGGAGGAGGTTCAAATTAGTCAGTGCCCAGGAGAATCTGTAAATGAAGTAGGAGGAAGGTGGAGAGAGGAAAACAAGGACGTGGGAAAAGAACGATTTGAGGAAGAAGTAGTGAAGATTGGTTTGGTAGGAAGGAAAACACAGGAAGCAAGGACAGGAGAAAGTTAGCAAAAGAGATAATTAGGAAAGGAGGGAAGGATGGAATAAATGGGGATGTATGGAGGGAGGGAAGGTGGCAATAAGAAGAGAGGAGGGATGGAGGTTAAAGGTGGATGGGGAAGAGGGAATGCAAGAAGAGGTATAGCAAGATGCTTAAAAGGAAAATTGATAAATAGGATGGAAAGGAGGGAAGAGAAGGAAGGAAAGTTATGAAATTGAGGAAGAAGTAGGACGTTGTAGAGACTGAAAGAAGGAGAGAGGTAATGGAAGGAGGATTTGAAGAATTAATCAATCAGTTGCACACCTGTACTTTTAGGTGACCACTTTTGATTGGAAACCCCCAGGAGGGATGTTAATGTCAGGTATGCCGAGGGTCAAAGACATTTTGGTTGAAGCTAAAAAGAGATTGTGGCTTTTAGTAAATCGAATCAAACACGGTATGTCTCAAGTCGTTGGGGATTTTTTTTTCTGTATTGAAGACCATTATCTTTCCTGAACCTTAATCAAGTGCTGTAGTCACTACAAGTGGATATTGTTCTGCAAGACTGGATGACATTGTGGAAAATGATCCATTGTCGGAAAACATATTACCAATATGTTTAAGATCAACGCATCTCCAACTTACGAAATACAATTTTTAAAAACATTTACTCATTACGTTGATCGAAAAAAATCTGGTTGTGATTATGTTTCATCTGAAACGTATTTGCAGTTGCAATTTATCCGTACTGAGTCATAATTTATCAGAGACAGAGTTGCAATATGGCGAGAAAATAAGATCATTATGTTGATAAATAAACATGATTCAGGTAGCATTATGTTTCTCTCAGTACACGTTTGGTTTGTAAAATTAGAAGTACATAAAAGGTAATTTCTTGGAGACGGTGTTGCCATAGAGACACACATGCACAAGTAAGGAGGCATTCACACACACACACACACACACACACACACACAAACAAGCACAGCATATAGTCACAGCTACAGCTGCTATCACATGCTTCTCTCCCTGCATCCCCAGCAGGGTTTGAGAACAGCAGACTGGAACACGGCAACATGCAGTTGCCTGGTGTTTCAAATATCACAGAGACACACACACTAACACACACACACACACACACACACACACACACACACACACACACACACACACACAGAGTTAATCTTTATCCAATACCAGCTTTGGTTGTTTTTTTTTCCCTCTCCAGCTTCTTTTCTTTCTCTCTTGTTTTGTTTTTTTCCAGTTACATCTTCATGTATGCTCGACAGTCAACCTCTCCCTTCTCCTTCTACACTCTTGTTCTCTTCCTTACTGTCTCCTTCCATTCTTTCTTCTTCTACCTTCATCTTCATCTCACACTCTCCTTTAAAATTCCCCTTTGTTTTACCCCACATCTGTGTTGGAGTGTTAGTGAACAGAAAGTCATGTTTGTTACCGATTGTTTGCCGGGAATGGTGGGAAAGATTCCGTATTAACTTGAACACCAAATATCGTGCTCTGTGTTGTTATTATTTTCAAATTTTCACTTTTCCACCATCACCCGGAGCCTCAGTTTACTTGTCAAATATATGTTGTAGAAATATTTTCTACATAACGATTGATTCTCCAAACCCAATCAGGAAATTTGGCTTTGGAATAGCATTTGTCCTTCATGTTCTTGTCGGTCAATTTAACCACAACCACAAACAAGATGCAACAGAGCTGACTAATGTCCTGCCATAATCACCATTAAATATAACCAGTTATCCTAATGAGGTCATTAATTAAACTAAATAATGCATAAATTAGCAAATAATCCGTGGCGGCGTGCGTGACTTCAGATATTATAGCTTCACGGTAGTTTGAAGAAAATTGTTTTTGCCTCATTTAATGTCCAAATTTATGCAGCGAGGCACTTGAACATTTACTGAGATCATTTAGTGGATGTATGTTTGCTGTTACTGTGTTACTGGCTTTTTCACAATGTGGTATCACACAGGAAGACTGACTTGATAAGATTATGTTAAACCCATGCCCTGTGTATTATTTGTTATGGTAGAGTTTAAACTGCAATTCTTCCCAATCTGTCTTTGCTCTATTCCCTCTTTCAGCTACTCTTTTAAAACAACTTGACAGAGATGGGAGACCCAATGTATTCCAGGTAAGATATTTGTGAGCAAAATAAATGTCAGCATTTCATATATTTATATAAAAAAAAAATTCTATGTATCCAACAAATAGATATCGTAACAAGTACAAATGCTTTACAAATGCAGTAACAAGCACAATAATGAACATGAATATCTATATTTTATGGGTTGATTTTCAATGAATATAATAGTCCATTTCATATTTATATCTGTATTTTATATTTTCTGGACAGATGTTTTCAGGTGGAGTTGAACCAGCTCATGTGACTGTTTTGTAATGTTTCACTCTATAATCCTTTGTTTTCTGAGCTCGGATAAATCCCTATTCTGAACTACACCCACTGAGGTCACGTTCACAGGCAGCCTACCTTTTCTAAATCAGTGTACACAAATTAAATAAAAGCCACAAATTTGCCTTGCACTTTACATAAACACACACGCACAAACTACAACTAAGACTTCTGAGTAGGTGGTGATGAAGTTGTTCCCCCGTGTGAGGTTATTTGAAAGTTTTCTTGAGTTAATTATGTTGTATAATTATCTCCCCTTAGTTTTCTTAATTGCTCAAGTCGCCAGCTTGTTCCTATTAAGGAACTCTGGATTTGTGTTGCAAACATTGTTTTTCTGCTGGCTGCTTTGACCAGCACAAAGTTCACAGAGTGAAAACAGACAAATGAGTCCTCCGCATCACATACTTCAAACAGGCAGATCAAAATAGCCTGATGAGAGAGACAAATATAAATTAGTTCATCACAAACAACCACACTGACATTGGTATTGAAAACCAATCTATGACTCCCTGAGCACATTAATTCAGTCTGATTCTGTTAATAAAATTGTTCAAACCTGCCCAAACAAGGTCATTAATTTTAAATGCATTTTTTTGGTTTGTTTTTGCCTGAGAAAGATGAACTGAGATTTTTTTTCGAGGTCAAATAAGAACTTTCATACTTAAATCTAAAAAAAAAAGGATTAAGAAGCACCACATTTGAGTGTTCTATATTCAAATTATTAATTACTGTAGAACTCAGACTTTTTTTTATTTTATCAAAGTACAGAAACAATAAATTTTGCTCTTTGAGCTGAACAACGCTGTACTCAACGGCTAATTTTACATCATTTTTCCATGACCACTATGATAAGCTTTCAACCATTGAAGGAGGTAAAAATGTGTGTTTCTCCTCAGATTTTAAATTGTCCTCACATTTCCAATAAAAAATTTGACAGGGTAAACAAAACCACAGGCTGTATGTGAGCCTCAGTCCCAGTGGCTCAGACACATGGCGGCTCTAATAAGCAGTAAGGCATTAATGCCTCGATATCAACCGACTGTCTGAACGCATTTACAGGCTGCCATTTTAGCTGGCTGCCTCTAATATAGCTGTCCTTATGAAGCTAATGCCTGGCTCTATTCCTGCCTCTGACCTGCCTCAGGTGACTGCCTTCACACCGCTCCAAAAATGTCAACCCCCTCCTCCCCACCGTTTATTTTCCTTCTGAGCATCTGTTGGTCACAAGTGATACCGCAGCCACACATGATGCCACCACAACAGCTGCCATGTTAAAGTGGAAGCCAGGAGTATCGTCAAAGTCTCAGAGGGGCTGGTGTGCCCTCTATCTGACATCAGCTTGTCTAGAGTGTTTTTTTTAGAGGTTTCCCATGCAGCAGCCGCAGCTGCACCGTGACAGATCATAGAGAACGGGAGTTCAGTAATGGTTAAAAAATACAGAGATATTTCAAAAGCACTTCATGGTGTAAAGGGGGGCAGGTTTGTCTTAGAGTTATTCATTTAACAATTGTAAGGAGCTGACTAACAAGCAAATTAAACTAGTAAGACTTTGACAGATGGTTCACTTAACCCTGTTGGTTTCATTTGAACTAAAGAAAAAAAACATAAAAAGTTTTGTCTGAAGTCAATATTTTCTCAGTGTTATGCTGGTATATATGAAAAAGTTGAATTTTCTGCGACAAGAGGACACAGTTCACTTTAAAAAAAAAAAAAAAAAAGCTTAATTTATCTCAGACATGTATTCACATTGTGGATGTCGAACACTGAAAAGTTATTACCATTGCAACCATTTCACCGGTAATCACACAACCAGTAGAATTACTCTATTTACTGATCTTTGTTCCCTCATGGGATTCATTGTTTAATTCCTTGTTTCCTTTCTTATTTACTTTGGGACTTGCTCGAGGCATATGCGCCCATGTTGTATGCACCTTAACCACTCAGCTATCAGTGCTATACTCTTTAGTTACACTTAAATTTTAAGCAGTAATGCCCCTTCATGCCAACTTAACAATTTACACTATTTGTTAAAAAAAAAAATCAACCGTGCCATTTCTTCCTGCAAACATAGAATTTGAAATGCTGTTGGGCTAAGTCTCAACAGAGAAGTGAGGAAAAGGTCAATCAAGAAAAGTTCTGAAGCAAAACAAGTGTAAACACTTGCATGGCTTTGAGGGAGGTTTAACTTCTCCACATCACATACTTCTCAGACTACAAAAACAAATAAACAGAAGCAGAAATGACTCAACAAATATTACTGTGCTGTGTTTGTAGCACAAAGTGAATGCTAACCATGAATGAATCAACATAGAAATTTTTGATTATTCATGCCCATGCAGTTGATTAAAACTCTGTAGAGGACTCGTAATGCTTTCCCAACTACTCAAGATGTGTAGTCTGACCACAGCGGAAATTTAAACTCACTTCTTCTGACAAATATGTTAATTTGTTCACTTTACAGCATCATTAAGAAGACTACTCCTCAGGAATTCACCAAACTGGCGATAACAGAGGGAACACTACGAGCCAAGCACTTCATCTGTAGGATGCGGATGTAATGGAGAAAAGCCGGACGAAATAATATGTGATGTTGGAGCTTTTCTGCGCTCAGGTTAGGGGGTAAGTAATTACATGGAGAGGGAGTGAATAATCTCATTTAAAAAAAATCATAGTCATTGCAAAACCTCAGTCAAGACTTTGTATTTTTTTTTAAAAAAGATCAGGATGTGAGATTACAGACAGTGATATAATGACAATAATAATTCAAAATTAGAGTCTATTTAATGCAGGAAAGGTCTGGCTGAGACTGAGAGCAGATTACAGAAACATTAACTTCTTTCCAGAGGCAATTTATCTCGCGGCACAAGTTAAGAACACATCGTGATTAAGTCTGCAGTCATATATACAATCGGTGTAATCTTGGATGGTGCCGAAATAAATTGCCTCCACTCAATTCTGATATATATTCTGATATGTGGTAATTAAGGACGCAAAGATAGATAGGATGTTCAGAGGCAGACTAAATGTGCACAGCAGTAGTACGAGAACAGAAAGCGGCTTCCTTTTTTCTTTTCTTTTTTTTTGCAGCCTCCCCATGTACTGCTCTGCTGTGGTGTGTTTGGTGTGTGTGCTGGAGTCTTTTATCAACCACAGCGGGTCAGACAGTGACTCCTCATGTTTGATTCACTGTGACCCCGCGTGACTACATTTCCTTGAGAGAGATGCTGAATCCATGCAGCACCGCTGCATTTCGGGGATGCTGTTCTGCTGCTGTCACACTGGGCTGACCTCTCTGCGCTGCGTCACCCTGTGGATCCACAGAGAATCAGAAATTAGTAGGAAACAAAAACACAAACTACAGAGGAAGGTTGACGTTCAGCGCAGATTAAGTCAAATTTATTCACAGAGCAAGGTCTCGAGGTTAAAGAAGGAAATTGGTTTGTCAATGTCATGCCTGTTTGGAGTGGTTTTGTTTACATACAGTATTGCAACCCTGTCACCAACACATTACATTTGCAATACTAATTTGGATGATCCATCCATCCATTATCTATACCCGCTTTATCCTGAACAGGGTCACGGGGGAGGCTGGAGCCTATCCCAGCTCACTTTTGGGCGAAGGCATGGTACACCCTGGACAGGTTGCCAGCCTATCATAATTTGGATCAGGAAATCTTTTCTAAAAAAAAATCCTGATTCTGACTTATCAAGATATTGAGGGAATTTCATCTGTCAAGACACAAAAGGATGACACTAAGTGTGGCAGGCAATGGACTTATTTTATCTTCTACATTATGATCCTTTTTTAATGGTTTATCTTTTATGTTTAGCACTCATAGCACCTGATTAAGATTACAAAAATGGCTAGAGCAACCCTCACCCTCTTGCAACTAAAACCTTGGATGACCAAATAACAATTAGAACAAGCCTTTGTGACAATTGGAAAACTTGGATCTCATGACGCTACCACTACAAAACCTAACCTCACAAAACCATGAAGATATTGCAAATCCTTAACTAAAGCTGCAGGCTGGTGCTCCAAAACCCGATCCAGACATTTCAGAGTAACCGTAGACGGAACGAGAGTATTGACTGGCATGTGACTGCCTGTGCATTCCCCTTGGCTCCCTCCACAAAACTACTTGGACCAAGTATGGGGAGACATTATAATATATCATCTAAATCTACCCACTAACCTTTTTTTTTGGCAGCAAGTGATACTATATATTTCCATAAAGGAGAGATAATTAATAGTGGATAACAATTAATTAAAGAAAGGACAGTTTGAGTAATGCATTTTGGCGCTAATGAGAGGCCGCGTCATACAGCGATTGCAAGTCAATGCAGGAGATAGAAAAGGACCCCTGGAACCTCCACCCTGGAGGTGGCCAAGCAAAATATTATACGGATATCAAATTCTTTGCTGGTCTTGTACCAAATCACAACCAGGCACTTAAGACAGCACCCAATGATTTAACGATTCCCAAATGAGCGATAGCTGGAAGGAAAAATCTCTGACAGGACCAGACTCAGAGGTCATCTGCCTCGACTGGTTGAGGTGAGGAAAGAGTGGAGTTGACTAATACAAACTTCAGTGAAGGCTCCCAGGAAATCAGACGGATGGGGTGTTGATAGGGCGGGGGTTTATGTGTTAGGAGGTCCGAATGACAGAATTGCAATGGTATTTAAAGAACAGGGACGAGAAGCTGATTGGCTCAAAAGACGTAGGCAGAGAGATCTTTGGTCAAGTGTGGTGATGGCAAGATTATGAATGAGAGACTTAATGGCGTGGGAAGATGAGAGTGACAAAAATATATCAGCAGAAAAAGCACACCCAGAGAGGAATGAAGATGAAACGTGAAGGTTCATACCTTCCTTATTTAAGACCCTATCTCTACCTAGTTCTCTCCAGTTGTTGTTTTCTAGTAGTTGACTCAAGACCTGACCTCAAAATTGATCACTCAGATTTAATTAGAGTTTCTGCTCAACAGAAGAAAAAAAAAGCTCCAAAAAAGAGAGAAACTTGACCTCTCAGGAAAGCAACTGCCAGAAATAAAAACAAAGCAGGAGACAGTGTTTTATTACAGCACAGAGAACCAATTGGCCACACTATCGTTTTTCCGATGGAGCTGGCTAACCACTACTTTGGGTGATTATAGATTTATCTATCTTTGCTTCCTCCTCACCTCTTCTCACATCACAGACTCTTGCTAAATGTTCCCCTTTGGGAATGAATCGAGAGAACTTGATAAATTGTGGTCATGTAGAGAAGGCTTTTAACTGATCTCGGAACATCAGGTCACTGAGACTCACTAGACTGTGTCCAATGGTTTTCCCCCATTATGTTTATGTCAATGTTGTTATTTGTTATGTAGTCTTCTAAACGAGATAGTTTTATGAGTATTAAAAGCCTTGGTTTCAACTGAGAAAAGCAGATTATTTTCAGATGGGCTGCCAGAAAACTAATGTGACTTTGGCAAATGATGCCTTCAATGTGTCTTCAATTTGTATTTCATGAAAGAAGTTCAATTGGAATACATGGTGCCAGAAACTTTTTGGAGTCGGCCCCTAGCGGCCATCAGTGGTACTGCTGTTTAAGGCATTGGCCACATTTTTTGAGACCTGGAATCTACGTCTACTTTTATATACAGTCGAAACAAATGTGTGATGAACAAAACAGCAACTAAACAAGTTAAAGGTAACCAGGATAAAAATCTATGATATAAAGAGTTTAAAGCTACACTAATCAGTATTTTCATGTTAACAAATTAATGTGTATAATGTGAAGGGTGTTACCTGCGTTTTAGCACCTTTTAGTTCTTTGTTTTTGTTTTCATTTAGCTCATTTCCAGAAGCAGCAGGAAGGCATTTTCAGAAAGAACAGTTAACACTTAACCAACTGGATGCTACCGGCCCACCAAACAGCAGCCAAACTTTGAGACGTAACTTCTGCGGAAGGTGGAATATCTAACAATTGAACAGCCTTTTCCTCAGGAGTTGGTGGACACCCAAATAAAATTAAACGAAGAGTGGACATAAATTTATTAGGTGGCTCAACATCCTACTCCAAAAGAATGCTGTGTCTGTGAAAAGTGTGAATATAGCAAAACAACTTAACCATAAAGTAATAATATGTCATTGTTGGCTTTAACGCTTTTTCCACTGTCTCAAAGTGGCCAAAGAACAAATGCAAATTTTGCTTTGTTATTTATAAAGGCTGTATTTTAAAAAAGGAGTTTCAGAAATCAGAAAAACAGTTTTACTCGAAGAAGAAAAATAACAAAATGTAAAAAGCAAATTGGGTGATGATATGGCTCAAAGCAAAGTAACAACCTCATTCACATACAGCTGTTACAGTTGATTTATTATGTTATTATTTCGAATGCAAAAAGTGTTAAGTTATAACTTTCGATTTAGCCCAAAATTTAGTAAAGGCAGCTCTCAAGTCTTAATAACGAAAGCCTCATTTTGGAGTTCAAACTCTCCATTTTATTCTTCCCTCTTTGCATTTTTACTGCAGAAGGAAAACTCGACCCTCTTTCTGCTCCTGCAGTACGTTCCCTCCATTATGAAAATTACACCACCACCTACACCCCCCAACCCAGTCTCCCCCACTTCTCTCCTCCTATAGCGGCTCCTCTCTCATAATTCGTCCTGCTATATGGCTGCCGTCAAGTGATGAAATGGTTGCCTTGACCAGAGCAGGGCCTGGCAGTTGTTTTAGTGTTTGGGTTTTAGCAGAGCACTAAAGCATCGCTGTATAACCCCAGCTGACAGAGAGCTATATCTAATAGGCCTGTCACTCTCTTGCCAAATCGCTTGCTGCATTTCAATTAAGGGCTCTTCAGTAGAGAAAAAAGGCAATATTAAATAGTGTGTGTGCAGGTTAGTATTAATGCATGCATGCACACAGACACACAGTGAAGATGTAGTTCCTTGTAGATGTAGAGATTATGAAGGTAACGTCCACAGCAAAGTTTAATATGTTTGGTTTACATCCTTTGCATTTACTTGAAATACTCCCAACATATAGTATTGTCGTGACTTTGGTGAGAGCCTGTGTGTGTCACAGTAGAGACAAGCCCCCCAAAAAAATCCATCATTGCAAATCATCAACACTTAAAACCTCTCTCTCTGACAACATTAATAGAGATGACAGATGACACCGCTAAAACTCCTTCTGGATCCAAATATTAAACTATGAAAACATTTAAAGTCCTCCCTCAGACAAAACTGTACTTAAATCTTAACCCTTCACTGTGCAGAATGACATGTTGGACACTAAAAGTGTGTTTGACATTCAGCTATGAGGAGTGAAAGGCACTTTCACTGGGCCCGTTCCAGTTTAATATTTAGACATTAAAACTTGATGATTCAAACCTGAAGTCCACAACCTGTAGGAATTCAGTTATTTTGAAAATAACATCCATTCTTGTATTTTGTTAGACTCCTTTTTTAGTGAGGGAAAAATTGTATATGCAGTATGTTTTAAAAAAAAAAAATGTTAACTGATTTATTTTTTAATAAAAAAAACATACAATAAATTATTCAAATTATGCTACAGATATTGAGAGAAAAGAACCCAAGTTTAAGACACTGGTCAGTTGAAACAAACAAAACACTTTACTTGCAAAGATAAGCAGAAATATAATGTCAAGGTGGTAACACAAAGACAAAGTCCCTCGTCGAAGGAAAACAAAAGACGATGTCAATGAAAAACAAAAGTTTTCCGCGAGTATATGAAACCAAAGGTTTCACAATAGAACATAGAAGTAAATCTTGGACTGATTCTCCAGCAATTGGTTGTAAACTATGTGACTGTAGCTGAGGCAGGCTGGGGAACGGGGAACAGCTGAGGTGGGCGTGGCAGGCAGGAGACAGAGCACAAAGAGAGACAGGGTGTGTCACACAGCATACACTTGCATACTTTTTTTTTATTATTTTGAGTGCATAGATGCATTCCCACTGTCAAGTATGGAAACATCCAGTCCCACTGGACATTTTTTTATGCTTACCTCACCACCACTGCTGAGGATCGGAAACAGACTTTGGACAACTTTTACAACAGCCAACGCAGGCAATTTGTTTCGAGTTTTGCACACTGAAGATCAGTGCCTCTCTCTGCCTCACTTCTTTTTCCTCTCTTCTCCTGCTCAAAAAGCTTTATCCCCTGTACCTTCTGTTCTATTGTGTAGCGACGGTGCCCTCATCAAAGTGAAGCAAAAGGGCGAGGAGAGGGTTCAGCATCAACTACAGAGAACAGACACGGCAACATTATGTGTGTGTGTGTGTGTGTGTGTGTGTGTGTGTGTGTGTGTGTGTGTGTGTGTTTCAGTCTGACACCGACAAGAGAGGCTGAGGCACCCTTTGTTTTCCGTCATGCCGTCAGCCTCATTTATAATCATAAGCTTTACGCACACAGCCCTGTTCTCAATAAGCCCTGTGCATACAACGCTGTTGTAAACAAAGCAACAAAGTGCCTCACATGGAAGAAAAAACTGCAACACAGTCTTTAAAACATTCAAAAAAAAATTAAAACCCAAATAATAATTAGCAATAAAAAAAAATTTAAAAATAGGAAGCAACCGAGTAGAAAAAGCACAAAAAGAACAGGAGGTTATGCCTGATGTTTACTTAGTAATTACACTTCTAAAATCAACACACTAATGATTTTTAAACATTAAGATATTTTAGAGAATCTAATACGAATTACATATTAGATGATAGGATTGTGAGTTGTGTCTTTTTGGAGTTGTGGAAAACTTCAGACATTTTGTGTCGACGTCACTTTCAGAGTGACAGTGGACAAAATCTGCTACCACCAGCAGACAACGGAGGACAACGGGATCAACAGTCCATGGACAGACACCCAAATGAATTGTCTGCTGGCTCTTTGCTTCCGCATTAGAGAGCCGCGTCACCATCGTTGCTACCTATATGTTGTTACCACAGCAACCCATGCAGATAGGTTGGTGATGCCTGGACACACAATATCCGATCAGCTCATTTGCACATAACAATGTGAACAGTCTCTCCTAAAGATCTGTTTTTGAGAGACAAATCCGATTTGCCTGCAGTCTGCACAGCCAAACACTATTGCAGCATATAAACAACAACGTCTTCTGCATAGCACGTATGTTAGAGGAGGAAAAGGGTGCAAAAGCACTGTAGTCTGGAGCCTATTTGCACTGTGCTTTTTTTTTAGTATTAAAATACTACAAAGAACTGAGTCAAAAAGATCAAAACTAACCAGGTTCTTTGCAAAATATTTTCTCACTAAAGCCTCAGTGGACAGGAAAATTGGTGTAAGCTAATGTGCATAAATTACACCAAATTTTGAAATCTTCTGCTAATTAATTACAACATGCCAAATCTTCCACAAAACAATCTTCTTTCCGCAAGGGCTCCACCCTGTCAAAAACATGAGATCAGGGTTATAAAAGCCCCCCAGGCAGAAAATCTCCGACACTCAGACGATAACAGGATGAGAATGTTTCCTTCAAAGTTGAGAAATAATGTGGAGAGCGAGCCAAATACAAGAGGGCCAATTAATGCAAAGGAGACATACCTAAAAATACACTCACACACTTATGCCCACCAAACAGGCTGTTTATCAGAAGCTGGGAGAGGAAGATCAAAGTAGCAACAGAGAAGCATGGAGAGGGTGTGTATGAGCTTGAGACAGCTGAAAAGTAAGACGCATGATGCAAAGAGGAGAGACAAAGAAGGATAAAGTGTGGAGGAGAGGCACAATAGGATTGATAGCGGAAAGAGAGGAAGAGGGGCAAAAATGAAATGCTCAGATCTAAACCGTCTGAGAGGAAGGTATGTGCAGTCAAATATTTAAAAGCAAGATTTTCTGCGTCTTGGTTTGATGGCGAGAAAAACTCCCTTGAGTTGAGAAAAGATGCAGTTAAAAAAAAAAAAAAATGACAAGGGCTGATAAAATGTTCAGAGTGCAGAGGGAGGAAAATGAGGGAAAAACAGCAATGTGAGGTAGACTGTGACAAGGACTTTGAAGGCAACTTAAAACAGCCGGCATAATGAAGGATCTAACGTGGAGAAAAAAAAAATTAGACATCAACGCTTTAAACTGCAGGTTTGAGTTTATTGCTGGAAGGGACAGGTGCACTTCAAATGTCTGTTTTAAAGATTGAGATATTCAAAATAAATCCTTTTGCTTCTCAGAACCGATGTTATTGTGTTAGCCCATCCAGCAATTGTATGCTGGTAATCTATAGGGGCTGGCGTTAGATTGGGTGGACGCTCCGCCTGTGGCTGGTTGTTACAGTGTGGGAGCGTTAGGGACCGGTTGACTGGAAGTGGAACAACCTATCATTGCATCGCACAGTTTAGAGCGTGTGTCCCTCTGGCTGATCCAATCTAGCACCAATCATGAACATCACTGAGACAAAGCCAGTCAGAGAAAGACAGCGTCTTCCAAAAGTAGGCCAGAGGAAAGTCATCGGACACCTTTGATTTTACATGATGTCATTTGATTTGTTTTTTAATTTAAAAAAAAAAAAATCTTGATTTGTGAAGTTCCAAAAGGTCCTTACATTAGTTGATGTTGTGCATTACTTTGCCATGTTAATGATCTTATAACTTTATATTCAATGTTTTGGTTTGTACACTTTATATCCATTTTACGTTTCCTTTCTTTTTTTTCTACTGTATTTTCTCCATTTCCCCCATCTTTAGTGGTTTAAAATTTCTGTAACAAGGGTTGATAGATGGGAGAAACAGAATGACCATACAGGCCATCTTTTAAAGCCTGAAGGCGCAGCTGAGCCACATCCGCTGACAACCCTCCCATGCCTGACAGTTTCCTGCTGAGTTTGGCAAGCACAGCCTCCAAGACAGTGGAAGGCCATTGCATATTTGCTACACAATGTGTTTCCACTGATTAGTACCTTTGCTAAAAACCTAAACGGCTCTTTTCTCTTCTTTCCGTCACCCTCGGTCATTTCTTCGCCTCTCTGACATTCAGCTGAGCCTCTCCGCTCTCAAACCATAAAAATGATGGCCCCCTGTATTTTCTTCTGAGCAGAGAGAAAAAGAAAAAAAGCATAAGGCTCCACTCTTAATGCCAGCCAAGCAGAAGATGAAAAACAAGGAGGGTTAAGCTTTATCAACAGAGACACAATAGTCAGAGATAAAAAAAAATTAAAAAAGATTGGAGCAAACATATAGCTTCTACTGTTGATATAATGTGCCATTACTGAGAGACTGAAACAGGGAAGATAGGAAATTTAATATAATATAGCTGGAAAGTAATTCAGGCTGTTCACAGGTTCACAAGAAAAAGAAAAAGATTAAAAAAAAAGAAAGCTACACCTCTTGTGTTTTAATTTCCATTAAAGAGTGGGCTAGGACCAAGAGCTGACTGAATCACTTTCAAATATTTGAAAACCTGGATGAATCCTAGTCTTTCCAAGAAACTAAAACCTTTTCCTTTATAATAGCCACCAAAAAAAGACTGCAAAAGATGTGTAACACTAAATGAAGCACCTGGTGGAACATCTCACAACTAATTTGTTTTTTCTGCAACGGATCATTAACATGATTGGGTATAAAAAAAAAAAAAAATAAGAGCATCCCAGAGAGGCAGTCTCTCAGCAGTGAAGATGGGAAGGGTTTGTCCACTGTGAAAGACTGTGTGGGAAAATAGTGCAACAATCTAAGAATAATGTTCCTCAATGTAAAATTGGCAAGAATTTTGGGATTTCCACATTTACGGTACATAATGTTATTAAAAGATTCTGAGAATCTGGACACGTCTCTGTACGCAAGGAACAAGGCTAAAAAGCATTATTGGATGGTAGTGATCTTTGGACTGCATTAAAAACAGACACAATTCTGTAGTGAAAATCACTGCACGGGCTCAGAAACACTTCCAAAAACTATTCTGTGGGACCACAGTTCTTTGCTGCATCCACAAATGCAGAGTAATATTATGGGTAGTAAAGAGATCATATGTTTTTAACAAACATGTAGCCCTAAAGTCAAGTCTATGGGGACCTCAAATTGTGTCTCCACAGTGACACAAGTTCCCATGGGTTAATTTGCATTTAGGTTAAAGTACCTACCAGAATATAAAAAAATAAAAACACCCCAAACAAATACACAGACACACACACACAGACACACACACACACACACACACACACACACACACACACACACACACACACACACACAAAGCTAGACAACTGTACACTGTGTATTACTGAGGTTACTGCTGACTGCTGTGTAAATGGTATCAGATGAGGGTCAAGGGCATCTCTATGTGAGCTGATGAGGGGAGGTACTAATTTACGTGCCTTCCCAAAAAAGTATTTCCCAGAGTCCCTATAAAAATCCTCCTGTTGTATCATAAAGGTTCTTTAAAAACACCATTAGGCTTTGCAATAGCTTGAGCAAGACCAGATACAATAAACCCTATCATGGGTGTCCATTTATTTAAACTGACCTAATTGTATTGTTCCATACTTTGGTCATTGTCTGAAAGCTTTTCAGTTTGCGCAGCCCTGTATAAAACAGCATGTTACACAGCAGACAATATAGAATATAGTGAGCAGAGGGTTCATTTTGAAATGCAAAGCTACGGAAACCCTTTCTCAAGCAAGACGGTGCATCAGTGCTGGTGTTCCCCTTGACCTCTCTCATTGAGGAGGTAGCTAATAGGCCAGGCCACATGATCTGATTGTGCTTTGATAAGCTCTGGCCTTAACCCAACTGTTTTATCTGCTACACCTTCAGGTCTCCTGCCGCTCTATATATTGACGTCTCTGTGAAAAACGGATTCCTGCTGGAAAAGGGTTATAAAAAGCGGCCCAACCTAATCCAGCCAATGCTGAAAATACAGAAATTTTTAAAGGGATGCCAGATCGGTCAATATCTGTCAGAATTGTCCTTGATGGATAGTTTCACACAAGCAATTCAATTGGTCAAAGATGTATTCCAGCTGTGTGAATTATTCCCATAAAGCTAGCAATGCCTTAGGTTGCTTTGATTGCTTTGCCAGGTCTTTTACTAACCATGGGAAGAAGTTAGTGAGCACTTTAGACCGTAAATCTCCTGCTGTTTGAACTAACATTGAGGTTATGGGTTGTTTGGTGATATTTGACTGCACTTTTGTACCTATCTGCAATACCGTCCCACTTTTAAGATAATTAATGAGGCTGGGGTGTTGTAATGCTTGTTAATGTGATATTATCTGCAACATGGGAAGGTAATAGATATTTAATTATCTTCTCGATGTGAGAGAAAAACAACTAGATGATCATTTGAATAATTAGCTAATTCCAGTTGATCTTCATGAAGTCACAGAGAAAAATCTGTGACTTTAGTAGTCAGCCATAATGACAATCAGAATGTGCACCGTGTGGACAGTGTGAACCTAAATTTAATTTCTGTTTCTGTATGTAAAGAATTCATTTGTCATCATTGATTTTTATATTTCCCACAGGTACCTACAATAAACTAACAAAACAGATCTATTTCCAGTGACTCCCAAAATGACATATTAGAGTTTTGTCCTCATACGTAATCAACAGAATATCTAATTTTCCAAAACAACATATACTAACATCGAACACCACCAGCGACATGGTAATCGTCACGGTAATAGTTTAACTGGCAAACCGTTAATGTTGTGTAACGGTTCCGTTTTGTTTAGGTTTAGGAAGGGTCATGCTTTGTGTTAAAAACAAGTATTTTACTTACGTATGTAAGCATTATGTAAGTTCAAATAAGTCAGTGTTGACTTTTCTTTTCATGAGACATAAACACATCCGTCTGTCTGTCCGTTCGGCTCTTGTGAATGCAATATCACAAGAAAGCCATGAGGGAATTTCTTTCAAGTTGGCAAAAAGATTCATTGGTACCAAACCTGAACTGATTCGATTTTGGGCCTAAAAGTTCAAGATCACTGTAACCCCGATTTGACCCATTTTCCTGAACATAATATCTCAGGAACAGCTGGCATGTCTTCAAACTTGGCTTAACAAAAAAAAAACTTGGTACTACCACGAAGAATTTGTGAACACAATATTTTAGAAACGCCTGGAGGGAATTTCTTCAAATTTGTCACAAATGTTCATTTTGCCTCGTCAATAAACTAATTAGATTTTGGCGGTCAAAGGTCAAGGTTAGTGGGACAAAATTAACAAAGTTCACAATTCATGTTTTGTATTAAATTCCATTACAACACATTGCAGTCATTTTGAAAGTGAGTTCATGTCTGAAGAAGATAAAAAAAAAAAATTTAAAAAAAGATTATCCATTCATGATTATCATTGATTGGTTGAGGAAATTAAGTGCTTTTTACCCTTTATATTTTTAGGAACTTCAACTAAGGTGAAGTGCTCTTGGGAAATTTCTTATGAAAGTTAGAAATCCCTTTTCAAAAGCCACTGGATAAAACATTTCGGGAGTTTCACCCTTCAGTGATCAAAAGTAGTTGTGAGATTTTCTGGCTGGCAGATTTCATTTGCTGCCGTCTCTCAGACACAACGTAGATTCACCCGGCATAACGTTGTACAAATATCCACAAAACCCGGTTATCTTATCTGCCGATGACACGCGCCCAGTAGTTATCACATGCTGCTTTTTCATCTACACGTTTTACATTTCAGGCACCTGATGGATGCTTTTATGCAGCAAAGCTTGTGATGGGGAAACAGGTGTGAGTTCAAAGTCTTTTAAAAGGATGTTTCGAAAGTACACAAAGGACTGAAACATGTGACCTTTTCCACACCTTTCTGGCTAACTCATGCCAGTTTAAAAAGAAAAGGTTTACGTGTACAGAATACTTATTGTTTTTTTTATGAATAAATTAACCGTATTTCATATCATCAAACTAAATTGCGTCTTTTTTGATAGATTCAAACCTAAAACTATATTTGCATGCCTCTGCACTGACGACAGCTGTCTTTGGAGGATTATGTTTATAAGTTGTCTGACTTAAGACTGCAGTATGTCGTCTAAAATATGAAGACAAAGTCATACCATAGTATATCGTTCAAAATGTCATGCTATAGTATGACTTTTTTTTCGGTTTTTTTGATGATGTACTTAAGTATGACTTTTATTAATATTTTTGATGATGTACTTAAGTAGGACTTTTATTCATATTTTAGACGACATACTACAGTGTGACTTTTTTCATATTTTGGACGTCATGCTAAAGTATGACTATTTTTCATACTTTGGACGATATGCTACAGTATGACTTTTTTTCATATTTTGGTGACGTACTTAAGTGTGAAATTTTTTTTCATCATTTTTGACCACATGCTATAGCATGACTTTTTCTTTTTTTTTTATCACATTTTGGACAACATACAGCATGAATTTTTTTTTCGGACTTTTTTGGACGACATAGTATATCATACATATTTGAAGACCGTGTACATATATCAAGACCGGTGTATCAGCATGGCCTCCAACATAATGACCGACCCACCACCACCACCACCACCTCTTTGCACATCCGTCATCTGGGAGGAGGCTCCAAAGACATCCATACAAGGCCTGCTAGACTCGTGCAACGGCTTTTTCCTCCGAGCCATCTAGACTCTGAACACCCACCGGATCGTGGCCCCTCCACCTGGCCAACACCACGGGACAGAACTGACTAACGTGCACACACTCTAGCCCCTTCATAACTACGTGCGCCTTAAAGTGCTCTTTCAAGTGACACTGCTCTATCAGCCAATTTCTTGCTTTCTTCCTTTTTCAGGATTATTATTATATGCCTTTGCTGAATATAATTTATTGTATTATACAATTTTTTTTGGATGACTTAATAAAGTATGACTTTTTTTTTTTTTTTCATATTTTGGACAACATACTATATAGCATTACAGCTTTTTTTTTTTTTTTTTTTTTTTTTGGACAAAAAAAAAAAAAGGTCATAATATAGGTTTAAATTACTTTTGATTTTTTTTTTAGACGAATACATACCAAGCTTGATATTAATGATGACATACTAATATATGACCGTTCTTTGATATTCATGACGACATACTACCGTATGAAATATTTTACATATTTTAGACTGCATAAAGTATGACATTTTTATGACATCACAGCGAGGCCAAATGTCAATGGGACCGGCCAATGTCGATATCATGGTTACGCCTTCGAGTGAACACCTCGTGGTTCTCGCACTACGGCACGACTTTATGACATTTTGAACCACACCAACCTTTTTCTCTGAGCTCACTTGAACACCTGCCAGGCAATCTTGATAAGTGAAAACAAAACTTTGTCAAATCATTTATCTGCGTGTGCATACTGCCTCCTTGTGGTGAAGGTGCTCCTCTTTCTATTTACCAGTTGATAATTGAGACGTGTATTATAATCCAGCCCACTTAAATGACAAAATGTAAAATGATAATGATTAAAAAAAAAAATGATTCAACCTGTGGCACAGCAATTACACAAGTTGTGCTTTATTGACAAAAAAAAAAAAAAAAAAAAAAAGATTGTACAGTTTCTACTGTTGATTGCAAGAGCAGTGTTTATCCATCACTTTTACTCAAACCCCCCCCTCACATCTCTCCTCCAGCTAGCATGGCTGAACGGCACAGTGTCGGTCCACCTATTTCACTGTGGACCTTCTACATGGACAAAGACAGCGGAAAACATCCGGCAGAAGGCGACAAGAGATCGATAACAAATATGCAGACATGTGTGGCAGTCGTGGCATTTCAATTCAAGGCATGAGATGGCAACAGACAGAAAAAAAAAAAAAACATGTGGCTGTGATGCACGGGGAATAGTGACATTTCTGTGTCAACACCGGGTGAACAGACAAAACAGTCCACCGAACTACCGTGACGGGAAGTAACTAAAACTTAAAAAGTTCTGTGTGAACATGAGGGAACGCGGTCTCGATGAAAATGTGTCGATTTGAGACTTCACCGAAGTCATAAAACAAAGGAGGGCCAGCCCCAGGATTTCTGCATAGCAAAATCTGGGCAGTAGAAGAGGTACCTTATTAAGACAAGTTAAATATAAAGTGATGAACGAGGAAAAAAAAAGAAAGAAATCTGGCAATAAAACCTTCTCCAATACATTATATTACTACATTCTAACCCGAACGATGTACTGCATTAGTCTTCTTTTAAATGGGCTTGAGCACGTGACAATACTCGTCACCTGAAGAGCAGTCCCTCCTCTCCCGGACTTAATCTTTAACGCGAAGTTTAATTTGCCGACATTTAAAAGGGATTTTACGTCGCAATGTAAAGTCATGAAGAAAAGGCTCCCATGCATTTTCTGCAACTCGGAACCATCGGCCGTTTCTCCGTCTCAAGGGTGCGTCCCGGGGTAGGCTGCACTTCTACGATGCTTCGTCGTCAAGTCCTGCCGAAGGACAGATGTCTGGGATCCTTCGAACTTCTGCCCGAGTCCTTTCGATCGGAGACGTTTTAAGATTGCGGGAGAAGGAGAACGACGCGCCCGCCGGACCGTCCCGCAGTGTGTTCCTCAAAAGAGGGAGTCTCGGCCTCTGAAGGACCCGACTTGCTGGCAACTGTCCTACGAAGGATGCATGCTCGAGCTTGAGGAACAGCCAGAAATGATTCCAAATTCCAAATGAAAAAAAAGGACTTATTTTTGTTAAGACAAAAAATAAATTTAAAAAAAAAAGTTTTTTTTTTTTTTTTTTTTTTTTTAATATGTCGTCTGGTTAATTCTATATGAAAACACTGAGTAATATTTTGCTTCTAGGTATTTAAATGCTTTTTCCGAATGCTTCATCTACAATAATCAGAGACACTTTCAAAATAGAGTGATGAACAGTTTTTGGAATGACTTTGCATATATATATATATATATATATATATATATATATATATATATATATACACACGTGTGTGTATCTGCTGCTGCTTTGTTTGCATACTTGCATCTTAACGGAATAAAACTATGCATAACGCGTGACAAGTGAGAAACTGAGAGAGAAATATATCGTTAATCTCGGGGGGGGGGGGGGGGGGGGGGGTAAATAAACAACTCTTATAATTCGGCCTCGTCAACAAGTTCCATCAACGTGTAACTCTCCCAACTCTTAAATTGACTATTGCAAATATTAAGACGGTATGCAAGACAACAAAAACAGGTGAGGCGGGAACGTAAGGCTGAAACACTCCCACATGAGACAAATATAAGACCCCACCCCCTCCCCCTCCCCCCAAAAAAAAATCAAAATATTAAATCCCCAGATGTTATTAATTTAGAAAAAGTGGCAAATAGCAATAAAACAATATAACGAAGAAAAAAAAAAAAAAGAATGAGTGAAAAAAATCTCTACGCAGACGACAACAACAACAACAACAACCAAAAAGTCCCGAACAAACAGAATCCTATCCCACCGACACGACGTCTCCGGCCCTCCAGTTGGCCTGCAAAGCAAGAGAAAGCATCAACCGAGCTCCACAACAAAAGCAACAGCATCTCGACAAAGTGAAGTGACCGGGCGGGAGGGGCCCCGCCGGCTCCGTGCAGGTCCGCGCGTATTGTTCCTCCGAGCGCGGATCAAAAAATGTAGTCCCGGGTCATCTTGAGGGACGGCATGGCCTCGTTGACGTTCTGGTCCAGGCGGTGGTACTCCACGGTGTTGCGGGAGCACAGGCCGTCCTTCCATCGCCGGCTCTGCGCCAGGAGGAAGATCTGGAAAAGAGGGCGGGAAAATACGATGAAAACAAAAGGCAGATAGAAATCAAATGAATCTGATTGATGCACAAGTGCTGATCAAGTTCGATTCTTTCTTGGCTGACAGGCGAGCAGAAAAAGATAAAAGGAGGTAAAAACAAAACAAAAAAAAACTAAAACATTTAAAACCTTCCTCTCCAGATTTGACGGAGAAAAAAAAACAAACTCATTTCACAAGCTGGTGAAATCTCAGATGTTTCTCAGCTTTAATATGCCGTTATCGCAATTATTAGCGATTAACTTTCAAATCGCTTGATTATTAATTTCATCCGCAGTTTTTTTTTGTTTTGTTTCGTTGTTATCGTTATCTTTGGAGTTCACAGAAAACAATGCAATTGTAATCGCGCATGACCGCAGAAGTAATAAAGTTGCGTCTGTTATCGTCGGCCTCCGCATCCCGGGCGGCTGCCGGGCTGTTGCCGTGCCAACACTCACCTTCCTCTTGTTGTGATAGGTGATGTAGACGATGGCCACCAGGAAGGCCAGGATGACCAGATGGAAGAAGAAGTGCGAGTCCTGGTCCTCTGTGTTGTAGCTGTCGGCTCCTTTATACCGGGTCCCCTCCGCCTCCTCCAGCGGCCGGTGCCCGTTCTCAGCTCGGTCTCGGCCGTCGTCGTTTCTTTCGTACACGGCGCCGTTGGCGCCCTCGCTGTCCACGTAGGTGAGGGCCTCGTCGTCCTCGTCGTCCTCGTAGCTGTCCACATCGATGCGGGTTCCCGGTCCCTTGTCGGTGGTCTGCAGCAGGTTCAGGTCGGAGTCCTCCCCTGCGGACGGGTCCGGCGTGTCGAGGGCTTCTGGCTCTTCCGTTACAGGTACAGCGGGTTCGTCTGTCGCCTTAGCGAGGTCGGGCAGTTTGTCTTCGGAGGACTCGAAGACGGTCACGGAAGTATCTTTCTTGTTCTCGGAAGGTGATTTTGGCTCATCAGCTGTTGTGGGAGATTCCGCCGTCGCACTGTCATTGCCAGCAGGTGCTGGGGGGTCCTTGGGGTCCGTTACAGTTGGTTTTGGGGGGTCCTTGGGGTCCGTTACAGTTGGTTTTGGGGGGTCCTTGGGGTCCGTTACAGTTGGTTTTGGGGGGTCCTTGGGGTCCGTTACAGTTGGTTTTGGGGGGTCCTTGGGGTCCGTTACAGTTGGTTTTGGGGGGTCCTTGGGGTCCGTTACAGTTGGTTTTGGGGGGTCCTTGGGGTCCGTTACAGTTGGTTTTGGGGGGTCCTTGGGGTCCGTTACAACAGGTGTTGAGGGGCCCTTGGGGTCTGTTACAGCAGGTGTTGAGGGGCCCTTGGGGTCTGTTACAGCAGGTGTTGAGGGGCCCTTGGGGTCCGTTACAGCAGGTGTTGGGGTGTCCTTGGGGTCCGTTACAGCAGGTGTTGGGGTGTCCTTGGGGTCCGTTACAGCAGGTGTTGAGGGGCCCTTGGGGTCTGTTACAGCAGGTGTTGAGGGGTCCTCGGGGTCTGTTACAGCAGGTGTTGGGGTGTCCTTGGGGTCCGTTGCAGCAGGTGGATTCTGTTCAGCTGTTTCATGAGCCTCATCACCTGCTACTTGGTTCACAGTGGTCAAACCAAGACTTTTAGATGTATGTCCCACATTATTGTGCCCTGTTAGGGTAAGAGGGAATAACAATTAGAAGCCCAACCGATTTGGTCACAGATGTGTCAGTATTGGCGCATATATGTTGACTATTTTTTATTCTTAATGCGGCAAAATTGCTTGGGGTAATTTTATTCTATTTGTGTGTTTTTATTTATTGTTTTTACTTCAAAATATCTATAATTATCATATTCCCAGCAAAGTGCAGTATTTCAACGCACTGATGTGATTTTGGACAATAAAGTTTACTTTTAAACCGCCAGACATTGCGCTTCAATTACATGCCTCTGTCACAAGTATTAGAAAACCACGTTTCAGTTGATAAAGTAATATTAGATTTCCTTTTAATTTCCTAAAGCGGGGCATTGCATCCTTTGTTCCTCACTGCATTCGGCTACACAACAAGCTCTGATTAGACGGTCAAATTGGCACCCTCTTGCACTTCACACTTGCTCAATATCCCAAATGATGCTTTTATGAGGGTTTTATGATGCTTTTTGTGTTGTGATGTTATGGTGTTTTTTTTTTTTTTGTCTGATAATGCGTCCCCCAGGCCAGTAAAGGTTTTCATGCGTTCGTTCAATATCAGCACTTGGCTCAAAACCCCAGTATCGGTGCGGCTCTAATTACAATGAAAGACATTATACATTAGGCTACAAAACTACGGCTGACGATGTGAACGTATTCCTTAATAAAAACTTTGAACACGAAGCCGTTTTCGGTTTGTAAAATGTGTATTATTCGATCGAGGGGAGGGTAGATCACAAACCACTTCGCAAATAATCCATCAAGTCCAAATTCAATCAGATTCAACCGATTTAAAAAAAAAAAAAAAAAACGACGCTTTCGTCTGCGCTTTCTCTTCGCGGTGTCGACGAACTGGAACAGCGTGCAACTTCATCAGCGTCTGTGTTCTCCCACCGCGCGCTAATAACCCCGGGAAAGTCACTTCAGGAAATGAGGAGAAAAGTCACCATAATTTGAGGGGCGTTTGCGCTGCAGCTCGCTAAAGCTGTCCGTGCTGTCGTACAGCGGTACGATCGCGCCACCGGCTGCGTCTCGCAGAATGAGCTCCACCTCCTCCTCAGGAGACCGCCGAGGGAACCGCGGTCAACTCTCCAGCTGCCGCAGAAATGCTCTCGAGTGGACATTTGAACTAAGCAGCAGCTTGTTTGCGCGCAATTGCACGGGAACGTGCATTCTCTTACAACTTGCCCTGCTTCCACAACCGCGGCCGTCTGACGACGGGTACTTTAACGAGATGTTGTCGGCCCACGATGCATCACGTTGTGGTTCGCTGCGTTGACACATTTCATGACTCTTAAACTGACAGATCTTTCAACAGTAATGTGTCAGTATTGGTGTCAATTATTTAGAAAAACAAATTTAATCAACTACTAAGATAATTGACGGATTTTTATGAGTAATTTTTAATTTAAAAAAAACAAAAACAAGCTGAAATTCTTTGCTTACAGCTTCTTAAAAGTTTATATTTTCTCGTTCCTTTGGTCCTCTATTGTATTCGACAAGATATCTTTTGGTTATGAATTGTTAGTCAGAATAAAACGAGACATTTTAGGCAGCACGTTCTGCTTTTTGGAAACACTCATTGCCATTTTTTTTTTTTTTTTTGCCATATTCTGACATTTTTGAAATCCAACAACTAATCAATTGATTGAAAAACAAAATTGACAGATGTCTCATAATTTTTTGCAGACATAAAGTTTTTCGTTTCATAAAAAAAAAAAATAATAATAATAAAGTATTTTAATGTTCAAGAATCTCTACGAGTACAACAGCTCCTGACTGCGTCTTTAAATGAAGCCAGACTCCTGCACTTGGCCGGCCGTCCCGAATCAATGACGCCATTTAACCAACGAGTGTCTGTCAACATTATTTCATCCACCGGGACTTAGAGGCGTTGCTTAGGACGGGACAGGAGGAGAACACTGGGGACTTGAAGCACGGAGCTAGACGTCCCCAAGACAAGAAAGGGTCTATTCATACACATGGGCCTCGGCCAGCATAAGTAATCACTGAACAGGAGATCTTTGTGGCAGTCACAGTTACAGGCTTTGCTGCGTGAAACGACACGTGAAAAGTTCAGCTTTTTAGCAGTTGGGTCACATTTGACAAAAATGTCTTAATATTGATGACAAAAGTACGTCGATGGCATTTTCCTTAAATCACAGATCTCGTCGAGATCTTGTTAAAGTGTCCGTTTTATCGGGATAAACCCACGTAACGCTCAAACAAACACAGCGGTCACGCGATGTTTGCGTTTCGAGCCAAGTTAAAAGGTTGACGAAGTTAAAGCCGTCCTCACGCTGAACAATATGTCGTGTTCCTTATCCTGCTTTCAAGGGATGAAACACCGAGGGAAAAAAAACAAAAAACCTTAAAGGGATGTTCAGCTGATGAATGAGTATGTCCAGATCTAATTTCATGAACCAATACCAGACATTACAGTAGATAAGTGACTTTTAAATGCTTCGACAGAGAAGGGATGAAACAGCTCCATTAATCAGATCACAAGACGACCTGCATGTCAAATGCAGTCATGAGCTACTCAGAAATAACACGTAGAGGAAATGAATCAACAGTTTTGCTCCGAACTAACCGTCTCTCGTCTATTCTGCTGAGTCCCTGCGTTTATTTATTTGTTTTCCTCTTTGAGCTTCCTCAAAAAAAATTTAAAAAAATAAAAAGTGGATCCAAACAAAGAATAAAAGACAAACTGACTGCTGCCCAAAAATACAACAACACGTCATCATCCAAAAAGAAGAAGAAGACAAAAAAATAAAAAATCCATCAACGACCTTTTATCTCAACAGATACTGGATGACCCGATAAACTGCCAACACCACAGGGTTAAAGTCCAATGACACAAGGCTGCCGCTGACTGCAAGCTTTTAAATGACTGCAGTTTATTGATGGTGAACTTCAAAGAAATATGTTTCGTTAACGATTTACTGACCGGAGGTCAATTAAAAGTGACATACGACGTAGGCGTCTGAACTAAGTCACCTCACATCTGACCACCACAAATCATATATATATATATATATATCATAGTATATATATCATAAATAATGTCATTTTCAGTGGGGATATTATATTATATAAATATTGAATGTCGCATCGGGTTTACTTCCGGTTTCGAGATGAGTGGCGTGACTTAACAACAACGTCTACAGACATTACGGAGTAACTTTATGCACATTGAAATCCATAAACAACTTAACTTTATACTGATTTTGCATTAAAAAAAATTAAAGTAAACAGACGCTTAGCCGTTATCTAACGTTAAAATAGTTCAACTCCGATTTTTTTTTTTTTTTTTTTACAATTTCAGCCTCGTATAACTCGTTTTAATTGAAACATTAACTCGTTTAACTAGTGATATAAAACGGGGTTTTGAGTTTTAAAAAAACAAATTACTGTTATGCGACTTTCCCCAACACGGTCGTCGTCCGTCGCACAACTAGCAAATGACGTGCTAGCTCCCGAGCTATCGCTAACGTTACCCGAGTAACGAGTGTTGCCACAGCAACCGCTCTCGGGTTACGACATACCTTTCGACGGTGAATTTAGCGTACCCGCTCGGCAACCGCTGGATAACAGCTGGAGGAAAATAAACAGGAAAAGCGCACAAATGTTTCTCCTGCTTCGCCACATAGCTCCCTGCGTCGCCATGTTTGTTGCGTGAGTGAAGGGGGCGTGGCTTAAGCGTGGATACACAAATACGGGAAGTGGGGTGACTGCGCGTGACACGCTTTAGGTGCGTGCGTGCGTGTGCGTGTGTGAGTCACGTTATGAAAAGAGTAAGGCGTGGTGGAAGCGTCCTGAATCTTTACTGAAGTAAAAAAATAAATAATTATTATTTTTTTATTTTTTTTAAAGCAGCATTACAACGATGTAAAAGTGCTCCATTGCAAGTCAAAGTCCTGCATGAAAAAAAAATCTATTTTAGTAAAAGTACTTTATGAGCAGCAGTAAAGCAGAATCAGCAGCAAGTTGTGGTTGAAGTATTAAAGTAAAAGAACTGGTTTGGTCCCTCTGACTGGTATGTTAGTATATAGGGCGTCATTAGATGACTAATATGGATACTTCAGTGTCAGCAGCAGGTTTTTGTTATAGATGCTTGAGTTGGCTTTAGTTCTAACTACTTTATATCCAGTTTTATACAACAGAAAAATGTGCTTTAATCCACCATTTTATTTTCAGTTTTTGAACTTTTTCTCTAGTTCGAACCCATCTTTTACAAGCAAACAAAATTCAGAAAAAGTAACGCATTCGTGTTCATTCAGAAGTGTTTTCACAGAATTTTGAATATACAGTGGTGTGAAAAAGTGTTTGTCCCCTTCCTGTTAAAACATAACTGTGGTTTATCACACCTGAGTTCAATTTCTCTAGCCACACCCAGGCCTGATTACTGCCACACCTGTTCTCGATCAAGAAATCACTTAAATAGGACCTGCCTGACAAAGTGAAGTAGACCAAAAGATCCTCGAAAGAGAGACATCATGCCGAGATCCAAAGAAATTCAGGAACAAATGAGAAAGAAAGTAATTGAGATCTATCAGTCTGGAAAAGGTTATAAAGCCATTTCTAAAGTTTTGGGACTCCAGCGAACCACAGTGAGAGCCATTATCCACAAATGGAGAAAACATGGAACAGTGGGGAACCTTCCCAGGAATGGCCGGCCGACCAAAATTACCCCAAGAGAGCAGCAACAACTCATCCAAGACGCCACAAAAGACCCCACGACACCATCCAAAGAACTGCAGGCCTCACTTGCCTCAGTTAAGGTCAGTGTTCATGACTCCACCATAAGAAAGAGACTAGGCAAACATGGCCTGCATGGCAGAGTTCCAAGACCAAAACCACCGCTGAGCAAAAAGAACATTCAGGCTCGTCTCATTTTTGCCAGAAAACATCTTGATGATCCCCAAGACTTTTGGGAAAATACTCTGTGGACTGACGAGACAAAAGTTGAACTTTTTGGAAGGTGTGTGTCCCATTACATCTGGTTTAAAAGTAACACTGCATTTCAGAACAAGAACATCATACCAACAGTAAAATATGGTGGTGGTAGTGTGATGGTCTGGGGCTGTTTTGCTGCTTCAGGACCTGGAAGACTTGCTGTGATAAATGGAACCATGAATTCTACTGTACCAAAAAATCCTGAAGGAGAATGTCCGGCCGTCTGTTTGTGACCTCAAGCTGAAGCGAACTTGGGTTCTGCAGCAGGACAATGATCCAAAACACACCAGCAAGTCCACCTCTGAATGGCTGAAGAAAAACAAAATGAAGACTTTGGAGTGGCCCAGTCAAAGTCCTAACCTGAATCCTATTGAGATGCTGTGGTATGACCTTAAAAAGGCGGTTGGTGCTGGAAAACCCTCCAATGTGGCTAAATTGCAAAGATGAGTCGGTCAAAATTCCTCCACAGCTCTGTAAAAGACTCATTGCAAGTTATTGCAAATGCTTGATTGCAGTTGTTGCTGCTAAGGGTGGCCCAACCACTTTTTCACACAGGCCAATGTGGGTTTGGATTTTTTTTTTCTCCCTTAATAATAAAAACCTTCATTTTAAAAACTGCATTTTGTATTTACTTATCTTTGACTAATATTTAAATTTGTTTGATGATCTGAAACATGTGACAAACATGCAAAAAAAAAAAATCAGGAAGAGGGCAAACACTTTTTCACACCACTGCGTAATGTGACAGAAGACGAAAAACAACCAGAAACCGGTTCAAGATATTTATTTATTTCAGGGAATGACGAGACTGTCAAGTACATGAAGCATGATTCCCGTAACCAGTTGTGGAAGACTACCATTTCCTGGCAACTGTATTGATTCTTTCCATCCTCCTTCAAAGAAGGACTGTAACCCTTATCCAGAGAAGTTCGGCTGTGACCTACTTCTGTGAAATTGACAGGTCGTTGCCTTTGTAAGACTTCTTGAGTGGATTAAACTATGCAAGACCTTCAATAAAATAATGTTTTTGCTATATGTAACAAAAGACAGGATTCACACCAAATGCACAGACACAAAAGACGAGTGAGACGCAAACACAAAATGTACACATTAGGGTGTAGTGTCTCTTAGAGCTACTCACAGCTGCTTACACCAAGGACAACTAACCCTTCCCATTGTATAATATATCAAGACAGACAGTAGAGCTCTCCAGTGCAGACGTGTTCAAATAAAACTATTTCACCACGACACCTTCTGAGTGAGGAGTGATTGCTGGTGCTAAGCTGCAGCACCATCTGGTGGAGTAAGTATTTAACTGTATGCCAACTGTGTCGAGCCCTTAATACATTTCGGGCTGATCTGTTTCAATTTCCCTTTCCGCTGGCTTGGAAAGCAGAGAGACACAAATTAAAGCGTTGTGTACGAATGTAGTGAGATGAAAAAAGTGAGGCCAACGTGGATGTACTCAAGGCTACTTTTCCCTTGCAAGCTACACAATTCAAGATCAAACTTTTTGTTAAAACGGTTGTAGTTTTGTTCTGAACTGGGCTCTAAGATTTCAAAATATGTTCCCTTAAATGGTCCTTTAAAAGTAGCAGATCGTCCCAAGAACGATTTGACCTTCATGCTGTCTTATTTCCAGCTGTAACATGTCTAGGGACAACAGGTTTTTTGTTTTTTGTTTTTTTTGTGAAGGAGAGCTAATCAACAGAGGATTTAAGATTTTTTTTTTTTTCAACTTTTTGGTGGGTAATACATGTGTGCTGGGAGAACTGGAAGGGAAGCTGCCTCATCCCTCCTACGCCTGGAACTCGAGACCAAGACCGAGCTTGTGGCCACCAGCGTTGATGTTTTTGCCATCAAGGAGAGCAGAAAGTGTCAGCTTGATGCCTGCAGAAACAGAGGCGTCATGAAAATGTGTAAATTTATCTTTTTTTTTTTTTTTTTTTTTTTTTTTTGCAACTTAATTCCTCAAACGTTACACACAGGTTTCCTGCTGAACTATTACATTTTTGACTGACTAAAGATCCTAAACATCCTGCAGCAGTTAAGCTCATCTCTCTACAATGTTGTCATTGTAGTTTACATCATGCATGTCTAAAATTTACTTCACAAATTGAGCTTTAGGTGGAATAGTCCACATACAGCCGCCATCCCAATTCCACTGCTCAGAACATTAACTTTTTTACACTTAATACACCCTCGTTAAAAAAAAAAAAAAAAAAAAAAAAAAAGGCTATTTTTGGGGATTTTAAAATGTCATGGTGTTTCAAGAACGAGGCTAAACGGTCAGTTCTGTCAGTTATATATATATATATATATATACACATGTACATACCAGATTTGTTTAGTCATATTTAGTTATTGTGGATTTGCACTGTACTTACCTACTCACTTACTACTGTATCATTACTTATTTTGCTACATTGTTTTTTTTTTTGTCTACGCTGCTGTAATCCTGCAAATTTCCCCACTGCGGGACTCATAAAGGATTATCTTATCTTATAACTATATACTGAGCTATACATTGAAGTTATATAGACACACCGCGCTCACCTGGCTTCAGAGTCTGACTATAGCCGAGACCCACGAGGCTGGAGTTGTTCACCTTGGCCTGTGTGAGAAACACAGATCAAAAATCATATCACATCACGACGCATTTATAAATTCACAGGTCCTCGTGCTCTGTCAAGAAAATCTTAACTGTGAATTCTGAAATAAATACCATAATTCAAACATGCGACCACTAATGCTGCATCTTCCACTGATAGTACCAACTCCCCTTACTTTTGGTATCAGGTACTTTTCTGGATTTTGTTTTTTCACTGCAGATAGTGCCGCCTCGAGGCGGAGGCGTTACTATAGCAACATTGCACGAAACCACCGGGACGTAGTTTTTCACATCACCTTTCACTTCTACAATAAAACATTCCACTGAAAAAGAAAATAGCTAATAAAGTTCAGTGTGGGTTTCATGTTTCTCCTCAGGACTTCAGTCTTGTGAGAGCAACGCTCTGAACACCGGCTTCATAAAACACTCGCTGGGTGCAAGACTTCAAAATGTTTGAGGAAACGTTGGATCTGCCTGTGTAAGAAACTTCTCCACTGAAGGAGGGTCAGGACACAAACTTCCACTAGTTTGTCATCCACCACTGTGAAAGCTTGTGGTCTGCAGTGTTTTCAAGTCACCTTTTTAGTTTCAGCTCAGCTCAGCTTGATGGGAACGCCGACGGAGGGGATACTAAAAATAGTACCCTCATCCACAGACAGTGGAAAACCAAATGAAAACTAGTCGAGTCGAGCCGGTACTGTCAGTGGACAAGGGGTTTGATATAGCTTCTCCTCAGAGGGGAATGTTGGTCATGTTATTAACTTGTAATAAGAGCCAGAAAATCCATTATTACATTAACAACCAATCACCCTAATGGGCTCTGCTGCAAGTGGGATTTAAGGACTAATGTGATAGACAGGACTAAATTAACCCGGGCTTTTCTGTCACAGACAGACTCCACCGACTGGCCAGTTTGAACCAGTTTCCAGCAGACCCAGCTTAGTCGGATGTATTCACATGGACTTGAGGGCATCTTTCCAAGTTGGTCTGCCAGTCGGGACATGCAGGACAGACTGTGACCCAGACATCGACATGACGACCAGTCGCGGCGCATGTTTGTTCACGTCGCAGACACCCAGAATGATTTTTTTTTTTTATTACTCACAGTGAAGGATGCATCAGGATCAATCTGATACTTGGCAGCGATGCCGAAGCGGGTGTTGCTGTTTCCGGCAGTCCAGGCGAGGTTGACAGCCGTCTCCAGCTGGTCATTCACCTTCTGGTAGATGGAGCCGCCAAACTCAGTCCCATCGTTTCTGGGGGGGGGGGGGGGGGGGGACAGCAGTTTACAAAATATTTCATCTTACCGCAATATGAAGAATGTTTCCCTAGCAGTGATATTTCCACCTTAATGTGGATTAATTATGGTATTGTGTTTTGTGAACAAGTAATACCTGACTTGCATGTGCATGCGTGTTAAAAGACTTCCTCAGCTGGGTGCACTGTCTCTGATGTAAAGCCTCCACTCCACTCTGTCTGACCTCTCATAACCACTTCCCTTGCAGACTGAAACAGAAAGGCTCAACCAGGGACACAGCAGGACACAGGACTAACACTGTGTCCCGTCCTTCCCTCTCGCTCGCTCGCTGTCTGACTCCCACTCGCTGCCTTTTCACTCACGCCTGTCAACCGCTCACTCCGTATCACTTGCAATTCAGCAAATCCCATCACCTGGGTATAAAAATAACCCGACGGGCACTTGGGTGAAGGGCAGAGAGCCAAACCGACGAGTTAGTTAGCCAGTAAACATGGCGGTCGCATGGTGTCAGGTGCTTATTTCAACACTGCTCGTTTTAATCAGTTACACTCCTACCAATTTATTCATATTTTTCTCCTCCTCGCTACTTTTAACTGGAATTTACATGAGCTGCACAAAATGAACGGTGCTGTAGTTACAGTAAACCACGCTGTTCATTAAATACCGGCGCTACAGAAAGATGGAGGAGGAGCCGCGTTGTGCCCTTTTGCCCATTTGAAACGCACGGGACAAGGGGAGGACGTGCTCGTCTTACACGTTCGTGTGGAGCTGGAACTCTTCGGTCTTGTATCCGACTGCGAAGTTGCTCTGGGTGATCCTGTTCCTGCCCGCCTCGAAGGTCATCTGGTAGCCGGCTAGCCAGCCCTCGTAGCCCACCACTCCCGCGCCATGGACGGCCGTGCCGTTGATGTCGTAGTGAACGTCGCAGCCGAGGTTGATGTGGTCGCACTTGTAGCCCGTCTTGATCTTGCCGCTCTTCTTGCTGGAGCGACGTTGGGCGGAAGAGAGCAGGTGGTTAACGTCATCCCCATAGAAAGGAACATCAGACTGAACTAAAAGAAGTGTGGTTGACGGCAAACCAGGGCTCGAGACTACCGGGCTCTGGACTGTTTTTTTTTGTTTTTTTTTAGTCAACTCAAGTCAGGTTTATTTTTATAGCACGTTTAAGCACAAGCAGGATTAAAACAGTCGAATGGACTTCATCGTGAGGAGAAATGAAGCAATAAAACAACAACAACATCGAAAATGAAAAGCAAGATTAGGCCGATGTGAAAGAGACTCGGTGACTAAAACGTCAGAGCAGATATTCCAGTGCTCTTTTCGATGAGCCCTTTGTTAACTTATTCTGTTTTATGAGGACAGTTCTTTCATGCAGACCCACCATGGCCTGCAGGCGCTGTCACAGACTCTGCTGCAGCTACTCAGCTAGCTGGCCAATGTTAACTAGTTGAGCCACTACAGTAGCTCACACTTGCACTGATTCAAACAGAGACCCACGTTACTAGATCAGTGAAGATAGTTTCCGTGTAACCTCTTTCCACGTCGTCGATTATACGTTTACTTCGTAAAATGTACGGATCCGTTTTCGAAGCTAAATAGTAAACGGTATCTTTTTTTTTTTCTCTCTGCATGTGCACCTTGTTGGTGTTTTTCCCCAAATGTGAAGCCAGCAGACATGAACCCGTTTATCTCGGCAGAGACCAAGATTGACCGAGATTCGGTTACCACCAAAAGTTCTCAGATAAACTGCTGACTGAACCTCATGTAGGACATAAATTCCTTCATTGTGCAGCTGATTTTTTTTTTTTTTTGCACCCATTCACTGTAGATTTAACGGCCTGAAACATTAACAAAAAAAAACAACACTTTTTTCAGGATATTCTGACTGTTCAGCTGTCCTTACCCAGTGTTCGGTGAGAAGGAGGAGTCAAACGTAAGCTTCAGCCCCTTTGCCAACTGTGGAAGAAGAAGGAATATTTACAACGCAGCAAATGACAGAACATCCTCGACTCAAGCGAGTTGGCCGTGTTGAATACAGAGAAAGGAAAACGTACTTTAAACGGATTTTGATTATAATTCAAAACCCAAGTTCCATTTTTAAAAAAAAATATATATAGATGACGTTTTAAAGTCGCATTTTCTATTTTCTTCCTCACACACCACATCACCTGGTCCTCAAGGGTGATCTCGGTTCCCAGAGTGTTGTCAGTGTTCCACTTCTCTGTGAAGGTCAGTCCGTGCTCCGCCCATTTGTATTTGGTCTCCAACGATCCAGCGACCTTGCTGGTCTCCGTGTTGGCGGAGCCTGTGCTGGTGAACTCCTTCACATGATAGAATCAGTGTCAGAGTCATACAAACATGTTAACCAGCTGGGCACTTTTATCACGATAAAAAAAAAAAAAAAAAAAACGTCTTTTTGTAAACGTCTTGCACCCAAACATGTTTGACTTAAGGAGTTTATATGACTGAAATGTTTGTTGTTTTTGGTCAAAGACTTAGCAAAATTTTGGAACAGAAATTTTATCCAGAATCCTGCAGATGCTTTTTCTAGGCCAATACATCACTGTGCTGTATCCCTGATGTAAGAGACCAAAGCGTCCTAGTAATGTTTTGGAGATCAAATAACCAGCTTCTTAATTATCTGCCAGGAGCATCTGAAGCTGCAGGTGTTTTCTCATGAACTCCAAACAATGTTTTCAAGGTCGTTGTCCGGACTTGCCCTTTCACGCATGCGGGACACAACGGGAAATTGTCTGTAGCAGGCGGTTTTTCACCTACTAGAAATGCTTCTTTACTGAAATCGCAGGGATTTGTTTCCAGTAATTTGATCGTAAACAACCGAGTGTCATGTCGTTCCTTGAATTTGTCGGATCGCGTCTGCGCTGGCTTTTACCGACGGAAGTTCCCAAATCTCATCGTCTCTCCAGTTAGACGTTTTTGTTGGCGTCTTTGAGGACTTTTCCAGTTTCATTTCAGTCACATGATAGAAATAGCATTATGCCCACTCGCTCGCTGTGAACCCTCCAGACAGAGACCAGCTCTATTCACACGTGGGTTCGATCAGACATGACAGAGACTTTGTACGAGGGAGCTGACAGGGTTAAGTTTAATGTCCCTACAAACTGGTTCGGACATTTGTATTCTCGCATACAGCTCCATGGTGTAATGTGTAGAAAAGGCTGTGCAGGCGTGAAAGCGCTTCCTGATGGGACGGTTGCAGCCTGCTCAGATAATCTGATAATGACTGGTGATGACTTACCAGTCCATTCTCAGACTTCGTTTTCAAGTCCAGCTTGATGAGCCCGAAGCCTGAAACAGACAAATATTTAATAAAAGATTAAAAAGATGTCTGGATGACATACAAATAGACCTTTAAATGACAACCACTCTGACAGATGTTATTAGTGGATCAGACTTCTTAAAACTCAACCTTATTTACCAATATCAACCACTTTAATGCTATTAAAATGGTTCATATTCTTACTATTAGTCCTACCCAGCAAAATGTTCTATTAAAAGTCCCTTGAGAGATTTCAAAACACATTAAACCAAAATTGTTAATAAGAGTGCAATGGAATAGCCATTATCAGCCTCCCGGGTACATTTAGTTATTTATATGCCCCTGACTAAATGTGGGCATCCATTTGATGCCGATCCTGTGGGAGCATTAGTGCTGTCAGTCATGAATAATAGCTAGAAGGTTGGTCAAACACAGCCCGACCCCATTTGTGCCCCTGCATGGCATTACGGCCACCAATTGATTCACCCAACCATGCTTCACATGACCCAGAGGTATACGGTCACTTTGCATCAAATTTGTCCAGATTCACTCATCACTGTTAATACTCATCCAAAGAGACAGTTCAAACTCCACAAAACGGTTAAATAAAATAAAATTTAAACAAACGTTTCTCCAATTTTTTTCCATTAAATGATCCTGACATACACAATTCTGCAAGACTTGTCAAGTAACCACCATGCCAAAAAAAAAATGTATAATAAAGTAATATCACATGCAAATATTTTTTTAAGATCTTTTACTTGGTGGGTAAATATCAAGTTGGATGAAACGGCCGAACTGCTCCCTCACGGTCTGCCCTTTAGAGCGGCCGTTAATGCGAACGGGGTCTCCGGACAGCAAGCACCGAAGCTGTGAGCAGCGGAGTCGAAGCTAAACTGCACAGTAACAAATTACAGTCACTGGGAAGCCTGCAGTGATTCGGCGTCGATTGTTCGTATGAATCAGTCTGCTGCGAGAATCGGGACTTCCCCAGACACTCAGTGGACATGATTCAGAAACCATCGGAGCATGGCTGAGTGTGTGTGTGTGTGTGTGTATGAACACAAACACAACACAGGGACATCCGCTCCGAACCGCAGGCTCGTCACGACGCCGCAACATGTGTTCAGCTACCGGTAAACTTTACACCGGGGCTGCCATTGGTTTGAGCGAACTGCTTTCATTGGCCATCGTGTTTACATCGTGCGGTGTGCAGGCGCTGGATTTGTACAATGCCTGAGGGGAAGGTGTTGTATCAAACCTGGCGAGAAATGTTGTTGATTACTTCACAGTAAAATATAGAGAGTGACAAACCGTTAAATATTTCTTCCAATGACAGCAGGTATAACAAAGGATCATGTAAAGAAGGAGTGCAAGTAAAAAATAGAAATAAGCCACTCTCCGGCTACTCTCTTCAATGAAACAACATAGAAAAACTGGAGGAAGCTAAAATGCAATCATTTTTATATTTAGAATAACATTAGTGCAACAGCTGCCTCGCCGGTCAGCTTCGCCTCTGTCATAATGCAGCGCTGAATATTTTCCCCATCTGTCAAGTTGCACAGTACCACGATGACGCAAAGAGGATCATTTCGTAAAATATTTAGCGTCTCAGAATTGCCTTCAGGATGCAGTAACGTAAGCTGCGCGTCTTGGCAGTGTTTTGCTGCGGCGCAACTGTTCTCCTCCAAATCACACTGCCCCTAAAAGCACAACAGGCTACTTGTTGCTTACCGTATCCCTTGGTAAAAACATCCTTGGCAGACTTTCCAAGGTCAACGTAGGTGGGAGGTATGGCCATTATCTGAGAACGGAGAGGAAGTGGTCAGAGCAGAAACCAACATTTGCAACGGTCTTTGTATAAAAACAACATCCTGCTGTCTCTCCCCCCACCCACCCCCACCCCCCACCACCACCCACCCACCCCCCAACCCCCCTTTGGTGTTACAGCTTTACAACAGCAAGAGCTCAAAACACAACAGAGAAACAGTCGCAGAGAAACAGACTGACAGATCGGATGTGATGTGCCCCGGAGAGTGCAATGCCGCCGAAAGACGAAGGCAGAAGGGAACACAGAGACTCTCAGACCTGCACACTCGCGTTCCTTCAAACCTGCACTCGTGATGACACGAGTCGCCGGCTGGTGTGCAGGTACCACGTTTAACTATTAATTTCCAGTGTTTTGAGTTTCAAAGAATTACAATTAAAAGCTTATCCATGACATTAAGAACCCTTTTTAGCCACGGTCTCTTCTTCAGACCACTAAAGGAAAGACAAAAGGTCATTTTGTCACGACTGTGATTTTCCTTCATTCAAATCTGATGTTTCAAAGCGGAAGACGCCACGTTTAGAAAGGACAATGAGGGCCACAGACTGAGGCACAAAGCAGACCCTTTGCTAACCCTCTGAATTGTGAGCGACTCTTTGTCCTTCAATTTCGTGAACAGCCTGTTGTGCAAGACATTTCATCATCGGGACAGTCACAGGTACGCTTTTTCAATAGCACAACAGTTATCGAGGTACAGTAGTTGCGCAGGAATATCGATAACATACACGTGAATATTGATAGTAGATAGAACAGGAATTTTGAAGAGTTGAGTGAAATGATTAAGCCACACAAGTTCTCCGTTACCATTTCTTAAATCCCAAGAAGGACAACTATTTTAAAGTAGCGCAATACCCAATATTTTAAAGACATTTTAAACCGCACCCGATCTTAGTGGCGTTATAAAACCTGAAAGATACATGAAATTCTACCAAATTGACAATACATGCCATGCATATCCACACCTGCTCTTCTTCGATTAAATCACCATAATTACAGCCTAAATCTTGTCCCTAAAATTCAATACTCGTTTCTTCCCTTCCAGGTATCTACAGTGTCTGCTAACACACACACAGAGAGAAATAGTTCACCCATTAAGCATTTCGGGCACATGCAATCTGCCAGTTCTCCTACTGTGCATGTGTGGTTTTTATAGCTTCTACATGGCTGAAGGCAGGAATGTCAAAGGCTGCAAAGGACGAAGGACCAGGACAGCCCTGCATGCAATGACAGCTTGTCACTGAGGTGTCCTGAGGGGGAAACCTTAGAGGCTTCTAACTTTATATATATATTATTATATATATATATCAAATAACTTTAAAAGAACATCTCATGATGTTATCAGGATGAGGATTATTCCTGAAATTTAACCCAGCACCTGTTTCGATGTCTGCCCTTCAGCACCGGCTTAGTTGTATGTCTACTTGATGAGAAATTCAGCTGAGACAAGAGGGGACAATTCATTTTTTTAAAAAACAGTCTCGTCTCGGACAAAGAGGTTGTTTTTTGTTTTGTGTTTTTTAAATGAAGGCGAGCATCTCCTCCTGCACCTCGCCTGCTGCTGCCGGATTAGCATTAGCTCGCTGTCAAAGGTGGACAGCGGGCAAGTGTCAACGAGGAGACACTATACTCCCCGTCAGGCCGTCGGGCAACGCAAAAAAAAAAAGGCTTTAAACCGTCAGTGGAGCTAAAACATCTTTATTTACTCGCCTCCTCCTCCTCCTCCTCCTCCACCTCCTCTGAACTTGCCAAATGACCGCACCGCAATTAGCCACCGAGCTTAGCAGCCTGTGAAAGTAAGCGGGGCCTGAAGCGTCCCGCTTCGGTTAAAAACCGATGGATGAGACGTCAACAAAAAACAAAAAAAACGACCCACCGGTGGTAGTAACGAAACTGTGCGGTAAAAGCAAAACCCCTCCTCCTCCTCCTCCTCCGTGTTATTATTTCAGGATGAGATAACATAACGTACCTCTCTGCGTGTTCCGGTCCGAGCTGAGAAGGCGCCTGACAACTGCACAAAGGGAGGAGAGACCAGGGAGGTGCTGCTGCTGCTGCTGCGTCACGTACGTTACGTTACAAGTCACGTACGCTACGTCACAAGTCACGTAAGCAGCGGCGTCGTCGTCGTCAAAGATACGATATTCGATGAAAGAGCGAGATGGTTCACTCCCGATCCGAGCACCCTCGCCGAGTCCAGGCGGCGTTGGTAAAGGGGAAAAAGTAAAGAGGAATCTCACAAGAGCAGACTTCTTATTTCGTAGCGGTCATTTCACTTACATTTAGTGAAGAGCTACGCATCCCATTTTGTGCTTCTACTGCTTCTCGTGTTTCACTAAATTTGACTGTGGTAGTCTGTTCCTTTTTTTTTTTATTTACACATAAACTATTATCCGCTTATAAAAAATGTGATTCGTCGGTATGAATCTAAACTCACGATAGCAACGATAGACAACTCCACAATGGCTCGCGACGATTTAAAAAGACTGCTAACACGAGAGTGCTATAATCACAAAACGGAAATAGCAGGGAGGTATTATCTTGCTCTGACAGCATGACCTTCGGAAACGGTGGCCTCCTAGCTGGACGCATGCGCAGTTTCCTACAGCCGGCACGCAACTGCCGCAGCATCACTGGGAGAGGTCCCGTCAACAGCTGATTGGAGATCAGATTGCTGCACTTTCACAACCAATATAATCCCATACGTGCTGTTCACACATACTGTTCCTGAACAGTACAGCATCTGTAATGTTACATCACATCTGTACGCCACAAAACCGAAGAGGAGTTGACCTCTACTGTATAACGACAGGGATTCACCACCTGCGAGTTTTCAACAATGACTTACTCTCGTTTTACACTGGCCTACATTAACTCTACAGGGAGGACATGGTCACTAAGATAGAGCTCATATAACCACCCATTAAATCATTTGAAAGCAGTATTTTTAAAGTCAACTTTTTAAATTCTACATCTCATATAGGTTAACATTGTATTTCTAAATATAATATAACAATATAATATAATATAATATAATATAATATGATAAACATACATCGATTTTTATTAATAATACCACTTTATGTATTAAATAAAATTCTGAACACAAGACTTGAGAATATTTTTGCATGGTACTATTACAACTTTTGCTGAGGGTTAGGAGGGTTGCTTGTTTACGCCACAATATTACAGCGTATATGACGAAAATACTTACCTGCCAGGTAAATAGGACATAATTGTAACAATGTCAGTCTTCGAATCTGACAGAAAATAATTTAAAAGGGTATCTACATTAAGATTACACATTGCAGATCTGTAAACAAGTCTCTATCAAACAGCGTGCCTCATGACACAGATATTGACTCGCAGGAGAAAGAGTTTTGCAGTTGTAACCAACATATTATTCATGACGCATCCTTTAAAATTGTTCTTGGAGGAACTTGGGTCTTGCCTTAACCTCCCGGTTGTGGATGGAAAGCATGTTTTGCCGTTTTGTTCAACTTTATATGCAGGATTTCACAGAAACACAGCCGTGTGGTTGAGTTCAGGGAACGTTGCCAAAACCTTAAACTGCTTCCTTTGCAATGACTGCAGCTCGTAGCAAAAAGCTTACAATGAGACACCCCATGTCACTGTTTCTTAGAACTGTAATTTGCACGTTACTTTCTCAAAACGACTGAATTATTGAAAATTGAAACCGCGGATAAATAAAACTTCCCCTGCCTGATATATGGTCGGCGACTGAAATCCCCTGATGTGAAAACAGCAGATCAGTAAATTACAGTCAGCCACAAACCAAACCCTTCGTGAGTCAGTCTGTGGTCGGTTTAACACGTTCTTTGGTGAAAAGTTTGAGGACAAAACAACCCATCACAATATCTTTTCTGCAGTCTGAACTGGGGAAACAAAACAAAAAGACACTGAACCTCTGCTTGAATTTAAACATTTGGCCAGTAGATGTCAGTGTTGGTAACCATCTATTAAACTTCAACTCGCTCCTGTCAGTAAGTTCTGGGTATTTCAGAGAAATGTTCTGTGTGTTTCATGAGTCAGTTTTTCACTGTTTTCCCCAGTGTGATTTATGATATGTTGGAGCAAAATTTTAAATTTGTAAATCTATCCCCAAAAAATACAATTAAAACAGCACTGTTTATTTTTAACACACTTAAAGCAATAGTTTTAGCAATTAATTTCACAAAACAGGGTCTAACTGTATATAAAATATAGTTGTTTGTTATTTAAAATTTTACTGTTGTCATCATTGTAAAAATAAAATACAATGTTTTGAACTTCTCTTTTTTTTCCACATTGAGCTTTAAGACACTTCTGAACTGTGCATTCAAAGTTTGCACTCGCATAATATTTGACTACGTTTTGCTTTACTTGAGTGCTCCATTTTAGGGATTTTATTTGGTTAAAGACTCAACAGCAAGTGAAATATTCTTCTCACACACATTTCTCAAAAAGCTTACACTGACGTGATTCTTTATGGGCAAGGATTAACATGCAAAATATTTCGTTTATAAGATTAAATTAGAGAGAAAAGTCAAAGCCAAACACATTTTTTCATTTGCCAGGAGGTCTTTATATTGAATTTTGTAAGTGCATTGAATATTAAATAAGGATTAGTAAATTACCCCTCTCAGTCAACTATTGACTTTAAGTAACTTTTGCCTGTGACAAGCTGCAGCAGACAGACTTATCTGTTTTTTAAAAGCTTTAGAAACTTTGAGACTGTTACTTTTTTAGATAATATTCTTTGAATAATGCCAACTGGCTTTATTGCGCACTTAAAAAATAATTATTTAATATGATTGTGGTTTTTGGCACAATATTAATGCAATGTCATTAGAAAATGTATTGTTTTCAAGATATAGCAAAACCAATAATGATAGCAGTGATTAATAACATTAATTAAAGTCAAAATTGCAAACAGCGTGGCTCATAAATAAAAGGAACTGCCTCGGGGACAGATGAGGAGATATCACCCATTCTTTACTCCTTCACCAACATCCACAGCTTGTCGTCATTAAGCAAACATATTTAACTTATTTCCTGATGTGTGTTTAGGAGTTTCCATCTCTGTTTTATATTCTTGCATCGCTGAATCTCAAGTAACATTTAATCAACAACTAGTAACATGTTTGTCGCCTGTCGGTCGCCTTCAGAGGCAGCCAAAATTCGTTTCTAGATTATCCTCGAGTCATATCTGGATGCTCTGCTTTCATCCCCCAAGCTTCAAAGCCAACGCTATGCTCACTTCAAACAGCCGTCACCGAGTGCCAGTCAAACCCCGCTCCAGAAGACAACAAACACTGCAGAAAATGTTAATCAACCCGGCCCAAGCATCACCAAAGTAAATAAAATAAATTGTAAACAGATGCCATGATCTGCAACATATGGATAAATAAGGCAACATGTCATCTTTCGTCTTATTTTCTAATTCAGTGGTTCACACAGGGTCCAAAACTCCTCTGCCTCTTCCACTTCCCTCCATCCCATCCATCCCAAACCCTCTCGTATGAGTCAGTGACTTCACTGCCTGCTGCATGCTTTTTTTTCCAGCTCACAGTGGAAGTCCATAACCCAGAGTGTGGTTAATACAGGACCGTAAATCACTTCGCTCGTGCTCAAACAGTCCAAGACCAGTAACCTTTTTTACCTTCTTATCCTCAGGATCGAATGCATCGTTTAGCACGCTCAAAAGGTTTTCAGTAAAACATTTAACGGTTCAAAGTTTCCACTTCTTGAAATTTGGAAAGATTTCTGCCATCAAATGGGATGGTGAAAGAGATGACAGGTCCAAATGGATGAATAAAATCACTCATTCAGTCACTGGGCACAATCCAAAACTATCAAAATGAAAACTACTGATGCAAAGAAAATGAACTCTTTCACTGTAAGACAATATTTGCGCAGGTCAGGACTCATAAAACATTACAACAAAATGTATTACAGTAGCCTACCATCGTTGTGTGAGACTACGGACAAAAGAAATATGTAGAAATCATCATCATTGTTATGTTAAGTAATTGTTTTTTCTTCTAATGTGGATAACGTGCACATGTGTTTGTTGTCTCCATCCTTGTTGTATTTTAATGTAGCCTATTGAATTAATTTAATTAGATGGTCAGTGAGTTAACTGTAACTACTAATAGTTAATCCCTCTTTGTTCAGGATAAATAACCAACCACATCTTGTTCTGGGACCAGCCCACTGATGTAATGTCTAGAAACTGGAACAATGGGTGTGCGTTTCTCTCAACAACAGGGACACTGTATGTTTGTGTTTATTTTTTTTTTCCCCTCCTCACATTGTTGAGAAAAGAAACAGTGAGGCACTGTTAGCTTTGGACAATCTAGAAACGAATGAATGGATGTGAGGCTTTAATTTTGTTTCACGCAGTTCATCTACGAAGTCTGTGTCTCTCTGGGTGATAACTTCCTGTTTTATTTTGAAATCCTTCACCTGCTATTTTAAACACATGAGCGCGAGTGTGACAACACGTAGTTGCTAAATGAATACACCAACAAACAAACAAAAACAGTATAAAAAATATATATATAGTGTGAAACGCTGGAAACGACTCACGCGTTTTGTCTCCGGACCGGAAGGGGCGGGGCCACCGAATAAACTTCAAACCGTGGAGGAAAACAAACACCGGCATTACAGCCTGCACAAGTGCTACTATATTTGTCGTTGCGTGAAAGGTGTCCGTATATTTATTGTGTGCATGAAACGAGGGGCCCCGCAAACACGTTCATTTGTAGAAAAGTGATCCAATTCAGCTGCAAATATTTTTGGCATGATGCGTTCAAATGCAACAATGATCGTTTCCGGTACGTGCACCAGGACTTTTGCTGGATTGGACGCAACACTACCCTGTCACAATTCAAGCACTTCACAAGTGAGTATAGTAGGTTATATGCAGCCGACGATGAAACGTGTAAATGTTCTTTGTGTAAGTCGACTGTAGAGCCAGATTTCCCGCTACGGTTTAATTTCCCGCCAGTTTCTGTACCACACCTGTGTCTTATTACCCGGTCAGGTAGTTGTGCATCTAAAGTCCAGCCTGTTCATCTCCCAGTTTCCAGATGTTATGGTGGCTTGTGGTAGGGCTTAAGTCCACCTGATAACCACATCTTTTATCTGTCTGTTTATTTCCACTTGTGTTTTTGAACGTTGCCTTTTTGAATTCTGCTGGAGCCTACATCCTACGTATTCATCGGATTGCCTTATTTCTTGTTGATACCGAGCCCTTTCGGGAGGAAAACAAACAAACAAAAAAAAACCCCAATGTGCCGCGTCGGTGTCGTGCACCCGTGTCGTAACAGGTGCCTCGGTTATAAAAGCTCACTTCAAAGCAGAAAACCAGGTGCTAACAAGCATTTTTTTTTTTTTTTTTTTTTTTTTTTTTTCTGTCACGCGTTGCAATTAACTCGACATAAAACTTCATACACTTGTTTGGTTTTTGTTTTGTTTTGATCAGGACCACTGTTTATAAGTGGGTGACATGATAGGAAAAGTGAGAGACGCATCCTTCCTGTCTGAACTTTGGTAAATACATTGGAGGTATGAGAAAATGTCAAGGCGCGACTGTGGTCAGAGCGCTGCAGTGGAGCAGTGACTCATCTGAGTGTTTGTGTACAAGAGAGGGAGGGAGGGAGGGAGACAGCGATGTCGTGTTTGTGTGTGGCACTCTACACGGAGCAGATGCAGCGATCTTTATCTCTCATTCATGGCGTCCAAGGAAATGTAGCGTAAGCTGGTTTACAGTCATTTTCTCGGTATCTGCCTGGCAGAGATGTGCTGATAATCACTGCCATGTCGCTCGAGCAGCCACCTGCCGCCTTGTTCTGTGAAAACTCAGATAATGCTGTAGCGTTGCCCAATAGTACTCGTGTTGCACTGCTGCTTCATCGATTGCCTCTTGTGTATGACATAGTTGCTCTGTGCGACTGGTATGATCCAATAAGCATGTGGCACAGAGAGACGCCGCTGCAGCAAAATAATGGGTGAAAATGAGATGAAATAAGTTGCACGTATATCAATTCATAGTGGAAGATAAACCTAAATTCAATTAGATCGCAAATCGCAGCTAAAAAACGATAAAGTATAAACTTTATTTAAACTTTTCCTTTTACAAATGTTTACAGGACTTATTTGGTTTTTCCTGGCTGCACCGCGACCAAATGTTGATTTTAAAAGTGTGCACACCTGGTCTGGCTTTGTTCAAAACTTCATGTGAACAGACATATAAACACTGGTATGGTGCTAAGTGTGACACTTTCAGTGTCAAATGAACGCTGGCAGTTCAGCCTTTCAAAGATGGCACCTTCAAAGGAACACCTCTCGTAATGACAGAGCTCCGCTGAGAGGGGGGCTGAGCCACCACCACCCATGGTTGTTTAAGGCACTTTGGAGGGGGGGGGGGAGGGGGGAACGTCCACCAGATGACATGCAATACTCCAAATAAGTCCAAGTGAAGCCTATACATCGGGCCAAGAAAAGCTTATCCAGCTTCTCCTCTGATTCACATCTGCCGCCGATGATCATAAAATGAAGCCACAGACTTGGCAGGGTGAGGGGAGCCGTGCCCCTGCCAGCACTTTCACCACAAACTATCAAACTGCCACGCCGAGCCTATACTGCACCCGGCATCAATGTGTGTACAGAATACTGGATTCTGTAATCAACACATTCTCCATATTCTCCCCCTCAGGTGCCTTCGCCAACATCAAAGGGAGGTAAAGGATGGTGTGGTATCTCTGTTCGCCTGTGCCTTCCACTGTATAAAACAGCCCGGCTTTCAGCCCCAAGACACAGGCGGGGAGCAGCCGAGGAAATTCAATTTCATGACTGCCACGTCGCTACCTGGCAGGTAGGGCTGTGGTTCGTGTGTTTTGCAGGTTTCGCCTGCACCCGGTAGCGAGCTGATCACACCAAACGCTTATTTCAAACCATGGGATCAGATATGAAAATCTCTGTGCCAAAGATCCAAGTTTTTAGGATTCTGTTCACAGCAGAGGTGGAAAAAGTCGCAAGATGTCACTCAATTAGACTGGGAAGTTGACAGTATAAAAGTACTGAAGGAAAGAAATAAGGCAAAATGAACTGGTAGAAAGAAAGTAAGGTAAATGTGATCCTTGAAAACAACAAAAACACATTGTATATTTGCCATGAAACAAAACATGTACAACAATATCCTTTTTATTAACAAGCTCACAAAATAAAGTAAATTCTTCAAACTGAAATTCATTTCCTCATCTTAAAAGACTGACGTTCCAATAACAATCGCCGCATTTTTTAATATTTAAAATTTTCCAAGGTCTCGTAAAGATGTACTACCCTCTATAACTTTTGAACATACTTAAGTGAATTTTGTGAAAACAAAAATTCTTAAATTTATTTGGTAATGATTACTGTCCTTCATTTCTTCTCAATTATGGTTGTAATCATAGACTATATATAATAGTGGATGTGGCTTCCGGGTCTTAAAAATGAGGCCATTGCAGAAGGGCTTCAAGATGCAATACCCCCCCGAGTGCCACTAGAGGTTGGCTTTGAAACGCCGGCTCCATAGACTCCCATTCAACTTGTCTCAGGGAAAAGTTTTTCCACAGGTCATTTTGGTGTCGTTAGGTAGTCACTCCTACGTATTAGTTTTCTGCCGGTGCATCTGAAAACAATTCCATCATTAATTTTTTTTGGAGGCGTGTCTGTTTGACTGACAGGCTGATGGCGCGGTCACGTTTCCACCATCGATGAGCGGGAGGAAGTATCGTCGGGTTTCCACTCAGATCGAACAAACAAGATGGCGAAGGCCGATATCAAACACAAGGCTTCCAAACGGCAGTTTACAAACCAATGGCTGACGTCACTGTTGGTTTCCAAGCTTTTGCAATCCAACTTTATATTATGTGCTTTTCTTGCCAAAGTATGTAATCCGCGTACCTTTTAAAAGAAAGTGGTTCTTTCAAACTTATACACATTTTTTTATTTAATTAAGCAGCTGAATATAACTAAATCAAAGTGTAAAGCAATGACTTCAAAAGCCACTTTATCAATTTAATATTAATGTTAAATAATTCAATTAAAATTGTCCTTTGAGTTTTGTTTGATGAGGTATTGTTTCTCACCTGTGTGGTTTTGCTGAATGATCTCTGCTGCTCTTTGACACTTTGCTCAAAAACATTAAAGTTACTGTGGTTAATCACCGGAGCGAAGGCCCAGAGAGAGAAGCAGCGCACCGAGTGAAAATCCCTGGCACCAAACGTCAAGCCCCGAGCTACTAACCTTGGTGCGCTTTTTGATCCCGACTTGAATTTCACATCATAAAAATCAACAAAATTGGCTTTTATCTTCTCAGGAGTACAGCCAGATACTGAAAGGCAGATGAATGCTTTTATCACCAACAGTCTCGACTACCATAGTGCACTTTTCTTTTCTGGAAAATACAAGATAAATTGCAAATGCACAAGCAGATGTTTCATGGGGTGCCCATTAGTTTTAGATTTCAAGTCAATTCAGTAGATGCCTAACACCACCTGCTCCTAATGTTCCCCCTAGATCTTAAGGAATCAAGTCTTTTATTTACTTTATTTGAACTGTTCTTTTTTTTTTTCTTTTTTTTTTACTCCACTTAGCAATTATGTTTAAATTCAGTGGGTTGTTTAATCTTTATTGATTTCATTTTTACAGTATTGTTTCTTTATTTAATGACTACTCCACAGACCTTTTTACAAATTCCCCTCACACTTGCAATCTTGCACTAAAAGCCCACCTTTTTTTTTTTTTTTTACTGTATTTGACTATTCATGCATTTTATATAAATGCACATGTAGAGAATCACAAAATTGTATTTCCTGGAGTGACATTCTTTCGATTTCACGTCAGCATGAATGAGACAAAAAAAAACAAGGTTTTTTCCTTTTTCAAGGATAATTTGACATTTTGAACTGGAGTCTAGTATGTTGCCATGTGACCTCGTGTATAATTTGTGTTAAGCAACCTGTGGCAGAACTTTAGTCAGCGCTTAAATCATTTTATGACAATTAAAAGACAAAATATGAGTTGAATCTTTCAGTTGTGTTTACATGGTACTGCTTTGTAGCATTAATATGAAATGCTTTGGCAATATCAAATCACTTTTGTAATTTCAAATGTCAAAACTTCACTTTGAACCTCAAAGTTAATTCCATTCACAGAGCTCTGCTACCTGAAACGAGGTTACAGTTTATTATACTGAAGTAGTACAAAGATTTTTTTGGGTTTTTTTTCCATAGGGGTGTCTGATCAGTGCTGAGATCTTTCAGTGGTTGTGTAATTCGGTATGTCCTCAAAAAACCCGCCTTGATGTCTTCACAGAGCTTCTACTGTTCGATGTGAAGAGCTCTTTCAACTCAAAAGAGGTATGAGGAAATCAGACGGCGCTATTGTCTGGGCGTAAAATTTGCTGTTGTGTTGAGATGCTAACGGTTAAACCCAAATGCCATGGCCCACCTCGAGCTAACGTACAGGCAACCGCAAAACATACAATCACCCACTCTTGAACAAGACACGCCCACCCGGAGGCACAGACACGTATATCAGACACCTAATCTAAACTATTGTATCTACGTCTTTTAATACCAGAAAGTTCTCCATAAAGATGAGTTGAACATATTTTTGTTAGATATGTGTGTGGAAAGTGATAAAACGCACATCGTCATTTCATAATCACAAACCTCTCTGAAATATAAACTCATTATTGAAGGTACATATTGTGACGCTAGAGGCAAACAAAAATGTGTCTTTTTTTTTTTTTTTTTTTTAACCTTTATTTGGCCAGAAACAGTCCACTGAGAACAAATACTCTATTGAAGGAACACGCTGTTCACAATCGCATTACAATTACACACATTCGCACTTGGAAGCTGCCCAGTCCAACCAGTGTAATCTGCCAAATACAAAGCATTTGTGTTTTGGAAAGTCCGTTTTTGGGGTGTAAAAATGGCGTCGTGCAGTCGATACAAAAAGCAAATTAAAAATATCTTGTTTAGTCAACTTAATGCAGATGTGGTCTGCAATCAGTCAAACTTTATTTGTACAACAACTTTCATGGAGGTTGGTGCTTTAAAGATGACAAGACGAATCATGTACAAACAGAGAAATCATAAAGGTTAGATAATACACCAGACAAAAGACGTTGATTAAAGGTAATAAATGCGAGGTTTTTATTTAAAAATGTATAGATAATGACACTTTCAGCAGCCCTCAGATCGTTGTGCAGACTTTTCCAACACTTCAGAGCTTAAAAACTAAAAGTCGCCTCACCCAATGCTTTTTGTCCCGCACAAAGAAAATGTAAAAACTAGAAAAAAAAGAAAACAAAATTCTGAATTGTTATGAAAAGTGACATGCAACTGTTTTCCATAAAAATGAAATGGACATAATCCTTCTAGTCCTATTCATTTGAACAGCAGGGTTCTGAATCAGTGTTAGGAATGGCTTTCAGCTCAGGCTTAACATTTTATGTAAAAAGCTAAATGAACACCGAGACAAAATTAGTGTTTCAAAGTGGGATAGAGAAGTTTCCAATTATTTGGGGTTTGTTTATTTATTTCAAAAAACAAACTTGTGGGCAATAGAAAGCCAATATTCCACTGTCTGTTAGTGAGCTCCTGCTGCTCTCAACTCGGCTCTAGAGTTTATATTTCATCAAATCAATTGTTTCCTAAAACAAGGAATTCTTCAGCCTCTTAATACTTGAGGGCCATGCGAGGTTTTTACAGTGCATCATTGACAAATAGGGGTCCTGATCATGAAAGACATCTAATTTGAGCTAATACTGTACAATATGTTCATACACAATGTGCACAACAATTTTGTAAAGTTTGCAACATTCTTTTACAGAACTCAACGAAGTTTGTAGTGTAGAAAAAGACCCACAAACCCATTCAGAACTTCTGGTTTTTATTATCTAAGTACTTATTTTATTGTACAGTATTTAACAGGTAATTTGACTATAAAGACCAAAGAAGTCTGGGGTTTAGGGCCTGTCTAAAATTTCCATCTTTTTTTTTTACAATCTCAAACATCACTAACTGCATCCAGAAAGTTCTCCTTAAGGCAAATTTTAATTTTTAAAAATCATTTATGTGGCAAGTTGTTCAAAGAAGCTTAAAAAACAGCAAAACTATAAAAAAAAAAAAAAAAAAAAAAAAGACATCAAATTAAACTATGAATAAAAGAGTTTATAAAAAGCAAACAACAGTTTCAGAATATATGACTATTTTGATATCTTCCCAGGGAACAAAACAAAACTTACTGTGTTTATCTTTTTTTTAAAGACCGGTTTATATATCACAGTAAAATGTTACTTTAATTACATGTTATGACAAATGTAATTCATACAGTCAAAGTCACGTCTCCATTCAGTCAGGCTTCGTTAGCTTAGCCGTAGTACATTATTATCTTCCAGCTCAGTGAATGAGAAAAGACCAGCCCGGCTTTTCCTCGACTTCCGACTGACTTCATATCTGATGATACGGCCTCAAACCTCAGTTACTCTTCCCAGACATGTATATTTTGTCAATCACCAAACAGGGCAGCTACACACCAAACCCCCAAAGAAAGGTTTGTTTGACACAGATGTTAAAACCCTAAACAGCTATATCACCCACAACATTCACGCTGGTGCCATTTGAACGGAAACCAGGAAATGTTTCTGATTGTTTTCCCACTGTGTTTATAACCACCGGGAGACAGAGGCGATGTGGAGATATGTGTGGTGACACATTTGTCGCCATCGCAATGAGGGCTCTATAATCTTCGCAATCAGGGAAACCAGAACAAATTAGGTTGTGCAGCGCTTCCAGTGTGCCATCACTATAAATCATCGTCATGGCCCCCGAACATGCACAAGAACACCATAAAACAACAGGGCCTGGGAGAATAATGTTTGTTCCCAACATCGGTTTATAAGTATTGGGTGATATACTGTGAGAAGAGTCTCATTCATGGATTTCTCACACACTCATTGTACGGTGGAGTGAAAGGATTTCCCAACCATAGGTTACAGGATCTGCAGGGTTTGGGTTTGGCCCTCCTCCTTTTTCATTACAGGCTTTGCTGGCTGTGAACAAGCACCGGGCGAGTCGCTGTAATTGTTTACTGTGAATGTGTGAATGAATGGAGATTAAAAAAAAAACTAAAACCGTAAAAACAAAGTCCTGACAATGAGAGGCACGTAAACGAAACTATATTGTGCTTTTTTTGGTTTATGAAACTTTCTCAGAAGTGGAACGGGATAAAGAGTTTATAGCAGCCGCTCATCTTCACCACCGGCACTAAACATAAATTACTGCTGAGGCTGATGAATGAACGTTGATAGTTTTGCAGCTATTTGGTCAAAGTGTTGATGGCCCTCGGGGAAGTTAATTTTTTAGGGGAACTTGAATGTTTGCTTCGTGTCAGTTTATCAGGCTGTTGTTGTGACAGTTCAGTTAAAAATTCCAAATGTGATAGGGTTTGGGTCACCAAGACCATCACTAGCATTATTAGGATTTATCCTCCTGGGACCATGAATGTGGGTAGAAATTATTATTATTATAGATGTCCAGATAGCTTGGTTTGGTTTGGTTTGGGTTTTTTTGTTTTGTTGTGGTTTTTTGAGGGGGTTTTTTTTGTCTGTTTATTGGCTGAATAAGTGAAAAATGTAATCTGCACCACAGGAAAAAGTCCGAATTTTTTTTTTATTTCTCAAGATTCATTCTTTGGGGACTCTGAATGTCGTCACGTTTAAAAAATTTTTTTTTAAAAAGAACATTAATGTCTGTTAATGGAAATCCATATAATAAAACTTGATACATTTCATTGTGAACAAAACTGAGGCAGATATCTTCCTGTGCAGTTGTTTTAAGGTTGCTAATAAACAGACTAACAAAAGAAATTATATGGTAATGAGGTAGAGAAAGATTTTCTGGTCAATTTACAGCAAAGTTATATTAATCATCATTAGATCAGCCAAATTCAGCCAAATAAGATAGATAGATAGATAGATAGATAGATAGATAGATAGATAGATAGATAGATAGATAGATAGATAGATAGATAGATAGATAGTTTATTAATCCCACAAGGGGAAATTATTTTTCGCTACAGCAGCATTATAGGTACAGGAATCAATAAAACAACAGTAAAAAATATTAAATATAAAAATGCACAGTATATACAATAAAATAGAATAATTACATTAAAACTAATTAAACAATAGTGCAAGGATTTAAACAAACAAGAAAACAGACAACCAACAGTGTTATTGTTCTGTGATGGATTTTGCCCGAGGTGATTTATTGTACAGATAAGACGCCATAATGTCCAGATCAGAGTCGTGCCTTGTTTTAATAACTGCAGTCAAATACAAAAGTACATTTTATTAAGCAGATGAACTGCAACAAAAAGAGAATTCATTGTCATTCAACTGGCACTTTAAAAAAATAAAAAAAATTCCTCACCTTGTTTTGCAAGACTGAGATCAGAGGGAGCTAAAAAATGAAAGAGAAAAAAGCAATAGGAAGTAGTATAGAGCAAAAAAAAAAAAAAAGAAAGAAAGAAAGCAAGAGTGTGAAGAAGAGAGGGGAGATGAATACTGAGAGGAAGGCGCACACTGAGAGGGAACCAGAGACGACCAGTTCAGCTCCAGTTGGATATTCAAGCTGTGCTCTCAGTCTCCAAGTCAAGTAAAAACCATCAAAGCTTGAGGTTTGGGGACTCAAAAGTCGGTTCCATCTCCAACCATTTCCCACAGCCTTTCAAGGGCTGCCAAACATTTATTTGTTTTGGATTAATGTAATTAGCCCCCCCTCAACCCCTTCCCGGTGTCTCACAGAAGACGCGAGTCACAGTGAAAAGATTACGAGGCCTCTGCTTCTCATACATGCAGCCCGGCCGACCCGGCACAGTGGTTCACAGATTTCCTATCAGTGGGATTACATTTTGCTTTAGCATGACATGTAACTCGCCCTCCGACAGTTCTCACGAGCACATCGGCAAACACTTCACAGTATATGCAGTAAAAAAAAAAAAAAAAAAAACATACATTGCAGCCTAACAATGAGGAATGCTTGTGCGATGTGTGTGCTTCTCAGCCAGTCTGGAGTCGCTCGTAAACGTACACACTTACTTCCATTGTTGTTGTTTTGTTTGTGACGCTTAATGGGAATTTTTTAACTCTAATTATGATGAGATTTGTCTGTTCTTATAGCTCTAAAGCTCTGAAGCTGCTGCTGTCAAGTTTAAAATGAACTGAAAATTATCTTTAGAGATATTTAACCCACATGTCTCAACCTAGGATGATTTACTTCTCTGTGTAAATACAACATACAAAGATATTATGTACGAGTTCCACATATCTCTGAGGAACTCGTGTGAAGACAACAACCCAGCGTTGCACCATAAACCAGTTCATCGTGCAGCGTTGAGTCGTGTGAAACTCTTAAATCTCTAAATATCAAACTGTTGTGAAAAACAAGAAACCCCTGCAAGGTCTTCGATTCGGATGATAAAACTTACTCAGTCAATACTAAAATGTATAAAACCTCATTCGGAGTCTTCACAAACCAACTCATCATCCTCTCAAAGCAGCCCAGTGTCATAACTCTTCTCGCATCAATAATTTTTTCTTGTGACAGAAGTCATAGTAAAAAAAAAAATCTGTGTAAGTATGTAATACATTAGTGTTCCAGGCATTGTAAAATGTCCCATAAATCCTGAGGGTTTTCTGTTTCATATGCTGCATCTCTGGAAGAAAAAACAAATCTGAAAAGTATTGTGAGGATTTGGCGATCAAACCCAGATGGGACCAAATCATTTTTCAAAGTCTGGTACAATAAATAATCTGCTTTCTGATTTTGCATCGATAAAAATAATGAGAGGTTTTTTTCTTCATGCTTAGAGATGCAAGTTATGGTTTGGCCATTTGACCAATTTATTCACACAAGGAAGCTCAGATAAAACATTTTTTTTTCTTTTAAGAAACAAGAAACAACACCTTAAAGTTATCTTTGGATAAATAATAATAATTTGTGTCTATCCAGGTCCCTATTTTCCTCATCTCTTATGTAATTTTTTTTTTTTTTTTTTTTTTTTTTTTTTTACATTTTGGAGTTCTGACAATGCTGAAAACAAATAAAGTGTTTTATTAGAGGCACAGTTGAACAGTAAAAAAAAAAAAAAACAATAAAGACAGAGTTTCTGCTGCTTTACTGAGACACAAAATGAGAAGCAAACCTCCCCTCCTTTTCTTTTACAGAGCCTTCATTCCTATTAATTCCCATTATGTACCTCAAGAGGTCAGTCTAGCTCCCCGTGCCAGCAGCAGCAGCAGCAGCAGCAGCAGGCCACCTCAACTGATGACCAGCAGTGAATCTTAAGAGAGAGACAGTTTTCAAAAGAAGCAAAGCAGAAACCTGAAATTGTTTGTTACACGAATAAAAATCTCAGTACGCATGACAAGGTGAAGAAACGGAAAGCGACATCTTTGGAAATACTGTAGCTCTTCCCTGCGGTACAATATGAAAGTATGAATAATTTTTTCCCTTCCATCACCCAGTTGAACTGTGACTTTAAGACATTTGAGGTCTTGTTAAAAAGGACATTTCAGCAGGGAAGTTAACCATTTTTGATGTGGTTAAATACACAATAAATCAACAGTACATTTCTTTCAACGATGCATTTTTGTATTCACGATAATTGAAGGAAATATCAATGTTTACAATACACATCTTCTGGGCAGTTTGAATTCAGTTTGATAACAAAATATTTTCAAGCAATCTAAAACATCAATAGTCAAAACATGTTTTGGAATCAACCCGACAAAATGTGTAAAAAAAAAAGCAATCTTTTTTTTCTCCACTGTCAAATGCAGAGGGAGAAATCCATCAAAGTGCCAGAGACAAAAAGGTTTCCACCCACAGCATCTTTTGAAAGACCTGAAAGCAGTGCAGCCAAAAGACATGTGACAGTTTGGGATGAAAGCTGCTTGTTTTTTTGTATCTACAAATCTGCTGCTTCTCTGTGCTGGGGTTGTGCTTCATCTAAGCTTCAGGCCCATTCTGTCAGCAGGTATTCTGGGAAATGTGGTTAAATTCTTTCATTTAAATGAAATAATGAAATGTGATTCCCTCAATCAAAGATCACAGGTTCGTCTGAATTACCTTGAAGGGAACTATTTCCGTTGATGAACCCACGTGACGGCTGAAAATGCACACGAGCACGTGAGAAGTCATTTCTGAAATTCAAAAGAGACTCGAAAGATGGACTCTGCAAGCTTTTGTTGCTCTTCGTAAGACAAACCCAGTTAGCAGAAGTCTTCCTTTTGAGTCTCCCGTCCGTTTCCATGGCTGCTGGCATTTTGCTGGAGGGAGAGAAAATGCCAGGATGTTTTCTTTGTCCTGTGCGACACTCCCTGCGTATGACCTTGGATTTGGATGAGGCTGTTTGGGCTCCCTGAGACGTTTAGGAAATTTAACAACTTCCCAGAGAGCCAGGGGATTTGCCTCTTCTTTTCTTTTTTTTTTTAAACTGTGAGTCTGTCTGTCAGTTGCACTGCTGTAACTCCTTTTCTTTTTATTCTGTATAGTAAATGTAGCTCCAATTTGGAGGCCAGAAAACTCCAGTATTGATCCTCTTTGTCTGTCTTTTAAATGCAGCAGGAAATAAGATGGCATTTTTATTCAGCTGCTACATTTCCTGAAAAATGATTTTTACGATCAAGGCGTAGAGTATTTTACTTCATCAGAAAACACACAGTGTTTAATCAAACCTGCAAAGCAGAGAGCGCATAACTTAACCCAGGATACTCACCTTTCATATTATTATCATTATTATTATTATTAGCCTGAACCTCACCAACATCCATCCTCTTCCTCCTCTACTTCACAGTTTGAAGTCTCTTGCGAAACGACAGAATCGGTACAAACCAGTGAAAACAGTAGCAGGTTCGTCTCCTGGCTCTCCGCAACAGGAGCAACCGTTGGATTGTCGTTTGATAAGTCTAGTAAAAGATTTAATATCGCAGTCCTTCAGAATCCATTTCATCTACAAATGTTAGTTTCTTAATAAAAGGGACGAGCGCACTGATTTTCCCTCAAAGTATTGTTTCATCAACAGGCTGACTCATTAAATATTATTTTTAAACATTATTTTCTGCAATCCACAAGTTATCTGTCATAATGCTGTAATGAAAGGCAAAGGTCTGACCCTCATTATCATCCTTTTTTCTTTTAACTTTAAATAATAACATGTACCAGGGATGTTACCAAATGTGATTTATATTTCTATTGTGAACAGATAAAGCACCTCTTAGTTCTCTCACAGTCATAAATCCAATCATGTTTATCCTCAAAATCAAGAATATGCATAACCACACAGTTTTGCTCTTGTCTCATAATCCACATTTGTTGTTTACAGATGTTTACACAGGTGTTATTTTTACTTTATGATCAAAGATTTATGTGCAGAAATGAACGACACTGTGCAGGTAAAACAGGTGAAAACGTTTTTCTGATTTTTATTTTTCCCAGACACTTAAAAACAACTTATTTTCATCTTGACCTGCTCCTGCTGAATGAGCTTCCATTTCCATCTATATGTAATATGGCTCAATGGGATATGTTAGCATGTGTTTTGTCCATTGTTTTCTCATTTGTTATTCGATACTTAGGGCAAACTTTATTTCCCGCTTATTTTCAACGCAAATCTGAATCCAGATACAAATACAGATGTTCCTGTGCTTTCCATTAGACCCTCAGTATATGGTACCATAACAGATCATAGTAAATAAAAAGCAGGCATCAACTGAAATATTAATACCAGCCTTGCCTTAATTGGACGGGACATCAGATGTACAGAAATGACAATAATATTTTTTTACCAGGTGGTGTTTAGACTGAGGATCTGGAAATTGAATTCCTTTCCACCAATTGCTATGTCAACTCTGTGTCTCAGTCATGTGTGACATACATGCACATATGTGTGTAGTGTGCACACAAGTATACATGTTTACTGCCTCCATGCAGATGTTTGTTTGCATACATGCATGAACGTACTGTGTGTGTGTGTGTGTGCGTGTGCGTGTGTCCTGAGTCCTTGATCTCCTACTGCATAGACTGGCATGGAAACACACACACTCACGCACTCACACACACACACACACACAAGCTCACACACCCACTCCCCAAACCTAAACAATGATCCATCATAGGAATCCACATCCTCCTCTGGGCCACATCAGTCCCTTTGCTGCGGAAAAACTGATCCCAGAATCGGCTGCTAACTGTCAACTGCAGGACTCTGAGCCGCCCACTCACCACTAGAAAGCGACCACTGTGGACGCACGCATTTAATAAGCCTGCCATCAGAGTAAATGGTGGCTTAGTTTGAGAGCGCTCTGATCTCTCCTCGGATTTGTGACGCTCCTTCTTTCTTTTCTTTTTTTTTCTTTTCAAGAAAAACCCCAAGGGGAGCAAACACAATGGTGGATTTGTTGAAGCTGTAATTGTGATTTTAGTTTTAGTTTTGTTCCTTGTCATTGAAGGTGAATTGTCTGGCATGTCGCAGCTGTCATCGAGGTTTTTTGCTCATTTGCAGTGTGTGTGTGTGTGTGTGTGTGTGTGTGTGTGTGTGTGTGCGTGCGTGTGTGTGTGTGTGTGTGTGTGCGTGCGTGCGTGTGTGCGTGCGCGCGTGCGTGTGTGCGTGCGCACGCGCTTTCGTGTAGGTCTCTGCTCTTTCCGCCGAGCACACGCAGCCATTACGACCGGCTGCTGGCACACTTTTAGTGAGTTATGTTTTAAATGGAGACGCCACCATCTAGCATTTAATAAAAAAAAATTTTTAAATAAACCACCTCGCTGTTGACTAAATGCAGAAAAAACAAACAAACTCATGTAATTGGGAAGAAATTTGTTTTGATATGATAAAGACAAGTAAAACAAATCCTTAGTTATTGTAAAATATTACATGGGGATTTAATGGAACCATTATGTGTGTATATGTATGCGTGTGTGTAACCACGACTACCCTTGAGCTGCCCACTGCTTCAGTATGATCACGGCCACCCACACTCTCTGCCCTGCTCTACGATTTATATCAAAGTCCACATAATGGACCATCTGAAGGACTCGGGATGGCTAAAACATTAGCATCACCACTAGTTCCTCCCTGTGCCGGTTACAAAGTGTTTTTTTTTGTTGTTTTTTTTGTTTTTTTACATGACCATTTTCCAGCCTCTTGGCAGTGAAGTCGACCAGCATGTAAAGGTGGACGCGGCTAAGATAAATGTTGAGATTTGGTTCGGTGACAGTTTCAAACAACATGGTTTTCATGGGAGGCTACGAACAAGGAATGAGTGTGAGGCCTGCAAGGGAGTTTACACTGAAAGAATTTTAGATATGTAGTAACTTCACAGCTCTTCCAAGGTGTATAAATGTCAATAAAAATGGATGAAAGAAAGTTCACAAAGCCACAAACTTACCCAGAAATACAATTTTGACTTATCAAAGAAGTCACTTTTTTTTTTTTTTTTTTTTTTTTTTTATTACGCTAAAGAAAACAGCTCACAGTTGCTCTGTTACTGCAAAAAGAAGAAATGAGCAATTATACTCTACGCTGTGGCACCAGCATCAAAAAGTTTGTACATTTGAATGCGGTCCTCCCATTGAAAGCAGATGATTGTGTGCTTTGCTTCTCTTTTTTTTTTTTTTTCCTACATTAGAGACATTAGAGACCAGAATCAACCAGGCAAAATTCTGCAGATACACATATTGAAATCAAAACTCTCTGACATCAAATATGAGCGAGACCAGAGAACAGAAGAGAAGCTCAGACGTTGAACACGAGCCTTTAATGAGACTAACGATGTCCTGCTTCACGCAGTGCTCGGGACTGCGATGAGGCTCTGGGTCGAGCCTTCATCAGAGCGGGTCGGTTCCTCTGAGGCTGCGGTGAACACACTAACCACTAATATCAGGTTGGTTCGGCAGAGGAGAACAACAGCACGGCCGCACTAACCAGACAGCTGCAGCTTTCTGCATCACAATACGCTCCAAGAGGAATTAGCCACTCGACGAGCAGAACGACAACAGCGCTCTACGACAATAGTACACGACGTTATCACAATTACACTGAGGTCAATATATTGATACAGCCACAGCTGCTGACGTGGAAATCGAGTACACCGTAAACAATAGCTGACAAGCACAAGAGATGGATTACAATGGAATTTCTTTGAGTTTTACGGTGGAGTAAAGGATAAGTACACACGAGCAGCTGTGTGAGGCTGCAGTGGTTCGAGCTGAACGCTAACATGAAGATGCTGACATCCTTACAACGCCTATGCCGGTGTAAACTATTGTAACCTCACTATGCTGATGTTCAGCAGGTAGTATTCATAATGTTCGCCATCTTAATTTTGCCTCTTAGCATGCTAATATTTGCGAATCAGAATTTAATACAAATTCACCTGAGGCTAATTGAAATCCGATCAGTGTAGTGGTGACGAGGTATTGGGGAAGTTGAAGTTCTGACCTGATTGCACCGTTAAATGAGAAGTCAAAGGAGAGAATTATTTAATACTTTTGTCTTCAAGAGACCTTAACAAATATGTTGCATATTTCACTGCAATCCATTCAGAGGTTGCCAAGGTAGTCACAAAAAAGTTAAGGTCAACCACAAAGTAATAAAGTAAAAGTCAGTAGATAAACTTAAAGTCACGGACCAACTAATAAACTTATTTTTTTCATGTAGATTTTTTCCACAGCATACCCACAGCTCCAGTAGTGAGTCCTAAATTGGGTCACCTGCACGCATTAAATGGTAGATGATCTGCACTCATATGGCACCTTTTTTACTTGAGAGGTCTACAAAAACACTTTGCAATTTTGTTTTTTTTCATGCACACATTCACACACCAGTCGCCTGCCATCAGGAGAGATTTGGGGTTCAGTTTCTTGCCCAAGGACATGTGGACGGGAGGAACTGGGATATAAACCTACAAACGTATGACATCATCTGAGCCACAGCTGCAGATTACTTCCCCCAGCCTTTTTTTTTTTACATTTCTCCACCACTGCTACCTGAGCTACAACTACTTTCGTAAAATCGAACAACTGCCACTGACCTGTGAAACCTGTGTGGTGTTGCGTATATCTGTGCGCATGCATCAAACCTCATCAAGCCTGGTTCCTACTAGAATAATTTCCTGTTTGCAAGCGCTGTCTCTTGTACTACTACCACCGCCACTGCACCCTTACTAAAGTGTCCCCCCCCCCCGAAGACTCAAAACGCCTGGCTTCTATTGTAATTGCTGAAATAAAACTACAATGGTGGGAACTCGTATCGCAACACACAGGGGGGGGGAATGTGCAATGGGGGAGAAAAATACGTTTGTTGCCATTGAGCCAAGCTGCAGCTTCGTGGTTCATCAGTGTGTGAGTGTGTGTTTAACGTCGGCTGATTTCAATCTAATAAATGGAGCTTTAAATAGCAGGCAAGTTGCCTCAACTCAGGCAGGTTACACTCACTTTAGCGTTTTCTTTTTCGTCCTGTGGTAAAAAGCTCATGTGCATGTCTGCATGTGCACACATATGCATGTTTCTGTCATTCGGTGTGTGTGAGTGTGAGTGTGTGTGTGTATGTGAGAGTGTGTGAGTGAGGAGTGAATGGCTTGGCTCCACATCAAAGGCCCCTGCAAGTCTCTGCATTAACGAGGCCCTTTGTTTCCTGCCTCCCAGATTACAGCACGTCTCTGCCTGTGCTGCCAGTGTGTGTGTGTGTGTGTGTGTGTGTGTGTGCGTGCGTGTGCGTGTGTGTGCATGCGTATGTGTGTGTGTGCGTGGGTGCGTGCGCACAGGTCTATGTATGTGAGAGCGTGTAGAGGGCACAGTAACCTGTAGACCAAAGGCCAAGGTCTGATCCTCCTCCTCATTTTCTCCATCTAATGTAATCAAAACCAAGCTGATCCAAGGCAACTGCAGTTTTTCAGTCAGTTTGAAGAATTAGGCTCATTTTTTGCCGCACTATTGTCATGTTTTAAATACACTTATTAAACTATTTTATGATTTTTTTATTTTTTTTTTGTGTGTGTGTGTTAGGTTTTTCATAGCCCACCAATTATCCACATATTGCTGTAATTAAGCTATTAAAAGTATAACCGATGGTTTGTCAATAACTATTACAGCATTTAAAAAGTCAGTTTAAAATAGTAAATGTACAAAATAACAAAACAGGAGAAAAAAAAACATTGATTCAATTTTTGTTAAAGAGCACTGATTGGCTAATGATGAAACCATGGTTAGGACCGTTCTTGTACTGAATCCTGGCTTTTATTGGGATAAATTAGAAAAAACCAAGCCGTCCTCATACCAAAAACAACAACAAGGGTCGATTGTCGGAGGTTGTTAAAATGAGCTATTCACATTTATGGTGGCCTCCAGTGGTCGTTGTAATTGTATCAGGAGCACTGACGGAAGTCCGGTGATGGAATATAAAGAGTGTCTGCATTGGGATCTAGCTCAAAGCTAATTCATTTACCACATGCCACATATTTCGCGTAAAATAACCACGTATGTTACGTCTTGTACATAACGTAACTCGCGTAACACATGACTTTCACCCAGGATAGCGCTGTTTGACCCAAAGTCATCACTGATTTATTTTACATAACATAATCAAAGCAGTCATTTTAACCCACGCTAAGATCTTTTCCTGAACCTAACCAAGTAGTTTTAGTGCCGAAACCGAACCAAACTGTGACCGTTTTACATTTAACCATGTAGTTATTGCTGACATGTCGTTTAAGGTGAGCGCCTGTCGCTGGCACTCGCCAACAGTTTTCTGTCGTTTAGGTGTCAGGACCCGTTAGTCCTCTAGAGGGCGCTTAAAAAGGCTCATAAATTCAATTTTAGGAGTTAGTTGAAATAAACCTATTTTGTTTTCGGTATGAGGATATGTTGGATAAAACAGTTTGTCATTCGGTTCATTTTAGGTGAGAAATTGCGTATACAGTAACACCTAGAAAATAATTGTTGAAACATGTTGGACGAACTCTTCAAATATTATCTCGCATGCTTTAAAAATTAAGCTAAAAAAAAAATAAAAAATCGTTATTCCTCAAAAACTTGAAGAGCTGAAGCAGTTAGGACGAATTAAAGCAAGTCACGAGCAGCAATGTTGTGAAACACAAAAGCAATCTTCCAACCTGACTTCAAACCCTGATGCCCCAACCTTCCCTCACCACGCCGAGACAAACCTCGAGGTGACACGTTGTGAAGCAGAAGCTCCTTTGCTGCTGTTTCCAGTCACTATCAGGCCTGTTTTTACGGGGCACGATTTGTTAATGCACGTCTTTTAAAAAGTTCATGAACTGACGCGGGCCTGAGAGAAGATGGAGCTGTTCCAACCACAGCTCGCTCGTTCTTTCCTCTGAACACTCGAGGAGAAGAGAGACGGCTGCATGCAGGCATTCGAAGGGTTTTGTTCCAAACAGAGATCGAGAGGGTTCAAAATAAAATACAGGTTACACACTGTCGGATGGCGCAAAATGAAAACACAGTGATGGTTCAGAAGACTGTCTGTGAAAGAAACGTAGCAATTGAGTCTTCAGTTGCTCGAAGAAAACCTGTTTTTACAGTTTGAATAGTCAAAAGTTTTGCCTATTTTTTTCAGTTTGAATTTTCACTCTGGTTAATTCTTAAGATCACATTGTTCCTTAAAAGACGCATTGTCATTTCTTTGTAATAAATTAATAGGGAATGAAGCTTTTATTTTGTTACTTGATCTCGATCATCAAAACAAAAACTTCATTTATCTACTAGCTTTTGCTGATTTGACTTGTTTTCAGATGCTCTGAATGAGATCAAATGCACATTCATTACATTTTTAGATCTCGCGTTGGACTCAAAGTCACACAAAAAAAAAAAAAACTGTTTGCGTCTTCATCCACTGATCCTCCACTGAAGACCAGCGATGTGTTTTCAAAGCTCTTTTCCTGCACTGTTTATGTTTGTGTTGATTTCACCCCCAAAGCCCCACGCAGATCTGTGATATCAACTCATAAATGTTTGATAAGGAGTTAACGAAGAGGTAAAGGGACTGCATTCTGCTAAATCAAAAGAGATAGATACATTCAAATCAGCAAACACTCAGCAAACTAGAGCTTGAACAAACCTCATTATCTTCCGCAGCATATCAAGCTCTCTCCCCGTTTTTCATTTGGGCTGATTTTGCTGAGCCGGTATCCTCCCTTTTCAGCACATTCACACAACATGGGAGCTGAAACCAGTCCGTGATTGTCGGCCGGCGAATAGTTGACTTCAGGTCGAGGACATCTTAATGGAAATTGAAAAAAACAGATCTTTGACTCTTCGTTTTCTCCTTCACTTTCAAACTGATCACCTTCATTTAAAGATGGCTTCTGTAACCTTTATTTTTGCTGCAACTTTCAAAATAAGGCCAGTCAGCCTCCTACAGATGGTAAACTCACCATTACATGAGCGATATTCATCCTGTGATTGTAAAACAACTTGCTTGTTCAAATAAGAAACACAGCCTGGAGCGGTTTCTACATTTCAACAACAGACAAAGTGCATTTAAGTAGGACAAAATAGAGGGTGAAGTAGACGTGTGGTTGACGGGACTTTAAATTGAATATCCCCCATTCTGTTGCATAAAACCTCAACATGGTCTTTTTGCGTGTTTGGTGGTTATCTTGTTAAACCCATTATTTAAAAATAATTCAACAGAAATCAGTCATAATCTTTGATATCACTGAAACCACATTATTGTCTGTAATATCTGGTATTTGACTAGATTTGTTTGCTGTTTCTTTGCCTAAACTTGGACAGGAAATTGAAACTGCTGAAAAGATTTGTTGAGGTTCCATATTGCTGGCTGGATGCTGCCTTGAAGGACATGGTTTTGATTGTAGGAAAACTACCAATAAAAAGCACACAAGTGGTTCCAGTTAAGAGCTGTTCGCTTGGATGTGGCTTAACCCCAATGAAAGGACATGATTTAATTACTCTGTAGCTTTAATGCGCCTGATGTTTCTTTAGAAAGCACAGTGTATAATCTTTTTTTCAACCAACTGTGATTCATCTTTGAAGAAAGAAAAAAAAAATAAAACACGTTAAAGAAAGAACATTTTCCACCACCAATGATCAAGCAATGGAAAGGGGTGATTTGAAATGATCATCTCGTATGAAATGAGTCCTTCACGCGATGACAGTGGAGTTTGTGAGCAGCATTACCACAGTTCAGCTCCATTTAAAACGCGGTGTCATCTCAGAGATGATATCCTGGTTCCCTTTTTCTGTTTTCCTTTTTCCAACCTCTTTGACTTAAAGTAAAACAAAATCTACCTGGGCTCCCTCATCACTTGATGCATATGTCTACCTGTTGTCACCACTTTTTATTTTATTTTCATAACATTTAGGAGACATTAAATGAGACACCATTTTTTTGTGCGGAAGAAAAAAGGTGGAGAAATAGTTTGTTTTTATACTCTGACCTCTTGCATTTGTCCTCATCCCCAGGTTGGGAACAACTGGTGAAATACAGCAAAATATTGATCAAATACAGTCATTTTCCAAATGCAATCTTAAAATGATATAACTACATACATCACACTGTGTATAAATTCAGTTTTTAAACAGAATGTATATGAATACTAAGAATACTCCAGATATTTTCTGACATCATCTATGTTTTCAACTTTTTGTATTTCTGCTCAAAGTCAGGTATGTTTTCCACCAGCTTTGACTAATTATAAACATAACAAACATTTATTTTATCAGAGAAGCCACAGTCGTCGTCTGGTTCAGATATAGATCTCGCACTGTATCTGTGCCTGGATATGAAAAGCTCGCCTCGTGGGGTCACAGCAGCGTTTTGTTTTCTGTGTGGGCTGCTTATCGTTTCTATCTGCTCATTTTTCCTTTTTTGGCCTTTCCTGCCAACAGTTATTGTCTGATGTCACAGACGACCGTCATTAGAGTCAGAGATGAAAGATGATGTGAAAGGATGCACGGGGTTGTGTGTGTGTGTGTGTGTGTGTGTGTGTGTGAGTCACAAACCTCTGGACTGATGAGGCAAGATGGTGTGTGTGTGTGTGTGTGTGTGAGAGTCACAAACCTCTGGACTGATGAGGCAAGATGGTGTGAACTTAAAATATGACTGTGATCCGAAAAAAATAATTAAACTGCTGACAGTGAAATAAAAGAGACGCTTTGTGTGCGTATGAGAGAGAGAGATATAAAAGGACAGAAGGTGTTAGTAGGTCATAGCCCCTCAAAGTATTTCGAGAGAGATGACTCGCATAGAATGAGTGTGATAATCTCTGTTTTGTATCGGGCAGGCTGAGTGTTGCTTCTAGCCTTAGGTGAACCTGTGAACCCATGTGATGAATGTGCGTAACTATGAGCGCAAATATTCATGGGAGCTGTGTTAAGATCAGAGCTCGGCGAGCTCACGAAGCAGTATGGCCCACGCAGGAGAGGTGCTGTCTCTCTGGAAAAACAGCTGTCTATATTTAATCAAGGCGAATAAACAAGGAGTTTAAACAACTCATTTATAATTTAGATTTGCATACATTAAAACTGCTCATTTTAATCTTTTTATTAATATGCATCAACGATATTGTATAAATATGCAGTTTTATGCAAATATCGGGCCCATTTTCTGTTTGTATTTAATTCTGTTTCCCAGCTGTGGATCATCATTTTCATTCAAGGCAACCGACTCAGATTAAGTCAAATATTAAGTCACAGCATGGGAGTGTATACATATTTCTCAATTAAAAAACTCTGAAGACCAGCTATGCTACTGTATCAGCATTAAAAATGCATTGGCATTGGGAGGAAAATAAGGGGTGGCAAGTTACGAGTTTGATAAAACATCAGAACTTCCAGTCTACATCTTTGAACTATGTTTTTTCTTTTTCTTCTTTCCCTCCTCCAATCAAGCAGTTGCAATAGCTAGCACTTTTTTTTTGCTGTTTTGGAGACTGTTACAAAATCTGGGGGATGTAAGGACCAGCCAAAAACATGCTGTGCCTCCGTTATTGATGAGCATGCCGTGCCTTCTGATGTTTTTCACAGAATGTCCTACATTTTGCTGTTTCTTGCCTGAGCTGCCACTTTTCTGTCGATGCAAATGAGGAGTTTTGTTCTAAAATGTGAAAACTACCAGCTGAACAGGGCGAGAACAGCTGCCACAAAAGGACTGCTGAGATCGGAGTAAAACTCACAATGAACAATAACCAAAGTCATTGATGAGCTTGATTTGGATGATAGCCCTGAAGTACACTAACATTTCATAGTTGCATCTTAGACATTTTGAACAGGAGCACATGATGTATTGTCACTATGAAAATATGTGTACTAAGTGATAAAAGGTCGAGTTTTCAGTGGAGTGCTCTCGATAAGGTGCTTGTTTACGTGACCCAATCACAAGAAAGAGAAGGCAGGTTTTCAGGCGCAGCTGGCATCTAATAGCAGCTCCTGTTTCCACAAACAAAGCAATTGAAGGCATTTGTCTCATTGGTGAAAGAAAAACAAACACACAAAAGGTTCTTTTTGGGTGCATTTTGTGTTGTTTGCATATCAGCACCAGTTTTAATGAGGTTTTATGTTGTCAACAGCTGAAAACATATGATGCAAGTACATAAGTGCAAGCAGCCAGCCTAGATTTCAAGATTATTGCCCAAACTTTTTGTGGTTTTTGATTGATGTATTTAATATTTAATGTAAGCTATGCATGCTTTGAATATTTTAAAGACAAAGCACAATTTCAAAATAAAAGTACTCGGGGGCAACATGTCAAAAAAGTTTTTCAACTTTATCTTTAATACCAAACATACCGCAGCATTTATAGTGTAAATGAACCTCAGCAAATGAGAATGTATCCAGCGTGAACATAGTTGATAAAAAAAAAAGAAAAAGTATTATTCTTAAAATCCTGCTAAATGTGACCAAAGCAACAGTTTCTGTGAAGAAGCATACAAAGAAACTTCAAGTAGACCATCTCTGGAGGAGAACAACATAGTAAACAATAAACTGGCTCCACATTAGAGGAGAAAGTCCCTTTTTTTTTTTATCACCTTTGAATATAAAACTAAGTTTAAGCTCCTCAAAGTGGACCACTGTCTTTTGGATATAATTTGATTTTAAACCGGTTGATGACAAAAAAAAAAAAAGGGTGCAGATTCTGTGCAAGCGTTGCTTCAGGATCACAGCTGAGCTCCAAATTAATGAGTTAGTGATTAACATTTCAATATTGTAAACAGGAAATAAAATCTCAGTAAAATGAAATGCGCAAAAGAACACATCTAGCTGAAGCTGCTTTGAGATATAATCAATTATGAAGAAAGTATTCAGTACCTTTACTTAACTAAAAGTATATAATTGTGTAAATATACTCCATTACAAGTAGAAATGCTTTATCTAAACCTTTTATGATAGGAACTATCTATGGATAGATAGAAGTGCCATAAAATAGAATAAATCTGTAAATAAATGTGGAAATATCAAGACAAATAACAAAGTATAAAAGAAAATTGGTTTTAATGTGTTTGCTTTTGCCCTATTGCCTTTACTTTTAGTTGAAAGGCTGAACTGTCAATCAACTGGCTTTGGGCATGCTTTCCACAGACTTAGGATTTCTAGCAGTCATACCAGTTTCTGGTTTGTTGCTATATGCTAGCAATAACAGCATCTTTTCTTTTTATTTTTTAGGAATAATAGGGGTAAAGCAAAAGCAACATGGAAAAACAAAGAAAATACTCTTCTTTACCTTATTTGTCTTTATATTATATTATTCCTTAATTTATTTACCTTTATACTTCAACATTTATTTCCTTTTTTTCCCCCCAGATTTATTATATTTTATGGCACTCCTATCACTCCATAAGTACCATCCTATAATTGTCCATAAAGTAGGTTATAAAAGTAAAAGCATTTGATGCAAAACTATTATCTGTATATATATATATATATATATTTTAAAATTTTTGTGTGGTGTCGTCGGTTAAAGTGGAGCTAGTTTCAAATGTTATTTAAGCCTACTTGTTACCAATGCATCATATTTTATGAGATCATTATATTTTTTTTTTTTGATGTTTAAAAAAAGTTATTAACTATAGTGCTACAATATCAGTTAAATGTAGCAGATTAAAAGTACAACGTGATATCAAATGGATACACAGTCACCGTTTCCCTCAGTGCTTGTTCAAACTAGTTTCATTCCACCGCTGGAAATAATGAACAAAAGAGTGCAGGTGTGGAATAAGATTATTCTCTCTTTCTTTAAAAACACATCATTTTAATCAACAGTCCTGACCTCAACCTTGAAGTTTTTCGGTGTCAGCCGGGGGACCGTGGATGGAGGGAACACGCCCCTGTAAGTCATGAATAATGCTCGTTGAGCCGAGCTCGGGGAGGTAATGTCTCTTTAAGAAGCTCAGCCCTCTGCCGAAACAATCGTACAACCCCCCCCAACAAGTCATCGGACCTGTCAATCATCCGGTCGGCGCCCTTTGAAGTCGGAACTCCTCGCCTTGTCTTGGGCTCAAATGAGCTGTTTGCTGTTGTAGGGAAACATTAGTCTTCTACCAAGCAGGCAGCCGGGGGACGCCACATCTCAACTTTTTTTTTTTACTGTATGTGGTGGAGGTTTCTGCACTTTGGAGGCGCCCCAGACTGAGGAGTTGTGTGTAGTTTTTTTTTTTTTTTTTTTTTTTTTTTTTAAACAGAGACGTCCCTTGTTTCTCCCTCTTTTATTTATACATTTTTTTACGTTATTACTTTGTCTTTAAAAAAAAAAAAAAAAGAAAGAAAAAAAAAAAAGTGTGTAACATCGTTAAAGGGGTGGAAAGTAGACATGCCTCAGCTCAGCAGCGGCGGCGGGGACGACCTGGGAGCGAATGATGAGATGATATCGTTCAAAGACGAAGGGGAGCAAGAGGAGAAAATCCAGGAGAACGCGTTCACGGAGAGAGACCTGGCCGACCTCAAGTCCTCCCTGGTGAACGAGTCGGAAATAAATCAAAGTCCGAACGCGGCGGTAGGTGCCACGGAGTGTGTGTGTGTGTGTGTGTGTGAGAGAAGGAAAGAGAGTGTGTGTGTGTGTGTGTGTGTGTGTGGAAGCTCGTTTTATTTTTACACGCTGCTGACAAGCGTTGAATGAAACCCAAACGCGCAGTGAATTTTTTTTGTTGTTGTTGCCTGCAGGGCTTACAAAAACTGCCGGGACGGGACGGGACGGGACGGAGGAGGGGGGGGGGGGGGGGGGATGGCCGCGTGAGAACTTAAAACACACCGTAAAGTAGCTTCGATAAAGTCGATATAAAACTCGCTGTCGCGCGCGCGCGAGATGCAACAAAAAAAAAAAAAAAAAAACGCTGTTATTTTTATTTATTTATTTATTTTCTTGACTTTATCGGGAGTGTAATCGTGACTCCGTGTGTGTGTTGTCGGTCCCTTCCAGGCGGTCAGACGGGGACAGCAGGGCGAGCAGAGGGGCTTCCCAGACAAACACCGGGAGCATCTCGACGGCGGTAAGAAGGAGGGGGGGGGGGGAGAGAGAGAGAAAAATTGCTAAGAAAATACTCACGCACCCGCTCTCGCAATAACTCAGGCTACAAAAAAAAAAAAAAAAAAAAAAAAAACCACCCACCGAGCCAAAGTAAGAAGTATTTTGGTCACGGGGACACGTGCTGCAGCACTAAGACCCAACTTCAAAGAGTTGTTTTTCAGGTGTACGCTGCAAAAAGATGTCCGACAGCTCTCCGCTCTGTCGCTCAGACGCATCACCAAATTTATAGCTCAACGCGGATTCAAGAAGAGATGGGCTTTAAAAGCTGCAAATAACACGACCCCGAGGGAAAGCTGGAAGCCTTCTTTTTTTTTTTTTTTTTTTGGCCTTAAAAACAGCAATTAGTGCTAAATAAATGCTCTTATGTAATGCAAATCAACTTGTATGAAATCGTTTCACGGTATTGTCTTGATCCGGTTGGGAAATCTGCCCTGTTCAAGTACATTTTGACTTTTACAGGCTTTTCTTCTGAGTACTTTTTTTTTTTTTTGTAGTGTAGGTTTTTGCCAAAAGAGAGGGGGGGGGGGGTCAACCAGGGCCATATTCTGCCTTTCTTTTCTAAAAAATCTTTACCACCCTACCAGAAGAACAGAGACATTTCATTCCCTACACGAAGGCACATTTGGGGAATGTATACATGGCAGCTTTAATTATAGGCATCATTGTCGGCTGCACTCAGTTGTGTAACTCCTTCCAGTTGTTTCTAAAAGGGAAAAAAAAAAAAAAAAAAAAACTTCTCACATAGTTGCCCAAAGCAAAAAAAAAAAAAAAAAAAAAAAAAATCCTCATTAAATGTGTATTCAGAGTTGATGTATTATTTGAGGGTCTGGAAGACAAAGTGAAACCTTCAGAGGTCAAGAGTGTGTCGCCTCAGTAATTTCATATTACATTATTTCATGTCCTGGCCACGTTAGAAGTTTTTTTTAGCTTCAGCAAAGCTCATCAGTGACAAGCGAGGCGAGCGTTTGTCTTTGATACTGAGCAGGTATAACCTTGTTATAGCTCAGCCACAGAGTGGCCTCTGCTGCTTAATATGGGTGGTGGTAAGAAATAAGTTATCACATAGGCTATAGGAGTTCACGCCTCTCAGGCTAGGTGACGGTTGAAAAGCTTTTTGTCTCAAGTATTGTAGTCTGTGCTCATACAAGGACATGACATAACCAGAGTACTTTTTTTTCATTAGTTGACCTGCTTTGCTTGCACATTTTAGTTTGGATGTCTGGTTTTTCTTTTGTGTTTTGAGCTAAAACTTTTTTTTTTTCCACAGCATTGTGGGAGTAAGTATTAGATTTTATTTTAATCCTCACTTAACAAAGTTTCATCCATAAATGTTGTTATCCCCTGAGCAACTTTTACTTTTATATAGTGCAGTTAGAAAATTAAGCAACCAAAGTTGTCTCTTGTACAAACTGGTATTAGAAATAGTCACATTTGAATAGTTTGGAAGTTATTGGGTTTCTAACTCTTGTTTTTATTTTTTATGTCTGACTTCAGTGTCGAAGCAACAAGATGGAGGCATGTACAAGTCGCCGACGTATCCAGGCTATCCGTTCCTGATGCTGCCGGACCCCTATCTCCCCAACAGCTCCGTTTCTCCATCTGTAAGTCCACCTCTGTTTGTCGGTTGTACAGTGCGCCGCTCACTGCTCTTCTCACCAAATGTTTTCTTGTGTCAGGAGCTGAGGACAGCTTCTCTCAGCTCCTCATCTGCCCCATGTTTTGCCTAAGCGCAAGTTATTAGCTACTGTTTGCAGTCCAAACTCTGAGCACGTGTTGTTGAGCTTCAGGAGGGTTAACACGAGTTTTATTTGATGGCCTTTTAGCGGCGTTTTAGTGTTGGTGGTAGTATTGCTCAGAAAGTAGGAAGGATAAGAGAAACCCACTCACATGGTTGGAAAGGTTTTGAGTCTGGTGGCCACTATTTTTTTGGCTGAAACAAATACATAATCAGTGGCCAGAATTCAATAGCAGCAAATGAGGACATGAGTATGAAGTGCTGGTGATTTTTCTTCTATTTTCTGGAGAAAGGCAGAATAAAGTCTTCTTGTTATTTCTCTATTTTTCTCAACTTCTGATCATTTTTCTGGTGCATGCTGCACTCGCATCAGCTTTAACATCAGTAATGTTTTTTCCCTTGTAGATGCAATCAGCGCTCTATGGCCTCAACTATAATCTCTGAAACATTTTCCTGACATTATACAGAATTCTTAATGGCTCTGCTTTCATTTCGAGTGGTGTGAAATAACAGCACATTTCAAATATAGATTTTAGTAAGGGCTTCTTTAGCTATATCAGATCTGTAATGATTACATGACGTACGCATCTGTCCATTAAACCCAAGAAATACGTCTTTCAACCTTTTAAAATCAAAGTAGAAGCAGTTTATTTTAGTGCAGTGGCTGACTCTAGTGGTGATGTGAAGAAAGATGTGAGCTCAGAAGAGGCGAAAAGAGGCTCTGTCAGACTAAAATGACTGTCGTGTCACTGCAAATCAGTCCCAAACTTTACATGTGTTCTGATTTGGCTTTGAACACACACACACACACACACACACACACACACACACACACACACACACACACACACACACACACACACACACTCTCTCTCACTGCCTTATAAAATAAAGCTGCATTTAAAACAGAGCGAAATGAAATCAAAGTGCATGCAGCCATCGTGAGGCGAAGCAGGAAGAGACCTTGTTTTTGTTTACGCCTTTTCTGAAGTTGGAACATGATTGATGTCGTCATCGCGAAGCGTTTCACGTGACGTCTCCCCAACCTGTTTGTACCCAGCGTGGATGACAAGAGGTTTGTCACAGCCTTAATGGCAGTTCTGAGGGTTCAACCGCTAAAACAAACATCAGAAAGACTCGTGGAAGGATTTCAAGTATGCAGTATCGCTCATCCAGCCAGACAGCCCAGAAAAAAATCATCAGAAAATCCCTTCAAGTCACCCATAATAACCAATATCCATGGATAGGCTGACTAATTGCACCAAACGTGAGCAGTTGTGCCCAATTCATTTTTCACGTGCTGTGTAATCCTGTTGCCTGAATTAACCCCCTGCTCCAGCAGACAAGACGTTGCTAAACAGCACAGATGCCTGCTTGTGAGATCACATGTGCCGTGGGCTGATTTAATATGAGGCGCAGTGAATGTAGGAATCTGCTGTATCACAGAATCTGCTTTATGGCCGGAAAATGTGATTATTTTTTATTTTTTTGTCATGACACCTTGAAGTTTCTGGGAGTGTTTTACAACACTGTCAGCGTCTGGGTCAGGACCCAGCGAGAGCCGGTCATGGGACATTTAAACCGGGTTGTTGAGGGGTCAAGAAAGTTGTTAAATATCCCTGTGAAACAATTCCTTTACAATACCTTCATCTTCCTGCTCGTTTTCTTTTTTTTTCCTTTCTTTTCTTTTCTTTTCTTTATTAAATTGTCAAGCGTTAGTGTTTAAGAAATGACATTGTGAAAGTTGTTTCTTTGCTCCACCGTAGAATAAAGTTAAATACAATGTTATAAGATGCAGCTTTTAAACCAAAAATAGAGTTTTCTGTTCATATGTTTGGTTTGGCTTTTTATTGCTTTTTCACTTCAGTGACTCATTTGTTCACCCATCACTTTGACTTAAAGCTTTAAGAGTAGCTTTTTTTGTCTGTTTTTTTTTTCTTGGAGAGAAAATCCAAGAAAACAGTAGCTCCATTTGTTTTTGTGGTTTTGCACGGGGGGAAAAAAAGTGCATTTGTTTGTGAGAGAAGCACGTGTACGTACAACAGCATCTCCCAGGAAATCCCATTTTCTCTCTCGGAAACCTACAGTGTGATAGAGACCTGTAATTGAATGGAGTACTACGAGAGCGTGCTCGTTGCTTCCTTAAACATCTTTATTCTCGCCGCTGCGTAACACAGCACATCCGGCGTTGTGTTCGGCAAACATGGTGAGCAAGTGTGATGGTACGTGTCTCCTCTCCTCTTCCTCTCCTCTCTGTCTCCTCTCCTCTTCCTCTTCCTCTCCCTCTCCTCTCCTCTTCCTCCACTCCTCCGGTGCCAACCGCAAAGTCCTCTCAGATTTTTCTCGTTGAGGGTGGGATTGGAGTGGGGGGATGGGAGTGTGTGTGTGTGTGTGGGGGGGGGGGGGGGGGGTTGTGGGGGTGTATTGGTGGTGGTGGTGGTGGTGGTGGCGATATAAAGAGCACTTTCTTTCCCTGTGTGTCTTCGAGACTCCACACAATGCTCACTTGTTGCTGCTTCCCTTGTAATTAGCCCGCTGGTTGTGAGGCGGTAGCGGCCCATCAGGCCCCGTCTACCTGCCACTTGAAAGGGGTAGGGGGGTGGGGTTTTTTTTTGGAAGGGGGGGTTGAAGGGGGGGGGGGTGATGATGATTACGGATGGAAGAGATGGATCATAAACTATAGGTCTGGGTGACTGACAGGAGAAAGAAAAAAAAAAAAAAAGGTCTGTTTGGCATTTTGCTGGTGTTGTGGTGACACATGTTACAACTCTCGTCTCCGTGTGTGTCCACGTCTCGACTGCTGTTCCGGCCACCATGTCTTCACTCTGAAAGAGTTTCTGGCAGGCTATGTTCACACTGCCTATCAAAATCGGATTCATGTGCACGACCGATTGCAATCTGACCACACGTAGCAAGTTTGAGAACACCTTTTTTTTTTTTTTTTTTTTTTGCAAATCTGTTTAGCTCTGACTGCTTTATGTACAACGCGCGAACAGGACGCGCGCTAGTTTGGTGTCACAGCTGGCCTGTCTGGACCACGCTCCTCGCTGGACGGTCGTACCGGCGGTGACGGCTGCATGAAATAGAGCAGAGCAGGGAAGCCTCCACCGTCACTGACGCGGTTTCATTGGGGTTTTTTTTATAAAACGGAGATCCGATCCAATCTCTTGCAATATGAAATGCAGACGGTCAGTTAGGGAGATCCAACCGTCAGATCTGGACTGACGGTGTGAACTCGGCCATCGTGTTTGCAATTTAATTAGGTGAAGTCGTCAGTCCAATTTATTTTGAGTAATTATTTAGTTTTTTTTTAAAAATGTCCGACAATTGTGACGCCTCAAGTTTTTGTGTCTGATGAGCAGCACGAACCTCCAAAGATACTCAACGTAACCAGGATGTAAAAAGTAGCAAATTCTCGTATTCAAGGAGATGAAAGCAGATTTATCCAAAGGGCTTCCGTCAATAGTTAGCTTCGTGGGGCCCTCTGGATCAACTCACAGCTCTCTACCTGCATGGCAGGTGATATTTTATAGACCCAACGACTATTCAGCAAAAACAGAATTTGTAGATGAATAAAAAAAAAAAAAAAAAAGTGTTAGTTGCAGCCCCAATTCTCTTAATATGTCTTTATGTGCTATTTCTGCATCCAGACAGTGATGCCATCTTCATTTGTGTTGTCAGCGTTTACCAGCAAAGTTGAGCAGACAACAACTTCTCAAAACCTTTGTTTGTTCCCATAAATGAGCTTTAAAGTCATTGTGAGAGCATCAGCTGAGTGACTGAGAGTCATAAATTAATTATGATATTTGTCTTGTCTGTGTCCCTCCTTCCCTCCCCTCCCCTGGGTAAAGTAGTGCAGTATTTATATGTGCTTATTCATGGCTTCTGACTTCACGGAAAGGAAGTTTGAGTGAAAACCTGTCCAATAATGTACAACTCGGAACAGTCATGGGTCACATTGCATTTCACAGAACAAGAAGGAGGAAGAAAAAATTCCCAGAGCTGTTGTTGTTCTGAAAGATTTACATAATATTTCCCTGTTTAGCTGAACCAGAATATCTGAAATGGACAAAAAGAACAGATAAATCACATTATTTTGGTATTAATGTTAACATCTCGTGTAGGAAAAAAAAGAAGAAAAAAAAAAGAGGCTTCTAATCTCTTTTGAGAAGTCTTTTTTTTTTTTTTTTACAAAGCGGCTGCACACTGGAGAAGCTGCTGCAGCGTGTATCCCCTTCTTATCCCATTCAGCGCTAATGCTCCTATTACAGCATTTCATGGGACATTTCACTGTTGTTACATTAATGGAGATACCAGTGGCCCTTTTCAGGGGAAAGTGGCCAAAGAAGGAGATTTGTGGGATTCGGAGATGTGACTAAACTCCCTCCGCTTGTTGTCTTTGGATAAAGCTTTATCTGGAGTGTGTAAGGCTTGTGTGTGTTGTGTTTGCGCGTGTGCATGCGTGCTGATTTAAGTTCATTACACTAAGTCATTTGGTATGTATCTGAGGGTCTGGCATGTAATTTGTGCGTGCGCGCGCGTCTTCATCTGCATGTTTTCTCCACAACTTTGTTGCCTCCGGCTCGTGTTTGTATCAAGGGTTCATGGTGTGTTTTGTGTGCTAATGTTTGCCGTATGGGTGTGTGTGTGTGTAGCAGTAGACTGTGTGGATGCGGCATGTGTGTCAGACCTTCAGCTCGCTGTGTGCATAATGCTGTGGATTACCAGCAGACAGTGTTTCTGAAGGGATCATGAGTCTTTGTCGTCTCAGGCAGTGAAACCTCAGCGGAGAGGAGTCAATACAAATAACAGTGTTTTGTTTTTTTTTGCTCTACTGCATCCATCCATCTTTCTCCCAACTACCTTTGCTGTTTGCCTTTTCCACTTTTCCCATCTGTTTTCCTGTCCCTGTGCTCCCTTGTGTTCATCATCCGAGCCGGTTTTTAGTCATCTGTCAGCTCCAACTCGGCTTTCTTTGTGTGTTTGTCTTATTTTGCGAGATGACTTTATTGTACTTGAAGCTGTGAAAAGGACAGAAATGACGAAGCTCAGGGCAAGCTGACGCGTAGAAAATACATCAACATTTCACCTATAGGACCTTGTTGTCGGAAAGCCGCCAACCTGCTGCAGCGTTTTTGTTGTCGCTGAATCTCAGAACAGCGACAGGGTTTGTGCGGTTGTTTGGTTATCGCAGTGTTGGTAGCTGATGTTGACCAGAGCTTGTGTGGATTAATAGAAAAAGAAATAGAGAAGAGCTGAGAAAAAGTTAGGCCAAAGAACAAAAGCTCTGCAGGATGCAAGATTTCATTATTTTTTTTTAAGGGCTATTGCTATGTTTGTGCAAGTGTGCATTTTTGACTTTTGGTGGACTGCATACAGCCGGATCACTTGAACTAAGGCAAAGTATAATCTTTAAATACGCTTCTCAGCTAAAGTTTACTATTGCATCTGCTGTTTTACGCTATCTTGACTGCTAAAGCTTGTCTGTTTTTTGGTAGCTGGAAACTTTAGTCGCACTTAAAATGGCACTTACTGATAGCACTTTGTAGTTTGGCTTTCTTGAAGAAATTGTATTTTCTTGATTCCTGTTGTTCTGGGTTTTGTACCCTCATGGTTGAAATGCACTTTGAAAGTCGCTTTGGATAAAAGCGTCAGCTAAATGAAATGTAATGTAAATGTAATGTTGTGTTTTGTTTGCACTAACATCATCTTATTTTCCATAAGTCTCATGACCATTTTTTTTTAATAAATATCTTTGTGCTCACACCGATGACTAAGAGCAGTGTTTCCCCTTAAATTTCTGATATTAGTGCATATAGGCATGTAGGAGGAGGCACAAAGGTTGTGGGGTTTTCTAAAAGACCAAATTTTAAACAACAATGCAATTTTGTGATTTTCGTCACCTGCAACCGACCGACTATGTCAAAGTGGTTAGTCTCTAAAAAAAAAAAGTGCCGAAAACTTGTCTGTATCTTTGCGTAGACCACAGGTAATCACTAAGTCAACAGTTGTCACTTTACTTTCGTGACTCGTGCTGCACTTCCTGCAGCTGCTTCAAAATAAAAGCTTGTCAATGTTCTTCCGACTGATGGCTTTTAATGTGAAGCACCACATTAATAACTCCTCTGCTGCCGTGGACTTGAGCTCCGATAGCACGACAAGTGCAAAACAACAGATCAGGAAACCGTGAGGCTTCTTTTTGTTCGAGGGAAGTAACAGCAGAAATAAAGCAGCAGAAGACGTCACGCTGCCTGATTGTTGATGGATGTTTTGGTTGACATTTTGTCTGTGACCTGCCCACTAAAACAAAAACAGGGGATGTACATTTTCTGAAGTGGCCAATGACTCCTACATAAAAAGTGATTGGTGGTTAGTGGTTATATTTTAATAAGCCAAGTATTTACACTAGATTTGAATCAATAACCTTTCAAATGTTTTTTTTTTTTTTAAGGAGTTCAGTGTGTTGATTGTTCAGTTTCAAAGAAGCACACTTTTTAGGAAGAAGGTTTACATGAAGAGAAGCTTTAAAAAATTTCAATAATAATAAAAAAAAAAAAAAAAATTTCCTCTGAAAGTCTGACAAAAGACAGTTAAGCCTCTTAATGCGATTTAAAGTGATGAAGAGAGAGTCGGTCGGCTTGTTGTGTTTGCAGGTTATTATCTGAAAATTGGGAAGCAGTTAAACCAAAAACCTGATATTCAGTTTAATTCACTGTCAGAGAGGCTGTGAGACTCCCTGTGATGTGGAAACTGTGGTCACACAAAGACGTCAGCAGGCTCCGAAGACAACACGCCGCTTCTAAAACACTTTCCCGCTCGGTGTGCCTGGACACTGACTGTAAACGGCTCACTGTATCAACCAGTTTATTTGGGATGACAGTAAATGTTTGATTAAGATGCCGCTTTTGACGGTATGTAGTCAAGTCAGTGGAATTTACAGCCCCGTGTTTTAACAGCTCAGCGTGCGGTGCTGGCGTCTCATTTGGGGGAATTTCCCGCTCTTTCGACATTTCATTTCACAGACCAAAATTGAAAATTGACAGGAAGAGTACATGTTAGGGAAGGCTAGGGGGTGACACGTCGTCATTTCTAAGGCTGTAAACACTCGACTGAAGTGTGTGTGTTTTGTAAATTGCAGCCGTCAAAATGTCCCTTCACGGCTTTCTCTCCAAATCAGCCAGATTTACATTTACCCTCTTGTTCTTTTGGTTTTTTTTTTTTTTTTTGGTGCCTTCTCTGAAGACAAATTGCAGTTTTTATGTCTTTAGCCTTCAACATTTTTCATAAGCCTCCTCCTCTTCCTTGTATCCATTCAGAAATCAGCTGCTGTTGCTAACGAGCTCTCCTCCCCATCCCCCTTTTCCTCCTCCTTGTATCTCCCAAATAATACGAGGTCGATCCTCCAAGATCAAGGGGATGGCATGTGTGTGTGCAAGTCTCTAGGATCTTGCCACTTCCTTGTTTCCCATTGTATTGCGGTGTTGACAGGGGGGTTGTTCAGCCTTCCCCTAGTCCCTTGGTAAACAATGGCAGCAACACAGGCTGAGGCCTCTCTAATCCCCCCCCCCACCCCTCCACTCCCCCTGCTTCACACAGACCCAGCGGCTGGGATGAGCGGTGCTGGGGCCTCCCTGCCTCTGACTGGCTACGATAAGGACCCCGCGCACTCGGATTTAAGAGGCCTAAAAGAAAAGCAGCTTTCACTTGAAGGCAGCAAAAGCTGAGGCTCGGATGGAAAGCGAGCATCTTGTCTTTTTTAGTTTTTTTAGTTTTTTTTTTAAGGATCTTTTTCTCCTGCAATATAAATCAACACTTAAGAATGAAGTCCATGTTACTTTCCATCCACGTTGTCCCAAGTTTTTATTAAAGCCACTAATGTAATAGTTGTCAATAAGAAAGAGCACTATGGGATGGAGGAACTGGCAGAGTCTTAATTTGCCATTGTTATGATGCATGTAAGTGAGAGATTACGATTATGTAAAATCTGAGATTATTGAGGGAAATGAGGGTGATGATACGACAGCAAATCTTCATTTCTGCTGCAGCCAAACATGCAAAAATCCCTGTTTTGTGTGTTGATATCATGACAGTTTTTGCATCACTGTATATAACAGCAAAAAACAATAACCAGATATTAGCAGCCAGAGGACTTTTAAACCTTGAAAATGTGCTGCAAAAGTAAGAAAAAACATCTCTTTCTATCTTTTGAAGTGATGAGGGTTCAGGGGTTTTCTGACTTGATGAGTTTAGGATTGGGGATGCAATTCATTATAATTGTCATATTCAATTCACCGGTACATTTTCTTGATAAATTGACAATCTGTTTGGCAAATAAGGTAAACATTTAAAATGACCATCACGATGCAGGGGAACCATGTCCTAGAAACCATCAAGGGCAGCGAATTTTCAAACATCAGATACATTCCTGCTTGAAAAATGAGACTCCTGATGTCAACTCCCAACCAACAATCTTGTGTCAGTGACATAAGACATGAAAAACCAATGCAAAGTCAATACATTCTATTTCTAGAGGAGATGAGTCTTAACTGTGGACTTTATCCTGCAGCGAACCCCCTCGCTGCGTCGAAGACTGGAAATATGAGTAAAAGATCAAAATAGATGTGGATGAAGACGGATAACTAGATTTTTAAAGAGGGAGGGTTAGGGAGGCAAAGAGAGCATTATAGAGGGGGTGGGGGTGGGGGGGAGATTAAAATACAAATGACCATAAGAGCCTCCTCATCGGCCTGCTGGCTTTGAAGTAGCGGGCTGTGAAGGCACCTGAAGAGAAACTGTTCAGAAGACTATTTCAAGAGGCGGAAATGTTGAAAAGAATATCAGAAGAAGAAAAAAAAGCCCCGTTGGATGGCCCCAAGGTGTTTATACCTGTAATTATTCATCCACTTATTTCTTTTCCGGCGCAGAGGGAAGGTGGGGCGGCTGAAATGGTAGAGCAGTAAAAGACAGGTGTTGGCAGAGGAAGTGTGGGTTTGTTTGATTATTATTTTCCTCTTTTTATACATTGGGACTCGTTAATGCGGGAAAACACCTCGATTGTTTCTCTCTCTCAATTATTTACATAAACCATTTGAATTAACTCTGACACGTTGCTGCAGTTCGTATGAAACATAAATGAGAACAAAAGGCCTTTATAGTTAGTAACCTCATGTGGTGTTGTCAGTTGTAGTGTGTCTCTAAATTAAGACCACATTTCACATAATTCCTCCCACGCTTCCTGTCACCCAGGAGGATGCCAGAGGTCAAACATGTTGAAGAAGCATGGCTTTCACTGCTGCCGTCGTCAGCCACTGGAACAAACTGTAAAAGCTTCAGATTCATTTGGTGCTGTAAAATAATCTCTGCCTGTGCCGTGAAGCAGCACGGCGGACGAACTCGGGTCTGGTGTTTCGGAGCAAAATTCAGACTTTGAGTTTCAAATAATTCCTTCATCATCAATATCATTTTATTATTATTTTTTTTTAACTAATTTTCCATTTCTCAAACAAAAAGGATTTGTTGCTTTACGTCACAACATGAGGAGGATGTGTGTGGTGGCTTCCAGTCCTGAGTTTGTCAGGTGTCTGTTGTTGCTGGTAGGCGTGCGTACGAGTTATCTTCTGCTGGGATCAACGATGCTGCAGAGAGAGGACAAGTGACGTGTTGAGTCACCCTTTCCCATGTCAAGTCTGTTGGTTGTTTGAAAGTGTGAGCGTGATAACGAAGGGAAGAGAGATTACAGTTAAGCACTGGAACGAATTTCAAATCTTCCTTTCTACTCTTGATCTGAGCAACAGGCAGGTTCAGTTGAGTAAAGAAGAAATATGGCCACATTTTAGCAAGAGAGACAGAAAACAAAGACACGTGACGGGCGGTTACGTTTCGAAAGGCAGCTCTTTGTTCAGGCCCGCTGTTTGTCTGGGAGGTCTTCATGGTGTGTGTGTGTGTGTGTGTGTGTGTGTGATGTTGCACCCAGGTGAGTCATTGGCCCGTGGAGCGAAACCATCCAAAGTTTCTCCTGCGCCGTCGTTTGCAGAGTGAGCTGTCCAGACCTCCCAGATGTGTGTTCTCAGCCTGTAGTTAATCAATGACAGCGCGATATCTCTGAAACACCAGCAGACATCAAAAATAGTCCCACACATCCAGTCATTCATGCTGCATTCGCGGTTTGTTGGTCATTTAAAAATGTGAAAACATCTGGAGCTCCATTAAATCCCTCCGGTACCTTCGAGTTCTGTATTGGAATTAGTTAGTTCTTCTTCTTCAAAAAAAAAAAAAAAAAAAGTGTAATTAAGCTTTGCAAAGGGTAGTAGTGTCGAAAAGAAATGTACTCACTGGACAAAGTTATAGTTGTAATGGCTCACGATCGACTAATTTGACTGTGTCCAGCAAAGAATAAAGGTTATTGAATGTAGAGTTTGCACATCTATACCAAGCAAACTGAAGGCGGATACAATTTGATTTGATTTGCTTAAGCAGCGTTCAATAAAACACATAAAGACAACTTTGTTAAAGAATTACAAAATTCAGTACATGACTGTTTAAAAAGGGAAGATTTAAATTTCAGTAAAGTTTGGTTTCGATCCCGATAACATGACGTTGGTGATCACAATCAGGGAAACCTAATTGCTACACATCCGTCGGTAGTAAGTGATTAGTAGTCCGTCATTGTTTTTTTTGGTGGTTTTTTTAATGTTTTAAATGTTTCGCACCTCTCCGCGACGAGCCCGTCTTCGTTTCGTTTAGCGGGGCCATTTTAAAAGGGCTCAAGTACACGCAGACCCACATCACAAAGCTTGAGGGTTAGCGGGCTCCGCTCGCGACCAGTCAACGGGCTGAATCCCTCCTCCGTCCTCGGTGAGTGAGGAGTTTCAAAGTACATCGTCGAAACAAACACAAGCAGCTAACTGCCTTTCAGCCTGTGTACAGCACGCTGGACGACACCTAAAGTGGGGATAATGGGGAGATTGTGGGTTCGCTTCATGTCATTTTCATCATCTGCTCAAGTCGGGAGAAAGGTCGGTCCGCGGTCAGAGCTGGCGTGTCGACTGTGCCGGGACGTACCAGGAAGACTAAATGGATGTTTATTTTAGGGCTGCAGATAACAATTATTTGTATTATCATTTATTCAGTCGGTTGGTTGCTGGATGAATCAATTAGCCGTTTGGTCTTTAAAATGTCAGAGAATGATGAAACATGTTGACCAGTGATTCCCAAAGCTGTTTCCCCAAGTAGTAGTTGTGGTTGTTGTTGTTGTTGTTGTTGTTGTAGTAGTAGGAAAACAAGTGATATTCAGGCAATTAACACTTCACTCTGAGTTTCACTGTGTGTCAGAGATACTTTTTTTTTTTTAAATCACATGACCTCGGCTTTAGTCTTGTTTCATTTCCTCTTTATTACTATCAATAATCCGTCAGTTTCACAAAGCAGTCATCTCTAGATTAGTGTTAAAATCCCAAAGGAGTAGCAGGCTCACGCACACACACACACATAGAAAGAGGCATAATTTAAATATGCACTACAAAATCCACAAATCTACACTGACATAAAAAAAAATAAAAGTTAAGTTTGTGAAATTACTTTAAATAGCCAGGATAAACAGCCAGGATAAACTATAAAACTTTGGTCAGGGGGGCCACGTCCCTGCTTGTACATCCAGCAAATACATCTGACTTGCATTATACAAAGCTGCACAGAGAAAAGTTAAGAAAGGATTAAAGAAACTTCAGCTAGAAATTCCCTTTCAGAGTTGTCTTGATCAAACCAGAAAATATTTGCCTCCTGAAACAAAAGCAGAACATATGTAGTGTAGGTGGTAGTCAGTTTCCTGCACTCATGTTGACTTGAAGATTTTACAATCCCGCTGCCTCGGCCACACGCGGCGTGTTCGCCTCGGTGCCGCCGCCTCCACCGTTTTGCAGAGTCGGCGTGACGACCATATGGGATCATACATGACAATTTGCCATGTGCTCTCCCTCTTTCATCTGTCCCCTATAAGGAAATTTACAACCTGTTGACGCTCCCTTACTGAGAGATGGAGGTGTGTGGGTGTGGGTGTGGGGGCGGGTGTGTGTGTGTGTGTGTGGGGGGGGGGGGGGGGTGTGTGTGTGTGTGTGTGTGTGTGTGTGTGTGTGTGTGTGTGTGTGTGTTTTTCCAGAATGAGGGAAACAAACATCACATCTTGCTTCGAGTGTGGATCTGGTTCAGGCCGCTTTGATTCTTCCATCTGCATGTGTGTTGTTTCAGTTTGTGGGTATTTCTTCTCGTTTCTTGATCATTCCTGCACCGATTACTCACCTCCTTCCCGGTGTCTTCTCTTTAGGAGGTCGAGAGTACACTAAGAATTTCTAACCAGTTTTATTTCCTCACTCTGACTCGCTTTTAATGTCTGGGAGAACAAAGAGATTCGCTGTTTCCCAGAACCCGAGTTGCTACATTCACACCACCAGTTTAAAATATAAAGATACACTTTTGAGTCTAAAAGAAAGCAGCAAAAACTCTCATTTCAGAAACTGCAACCAGTAGAAATAATGACTGAATAAGTAATCTATCAATATAATTACAAATCATGTTCTGCTGATCGGTGAATTGATTAATGGAGTAATGGTTGCAGCTCCGCAAATATTCTTACTTCCTAATCTACTTAAAAAAGTACTCTTATTGAAGTGGAAGTAAAGCATACTGTGAAGTACAGTTTGTCAATATTGGGTTGGGGGCACCACATTGGGCCTCTTAACGTTCAGGAGGGGTCGTGGCCGAAGTTTTAGTTTGATATGTTGATGTTTAAATGTTTTTTTTTTTGCAAATGACATTTTTTAGAGTCAAAAACTAAAGTATCAAAGTTTGCCTGGGTATTTAAAAAAAAAATTTTTTTGTCTGAATCCGTTAAGCCGATCAATCAAAGTCCAACATTTTGAATTGATCAGCCTCACGGTAATTAAAGGAATAGCGCACGTGTTCGCCTTCTGAATGAGAACCCCAGCTCACGATGCAGGCTGACTCTTTACGTCTCAACATCGTCAGCGATTTCGGCGACGGGTGTTATTATCTTGATCGCCGACACGCAAACGGACGCACGAATTAATCAATAGATCGAGTTTCGACAGTCGGGGCTTTTCTCGGTGCGTCAACGTCCGCCGGCGTTGTGTTGATGTTAGTAATTGATAATGTCCCATAATGGCTTTTCCCTCCTCCACTCGTTTCGCCCTCCAAACCTCCCAGCCTCCGCGGCTGACCTTTATCGCCACTTTTAATGTGCACTTTATTAAAAATAGTGTTGGTTAAAAATAGTCGACGAAATGAAACTCAAACCCCATCCTCCTCCTCCGCCCCTCTCCAGCCCGTGCCCGTGGCTCTGCCCAGACCAGCTGGAGCCTCCACGGCCGCATGAAGCGGCCCAGCACACATGGCTGTGATCTCAAAAACACACACACACGCACGCACACACACGCACACGCACACACACACGCACGCACACACACGCACACGCACACACACGCACACACATATGCACACACAGAAGCAAGAGTCTAATCCTCCCTCATACGATACCCCGTCTGCTGTGGAAAGGAAGCAGCCACCACCTTCATATGCTATTCTTATGTATATGTATAGACACACACACACGCGCGCACACACGCGCACACACACACACACACACACGCGCACTAAAATCCACCCCACCACTAATACCGGGTGAGCACACATTTACAACGCGGAGAAACGTACTCGTGTGCAGTTTAAGAGCTCCTCGTAGTTTAGACTGTTATCTTCACTTCCTTCTTCCTTATCTGCGCTGACACACTAACTTACATCACGCAGACACACAGCGCCGCAGCAGTTGAAAACACCACAGCGTGTTGTTTTGAAAACGAGAGCCGACTATTTACCGGGCGGGGGCAAGAAATGCTGTTTTGTTTCTTCTTGCCTCTCCGGTCCGCTCGCCGCATTAACACAAAGTCGGCGTCGCCACCGTCATTCAGCAGCGAGCTTGGCAATTAGCCCTGTCGTCACGTCTAGCCCCATTTTAGCTATCAACGACTAAAGAAACAAAACCTACCAGCTGCCCGCTGCTAGCTCGCAGCTGAAATGTAAATGAGATGTAAAGTCACCGGGATCCATTTTTTGTTTTTTCTCTCTCTCTCAGATTCAAGGGAAAACCAACGCCACAAACCGTCAGCCCGTGCTGCCCAAGCTAATAGATTTCGAACCGGTCTTGAACCCTCCGTCCAACTCAAACCACGTACATGATTTGCGTGTTGCTGCAGTAACTGGAGGCTTCTCTTTGCCTAAGCTGCCAAACTAGCATCCACTGATAGCGTTGTGAGGTGTTTGGGGAACACGTGTAAATCGTAGCGTCCGGCGATAAGTTGCACGCAGCCTATTCTACAGACAACAACCTGGGTTACGTTTTGAGCCCTCTAAACGGCAAAAAAAAAACTAAAGATTTGTACCGTAGTGTGCGTGATGTAATTTTGTTTTCAAAAGAATTATTTAGGAACCGATATCAAAAACCTTTGAACGATACCCAGACATAGTTATCTCGGTTTGTAACGCCTGGCTGAAGCGGATATTGTTAGCTCTCGTGCTACCTAAATATAAAAACATATCGCCCCCTCCTTCTTCCCCAGTTTTTACAAATATTCCCGCTTGTCTTGGTGCCAATTGTCTGTCTGGGTTTTGTTTCCTACTTCTCTGAAAGCCACCCCCTCCAACGTACAAGCAGTCGGGAGAAGCTTGTCTATGTCGGGCACGTCATGAATAGTTTGAAGTAGTTACAATCATGGTAAAAATGACCTCGTTGTTAACGAGTAGGAGCAAAATATCAAATCTCTTCCGTCTGTGTGAGCTCAAATGTTCTGATGCAGAGTCCATCTGGTGAAGTCATTTTTTTTTTTTTTTTTTTTTAGGCCCGAAAAGGGAGGAATTCCCTCTTCAACAGGTTTCCTCAAAAGGAGCGCAGCCTTGCGTCAAAATGATTTCCTACCTTTGTTTTCGCCCTGTTTTGCAAAATATGGAGAGACACCCATCCCCACATTTTGTGGTCATGGCAACCTTGTTCTGTTGGTCTTCAGAGAGAAAACCCATCAGGCCTTTTTAAGAGATGCAACACTGACGCACATACACAGATTGACACGCTATGAGGACATCATTTTCCCACAGGCCTTCCTCTTGTGTGTGTGTGTGGGGGGGGGGGGGGGGGGGGGGAAATGAAATGTAGAGAGTGTCTATTGGGCTTCTAATAATCGCGTCATGATCTCAGAGTCGATGTGAAAAAGGGAGGAGGAACGGGAGGCAGTCTGGAGGAAACGAGGAGATGTTTCAAGAGGAAAGGATGGGCTGAAAGGAGGAGAAAAGGAGGCACGGGGAGAAGTGAAATGCGAAAAAGAGGGCAACAAAAATGAAAACAAAGAAGCTGTCATGACAACAAAGTTGATGTCACTGACAGATTAGTAAGTTTCAGGAAGTGACGGAGCTCATAAAGCATTTTTATTCAGTGTTGTGAGTGCATGTAGGTGTTGCAGTAAATCGTCTTGTGTGAACTTTTTTCACGGCCAAACAAAAAGTAGAGCAACTGTGATATGCACTGCGCTGTGGTCGACGCAGCGTTTGTGTGTGTGTGTGTGTGTGTGTGTGTGTGAGAGAGAGAGAGAGACGATGTGTGGGCGTGCGTGACGGTGTAGGTGTTGCACATAGTACAGGACATGTATGTGGGAAACACTGTAAGCACACCAGGGATAGATGAAAGGGAAGAGGTGGGTGGGCAGGAAGTGAACAACAAAAGAAACACATCATCTGATTTATCAGATGACTACAGATCGGGTCGGCCAGAGTGAGGATGGAGAAAGAGGAGAGAGGGGTTGCTGAGGAGTCTCGAGAGGAGTGGAAAAGGGGGGCGAGTGAGGGCGAGTGAGGGCGAGTGAGAGCGAGTGAGCGAGAGCGAGTGAGAGAGTGTACAATGAAGGAGGAAGATAGCTGCAGTAGCGGAAGGGAGTTAGCAGTAAACAATGAGAAGCTGGTAACCGCGCTGTGCACCTGGTAAAAACAAAACCGCAGCCCCAGTTGAAACAGACTCTGACACCTTAAGAACACCTTTAACTGTTTCACCACCGCACTCAAGGAAAAGGAACACAAATCCAGGCTCCTCTGAGTCTTGAAAGCCAAGTTAAACAATAGGAAGTGGAGGAGTTTGAAGAAACAAAAGCGAGCAGCAGAGTGTGTTCACAGCTGAAATGTTCAACAATCCTTTTCACTGTTGGTTTCAAACACCAAAATGATGACTTCTGACTCCCTTTCAGAGCCTAAATTAGATTCCTCTGCGCCCGATAGAGTCGATTTGTGGTTCTTACTTTTTCTACTTTGATGAAACATACATTTTAAGTGTTTCAAAAGTGTCCTCGTGAGGCTGAAATCATAATTGCTGTGCTCTGGTTTTAGTTCTTGGACAAGCAAGTTTAGTGTGTGTTTTGCACGATGAAATATACTAAAATACCATCAAGCTGTGTGTGTGTGGGGGGTGTGTGTGTGTGTGTGTGTGTGCGCGTGCGTGCGTGCGTGCGTGTGTGGGTGTGGGTGTGCATAATGTCCGTTTTGACATTCAGTTTCAATTTGAAAGAAATATCTACAACACCCATGTTGATCAAATCTAAAGTTGTTGATTCTATATAGAGGAAGAGTTGTACACCGTTTCCTGTTGTCCCTCTGGGTTTTTAGAAAAATTGGGGGAAAGTACAGTATGATAAAACAATAAATAGTAGTTTATAATCAAGAACCATGCAAAAAAAATCAATCCAGATATTAAAATCTGAGTTTGGAAAGGCGTCAGATTTTGGAAAGTAAATCCAGTCTTCCAGCTCTTGTTTATTGTATTTGGCCAAAAGAACTCTGACGCACAAATCTCTAAAGTAGTCAAAATTAAGTTATTGATGAAGAAACAAACAATAAATATGACGCTTGGATGGAAAATGACTTGTTTTGATGAAACCACACATCCATCATGACGCTGTCATTCTGTTTCGAATAGTCACCAACGATTCGTTTTGTTGGAAACTGTCTATTTCGACAGACAGACAGACATGGAGTCAGTCAGACCGACCGTCTCCATCCGTGATGTTTTTATGGCCCCCTCGCCGAATCATCCACCAGACAGAAGCAGATTTACAGCAGGCACAGGCACAGTCAGCCCATTGTCAGGACCCCAGAGGGGCTCGTTGGCTCCCCGACGGAGCTGCGGAGCGAGGCGACCCTCGTCCCTTCCCGATTCTCCGTCTCGCATTCGTTCTTCTGCTCTTCATCTCTCTCTCTCTCGCTCTCTCTCTCTCCTTGATTTCTCCTCTGTTCTTCTTTTGGTTTCTTTTTTTTTTTTTAAAAAGGGTCCTGCGGTCTTAATGCTGCCAATTTAAGACAGCCATAACTCTGACACTGTCTCAAACGAACAGCGCCGCTTGAGTGCCGTCCAGGCTCCAGCTGATCCCCCGCAGAGTCCCATTAATCCCATGCCAGTTCAGGGAATACTGGTTTCAATTAAGCATCCATTAGCAAAGCATCAAGTCAGTGGTATGTTGTTTTGATTAGAGGAAGCAAAGACGAGGACTGTTGATTTAATTTTTCGACGTTTCTGTTTTTTTTCTTTTATGAAGGGAGAGAAAGTCCCTCAGGCCCCTTAGAGAAACTTGGCTACCACTTAGTTTGTTTATTAGTGTGAGAAATAATAACTTTGTTGACCATTTGAAGGTCATTAAAACAGAATTGTGCCACTTATAGGAGGATGGATTATTCTGTTTTCCAATGTTACAACTGGAAACTCGGTTGTTGCTTTAAAAACCTGATGGACAGACGAAAGACTATTGCAAATACATGAATGAACGAATGAAGTCCAATTAAAGAATAGTATTGTAAAACTATAACACATGAGCATAGATTCACATACGAGTGAAGAGGTATATGCATATTTACATACACATCTGCAGTTAAATAAAGAAGTGTTATTATATTAAACTGAGAAACCCATCACTCCCCATCCTCCCCACACTTTGTGCAGACTCAAGGTTACCCAGCATCTAAGGAGCTCAGGCAGTTATTTTGTAGTGATTATATCCGCCCCAATAACGGTTGTTTTACCGTACAATTAAAAAAAAAAATGATGGTCATGTCCTTTAATCTGTTGGCTTTGAATGTCTTGTTTTCCGTAGTGATCTGTAGCTTTTTAGGACGAACCCCCTTCAGGCAGGCGGGCCGAATGCAGGCGAGATACTGTTGATACTGTATAACGTATAACTTGCATATAACAATCTTTTTTTTTTTTCTTTTTTTTTTTTTGTGAGTCGGTAGAGCTAAAGAGTGCATTTAAGTTTCATTTAAAGAGCAGAACTTCAAATTTACAGCTGCAATCAAACAGCAGTGAGGGCAACGTTTTGGCAATACAAGGCTGATGTCTGATGTGCACGTCGGTCTCACTCTGTGTGTGCAAGTGCAGCTCGCTGTGTGTGTGTGTGTGTGTGTGTGTGTGTGTGTGTGTGTGTGTGTGTGTGCCTGCCTATGTTTGTTGTGTACAGTTAAGCGAGGTTAAGCCTGTTGTGGTTTACCATGGAAAATAAAGGCCTCAACTCTCATTGTCACCTGAACAACACACACACACACACACACACACACACATGCACACGCACACGCACACACACACACAGAGCTCCTCCCTAACTGCGTGCTGCTCTTGGTGGTGGAAAATTTTATAGGTTCACTTGCTCAACTGCATCTCCTTTTTTCCTATTGCCACTTAAAAAGGAGAGGATCTACAAAAGCATCTGAGCCTACAATGGAAAATCATTTATAACAGAAAAAAAGATAAGAACAAACAATACAGTTGTATAAAGCGATGTGGTTTAAATATATCAGTAGAAAAACTACCATTCAAGCTTCCACCAGCATTAACAAACCCTTTTACGTGGGGGCGGGGGGGAACGTGGAATTGAAGATGCATAATTATTATGTAGCGCTCTCCTGAACTCACAAATCAGGCAACAAAGGTGGAAGAAACTCAAAATATCCCAAATGAGTGCAATCGTCACCTGTCGTCATGGAAAGATAGCGCATAAAAAGGTCGCGTTTCCCAGGTGTTAAAAGAGTTGCGTGAAAGAACAGATTAGCGTTTGAGCATAGCAAGAAGCCTCAGACGTGAAAAAAAAACCAAACAACCCCTCTTTGCACGACATGAAATTATCCTAAAACATGTTGGCTCAGGACGAGGTGCTCCGTCATGAACCGGTCGTGGAAAAATCGCAGAGTTTGATCAGTGGAAGTAATTGGTTGAAAGCCTGTTCGTGCTTCGCAGCAGCATCACATGCAGTAGCTGGAGGGAGGAGAGGAGGGAAGGAGTCCAGGATGGGAGCAGCGATCTCTGGTTTGGCCTCAGTCGAGCTGCTGGGTTTTTCTTTTCTTTTTCTTTTTTTTTTCTTTTTCTTTTTTTTTCTTTTTTAGGGTTTCCCACCATGTTTCTTTTGGCCTGAGATTAAACAAGTGAGGGAGATAGGAAGGGACTCTAAGACTGAAAAACAGATACATACATAGAGATGGAGATCACAGGACTAAAGATGTAGTGATGAGATGCAGACAGAGCTCCTTTTATTGGTAACGTTGTACCTGTACTTGATCAATAATGCACACTTGTCGTGTAGACCAATTTGCTTACTTATTGGTAATTGACTCTGAAGTTTAGGTTCATGCGTCCTGCACTTTGAAATAAGTTTATTGGCCTCGAACAGAAAGAAAGCAGCTTGTTGACTTATTGCACCTTTTAACAAAGACAGCTCGGTAGCTCCTCCAATCGTCTCGAGTAGCACAGGGTGGACGTTCTCAACGATCCCACCTTGAGGCCCACGGAGGTGCAGCTGCCCTCACGGCCTTTCAGCCGTATCAAATCACGAGGCAAGCTTTCCCACGGCAGCTGCGGAAGAAGCCTCGCAGGAATCGTGATCCCCGTTGGGTTCTCCGCACTCTGGATGGTCAGCTGACCTTATTTTTGTACATTTTAAGAAATGTCGTCAACTTCTGGCGATCGCTTTTGCCCCCAAAATAGGACCGCCGCCGTTTTCCCACCGACGTCTCCGGGTCCACATGTGATTAAATCACGGAAGAGTGGAGCTCGCTGAGAGTCGTCCGTGCCGTGCGCCGTGTGTTGTGCGGAGACTATCGGCTCCATCGTAGGGCGGTTGAAGGCCCGGAGGCGAAGCGAGCCATGAGGGCTGCTGATGGTTAGCCGCTTGGCTCGGGCGGACCGGCGCTGAGAGAGGAGAGGCCCGGGAACAATTATGGCTTAGTAGGAGTAACGGAGCTGAGCCAGGCAGCTGTTGGTTGCTCTCTGAATGTGCACTGTGTGCGTGTGTGTGCGTGTGTGTGCGTGTGTGCGTGTGTGTGCGTGTGTGTGTGTGTGTTCAAGGGGGCGTCGGGAGGGAGCGATGCTCTCATACGCAACCACATATTTACATTACAAATCACGACTAAACAATTCAGCCGACCACAGACGCAAACATCAGACGTTTTCATAGACAGCACGGATGGATAAGAGCGATGGAGGGATGGGCGGAAGAATGCGGTGACGAGGGCACAAAAACAAGAAGGGAGGGGTTCACGGACGGACGAGTGACAAGAATAAAGTAGCTGACCATTAAAGGATTACGCCAGTGTTTTAGCACGTTTAGCGTTTCTGAACGCAGACGACACGGTTTTGATATCGTCTCCATTCATTTTTCTACGATGTGAAAATCAATTGGCAGAATCTGAAGCTTCTATCAGTTTACAAAGATTGTCGCAGACTCACTCTCTGTCCGTCAAGTAATCGACTAATCCGTTAGGTTTTGTCGTTATCGTTGCAGCGCGGTGCGGTGTAATGAAAATGTAGTGTTCCCCGTGGTGGGTTAGTAAAATAGGTGGCGACCAATGGCTGTTTGTAGCATACGAGATACATCAAAATATCTAGAAATCCCGCAGTATGGTTTTTTGAATTGAGTTCGCTGTGGTTTAAAATGGGCTAAATCATGCAAAAAAAAAAAAATAACACTGTCATGGTCCTTTAGCTGGATTTACAGGTGGTTGGATAGATATAGATGGTAAAAAGGAAAAGGAGCTTTTCACACATGGAACAAGCTACTTAGATGACATGAGTCATCTAGGTAGGATGGTTTTTGTCAGTCATTCGTCTTCTGTAAAGAAAAAAAACAAAAAAGCGCGGTTGCAGATAGATCAGACGGGCATCGTGGGAAGTTTGGCTCAAACGATGTCTTACGTACGTAACAGTATTTTGTGCACTTTACCCACGTACCGCTGCCGATTTTGTTGCCACCACATCTGCGGAAGAAGCCTCGGAGAAATCTCGCAAGGTCCCGAGGCGGGAAAACGGCAGGAGCGTCCCGTGACCTCAGATCCCACATGACGCCCGCGGGGAGAACTGTCCCGAGGGTTTCCACTGTAAGGTGTGTCGAATGAACCCTTACAACGAGGAGCACGGGAAGAGGAGGGAAAAAGAAAACCGTGCAGGAGTGAACAGATGACCGGAGCTGGTTTGAAGGCAGAGGTCCTGAAGTAGAGCCAGTCACTTTATTTTGGGGTGATAATTACACGCTGTGGTGTACGGCAACATGTTATTTGTACAGATGATCGATAGCACAATATCAACCCCGGCCCTGTTAGCCAACCGGGCAGCTTGGCAGGCGCTCTGTAAAACACAGGCCAGCCATGCCCTCGCGGGGACCCTCACACACACACACACACACACACACACACACACACACACGTAGACCAAAATGCACACAAACACACACACACATGCTGACTTTCCTTTTAAAATGATGGGAGCACACATACCGAAACATGAAAGTCCAAAAAAAAAATAAAAAAAAATGGATGCACATATGGCACAAACACATAAATGCACGGACACATTGCACACAAAAAACACGGCAGAGAGAACACTGCGCCCCAGAGATGGCGAGTGGTGACAGGCGGTCTCTGTGATGCTGCTGCACAGCGAGGCCCCCTAGGCCTGTGCATGCAGCTCTGCGGTGAAACGTACCAGCGCTGGCTCTCGCAGGGTTTTGGACAAGCTCCACGTGCGGTCAGCTGGATGGTAGCGCCCTCGCTTCGGTCTCCCGACAAACCCAGATGACTCCCTTGGAGCGGGGCTATATGTTGAAATCCGCAACACTGTTCTTTTGGCCACAAACCGAGAGAAAACTTTTCTCTTGTTTCGCCTGACAGTTCAAAACATTATATTCAAATGGAAGAACCAGTTTGTGGTCACAGAGGGTTGCCGAGTGGCTCCGAGGTGTCACTCGTTTTATCTCATTTTAAGAGACGTCGCAACGGAGCTCCACTGGTAACTTTGTGGGGGAAAAACAATGGTCTTGCTGCTTTGATGTGACTTTGGAGATGTCGCGTTTCTGACTTCGACATTTGGCATCAGTCTGTGACATTTTGGAATTTGTCAGATATAATGCCCATACAGTGTTCAGACAGGGTAAGTGATTTCAGTATAGTTTCGAGACATCACTAAACAGAAAATGAAGCAGAAATCGGAGAGTGTCGCAATCATCGTTGACACGGTCACACAAAAACATACGGAACAACTACTTTCATTTAATGGCATTTAAAACTGGCCAAAAGTTGTAGCTGCAATTCTGTAAGGAAAAAAAAAAAAAGCTTTGTAACGAGCTGCAGATATACTAATAAATATGATAGTTTGAAGGATTTCCAAAGTCAGTAAATGATCTATCAACCCGTCTCTGACCACCCCGCGCTGGAGACAGACGTTCTTATGGAACAAAACAGATTCTGCACGGTTAGACCTGGTAGGGGAGTGTGTCTCTCCAGCACCTCTTTGAGTTTCTGGAGATAAAAGCAGCTGGCGCAACATCAAATCAATAGGCCCATCAATGGTAACGTCTCCTGAAGATTAAAGAGAAACTCACTCAGAGGCGGCGAGGGAAGGTAGGGCGCTAATATAGTACAAGACCTGGCCAATGGAAAAGAGATTTAATTGATGTGTAGAAGGGAGATGGATGAAAAGGTGGGAGCTGTCGATGTTGTGATGGGGTGTGTGTGTGTGTGTGTGTGTGTGTGTGTGTGTGTGTGTGTGTGTGTGTGTGTGTGTGTGTGTGTGTGTGTGTGTGTGTGTCGAAGTTCCTTTTATAATCCGTTATTTATTTGTATTTATCCATTAGTAGTCTATGCGAACAATGTATAACATCTCAGTTGTTTAACCATCTATTTCAGACATACATTCAGGATAATCCTAACCTGTGCATCTGTATATTAATATTTACATGCTCTCTGTTCACACATACTCCAGCTCCCTTTTGTAGATTTTAGTTTTGGTTTTTTTTCTACTCTGTGGCCTTCCTTTGCTTTTATTATCCTGTTTATCTGCTTTTCAAATTCTCCGTTTGATCCATTTTAAAAAGGCATCAAGCACGACTCTGCTGAACAGCATCATCACCCCTCAAGTGATATTTAGACACTTGTAGGTCTGTGAATATTCACCACTGACTTTACTGCACGCAATATGAAGGAGATTCAGATTTATTTTCTTATTTACTTTTTCAGAGGGAAAACGGTCATTTCCTTTAGATATTTCAGCTCCAGTGCTACGCTAATGTGGTTTACTGTCATTAATTGCTTTGGGATCTCTTATAATAATGCGATTTTTGTATCAGTTCATTTGTAAAATGAAATATTTCTTCAGAGCTGCCGCAACAATCGATTACCGATGATAGTTGGATAAAGAAAACAATGAGAGTACATATCCTGGGATTCAGGGAAATTATTATTATTATTAGAAGAAAAAAAAAATTAATTTATTAACTGAGAAAAATATTGACAAATGAGTTATCATTCGTGAAATCGGTAGTTGCCAAAACTTTTTTTTTAGCATTCGTGCCACAATATTTTGAGTGAAAACTATTTGTTGATTTGCGGCCGATAGTCTGTTGACATATGACAATGAAGGTGTCATTAGAGAAGGCTAATATATTGATATTATATCGATATTGTGACTTGAGAACAGATATCCGTCTAGATTTTGAATTTTATAACATCTTGATATGGTATGCGTATTTTTAAAGGCCGTATTACGGTAAAGTCTGGTAGTTTTCTGAACTTCGCAGATGTTTTAGCTGATCTATTATTTGCTTTCAGCCACTTGGTCACTGTATCCTACGACATCATCGCAGTGTTGCTACTCGGTCCAAAATCTTGAAGCATCTGATTTTTATCCATATCGTCCAGCCCTGGGTGTCATTTTGTAGGAATGTTTACGCCACAAGGTCTTCTTTGTCGAGTTTTGTTGCCTCTTGAGTTGGCTCGCGGTCCGAAAACAAGGAGGCAGCGGTTCTGTGCCAGCAACCCTCAGCCCTGACATTGATTAGTGATCCTCTGTTCTTTCCTGCTCCGACCAGAACTTACCAGAACTTTCTGTCCAAAAGTAAAAACCGATGAAACGCTGTGTGCATCCCTTCTGAGCAACTTGTCACAACCACTGGCATACTTTGCCTCACCCCAACCCCCTCGATTTAAAACAAAAAAAACCCATCTAAATGGGAGCAGCATGTGGGTGGGGTGGGGGGGGGGGGATTCAGTTAGGGAATATACACGGCATTCAGAAATATTCTTTCATAGCGAGGAGGAGACCACAGGACGGGGCCTTGCGCTGAGCTCGTCCGTGTGGTTGCGGGCCGGGGTTTGTTCGCTCTCTATCTGAAGCCACATCACAGCCCCTGAGCCATGTGTAATGTGATCTGGACAGGCACAGGGAGGGTCTCTCCCCCCTCCACCCCCTTTTGGATTCAGAAGAACCGCCGCCGAGGTGCAGCGTTGGGACGGAGCGGTCGATGATCTAAGATGGCACCCGGTGACAAACAATTATGGCTGCGGGCACGGCCGCTTTTAATGGGCTGTTTTCCGCTGCGATGGCGACGTGTGTGTCACCGCGTTTCATCTTTCCCTGTTTAACCGTTTTCTAATTCTCCCATTATGCCCCATTTTACCTTTCTTAATCTTTGCTCCTTCATTTGGGAGCGCCGTTCCCCCAAATAGCACGTAAGAGACGACGGTGTTCAGGAGTTAGAGGTCAACAACAGCCTCTGAATCTTTCCAAAATAATGAAAACGTCTTCGTATCACACTGGAAATCTGTTTTGTGCTGACATCAAACAAATATCCCTCCAAGTGGTGCAGCAAAGGATTTTTGTTTTGTTTACTGCTTGTTGTTTTGTATTGTGCTCAATGTCAAAATGTTTCCTCGGTGTTGATACTGATGGCCTCAACAGAATTCGAACTCCCAACCTTGACAACAAGCTCTCACAGATTCGTTTCCGTTGCCGTCTTGTTCTTGTCCGTCTTTCCTTCATCCCTTTGTCATCGTTTTCTGTCTCGCGCGCAGCTTCTCTCCGTCTTTCTTCTCCAATTTATCCGTCCTCCCCTCCGTCTCCCTCTCCGCTTTCTGTACCATTTCATCTCTTCCCCCCCTCGATCCCTTTTTTTTTTTTTTATATTATTTTTGCGTTCCCTCTGCTTACTCGAAGTCTTGAACAAACAAACAAGCAGCGGGTGGCTCGCGTCTCCTATCTATAATTCAAGCCATTCAAACTACAGCGGAGGGATGTTTGCCAAACACACAAAGTGCATCGCTCGGCATTGCACAGAAAGAGAGAGAGAGAGAGAGAGAGGAAGAAAAGGACTGTGTTTTACCATCGTGGATTGGACTCGATACAAAGAATATCCCAGAATTTAACTGAGAGATTGAAATTAGTTTTTCTAAAAAAAAAAATACACCGAAATCCTAGAACAGGGAGGATATTATCCATGGAATCAAATTTATAAAGAACAAGTTAAAGACACTTTTGAGAATGAAATGAAGTGAAACCTCACAGTTTAATATGTTTCCTCATAAAAAAAAAAAAAAAAAAAAAAAAAAAAGAGATTCCCTGTCTTTACCAATTCACAATAAAATGTTCCAGCAGTCAAAGAGCACATAATTGCAGTCTTTGACATCATCGAGAGGACAACCTCGTGACTTTAAAGCGCATATAAGAAGGAGATCTTCCTCTTCTTTTCTTGTCTTGTACAAGGACACTGCTGCAGCTGTGTAACAGTAACTGACTGCAGGCGCTCTCCATCACAGAGAGAAGCATCATATCCCCCCTGAGACCGAGCCAAAACCACTTGTGGTGACAACAACCTATAACGATAAATGAGAGTCGAGAGGAAAACCGAAGCTGTTTTTCCAGGTGTTTGGGCGAAACTCCAGAGAAATGTTTTTCAAGTCCATCTGATGTTCTTTGGCTGAAGCCGTTCGCTTCTTGTGAAAAGAGGCATGTCACATAAAATTTGTGTTTTTCTCGTAACATGATGGCACTCAATGAGGCAATACTGTGGGCCACAGTACATTTCTATTGAATCGACTGTGAATTCACTTTCTCTTGCATGAGTAGATTCTGCATGGGCTTCACGGACACGAGGTCACGTGGTCAGAGAGCTCTCGCCTTCTGATTCAGTCAGTTAGAATCGCATTTTCAATGGTTTGAGTGTCGCGTTTGAATCCTTAGCTGACGGTAACAAAGAGACATCTAATTCTGAAGGTTGTTCCCCAGATTCATAGATTAATATCTTTATCTCAAAGGCATGGAGAGGGCTGTTTTAAAGGGTAATTTCCCCTTTGCTACATCTTGAGATTGACAAATCCAAACTATCTAAATGGGTAAAAGTGGAAGTTACCACTTTTACTTTTTTTTTTGGTTAACTGACCCTTTAATGACGGCGTCCGCACAAATGAAATAAGTGGAGCAACAGATTAAGCGCTGGCTGGGACTTTGTCTGCGGCCCGCGGTTGAAGCGGTGTTAAGGGTTGCCACGGTAACGGCATGCCTCTTCCGTTTCTTCGCCGCTCAACACCACGGCCTGGTGGGGGACCAGCCCAGCAGGTGGGCCCCCGAGCAGGGGAAGAGAGGTACGGGGGGGGGAGAGACGGGGAGAGAGAGGGAGAGAGAGGTTTGCTGGGAGGTGGGACTCCACTGCATATCCAGAGGAATCACTCCAGCCGCTGGGGTAACAGGAATTAATCAGACAGAATAAATTAGAACATGAAAGGAGAGAGGGGAAGAGACAGAGCAGTATCCACCCCTTCCTCTGCACTTCTATCCATCTACCTATCACTCCATACTTTCTCATATATATACACACACCGGTTTTTTTTCTGCATCCATCTCTCCATCTATCTACGTCTTCTTCTCGTCTCATATTGTTCTTCAGTGTAGAACTGAAACAATCAAGAACAAACCGAAAGTTATCAACCAAACTTCTGACAATAACATAAATTGACAGTATTTTTCTTCAGCTTCTGTCATTCTTTCCTTTCTTTTGTGTCTTTTGCATCTACATCTACTATTTCTAGCGATCCACTCCTCCACTGAAGATCGAAATGTGCTTCTTTGGCAGGAAGAATCTTTATTTTATTCGCAAAAGTAAAAAAAAAAAAAAAAAAACAGCACGGTGTTTTTAAAGAACCAGCAGTCACAGCTGAAAAAAAAATTCTTGAAAAATGTATTAATCAGTGAAAGACTTCTACTGATCGTGGAGGCTGCCACTTTTTTTTTTCAATGGAACTTCAATCACCAAAACTTGATTTCCTACTTTAGTAACATTTTCAGTCATTTTGAGAACAATAGTCACTGTTTTGTAAACAACGAATGAAAATAGAATGACGTGTTTACCGCTCTCAATACACTATATAAAAAAAAAAACTTTATCAAACCAGAAAACACTCGGTTTTGCTTTTCCTTTATTTTGGTCTTTAGCCAGTTTGAAGTCTTCACAGGTCAAAGGTTTCCACTTTGGCTCTTTCCTGCCCTTTTAAGTTGAGGAATACATTGCCATTGAGCCTTGTGAGAATATCTTTTTCAAGTGTTTAGTATCGGCCTTCAGTGCCGACGCCGGTCACTGGCGCTCATAAATAGTCGGTTAGTCAGAAGTGTTTGTGGCAATGACTGTAATCTTTGGTGAGAGATGGTTCTTTAAATGGTTCTCGGTCAGACTGCTTGATCTCTCTGAGAGACGATGAAAGGAGTGCGCTGATTGGACAGCGGCCTCGGGGCTCCGGTTCGCCCCTGATGTCATCTGTTTGTGAGTCGCCTCAGTCGCAATGTGTTGGTTTGTGTGTTTTCTGGCTGGGTTTGAGTTCAGCGTCTTTCCCTCCTTCCTTTCCTCTTAAATTGTCTCGTAGCTTCAGTCACATGACATATTTTCTTTTGTAAATTGTAAAGAGCTGTAGAGCCTGCAACTGCAACAAGTAATCAAACCCAACAGCGGAAAAAAAATCAATCTGTACTTCTTTTGATTGATTGTTATTTTCTGATTTGAACTTTTGAACATGAGAATTTGCTGCTTTTCTCCATTTTATATCATTGGAAATGGAATATTTTTGGGTTGGTTTTTTTTTGCACCTGAACTGTATTCAAAAAGAAATAGATTATCTTCACAAGCACAACTTTTATTCCAATTTTACACCTCTATTTGCAAGTACCACTGAAAACAGTGTGGAACTTTTTAATCTCATAACCTGCAGGGAATTCTGAAGGCTTTTTTTTGTTGTTTTTTTTATTAGATGTCCCAGTTTTACAACTTCGATTTTCATTTTTCTTAAGAAAAGATGCAACATGAAAATATTTTAAAGTTTGAGAGAACACTTCCAGTTTGTTGGAATTTATACAAATTGAATGTAAATTTGTGCAAAACCATCTTACTTTTTTTTTTTTAAAGCACATATCCTTTCATATTTATTAGAGCACCAAAGAGCATACAGTATGTGTGCATGCAAATAGAAAATATCCAGAAGTATTTCTGTTTGGGGATGTTAAGGCCATTCAGCACACTCTGCCCCCGAGTTATTGCTTTTGCATGGCCTTCAATACTTCGGTGAACACAAACACCCAGGGATGAGATTATTTGGATACAAACATCAAAGAAGCCGATCAGACAGAAAGCACCGTGCACGTGAAGTGAACCGGTGACCCAGAGGGCAGAAAGCATAGAAGCTGATTGAGTTGTCTGCTTCAATAAAACTTGACTCAAATCCAGTTAGCCTGCGGAGTCGGCCGTGTACGACGGACTCGCCGACGCCCTGATTGCCAGAAGCACGCGGGCGTTTGCTTGGTGGAGTAAAAATTTAAGAGCAAATCTACACGAACGCATAAAGAGATAAAAATCATACTAAAAAAAAAAACCACACACATCCACCATGTTACTTTTACGTTTCATTTACTTTGTTCGAACTGATTTCGCCTCGTTGTCAGCAGACACCAAAACCGTTGCGGTGAACGTTCACGTGCACCGAAGCGCTGAAACGTAACTGATCTCATCTTTTCTTATTTTGTTTCTGGCAAATAGTTTTAGAGCTGCAACTAACCTTTTATTATTGATCTGATAAAATCTCTTCTTTTTTTTTAGATTGAAAGATCAGTTGCTAAACATTTGAAAAGTCTACAAAAAGATCAAAAATGTCCAGCACAAACTCTGGGAGCCTGACATTTTTTATTTTCAAAATGTCTTGTTTTGACAGTGAGTGAGCGAAAACAGCTTTAATCTCAACAATGGCCTAAAGCAGCCGACTGGTTCTGAGCCGGCTGATGTTCAGCTGCACTGACGATCCAATGGAGTTCAGGCCTGGGTGATGCAAATACTCAGAGAGGGGTGTGACAGACCTTAGCTCTTCGTGAAGATTTGTGGACGTAACGGTAATCTAAAGTATAACTCGAGTGAAAATTATATTTAAAAACACAAAGGCAAGCAAATTCTCCCATTTTTTTGAAACTGGAATCTACATTTGGCATCAGAAAATTCAGAGTTCGCAGGGTTTAACGCCCACGTTTAAATTTGTATTTCAGTGCATTTGTATCCTTGTGATGGACAATTTGATTTACATAAATGCGTTTATGTTTGGATTTTCTGTATTACAAGTGGATGCACAATAAACCGCTTTAAGAGTCTCTAATATATATGCGTTCATTTCAAAAGAAGAGAAGAAAAAAAAAAAAGTACTTTCACTGTGACCTGCCTGTTTCTTTTCTTGTGGTATTCGGTTGCCATATTTGTGTAATAAATAGATACTGGCACACAGGAAACGCGTCACTTCAGGGTTTTTTTTTTTGTGTTTTTCATGTGTGACGGTATTTCCCGTTTCGGCACACGGTTTGGTATTTAGGCTGAGCTGGTGAGTGAAAGCTGTCCTCGGCAGCCATGGAAAGGTTTCACAATGAGTGAGTGACAGACGAGCTCAGTCATCTCGGTGGGGGGGGGGGCGAGCGAGACCACATAACCTGCGGACTGGATCGCAATCACACTGGGGATCTTTGAGAATAAAAAAAAAACCAGTAAGCTCTTAAGGCCTGGCGTTGCCTCCCCACATACAGTAACAGTAGGTAGAAGAAGATTTACCAAAAGGTCACTTTTTTTTTTTCCCCTCCCTCCTAGCTTATGTGGGAATTGTTGAATTGTTGGGTTTCTGTGTATAATATTGTAAAGTCTTGCTGCAAGGACTTTAATGTGTTAAGTGCCACAAAATAACCTATGTCGTGATTTGGCGCTATATAAATAAAGTTGAATTGATGGGTTTTTTTCTGTTGTTGTTTTTTTTTTTTACATGGTAATGATTGGTTAAAGTTTTCATCCCCGACCGCAGCCAGCAGATAAATCAGGTCAGATAAACACAGTCTGACATCTTGCCCTGGAAACAATCTGTCTGAGAATAAACGCAGACGCCTTTCTCTGCCACGGCGAGCCCTCGGTGTGCCCCCCCCCCCCCCCTCCCCGCTGACAATGCCGTTATCGAACCATGACATTTTTTTTTTTTTTTTTTTTTATTTGCTCCCACAAGACCGACCAATACGGCTGCGGCCCGGAGTCGTCGTCGCATCCATTGTTCTCGCGCAAAACCGAACCCCGGAGGAAGCGAGCCTCGCTGAGGATTTATGCCCCGGCGCGGTCGCCTCATTTCCCGACGACTCCCAATGCGTCAATATTTTTTTGTTTGCGAACGATTGCCCCGGATGTCACAAACAAGTTGTTAATTGCGGAGCGCTCCGATAGAAATAAACAAGTACACCATTAATTAGCTCTCTGTAGGACCAATCATTAGAAGTCATTTTCTGCAGAGCGAAACTGCCACCGCAGTCGAGGAGAGAAAGTTGCCTGCCAGTCTGTCTCCGTCCACTCATTAGGAGGGTGATAACTCATCTCTAAATGCCAGCGTGCCGGTTAGAGTTGTCACATCCGCGGCCCGGAGCCAGCGGCGGCGGCGGCGGCGGATCTCAGCACAGCGTCGTCTCTAATGAGGAGCTCGGAGCTTCTTTTTTTTTTTCTCTCTCTCTCACCACGCCGACTCTGAGCCGTGATGTCAGATTAAGCATGAAAAGTGACTTTCTCTGCGCTCTTTGTCAACTTTGGTCACATCTTCGGCTCCCTCTGCTACCGCCGCCATCATTTTTTTTTTCCTTCTCCCGGTACCGGCTGCGACTGCACCGGCGCACCGGAAAATAAATTCTGAACGACGTAAAGATTCAAACATCCGTTTCCAAAGATGTCCTCAAACCGCTCCTGAACGATCGACTGTTGAGAAAGAAAATGTCGTTACCTGGTACGACACGTACAGGTCAGATTTCTGGAGGGGAATATCCTGGAAGTTAAACAAAAGAGTTTAAGGATTTTGGGGAGTTTCTCCACCCGGTGTTCGGTGTGACTCTCTGACGGAGAGATATTCTGGGGTTCATTTGCTGAGTTTTGAGGAGCATCGTTCAACACGCTGTTTACTGCGCAGCTTTGTCGCCGTATTAGCATTTCCCAGCACGCCCGAGTTATTTCTTGGTAACGTTCGAGAATAAAGCGACCAAATTAAATCTAATATATATATATTAGCGTAAACTCAAGAGTTTTAAAAGCAGGAAGTTGGAGTAGCTCCACCTGCAGGAGAATCAAGGAGTAACTCACCGTCCGGCCACTAGAGGGCGGCGTCACGTCGACTGTAAGTAAGAAGTGCCTTAAAGTGCAGTACCGCTGAGATCCACCGGGGGCCGGCTGCAGGTCAGGCGATAGAGGTCATCGCCTCTATATATATATACCAATCACAGTCACAGTAAATCACTGGTTAGTTTGTTCATGTTGCGCACTGCTTATGATCACACTGCATATATTTTGTTAAATACAAATTTGTGATGAACATGTCGTTATCATGTCGTCGGTGTCAAATTTGAACTCCGTCGTTGTTCAATAATTCACGCTTTTAAAGTGTTGACCGTTAACGTCGTGAAAGAGGTTCACGTTCAAACAACTCAAGGTTAAAGTCAAATTTGACTCTTCGTGGGAGTCGGGTTTCAACTCCCAGAGATTTCAAGGCCGACGCCTGAAAAGCGTTCAAGAAGAACTCCCAAGAGTTCCTTTCACCGCGCTCGAGAGGGAACTCGATGGTCCCGCACGTGCAAGCAAAAAGAGTTGATCCGAGCTCGCAGACAGTTTGTTCATCCTGAGGCTACGCCCGCGCGTACGCGTCTTCGTCAGGACTTCTCCACGTCAATCTCATCGGCGTCACTCCGCCACAGCGTTTACTTTTCGTCTCCACTCGGGTCGGCGCACCCGCTTAGATAAAGTTACTCGGTTTCAAATTAAAGGAAACTCGCCTTATTTAACTTTACTCAACCAAATCATTGCTCGCGCACGTGTCTCGAGGTGCGTGCGCTGCAATAACGGGAAGCTTCTCTTTGTGTTTTAGGCATTTCGGGGAAACGCCGGTCAATTTTTGTATTTAGCGATAACTTGCCTGTGAGGCGTTTGGTGGACGTCTGTTTATTGTAGCTACCAGAAGCGACCTTGGTTACACCCCTCTGAACTGAAGATTCCTACTTTGTATTTGTTGAAGTTGATTTTATTGAATTTGGTTTAAAAAAAAAAGAAGATTGTTCAGGAACTAGTATTGAAGTCCAAGGTTTCGGTACGGCCGACGGCACAAAACATTCTTAATAACTGTGGAGGGTGAACGAGCTCGAAGTTGCACAGAAACGGTGGCCGCAATGGAAGCCGAAATCTGAGGAAAGGTTTAAGAAGAAAAAGTGTCTCGAGAATAATGAAAGCGTTGGTTGTCAGTGGAGAACAGTTTGACCTGCACCTCTATTCAATTTAAAACATGTTCTCCATCAAAACAAAACAAAAAAAAGCACTTAAGAAAGCTCGAGCTCTTCTTCCCGTTTGGTCCTTCTGAGTAAAAAAAAAACAAAAAACTGGAATCAGCATTTTCTGTGAACATCGCATTTCGGTGCAGCATGCATAGTAATACTTATGCGCACACACACACACACACACACACACACACACACACACACGCGCGCACGCGCACACACACGCGCAAAGCATTTCTGTGTGTTGGTTACAAGCCGTGGTTACTGATTCATCATGGCCTCGGCCCAGATGTTCCAGTGGTGTGTGGCAGCAGTGGACGGTGGTGTGTAATGTGCGCAAGTGTTTGTGTGTGTGTGTGTGTGTGTGTGTGTGTGTGTGTGTGTGTGTGTACTTGCGTACTTGCGTGTGTGCACACCACTGGGCGTGTCCTTGCATACATGCATGAATGCATGTATATGAGCACTTGTGTGTGTGTGTGTGTGCGTGTGTGTGCGTGTGCGTGTGCGTGTGTGTGTGTGTGTGTAATTGGGGAGTGGGCGGGCTTGTTGGGGGGGGTGTTTGGTCCTTTTTTAAACATAGCTGCGTTGTTATGGTTGCCGGGGCTTTGATGTTGCCCAAACCTCCAACTAAGAGAGGCTCTCATTTTCGGCTCCTGACTCTGGAGAAGGCAATGACTTCCAGATTGGGGGACCTTCTTGCTACTGAGGGCTGAGACTGGTGGTGGTGGTGGGTTGGGGTTGGAGGGGCGGGGGGGGTCACGTCACGAGGGGCAGAGCAGGGCACCCCCCACCCCGAAGGTACACAAGGTGACAGTGTGAGTGCAACAGTGGCGGGTGTGTTGGAAAAGCGTAAATGTGAATCTATGGAGGCCACAGCATGGACACCAGAGACCTGGGTCTGCATGTGATGTTTGGTTTGGGCTCCTCGAACTTGTTGGCAGCGAACAGTTTGCAGATGTGTTCAATTTGCGATGCATTTCTTACAAAACATCTCTACTAATGCAGACTAGTTTTACGTGACTGTAATGTTTAAAGACACGAATACAGGTCCAACAATTTCTGCTAGACTTTTGTCACAGCAGAAATGATTGTATATATTGTTTATTAAAAGGAAACTTTAAATAAGCAGCACTGGAGGACAAGATTAGAAAACATATAAAGGTTCTCTTAAACATGTGGAAATATTTGACAATAACCGAAAGGAAAATATGCAGGTAAATAGCAGATTTGAAATGTTTCCGATGTAAGATGATGGAAAATTTAAAAAAAATCTCTATTTTTTTTTTTTTTTTTTTTTTTTTTTTTTTGTAGCTTTTCCATAAAACTGTGTTTGAGCTGTCTCTCAAAGACATTTTCTTTGGCAAATTTGAAAAACTCTTTTCAGCCTTTTCCTCTCAGCATAGACGGAAACCTTTTCTTTACAAAAATCATATTAATCATAACAACCTTTTCTTAGTCATACAAGACAGTTTCAAAATTGTTCCACCCGACGTCAAGCAGTTCAGGTAGTTCATGCGGCCGTGTGTTTTTTTACTGTATGTGCACAAACCTGCCTTTTGGGAGTCGATAAAATCAAATAAAGTGGAATCTTATACAATCTAATCCGCTATAGGAGCGATCCGGGGAAGGACTTTCTGTGGAATCAAACAAACACAAATTGTCAGGTCTCTAGTGAGGAGCTGTAGCCACCTCATGTGCCCCTCTAGCTCACATTTTCTTCTTTCACTTTCTCTTGTCTTTCGTTTAGTCTTTTGCACTTTCTCTCTGCATGCAGGTGTGGGGAATTTTCCCGCACTTTTTCTCGCCTGTTCACCCGCAAACCCAAAGACCTTTTCATATAATGTGTGTGTGTGTGTGTGTGTGTGTGTGTGTGTGTGTGTGTGTGTGTGTGTGTGTGTGTGTGTGTGTGTGTGTGTGTGTGCGTGCGGTGTTTCAGCATTCGAGAAGCTGACCCGATCCAGCAAAGCGTTTATGTCTTCATGAATTCACCGAGGAGGCGCAAACAGAATCCACCTCCAACCACCTTGACATTTGTTACTCACTATTTTGACAAAAGAGAATCCACCTGCGTGGTGTGAAATAATCAGACACTTCTCTCCACCGAATACCAACTGGCATCCAACGTTGTGGCGCAGAGGAGTGCTGCTTCTCTAAAAACGGCATCGACTGGACTCGGTTAGAGGTTTTCGATCGAAAGAAATCCAAACTTCTCGTCTTAATTTGTTCTTACGTTACGGCATGACGCGTTAAAAATAGGTAGAATCAGCTCATCGAACTTTGTCACTCTGGTGACAAACCCGTTGTACAATCATGTATTTACTGAGAACATTTGTCACATCTCAACTGCACACTGATCTCATTACAATTACATCTCTAAAGGGTCTTCTGAGTCACTATTTGCTTTCGCTTTTATAATTTATTGCAATCCACAAGGAAATTGAGAACATGAGGCCTTTTCCGGTGACAATTCTTTTTTTGTTTTATTGAAATACACAAATAACTCAATGTGAAGACTGTGAAGTTTCTTCTTTCTCAACTGGCACCTTTTATTATGGTTGATTCAGAGATGTGGTTTCATTTACCCACTGATACACGATTTGTAAATGGCAGTTTCCATTTGTCTTTGACGGAAGCTTTATTAAGTTCAATCTGGATTCATTTGATGACACCAGCGTGCTCAGATCTCTTTGTGAGAAAGCTCTTCCCTGCAAAACAGTTTGATTGCAGCCACTTAAAAGGACTGCAGAGAGCCAAGGTGAATCAACCATTAATTCCCTGCGACTGTCCTTACTGGTTTTTGTTGTTTTTCTTGCCATGCCAGGGGCGAGGATGGTCATGAAAGAAACAGTGAATGAGTGTTTTTAATGTGCCATCTCCGTGAAATGTGAGATTAAAGACATTAGACTCAAAGGCAGTCTGAAGGTGTGTGTGTGTGTGTGTGTGTGTGTGTGTGTGTGTGTGTGTGTGTGTGTGTGTGGGGAGGGGGCAAGAGAGTGGACGCTTTAATTTCCGCTTGAAATATAAAAAGAGACGGATCTACTTCGTGTGTCATCTGCAAACTAAAGAATACATTAGTGGTGTTTTATAAGCATAAGGTCCTCTGAACGTGTGTGTGTGTGTGTGTGTGTGTGTGTGTGTGTGTGTGCGCGTGCGCGCACTCATAAGCAGGGAACAACGTTTCTTTGCACGCACGTGTATGTGAAATGCATACGTGTGCGTGCCTGTGTGTGTGTGTGTGTGTGTGTGCGCGTGTGCGTGCACAAGGGTCATGTTGGAGGGCTGTCATTACAAACAAGTGATGTCTGAGATCCCATTAACTCTTGTATTCAGCCGCAGATTTCGTTTCAAATAGAGTGAAGATAAAAGGAGGCAACAATATGCTGATAAATCAAAGGCCTTTCAAGTGAAAGGAGACTACAGAGACACGGAGGGCTACATTTACGATTTCCTGACGCACTTAAAACGGTGTTGATGTCTAATTGTCATTTTTAAAGTAATCGCCTCTTTGAAGTAATTGCATCTTTGATGTAATCAACAAATGCAGGTTTCTTCATGTGCGTGGCCGACAGCACGATTGGTGCGCGTGGAAATCGGGCGACCTCGTCCAAAATCGTCCGTCGGTTCAACCAAAGCATCACTGCAGCGATAACTTAAGAGCGTTTCATGAACGTATTGTAATCCCTCCCGAGTGGCACCGAAGACATCGTGGCGCGCCATGATACATTGATATTTCTGGTCCTTGAACCAAAATTCGCATAACGGGACGCTTCTTGTTTTGACTCTTGCACTTTGAGCGTCTTAGACTTGAACTATATTTGACTCAAAGTACATCGGCAAGTACATCAACGATAACGTCCACCGTGCTTTCGTCTGTTTACACAAATGATTGGTTAGAAAGCCCCTTTGTCCTTTCACACCTCTACTAGTTTGACTAAAAGTGAAAATGATTTGAAAGTGAGACTTTAGAAACATTGAAGTGTAACCGAGTAAACTGCATCAACAATGAATACGGCAGAGGCAGGACTGTAGAGGACCGCAGGGCCTGAAGCCCCGCCCTTTTACAGGCGTCGCCACTTAGACTAACCTTCTCAGAAAGTGGGCGTGGCCCGAGAGCGCTATTGTCTGGCGACTCAGATTGTTTGTCTGAGCATCTGAAAAGACATTCTTACCCTTTTTGAGCTTCACCCAGTGTTTCCCAAAAGGACGGTGGGACCTCATGCACGTTATTTGCCTACTAAAGAAAAGAAAGTCCAAGGCTCAGTTGGCCAAAGTTAACTATTGATTCGTACCATGAATTAATACGATTTATGTCAGCCTGCAAGAGTGGGTAACTCCACTCCTGTAAATTAAAGGGCGAGTGAATTTTTCCCTCATCTGCTCGCGTGTGTGTATGTGTGTGTGTGTGTGTGTGTGTGTGTGTGTGTGTGTGTGTGTGTGTACCTAAACATATGTGTTTCTTTTTCACCGAAAGCATAGCTGTAGGTTTTCAATTCAAAGATGTCCTAAGTGTCATTCAATATTTTGTGTGTCTGTGTGTGTCCCACGGGTGCATGTACACACTCGTCTGTTTCAGCACAGGTAATTATGTGTGTGTGTGTGTGTGTGTGCGGGTGGGGGGGGGATTTTTTTTTTTTTTTTTTTTAAACACAGAGGGGTTGATAATTATGGGTTAAATGAGTGCTCTCAGTCAGCCTCCCTGAGTGTGTGTAAAAAAAGGAAGGCGCAGCGAAAGCCACTTCAAGGCGGGCTAATTACCCCGAGGAAGAGAGGAAACATAAATGGACGATTTTGCGGCTATAATGTTACAGCAAAATGGCTAAATCAACCTCAGCACGTGAAACGGAGCCACAGCTACTTCTGAAGGCTCCGAGCAGCCCTGCGCAGATGTATGCGTGTGTGTGTGTGTGTGTGTGTGTGTGTGTGTGTGTGTGTGTGTTTGCGTCCATATGTGCAGAATATGTCGAGAAGCAGAAAGTGTGTGTACATGAACTGTATGTATACGAGTGTGATTTGTGTGTAAAATTCACACTTGGACGCGAATGTTTTTGAAGCTCCATTTTTTTTTTTTTTTCCTCCGATCAGTCTTTTTTTATGTATCTCGACGATTCATTTTGGATATTTCTCGACTCTCGTTTGCACGTGACCGTCCTTTGCTTTGATTGCGGTTTTGACTCTCGTGTTTAAAACGAGGTTTTTTTTTTTTTTCATATGATTTGTATTTAAATCTGGTGGTGATGAAGATGACTAGGGAGATCTAATGAAAAGTTGAAATGCTGTAAAAGCAGCAGTGGTTTGCCGGTCGGCAAAATGTGACGCCGGTGAGGTGTACCGCAGCATAGAAAAGTGGCAGATTGGCCAGTTAGTGATTTTTGGCATTAATTGATGAGACGTCGAAGGAGATTTGTACCTTTTTGTAAACATCGGTCAAATTAACGTAACATTTTCAATAGAAGGCATCATTTTTTTTTTTTTAAAAACCTTCAATGTTGTGCATCATTTCAAGCTTATTTTCTGCGACCGTACCTGTACACGTCATGTCTGGGGTACCTGTCGAATACCGTTTAACATCCATTCCCCGCTTTATAGAGAAACTTCCAAAGCATCCAACCTGCTGCTGTAAAACTAAACAAACATGGATGCCTTTATTTGAATTGATTTACACTGGTGGTATTATATATAACTCTCGTAAGACCCACATGCATTCTGTCATTTTTCATGCAAACATCGTGATCATTTTCGAAGTGAAGATTGTTTTGTCGTCTTAATCGCGACGACGGAAACACCCCGACGGACCAGGTGCGACTCCTGCACCTGTTGTCTCGGGTAAAGTAAAAGTTTGTCGCACAAGGCGTCGCCTCAAAACCCGCTCGGCGTTTCAGAAGGCGTCGCCGTGACGACACGCGTCGAACCGAAGACATTTCGTTGCGCCTGTTCTCATTCCAACGAGGAAATGACCTTTGCATCTCCTCTCAAACCGCGAGGCTTCTCCTCCATCTCTCGCCGATTCTTCAGATCATTGCCAACGCAGACCACCTCGTCAAAATCTCACACACACACACACACACCCCTCCTCCTCCTCCTCCTCCTCCTCCCCCCGCCCTCGCACCTCCCACCCTCCTGCTCTTCAGTACAGAGGCGCTGCGTTTTGTTTTAGTGCGTTTCGACATTAAAAGGCGGGTTAGCAGTTTGATCTGAGCTCCGCCGCCGTTCATGTAGCATACACGAGGGTCCGTTTTTTTTTTTCTTTCTTTTTTTCTTCTCCCCCTCCGTGTGGGCGCCTGTTTGGTCAGTGAGAAGAGAGATTTCAAGATGCTGATGGATAGGAAAGGAGCTGTTGAAAGTGTGTGTACGTGCGCGTGTTAATGTGGAGTGTAGCACGGTGGAAGCTCTGCCTCTAAGTGATAAGGTATTCACTTTGTAACGCAGCGGGAGGCCCCGGCATGTAGGACCAGATCTGCCCGTCTGCAGCGTTGATATTACACACTTCACACACGCACGCACACACGCACACACACACACACACACACACAAAATGTACGAAATAAAACCTCCCTAAAAACTTTTCAAAAAATTATTTTGAAACCTGAAAATCAACGTCTCGTCAAATCTTTCAGAGACTTCGCACACGTGCACACACACACACACACACACACACACACACACACACACACACACACACACACACAAAGATGTATCCATTCACACGCACCCACCCGCTCACGAACCACACATTCACACTCGCACAGAAAGACGCATATTCATACTCCTGCAAAAGCAGTTACAGCGCCCAGTCCACACACACACACACGCGCACACACACACACACACACACACACACACACACACACTCCTGGCCTGCTTCAAACATATGCAGTGTAGCTCTGTCCAAGACGGCCTGCTTAGCTGAATCCAACTCCACAGACCACTGTGACATATCGTATGTCAGCCAGCATGCTGAGAGCATTAGCAATAACTGGATTTCACGTAAGTTATTGAAAGCCATTTGTAAACAGAAACATGAAAGCAAACAAGCTCGCACGCAGCCTCACTTGATCATCAAAGGCTTATCGATCAAATGGCCCTCCTCCTCCTCCTCCTCATCCTCATCCTCTCCTCCCTGCTCCACTGCAAACCAATGGGAGGAAAGTACAGCCCATCTGTTTTGTTCCAAACCGTGTTCAAAATGTCCAGCTTTCTTTCAGTGTGTGTGTGTGTGTGTGTGTGTGTGTGTGTGTGTGTGTGTGTTCTGGTGAGGTTTTGTATCAGCAAGCAAATGCAAATGTCCCCATAAGTGTGTACGTAAATGCAAACTTGTGCACCTTTTGTGCATCTGTGTAATCTTCAGCTATTAAGAACAGAAAAGAGATTTTTGTGTGTGTGTGTGTGTGTGTGTGTGTGTGTGTCTTTTCATATCTGTGCCTGGTTGGATGCATCTTGTAATTTCTTGTTAGCAGATGAATGAAAAGGAAAACACGCATAATTGTGATGTTCTTTGATCGTGTTCAGCCGTCTGATGCTGAATCTTGAAATTGTGACATGTAGTTGCCAAATATTATTCATAATTACAATGATACAGCCTTGCTGCACAACTTATGACAATAAGACTGGCATCCTGAATAGTCTCCTTACAATGTAATAAGACAAAAATGATACGAATACAAAAGTTTCAGTTCAGCATACTGGATTATCTCAACCTGGGTCATATTTTCAGAGTTTTAACCATTATTTCTACTCTTTTTTTGTTTTCTTTCTTTCTTTTTTCATAGTTGCTAAGAAATGGGTTCCTCTGAAGGTGAACTTCAAAATGATATTTAAAAGTGGACGTAGCTTCCGGGTCTGAAAAATTGTGCCAATGCAGAAGTGCTTTAAACTGCAATACCACCGAGTGCCACTAGAAGGTCCCTACTTCTTATTAGTTTTCTGGCAGTCCATCTGAAAATAATCCCGTCATGAATTCAAAAATAAGCTTCCAAAAGCTGTGTTTTTGATTGACAGGCCTGTCGTAGTCATTTTTCTGCTATCAGTGAGTTGGATGAAGAACAGACACCTGACTGGACCACAGGCCTGTCAATCAAACAGACACCCCCCACCCCCTCCCAAAAACATGGCTTTTTGAAGCTTATTTGATCTCGAAGCTTCATAACGGCAGTTCACAAACCGACGGGTGACATCACTGTTGGTCGCCGCTTGGGTGTTCAAATTGAACCCGTATTTTGGATTGTCGTTTCTACACTGCAACACGTGACGGTAACGAGCGGGTGTAAAAAAAAAAAAAAAAACAAACACGAAGGTGCCGCCTGAAGCTGCATTTCATGTTTAAACCGAGGACTTTCTGCTCATGTTTGGGCTTCACCTCAAGCCACCCCTGTGTCTCACTAATTCCGTATTAATTCGGACAATCAAACAAAATCATTCCTGTTTAAAGTCATTCTTTTTGTGTCGTTGTGTTTTGCCAACAGTCCAACAAAGTCTCGGTGGTACAGCAGTCTCACGGGATGCACCCGCTGACGTCCCTCCTGCCCTACGGCAACGACCACTTCAGCCCGAGTCCTCCACACCTGCCCACAGACATGAGCCAGAAGACAGGTGGGAACACACGCGCGCGCACACACACACACACACACACACACACACACACACACACACACACACACACACACTATATACCTGACTACACACAAGAGACTTTGCGTACACACAGGCACTGTAGGCATGCACATGGAGACACACAAGCTGTCGTTCCTGATGCTAAATTCTTTTTTCTTTTTTTTTTTAAACGAGGTGGACAGATTTAAGAGGTGACACAGACGCACACACATACACACACGCACATCTACATGCACTAACAAACTCAGACATAATCCAGACAGCTGCTGAATTGTTGCTGAAATCCTCATCCAGACACAGTGTGATCCGTTTGTGCTGTCGACACATCATTCATCACGGCTACACAGATGCAGCACAGACACACACGAGTGTTGTGTCAATTTACCAGAAACACACACACACACACACACACACACACACACACACACACACACACACACACACACAAGAAATATAACAAATGGAATATATTCATACTCTTGTCCCCTCTCTCTTTCATATACACACATGCAATATTTGTTGATCTCTCTTCCTCTCCCCTCACACATGGAGACGCGCACACACACACACACACACACACACACACACACACACACACACACACACACACACACACACACACACAGTCAGGCACGCACACAGTGTGTGAAGTGGCAGCACCGGCTCCATCAGCCTGTGGCGGTCCCACGGCTGCTCTGAAGTGGCCTACTCCTCTGAAGGGACCGCCAGCCACACACACACACATACAGACACACACACACACACACACACACACACACACACACACACACACACACACACAAAAAGATGGAAACAATTAGGGTGACAATCGCACAAACCATCGCAGCAGCACACACAAGGTTCTCCTTAGCAAGCGCTGCACATACAAACATTGAACTCTGTTTGGAAGTCACAAACAAACACACCCTGACATTTAAACACTGTAGGAGGGTTTTTTTGCCCTGTTGGAGGCGGAGCCTAAACGGTGGCAGGGTTGTTTGGTCCTCAAGACATCTCAGCTATTGGCCATTTCACTTTTGAATGTATTCATGATGCCCAAAGGCTAAAAGGGTTTGATAGTGTGGTGCTTGAAAGTTTTTGTACCCTTAAGATATTGATATTTGCTATATTTCTGCATGAATATGACCTAAGACATCATCAGATTTGCACACAACTCCTAAAACTAGATAAAGAGAACCCAATTATTCAAACAAGACAAAAATATTACACTTGGTCATTTAATTATTTTGGAAAAGGATCCCATATTACGGTTGTATGGACGGAAAGAGTATGTAAACCTCAAGGATGGGCACTTCATTTAGAGGTTAAATTAAAGTCAAGTGTTTTCAATCACAGTCAGGTGTGAGTGGGCGCCTTGTTTTATTTAAAGAGCAGGGATCTGTCACAGTATGAGCTTCACAACACGAGTGTGTGTGGAAGTATGTCAAGGTGAGAGCAAAGGAGAATCATATCATGCAGAAATATATATATATATATATATATATATATATATATATAAAATGAAAATAAGACAAAGAACACAAGAGAGGCAGGGAACAAGAGACAAAGAGAGCACAAGAGAAATGAGAAATGGAAAGTGAACCCATAGCAGCAAGCGAGTGATTGAGGGTGTGTGTGTGTGTGTGTGTGTGTGTGTGTGTGTGTGTGTGCGTGCGTGCGTGCATGTGTGTGTCTTGCATAGAAACTAAACTAAGATAACTTTTATTTATTAATTAGTTGATGTAATTTTGTGGTTTCTGTATATAAAGTGTATAACCTAAACTGCAGACTTGAGTTTCTGTTAACAGTAACAACAAGAGCCTGATATGAATGGGTTCAACACGTGTGTGTGTGTGTGTGTGCGCGCGTGTGTGAAAGGCTATAGGAAACTGTTAATTGTTTTTGTGTTGTGCTTGTAAAGTGTAGAGAAATGCTCCCTGCAGCCTCACAGACCAAATCTGTTGATGGATTTATAATCAAACGTTGCTCCTCAGTGAACAAAATAATTATAAACTCAGATTATGGAGCGTACCTAATGATGATGAGGATTTAATTCAACTCGCAACAACTTTCTTCATAAGAAAAAAAACCGTTAAATATTCAAAATATATGAGAGTGCATGCAGAGGTCGGCAGTTGGGTTATCCTGTTATGTCACAAAGGTCGAAGTTCAAATAGAGCTGAGCATGAAATCGACCGCGTTTAAAAACTCTCTGAAGTTTCAGAGTCCGGATGAGATAACTGAAGGATTTTGACGGCGATGACGACAACACAGTGGGTCCAGAAATAGAAACGGGAGAAAAGAGAAGAAGAAGAAGAAAAAACAAAACAGAAACAAGAGATGGAACAAAAGTCTTTTTAGCACCACTGATTAGATATTAGACAGAGTGTGACCTCAGGCAATCTCTTGCTTGCTCATTCTGGAAATCCCCCTTTTTCTCTACAAACACACTCTCCTTGTCTGGTCTAGTGTGTGTGTGTGTGTGTGTGTGTCGTGTCGTGTCGTGTTGTGTTGTGTTGTGTGTCTCTCCATGACTGTGTGACTCAGCCCTTAATGACAGACTGAGCCACCTGCTTCAAACACACACACCGCCAACACCTGGCTGCTGCATACAACCTCTCTCAGACCATTTCACCTGAATATATAACTACCTTTACATACACACGCACACACACACGCACACACACACACACACACACACACACACGCCTGGCCTCACTCCTATCGTTCATCAGCTGGTCACAGGTACGGGTTACCTCATCAGCGATGTCATCATTCGCCACACCTACGTTTTCCTGTCAGTGGATTAACGTGGATCAAAATATTTCCGGAACTCGTTGACAGAAATTTCGAAGATTAACTCTTAAGTACTGAGAGACGATCTGAGGCGTTTCGATGAATTCACTGTTCAGTGACGCAATCAAAAGCTGTAAAAGAGCTGAAATTACACGACCCAAAAACAGGTTTCATAGAAATATTTCATGATTTTGCAAGTTTAGATCACCAGTTCCCAAACTCCCCACTTCATGACACATCCACTGCATGTGTCTACCTGTCGTGACCAGCTTAACCAAAAGAGGGATTTTCCTTGCTAGATACAGAGTTGTGCTTGAATTTTCCTGTGAAAGAGCGTGTAAGGTGACGAGAAGGGATCGAGTCTGAGAACAGGCCAAACATTTCATTTACTTCAATAAAAACACTTCTTTTTCATTGTTTGACACTGCCGGTGTGCAAAACTTAATTTCTTTCTAGTCTCGGCGGTTTTTCTTCACCTGTGATCAGTCTTGGTCAGGTACATGTCACTGCTTCATTTCTTTTAGAGTGTAAAAATCGCCGTGCAACACATCAAATGTCGATATGTAACACCAGGGAATAGTTCAGGGTCACCAAAGTCTGTGTTATCAGTTTGTTCTGTGTTTTTTGTGCGCATTATTTGTACGCAGGTTTTCATTGTCGATGCTTCTGAATCCGGCTGTTGACCACTAACACTCCTCCGCCGTGTTTGTCGTTACAAGGAGCATTAATCGGGCTTCGGCCCGTCCGCTCAGCGTCATCCATCCGAATTGTTTCACCTGCGTTAAAACAGCAGAAAGTCTCTAGACCTTTATTCCTAACCCACGTCAGCTCACTCAGCGGTGTTACTATCCGATTACTCCAATATTTCACATTCATAGCTGGTGGAGACAAATAACACCAGCATGAACAACTTTACCTCGAATATAAAAGTGGGAGCTGCCATCGTACTCTCTGATGATAAACTTCTCCCTTTACATTTATCATCCACTGTAACAGTGGTGCTATTATAATGTTGCTTTTTCTTTTTGGGGGGGGGGGGAGAGGGTTTGTGAACAGTGGGAGTCATATTGCTGCTTGAAGTTGACACTCTTCCTCCCTTTACCTTTATTGTATATTCATCTCACAGCTCTCACTTATTCTCACTGCATGTTTTACTTCCTGTGTTGTTTCCATCAACCTACCCACCATCTCTCTTCACCCGCCGCCTAAAAACGCAATTTTAAATCTAGTAAGATTTCAACTTCACCGATGTGCACTCTTGTCTGTATGTTGCATCATTCCCCCTCTCAGACACTAAAAGTATCTTCATTCACTTAAAATTGGCTCTTGAAGTGCGCAGCAGACTGCAGCGGCTCGAGGGGGTTAAAGCTCTCTGGCATCAGGAGCAGCAGAACGGTCCAGCCCTCTTAGAATATAAAGTATCTGCAGACATTTATGGTGACATAAAGATCTTCCTAATCCCAGGTCTAAATTTAGCTGCGGTGCAGTTTCGCGTTAACGTGGCAGCGGAGTTGCAGACGCTGTCACACCTAAACCCCGCTTTATGTCATCCCCCTCGCACCAATGCAGCCGGAGTCTTAAAATTACAGACGTGTAGTGACAATGACAGGAATGCGAAGGTACCAGTTTCCGAGGTAACCAAAGAGCCTGTTGGCAAAACTTCGTTGTTGTTTTTTAAACTCCTGTTTTTTTTTCTGTTCCCATGGACACAAAATAGTTGGACCTCGGCTGAGTGATAAACTGTCTTGTAATTATATAAGACATTGTCAATTTGTCTGACAGATGAAAGAATCATAATTTCAAGGTTTTGGTGAAACAAAAGTGAACGGCATCTTATTTTCTCATTACATATTCACCAGGAAATATACATCTATTTGCAGACTATGTTGTGTTGTTTTATTTAGACATTTTCTCAGACAAAAGTTGTTTAAAACACTCGTAATTCTTTGCCGCACTACGTTTTATGTTTTCCATCAATTAATGGCGGGTTGTCACGCAGATTTGACTGATCACAAATTATAATAATCCATATTAGAAAAAGAAATAGCAGACAATTTAATGATGGCGAATGCAGGCGCGTCTGAGGCTGCAGTGCACCCTTCTGTCTGCTTGCGTTTGACGTTGCGCTGGTCAGTTCAGTCGCTTCTTTATTCAGCCGTGACGCCACACGTGGTCGAGAAGCGGACTCGTGCCCAGTCGATCGGAGCGCCGTCACATTTGCTCTGAATGTTTCTGTCAGATATGACTGTTGGCTCGGTCAACAGATTATAAAATATGAAGGTGGATAAGCAGAAGTGAAACGTGTCTGCACACGGCCACGCCGTCATGTGCAGGATCGACACTGACTGTACAGTGTTGGATGACTCATGGTTTTACTGTACACACGAACAGGAGTGTGACTGACTCGTTGCATGTAGCATGCTTTAGTTTAGGGTGCTATTCTACTGCCGCTTCAGGGACGTACTATATTTCTCTTATCAATAAAGCCCACGAATTTACCAAAAACGATAATCCAATAAATTGATCCTTCTGACAAGTATTTTTTTTTTTATGCAGCCGAAGGCTGATATTTCCAATTTCTCTGTGCCGTAGAGCTCCACCGATGTTCAAAAAAAATGAAAAACAAATAAATGAGCTACAATTTTGAGTTAATTCCACACACACCGTCCTGCTGCTCTCCGGACGCGCTGCTACGGCGCCATGTGTATTAATCCGAAGATGAAAATAGTCCCCAACATTTTTTATTCTCGTTAAGAGTAATAAATATTACTCTTTAAGTAAATACTTAAAGTACCCGCTTATTTCAAGAAATGTTCCGACATTTAAAAAAAAAAAAAAAATAGCTAAAAGCTTTGTCAGATTAACAATACTAATAATAATTAACAATACTAACTGTTTTATTTTTTATTTGTCCAGATTTTTATGAGCTTATCTTATTTTATTTCTCTTACATAAGTTTAGTTTTAAAAGTTTCAGTTTTTACAGTTTTATTTTAAATCCTTTCGGTGCTTATGACAAAATTTCTTGCCGTTACTGGAGAACATATCTATGAAAGTAATTTTTTTGCTTTCGAAGTATTTGAGTGAAAAAAATATTTGTTTACACGACGTTTAGGATGATATTCTATTTGATCTAAAGGGAAATTACTGTAAATGTTCTAAAACACACATGAATACAAAATATAAAGGCAAAAATTAATATTGGCATACACAAGTTAAAACGGATAAGTTATCTTATCTAAATTAGAGATCTAACATTGTAAAATATTACAGATTGGGTCCTGACTGTCTGTTTGTGCTCGTGTTAACTTTTTACATTTTCATTTTTGAGTTGACAGCCTGAGTGAGTCACTCAGGCAACATGAGAAAAGGGAACTGTATTGGAAATGAGATGTGATGAATAATACGACAAATAAAAACAGTCACGAGATATGACTTTTATCACGTGCAGTTTTACATTATAAAAAAAAAAAAAAATTTTTTACTATTACTCGACGTTTGATCTTAAAAAAAAAAAAAAAAGAATTGTTCCAGTACTTGAGTTAAATTTGTCGCCTCTCTTACTGTAACAAAACACTACCGAGTTTCTGCTGGTCTTTGGCCCTTTTATGTACACCACACAGGCTGATTGTCAAGTCATTTAAAGGCTCAGATGCTGCAGTGCTTTCACTCTCAGTGGTTAGCACCACCACAGCACGTTATCAGTGCAGGAATACTATTTTCATCTCCACGACTCTCGGTTCAATACGCACACATTCTGATACCGAGTCCGCGCCGAGACAGTTTGACTCAAATGCTTTCCCTTTGAAGTGTTTCCCGACGCTGACATGGAGACCGTGAGATAGTTGCCGTCGTTGTTATTAGGCGGCTGCTTTAAAAGGGGCATTCCAAAGAAAACTGCCCCATTACTGCTGCTAATTTTCCCCTTCAGGTTTCCCAACAGCCGACAGGGCGGACAGCGTCGAAGCCGAGGCGAAAACGTGACTTACAGAAACCTGGCATTATGTTTCCATGACGATTAACCGCAGAAACGAAACTTGTGTGCATTGCGTTTAGGACTTTTGTTTTGATGTTTGCCATACAGTCATTTTAGGGAACATGGGTAATTTCGAAAACGGATGTGGAGTTAACCATCTCAATATCTCGAGAAGTATTCCTTGTTATTAATGCTAATATTTATCAGTACTCTTTAGCAGTTAATATGTGTCATGGGTAGTTTTAATATGGCAGTCTCTTCTGTCCATCAGATTTGATTCCAAGAAATGTTACAGTTCTCTTCTAACCTTATGCAGTATTGATATTTGCCTACGGGCACATTCAGGCTGACATTCGCCCTCTGGCAAAAAACAAAATTGCCCGTGTTGGTGATGCCGGTGAGAAGATGAAGCTCAGGTTAAAGGAAGATGTAAACAGCTTTTTATATTTCATCTCTGAGACAGGACCGTACAACAAACTTGCGTTCTCAAAATGAAAATTTTTTCACCTTTAGTTAAACTAAAGCTCCACAATCCTGCACGCTACAAAGTGTCTGGAGGAGAGACTAAATACGTCCTGGATAATGTCCGTCGTGTCCAACAGATGTAATTATTTCGGATGCATTTCTGAGAATTCTTTCGTTTGTCAGCTTGCCACTCCCAACACCCGTTCGCCTCGGCCACTGTTGGCCTCGGAGAGGCAGAGAGTTCGAAAGCCTTTGCAGCTGCTCTTCAGACTAAAAAGCGGCGCCGGAAATGCGGAATTCATCTCAAATCGAACCAGAATCTAAAAGTAAATTCTTCTCTTTGCAGCATAGTTGTTTAGCGGCACTCCTAGCGCGGGTTTACGGCTCGATGGTTGGATATTTTGTGCCGAAATGCACGTTGGGAATGTTAGTAAAGGATCAAAGTCTGTATGTACGCAGACTCGTACCTTGACCTTCGTATTTTCTGACACGGTCGTCGATCTTTTGTGTTGAGGATTCAACCAGGACAGCTTCATGTCCGTCCGAACTATACTGGGGGCCCCCAAACATGAATCACACAATATTAAAAATAAATGTTCCACTTTGCAACTCTGCAGACACAACTCGCCAAATGTTCTAGCGCCTGGCTGTGCGTCGTTGTAATCGGATGTCCATTTGTTTGGTTGTTGTTTTTGTGTGCTTCCAATAAATGGAATTCACCCTGATAAACACCTTTTTAATATGTTGAACTTTGAGTATCTAATGATGATGATGATGAAAGTCCATTCTACCTGTTTTAATAGTTTGTTATCCCTTCTTACAATACTTGTACCACACGTCTGTAGTGTAACTCACCGGCGCCTTCAGCTGCTTGTGTCTGTCTGATCCATATGCTGTCGGTGACTTTGGCTTAGATCACATCTTAACTATTTAAACGCTTGTTAAGTCGCTTGTATTGCTGTAAACAAGTTTGATTCATGTGCTCGCAAAAAAAACATTTTAGATGTTAATTGTTTGGCTCAGTTAGCTCGCTACGTGACGAGTGTTTCATTTAAAAATGAAGTCTTCCAAAGCTTCAACTTGAGGTTTTTCAGAGGACTGAAACGTGAAGCTTATTTGTTCACACAACCTGCATAATTGAAACAGTAATTTTTTTTTTGGAAACATAATCTTCTGAAAACTTCTGATGATAAATGCACAAAAATGGAAACAAGCGGAACAGATGAAGGTGGGACGTTAAGGACGGATGAATTGTGGGAACGGACAAAGAAAAGGATGAGAGAGGAAAGAAAAGAGCCGAGGTCTGTAATGAAGGAGGGAGAGAAGCTGAGGGTTGTAGCAAGGGGAGGGAAAAGAGAGGCAAAAGGTAAAGGAGGGGTGAGACGGAGGGCAGGAACGAGGAGAGTCTGGCCAGCGGACGGGTGGAGGGCAGCAAGAAAAAGGGACGAGGGGAGGAGACGGGGAGGAAGGGTGTGGCGGGACAGACGGAGGGATGGGAGGTCGGATCGGAGTGGTGAGACAGGTCGACTGACTCAGTCGCATTCCTGTCATCCAGATTTATGGCAGCTCAGGGTCCTGAAACAGGCCCGGAGCCGCGGCCAAATTACAGTCATCTAGAGCATTCCTCTGCTGCAAACACAGGTTAGCAGCCGGGCCGCGCTAAGTGCTAGGTGCTGCCTGTTGACAAATTACTTCCTTTGAAAGGGCACAAAGAGGGAGACAGTCAGAGGGGGGAGGCTGGATATCTAGTGTGCGAGGGCAGAGAGTCGACATGTCTGTGTTGCTTTTGTCGGAAACATATTTTTCATTTTTTTTCGTGCTGAAAGTAGAGTTGTGAAACTGTCTTGTTTGTCTGCGTGTTTGAAAATGTGGGCACTTTGACCGCAGCCCCGGACTCGTGTTGAATAAACCGGTGACGCCAAATGGCAGCGTCGGTTCCCGGTGGAGAGTCCCACGCTCACACGCACACGCACACACACACACACACACACACACACACACACACAGACACACAGTGTGGCAAGGCTGGAGCGTGTGACCTGTGTTAAGGCCATCCCTGCATTTAATTCCAGGTTCCCAGGCTGCTAATAGCACTAATAGCCCGTCAGACTGAGGCCAGGGGCCGCTGACCTCACCTAACAACTGTGTGTCTCTAAACACAAACACAGAGCAAGTCACAACATTTATTAAGGTTGTGCTGTCTTATGACGTAAAGTAAAAAAAGAAACTGTGATTAAAATTGTGTGTGTGTGTGTGTGTGTGTGTGTGTGTGTGTGTGTGTGTGTGTGTGTGTGTGTGTGTCCAGGCGTTCACAGGCACCAGTCCCAGGACCTCTCAGGGTATTACTCCCTCCCTCCAGGCGGCGTCGGACAGATCACTCCTTCCATGAGCTGGTGGGTTTCTCTCACAAACACACACAAACACACACAAACACATGAATCATTTGCGTCATTTTTTTTTTTTTTTTTTTTAAGCAAAATCGCTGACTCGACTCTGGTTTTGTTGATCAGACCCGACGAGCCCTTTGAACGAGTAACTTCTGACTTTTTTCACTTTTTATGACATTTTAGAGACCAAACAATTATCTAAAAATCATTCACAGATTAACCAGTATTGAAAATAAAACATTAATTACAACCCTAAACCGATTCTATGTGTTTTTGGTGTTAATAACTGAGTAACAAAATGTTAAACATGAGGACATAAGAGGGGCAATAAAAAACGCTCTGAGAACTGAGCGCTGCGCTGTGGATGTACTCACTCGTTGCAGCTTCTAAAATGTGAATATTTTTCACATTAGTGAATGAATATCTTCTTTTTTTTTTTTTTTTTTGGGACTGTCAGTCAGAACAAACAAGGAATATGAATGTCATTTAATTTTAGGGAATTGCGAAGGACATTTTTCACTGTTTTTAATACTTCTTGAAACATTTTGCCTGCAAAAATAATTGACAATTAAATGTATTGCTCGTCACGGCCGGACAAATATGCTTCTGCTCTTTAGTCCGAACGTTTTTTTTCTGTATCCGAGGTAACCTGTAACTAATGCTAACCCACAAATACTCACTTTTCAAATTGATTAAAGAAAAGTTATCAGCTCGTCTTCTCAAACTCCATCATCATCATCATCATCATCATTTCACAGCATTGCTTACACATACGCCCTCTGACCTCGGCCAATGGTACATACATCACCGGCTCACCTGGTGTCAAGAGTAGCTAACCCAAGGTCACGTTGTCATGGAAACCCCTTTCTTTGATCCCGTTTGTTTTGGATTATTAACTCCTCTGGTGGCTTCTGGTCAAAACAGAAGGAATGCGGACGACTGCACAAAAAAAAAAAATCGCACTGAAATGTCAACCGCAGTGGTGCTGTTGTGACATGGACACAAAACTCTGCGACTACATCCGTGCGGTCACAAGAGAGTCCTCAGAGGGCGTGTTTGTTTTGTTTTGTTCCCTGACCGAAATCAGATTTTCAATAAAGAGACTTGATGTGATTTAAAATTGGACGATGTTGCCAAGATGACATCTCGGAGGGGGAAAAAAAAAAAAAAAAAGATGCAGCAGTGAGCACAATAGTACCTTCACATCTAAATATGCAGCTCAGCTGTGTGTCTCAGGATGTGGAGGATTCTGGGAAATGTTGGCACTTTCATGTTGATCCCAGCCTCTAATAAGCGCTCAAAGACCCCCGAACTATAAATCAAAATGTGTGCGTGTGTTTTTTGGCTTTCATCCCCGACGCTGTGATTTGATTTTCATAATAGTCTGGTGGAGGGTCGCGGCGGCGGCGGCGGTGTAGAAAGCTGTGCCGGATGGGACGCCTGAAACAGGCCACATCTGTTCCACATTGATGTCGTTTCATTTCAGGTTTCCGTCAATTCGAGAGCTGATTGTGAGCTCTCGATGTCACGCTGGCTGATTGTGAACTTATAATGTCAGGCTCCCATTGATTTATGGATCAGCACAAATCCATTTATTACAACCTACAGTATCTGTGCCTGCGCAAATCCCCTGCAGGAATAGTTAAAGGCTTACATCAAATGTCATGGAGATTTGGGATGAAAGCTGGAAAAAGTTTGCGTGTGCGTTTGCTTACATGTGTGTGTTTATGTCAGTTTTTCATGTTTCTGTAAGACGAGCTGTCCGTCCCCCAGACATTTCTCCCAAGTCTGTGATTTACAGGCGTATTATCTTTTTCGGACGAGAGCACTTCACGATGGAATTTCACAAGTGTTATTAACAGCTAATCTCCTTTAACCCAGATTATCTGCTTGTTTTGGCCCCTCGTAGTGGGCTTCTTTGTTGAAGAGGAGGAAGAGGAGGAGGAAGAGGAGGAGGGGAGAGCACGGAGAATGAGCGGATAAAATGTCAAACTGTTGTTTTTTGTTGTTGGGATGTGTTTTTAGCCTGGTCTCGACTCCTGTCCCTCCCTGACCACCTCCACACCCCCCCCCCCTCCTCCCACGCCCTCCCCCTCTTGGTCAGTAACCTCAGACCAGGAGGGTGTCAGGAATTATCTGAGATGTGTTCTGTTGTTTTGTAGTGATGCAGTTTAGCAGGGGGCGACCGCTGTGGTTGCGTGGATTCCTCGCAGTATTAAATACGGTGTGTTACAGAAGCCTCTTTATCTCCTATGGACCAAAGATCATAGCTTGAAGTGACACATTTTTCAACTTTGGCCATTATAACATGGAACTCGGCAAAAAGATTGCATTTAAAAAGGCAATTTACTGCAGGAATTGGAGATTTAAGGAGCAAAATGTTCCGCCTGTGTTGCCGAAATATCTTTTTAATCTTCAATATCCAAAGTGCGGCGTGGTTGAAGTTTGGGGAGTTTGAGTCGGAAAATAAAAGCCCCAATTCCCATTTTATGCTCGCTGTTTACTTTAAGGAAGTAACATTGTACGGACTACTGCTCCTTTTATCAGTGAGAGGTCTTGTTGGATCCATCGAAAAGCTTTTTCCTTTTTTGCTGACATTTTCAAACTCTGCCCTTTTTGACTGCAGCTATCACTTAGCAGTCTTCTCGGTCCCACGTTTTGACTACGAGCGACAACATGGCGCTAAGCGGCACAGCGGTGCAGGTTGTGTAGCTTGTCATTTCATTCCCAGCATACCTCTGTCCAGCCATGCCTTTCACACGAGGTATTTTTGTGCCGTCACTCAGGAGCTGCTGTTTGCACCGAGTCTCTTGTGTGTGTGTGTGCGTGCGTGCGTGTGTGTGTGTGTGTGTCTGTGTGTGCAGAAGGTCTGCGTGAGGATCGATGTTGAAACCACGGAGCGAAAAAATAAACAATACTGATTGATGGATTGTTTGTTTATTAGCTTGTGAGATTTCGGTGTGTGTGCGTGGCCATTTAGTTTGAGCTGCCTCTCTCTGAACAACACCTGACCCGAGTTGGAGTGCGTGACCTCGGTTAAAACAGGATTACAGCGCGAGCGGTCCTCCAGGAGCTGAGCCCAGTAATCTCTGGATCTCTTCCCAGCTCGGGGCCTCTGCTGCTGGGCTTTACTGTACGTGCAGCGCTGCCTTCTGGGGCTAAAGAATAGATACAGTTAAGAAGAAGAAGGAGATCAGCTCATGTGATGGATGATGATTGTAAAGGTGGTTTAAATGGTGGATGTGGATTGGAGAGTGTGTGTGTGTGTGTGTGTGTGTGTGTGTGTGTGTGTGTGTGTGTGTGTGTGTGCGTGTGTGTGTGTGTGTGCGTGCGCGCGCGCATATGTTGAAACACAGGCATGAATCAGTGGAAAGGGGGGGATGGTTGTATTGGCTCTCAGGAGGTTGAAGTGTGGTTTTTCTACATATCAAAGGCTCTTCCCTGCACCCCATCCCCACCCTCGACCTCCCACGGTGTGTGTGTGTGTGTGTGTGTGTGTGTGTGTGAGTGTGAGTGAGTGTAAGTGTGCGTGAGTGTTTGTGCTCCCAGTGAGCCAACTATTGACACACAGCTGTCAACAGTGCTGATGCAGTCTTTCCACGGGGGATTGTCGTGCATCAGAGCATCACGAGAGGCATTAAGCCTCGTGAATTAACTTTATATAAGAATGATCAAGTGACACACAGGTCCTGAAGTTTATATATTACTTTGTTTGTAATGTTTGCACATTAATACACATACATACATTTAACATATTTAAGCCTCAACGCACAAGAGTACAAATAGAAAAAAACAAAACAAAGGCAGAGTTTGAAAACTGAAGGTTTGTTGAAAACATTTCTGAATATGTTGCTAAAAGAATGATAGACAGTTTATGTTAATATTAAGTAATGAGGGCTGTAAAAAGCAGCTCACGGGTAATAAATCATCTTCAGAAAATTTACTATTATTTCTCATTCCAGCTGCCTAATCATCAACACCGGAGCTGGAAAGTGTTTGTGCAGGATGTTTTCCAAAGTTTCTGTATTACAATAGAGTCATTTGTCTTGATTCCAAATTTCATCAAATTTAATCATGAAATTGCTTTTGGTTTAAGATATTGGTAGATTTAAAGGGCTAAAAAACAACAAACAAAAACCTTGTACCTGTAAAGCTAAATGGCACCAACTGCTACCGTCTCTCCCCTCTGCTGTGCCGTGGCAGGCAGAGCCAGCCAGTCTATCCTGGCCTGTCCCCCTGTGGATTCAGGCCGTCCTACTCCTCCAATCTCCCCAGCGCCTCGCCCTACTGCAGGTACCGTAGCCGGCCGGCCGGCCGGCCCGACAGAGCCGAGCCCGGCCGGAAAAACAAAAAAAAAAAAAAACATAAAGGCAATGCTCTGCATCATCAACTCCCGTTTATAGCACATTTAAAATGCCTGAGCAGGAGTTTTCCATTCATCATGGCAAACTCGTGTCCGGGCCCTTTCGTCACATTTCATTGGACGGCTGCTGTAAAAAGTCAGTGGAACCAGTGTGCTGTAAACAGGACCAGTTCAACGTTTCGCCAAAACACGCTGAGTCCAGGCAAACTGAGCCGAGCCAAGCTAATCGCTGCTGCTGGTTCAGAAAGGCCACACGCACACACACACACACACACACACACATAGAAACACACTCCACCATTAGGACAACTGCTTCCTTTATCGCTACTTTTAAGCTCTTTTCTGCTTTTTGTTATTTGTGTGCGCCTGATCTATCACACTTAGAAATATAACTAAATTTAACATTAAGAACATTAATAATACGAGTGTGACTCCGCTCTCAGTTTGAGTTGCAGTGTTTTTGGGGGTTTTTTTTCTCAGCATGCTTTACAAGGCAAATGTGACTCTTTTGAATGATTGTTTAGGATCTCGCACACAAAATGAAAGTCTCTGCTTGCAGCACACAGATGCTGCGTCTTCGCTTGGCCACGAACACGAGGCCACGGCCACGCAGAGTAAACCAACCTTTTATGTTGTTTGTTGGAGACCTGTGTTATTGCAGACAGGTGGGGTTTCTTCACCATGATGGTCTAATGCCACTGGTTGTTTAAGAACCCACAATGTTGCCAGTACCTGAACTTGTCAGGTGCAGTAAACCCCACTTAATAGCTCCTGAAAGATGAAGGTTAAAAACAGACAATACGAATACATTTTGATTTATTTTATTTTTTTTACCCGAACACACACTTAGCTGCTTCAAGCTACCAGCAGCTGATGCTTATTGCTGCTTAATTTTTTTTTTCCTTCTGTAAAAGTGCCAAAACATAAAGCATCTGTTTTTTTTTTTGCTTAATGTGAGAAACTTCTGGAAAAATGAAGCAAAATACTCTCACTGTCCTCGAATTAATAGACTTGGAACATGTGGTGGTTGGTGAAATTACTTTTGGACAATTAAGACGCGCTCATTAGTGCTCTAACTGAATAAAAGGCTTCAAACAAGTCAAGGTCTGAGATGGAAAAAGGTATCTTCCTCCTCTTCCGCATCATCTCCCAGCCCCTGTCTCAGTAATGCTTGAACGCCCTCTAGTGGTGACAGATATTAACATCACTGCTGCGTCCCAAAAAAAATATAGAAGCAACTCGCACAGTTTGACCTCAGTGATTGCTATGAACACCAACTTTTTAAGATTTTACGCTTTTAAAGAGCTTCTTATCGGTCTATACAGCCTGTATTTCCTCAGTCAAACCGCTGTTGGAAGTTTTAAGACGATACCACACAAACCTTTCAGCCCTGAGATGATCCACCAAGAGAGGCTTTCCGCGCTTGTCGGCCCGTTGCTTCCCCTCAACTCTTGCTTGTGCTTCGACGCTCGCCGTCCTCTCAGCCTCCGACTCGCTGCGTCTCGCTGACCGTTCTCCACCCTCCTCTCCCTCCACCCACCCCCCCTCCACTCCCTTTACCAGGTTCCCTCACTCTCTGATGCTCGGACCGTCGAGCATGCATCCCACAGGGATCCCCCACCCAGCCATAGTGCCCCCTTCAGGCAAACAGGAACACGATCAGTATGACAGGGGCATGTACGTGTAAGTATTGTCCACGCTTTACAAGTTTCCCTTCCTTCATTCAAACTCAGGGACCATGATTTTTATTTAATATAAATATTTGATCCGTTTAAATATTAATATTTTCATGCTGATTCAGTCTTAAGTCCTTTGTCCGATATTTTTTAATTTAAAAATGGAAATGATTTTGACCCAAAGGACATCTAAAAGATTTGACATGAATTCAGGAACTTTTACAACATCGACGGGTATGTTCAGAATGTTGATTTACCCAAACATCCAGTTTTCCCACTTTTACTTCCCCTTTAATAATTTTGACATTTTGTGAAAAGTACGTATTCATTTTCTTGTCGAGAGTTCAATGTGAATATTGATGCAGAAGAAAGCTCGTTAAGCTCAGCATAAAGACTGAAAACGGGGGAAACGGCGAAACCTGACTCCAACCGCAGCGTCGAAAAATCCAATCTTATTAATCAACGCAATATATCCCGTTTGTTTAATGTGTAAGGAACAGCAGACTATAAAAAAAAAACAGGTTGTGGTGCTACAGAGGGCTAAAGGTCAGATTATCCCTTAGCAGGGTGAAATTGCGTAACAGATATTTGCTGCCTTGTGAGAGCAATAAACCAAGTCGAATTCCTTGTTGACAAAAATCAAAAGACAAACACAAAAATAGATTCTCAAATCCCTTCAGCCATCTTCACCCCGACCCCCTCCTCTTCTTCTTCTTCCTCCTTCCTCAGGAAGCAGCACGTGGAGGCCAAGCGGGAGAAGGAGCCCAAGAAACCGGTCATCAAGAAACCCCTGAACGCTTTCATGCTTTACATGAAGGAGATGAGGGCGAAGGTCATCGCCGAGTGCACGTTAAAGGAGAGCGCCGCCATCAATCAGATTCTGGGACGGAGGGTGAGGGATGCGCACACACACACACACACACACACACACACACACACACACACACACACAATGAAGCTCAGACTAATCCTGTTTCCAGGTCAGTCTGTAATTTCACACATGAGAAACATGAGAGGATTGTGGTAACGTGAACTCTGTTCCTCTCATATACTGCTGCTCACCTCTGATCGTACTCAAACTAGCTCATCTTCAGCGTTTTCTTTTAAACATCAGCCAGAGGGACTATTTGAAATGACTTGTGAGGTTTCATATCTCCTGGAAATATCGTTTTGTTTATTATCATTTTCATTTATTTGGTATTACTTTGATACAATCACAAATACTTTATTTTGGTCTCACAAATAAAGTGACTATATATGTTTTATTGATATTATCGTAATTAGAGCCCTCGCCATGTAAAGTCGAGAGGAAAGTTTCTTCTCTAAGTGTTAATAATTTATCTTTTACTTTGATGTTCTCGTATTTTTTTTTTCTCCCAACATTGAAGAAAACTTTTGTTAACTTGATAACTTGACCCACCAGAGACTGTTTCAAGCAGATAAATACAAATACTTACAGTTTCTTGTGTGTGTGTGTGTGTGTGTGTGTGTGTGTGTGTGTGTGTGTGTGTGTGTGTGTGTCCGTCCAGTGGCACGCACTGACCCGGGAGGAACAGGCCAAGTACTATGAGTTGGCCCGGAAGGAAAGACAACTGCACATGCAGCTCTACCCGACCTGGTCTGCTAGGGACAACTACGTAAGCACATTCCCTTCTTCCTCCCCCTGTTTGCTCCTCTTCCTCCACACTGACTGCCCCCCCCCCCCACAATTTGTAATGAAACCCCCATGAGGGTATTCCTGATGATGATTAACAAAAACATGACCAGAAAAAATGTTTAAAAAAAAAAAAAATCTTTCCAACTTTTGTTATGCAAAATTGTGGAAAAGTCATACATATTATATCCGGGCTGTTGTGGGAACGATCTCTAGAGTAAAGGAAGGAGTCATTTGGTTGCTATGGTTACATTGAGCTTGCAGCAAAGAGAAATGTAGTAAAGCAGGATAAGATAGTTTAAAAAAAAAAAAAAATACACATTTTTAACATTTGTGTGGATCCATTGATGATGTGTTACGTTATTGTTACTTTACAAAAAAAACAACTTAGAATTAATTTTCTTTATTGTTATTGAATTATATGTCAGGGGATGTTGCACTTTGCTTAAAGAACTTTTTTTTTTTTAATTTTTTTTTTTTTTTTTTTTTTTATACTGATTCACCACAGTTTACAGTAAACCAGGTGGAGCACAACTCCAAAAATCTTTCAAATTAAAGTGTCTGAAGAAGAACATTTGAAAGAAAATGTCAAAATAAAATAAGAATGAAGAACACACAATAAGATTTTGAACTCCAGTGTTTGTGCTGCAAATAGTATTTTCTCAAATCAAATGTTTACTCGGAGTCATCTTTTACAGATTTGTCAGACCTTATTTTTTTGTAGTTTTTCAGTCGATTGAAACACAACACCAGCAGGTGTATTAACATAAGATTGAGAAATAAACGAGAGCTATTTATGCTTTGACAAGTGATCGAATGATCCACTATTTATTACATTAATAGTGCCGAGTTTGATTTAATCAGCTTCTCAGACGTATTTGACAACATGTCAAAAACAAACAAAAAAAAGTACAGAACATTAAACATCAACAACTGTTCCAACCAACTTGACCTCTTTGTTCTCTTGGTGTGATTCCCTGTAAATAAAAGAAAGATTACAAAAAAAAAAAAAAAAAACAGAACAGGACTAATTTAATAAACCAGAACTGGGTGAATCAGAGTTCGCTAATATTTGTCTTCCTCACCTCAGAGGCTACCACGTCAAAAAGCAGCCTGATTATAGACTCGCAGGCCTGTCAGTCAGTCAGTCAGTCAGTCAGTCAGTCAGAACTCATAAAAGATAGAGGAGAAAATGAAAGGAGTGTGGTGCATGCGTGTTTAGTTGAATGTTTTGGGGATGTGCTGGATCTGGGCTGCTGTGTGCCTCTGACCTCTCAGTTTGCTGTTGAACTCTTGCAGGAGGCGGGCCTTAGCGGGGTCGCAGGGGAAAAGAGTAAAGCTGATTGGGTAGGGACACGTCTTACGGTGGATTTATACCTCTGTGGTGGAACCTTAAAAAAAAAAAAAAAAAAAAAAAAAAAAAAAAAGTAGCTGCATGAAAAGGGTTGTGGGTATTCCTGTGCAGAGTCTGCATGCGCCTTCCAAAAATCTTAACAACTCGCGCACACACAGACACCCACCCACCCACCCACCCACCCACCCACACCAGCTTCACAAACCAACAGCACAAAAAGTCTTGCACTTTCCCACAGCTATATAACCAGCCGTCTGTTAACCTGTAAACTGAATCACACAGAGGTATAAATCAGCCTGTTTTGCTCCACTAACAGAGAGCAGGGCCGCATGGCTGGCCTCGCTGCCTTAGTTTACTTATCTATTCATTTACTGGACATCCCTGTTAAAACGCAGCACCTTCATTTTCACATTAGACAACTGTGACCCCCCCCCTCCCCCCTAATGCGGAGGAGACACTGAAACCAACCTTTTGACACGAGCACTCTCTAAAAACAAATCCTTAATATGTCCAAAATAAATGAGTGTGAGAAAAATGTTCAGGAGAGCTGCCCCCCCTAATAAGTTTTTTTTTTTTTTTTTTTTAATGGTTGTAATAGAAGCTGCTGTTTTAGCCCGCCCCGTTAGACACACGTTTGAGCGGTAACACGTTTACGCTTCTCTCTGCTGCGCTGTCTTGCTTCTCTATATGTGACTGAGCTCTGTAGGACATGTAGGACAGGCATGGCAAAAGCAGTTTATGGTGACACTTTACTGGGACTGTGGTTTATAACACCTTCAAAACGGGCGATTCGTATCGCAAACGTGCACGCTGACTCGCCTCCAAATGTCGTCCCCTCATTTGTCTTACCGACCGTGCCGGATAACGAGCCGACGTTTCAAAATAAAAGTCTCATTTGCGAGTCGGTGACCTCCTGAACGTGTTATAAACCAGATCTCTGCTGAACTGTGATCATGGGTGTAGTAGGAGCTGCCTGCATGGGGCTTCGAGCCTTTTTCCAAGCAGCTCAGGAAGGCGTTGAGCACTGTGTTCGGTTCGTGTGGACACGCGCGATGATGACTCTTGAGCTCTGTGATTAAACTCGAGCGGTATTGGGCAGGTAACTTTATTAAAGCATGTCACCCAAGTCATAACACAGTCCCATTTTTTTTTTTTTTTTTTTTCCATTTTTTTCTTTCTTTCTTTCTTTCTTTCTTTTTTTTGTTTTTGTTTTAATTGACGCCACGCGACGCGTTGCGCTTAAACCCGTCGGTCGTTCTGCAGCCGTTCGATGAACTCTGACACCGACGTCCACCGCCTCAAACGCGGGAGCGTGAAGAGACGACGACGACTCCTCTGATGCCGACGTGTGCACGCATTCGCGGCTTCGAATACTGTCTCGTCTGTAACACGCACACACCCCACCCCCCTCCCTCCCCGTCGCCCTCCTCGCTCTCTCTCCTCGCCTTAAAAAAAAAAAAATACAACTGGACCTGCTCGCGAAACAGGAAGAGAAGCTCCACGTATCGCCCCCGCACCTGTGGAGGGTTTCTCCTCCCGAGTCACAAAATATACACACACACACACACACACATGCGTATATATGCATATATATATATATATATACACGGCCACAGAAAAAGACAAAGCTTCACAAAGCTGCAGTTGTTGTTGAGGAGTTTGTGAAACCACATAGACAATGCTGACAGCGAGCCGAGGAGGGCAGACACTGAAGCGTAGGCGGTAGATCTCTGTACCCACATCCTTCATCTCGCCCAAATATGAGGCCTCACTTCACCATCACCGGATCTGCGTGAACAACTCTGATGTTCACCTCAACAGTCGCACACATCGCGATCCGCCTGGAGACGCAGCCAAAAATAAACGTACAAGAAATCTTTTAAAACTGATTTTTTTATTTTTTTATTTTTATTTTATTGTTATTTTTTTTATTATTATTATTTTTTGCAACATCTCAAGATTTTTTTTTTTATTTTTTTTTTTATTTTGGGGACTCTCGTTTCATTACGATCGACGTCTCACGACGATATAGCTAATCTGGGTGTGTAATCTGCTTTTAAGACAAAACAAATTAACTTGGGGAGGGAGGGAGGGAGGGAGGGAGGGAGGGGGGGGAGAGACCTGCTGCTGCCGCTCACCTCCAGCCCCTCCCTCCCTCCCCCCCCCCCGATTGATGAATATTCAGTCCGTCAGTCATCTCAACGGTTGTCTCATTTCATTGGGGGGTTGTTTGTTTGTGTTCTCCCACAGGGCAAAAAGAAGAGAAGAAAAAGGGAGAAGCAGCAGGACTCCAACACAGGTAAACACACGCACCTCTTTTTTTTTTGTTCTTTCCCCCGTCCCCCCCCGTCCCGTCCCCCGTCCCCCCTCGGAGTGAGAAACCGAACGGCCGGCGTCGACTCCTCCCGTGTGTCCCAGAGGCGTCGAGCCGAGCTCGAACTTGCGTCGGCGCTCGTCTCCGACGGCAGGATGTGTCTCTAAAAAAAAAAAAACGTCAAACCCCAACCCGCCCACTCTGGTTTCCACCCGACCCGACCGATGAGAGCGTTTTTGGGTTTTTTTTTTTTAATCCCGGCGCGCATCACTTTTGCGTGTTCTCATCAAAGCTCTTCCGAGATTAAAAAAAAAAAAAAAAAAACTCCCCGTCAGACGCCGCGGGTGGTTTTTTTTTTTGTTGTTGTTGTTGTTGTTTTGTTTTGGGTGTTTTTTTTTTTGTTTTTTTCCTCTCCGTCTTTTCCTGCGCCGTTACTGAAAGGGGGAAAACGAAAACGAGTCGAACCGACTCTCGACCCGTTCCAAGTGACGATCGGGCCGGGATCGCTGCGTCGAGGTAGAAAAACGAGAAGCCGTAACAGTTTTGAATCTTATTATTATGCGCATTTTAAAGAGGAACGTGGACGTCTGGAGTCTTTCTTTTTTTTTTTCAGATTAAGGAGCGCGCGACGGAGAAATATGACTTTAAAAAAAAAAAGCTGCTTCGGCTTGACCCGGACAAAACGCCGTAATTCATTTCAAAAGTGAACAGCCCGAGTTAAAAACAAACAAACAAACAAACAAACAAACAAAAGAATGCGGTAACTGGATGTTGATCTGGAGCGTCGGCCTCCGGCGGGGAAGCCGTGAAAGCGTGCGTCCGTGGAGCGCTGACGTCTCTCGACGTGGAAGCGGGGAGCTTTGAAGAGCTTTTTTTGTTTTTAAATCCCGTACTAACAAAGGGTGTCACGGCACGGCTGCTTCTCCCCAACCCTCCTCCTCCCCAACCCACCTCCCGTGTCGGGCCGGTTCCTCCCGCCGGTTCGCTGATGTTGCATTGTTGTGCTGTAAAACGTCTACTAACAGTTTTACTTGACGGCTCCTCTCTGAAGCTCCGACCGGCGCTTTTTCTTTTTCTTCCTCTCATAATCTCTTCTTCTTCTTCTTCTTCTTCTTCTTCTTCTTCTTCTTCTTCTTCTTCTTCTTCTTGTCTTCATGTCTTCTCGCGCGTGTCCTCCTCACCCTTCTAACCCTTTTTTTGTCCTCCTCCTTCTGCTCCTCTCTTATTTTCTTTCTTTCTTTTTTTTTTTGTGGGGGGGGGGCTTTTCCTCCCTCCTCCTGTCGTTGTGCATGCCGCGCCTCGTTGCTCAGACCCGGGCTCTCCTAAGAAATGCCGGGCTCGCTTCGGCCTCAACCAACAAACGGACTGGTGCGGCCCTTGCAGGTGTGTACCGAACCAACGTCCGCCTCCCGCCTCCCGCCTCCCACCCCCCACCCCCCCCCACCCCCACGGCGCCGCTCCGCCCCTGTCCAGCCGACTCGCCCCGCATCCTCCTACCCCCCCCCCCCCCACCCCCCCGCATCCCATTTTAACCCCTCTTGTCGCATCACTTCTGTCCCATCGCTTCATTCCTCGGAGGCGGTCCCGCTAACGCCCCGCCCCCCGCCCCGAGACGAGCTCCGCCTCCCGGGAGTGTTGGGTAATCCGGCCTGGGCTCCGCACGCTGTCTGTCACTAACCTGCTGCTTCGTCGCCAGAAATGCTTGTTTTCACAGCAAAAAACAAAAACGAAACGCAACCGCGAATCCGAGGAGGGAAAATGCGCTCTCGATACGCGAAGAGAGGGAAGTCGAAGCGACCCGTTCTGCCGGCGTCAAAACCGGACCTCCTGCGGACGGAAGCGTATTCGGTCACGTCGGTCCGAATAAAATTCAAGAGGCGCATTTTCATCGGCGAGGGGGAAAAGAAAAAAAAAAAAGGAATTTGAAAACATACTACATCTGCCGCACGGCCTGCAGCCGGTCGATTATGAAAGGGCTTCCTCCTCCGAGGTCAAAGGTCAAAAGGTCCAAAACTGTATTTTGAGCTATCTCACTTAAAAACTACAGTTCCGCCGCGTCGTCATCTTTTTCTTTTTTTTCTTTTTTTTTCTTTTCCACCTCCAGAGCTCGGAGGTGGTTTCGGTTCAGCGCCGCGTTTCTTCTGCACTTCGTAAAGCAGTCAATACGTCAGAGGGAGAACCCACTCAATAAAATAAAATAAAATTTAAAAAAAAACACGCTCGGCCGGTGCAGAGCGGTGAGCTGGTAAACCTACCGATCTTGTTTTTTTTTTTTTTTTTTCTTAAGTCGAAGAATTTTAAATCAATACCGCGCAAACCTGAAGACTCGAAGAGAGATTTCACCAGAAGTTTGTGCAACTTTTTTGGAGGGTATTATTTATTTATTTATTATTTTTTTTCTGCAACCGGTTCGTAAAACTTCCGACAAAAAGTACTCCAACTCGTTTTTTTTTTTTTTTTTTTAAAGTCTGATTGAACTTCCAACACCTACGGCTCATTTTACCGCTGCAAAGCTGCTGCAACGACCCCGAATGGCTTCTGTTTGGGTTTTTTTTTTTTCTTTTAATGACCTTTTCATAAAAATCGCAAACAGTCATTACGACAGTCTCCGTTCCCCCCCCCCCCCTCCTCCTCCACCCGCCCCGTCAGCGGCGGCCGACGGTGCGATGTAAACCGTGAGAAGCGGCGGGGATTTACGGCAGACGCCCCGTCGACGGCGTCACTGCAGGCGTCAGGGATCCGTGCGGTTCTGCAGAAAAGACACCAAAAAAAAAAAAAAAGAAGAAGCTTCTTCTTCTTCTTCTTCCTGCAGCAAGCTGCAACCCCGTCGTCTTCCCCCACCGTCACGTCATGGAAATCTGACCGTGTGTGTGTGTGTGTGTGTGTGTGTGTGTGTGTGTGTGTGTGTGTGTGTGTGTGTGTGTGTGTTTCGGTTTGAGAGAACAAAGGGGGCTGAATGTGGTTAGAGCAAATCCTTATCACCACAGCTCCACACACACACACACACACACACACACACACTCAAACTCCCTGCAGCGTTGCATTTTGACGGCGTTCTCATGCCCATCTGCTTTCAACTTTCTCCATTCATGCGATGTGGTAACCGGCGCCTTTTGATGGTGAACTCTGACATTTCGAAATCACTTTCTATCGCGCTCTCCTCCTCCCTCCCCCCCCCCCCCCCCCCCCTCCACCACCCCCCCGCCCCCTCGCTCCCTCTCTAAATATGGCCCGAGCGCCTTTCCCTCCGCGGTTACACCTGGTGACTCATATCGTGATTCTGGTGATGATCGCGGGATCCCGTTCGCCGCTTTGATGCAGCGCGGAGACGCGCACAACGCTTCGCGAGCTTCACCGGTCGGCCCCTCCAGAAATCTCTCTCAAACGTTCAATTCCTTATCGATGTCAATGTGCGTTAAAAGGGAAATATATATATATATATATATCAAAATGTCTTTATATTAATGGAAGAGTTTCACATTTTTAGGGGGGAAAAAAAAAAAAAAAAAAAAAACCTAAGTCTCTGTTTGAGCTGTAGAACCAGAACCAGGAGTTTAGTTCAGCTGAGCTTAGCGTCTGGACTGCAGGCGGGTTCAAACAATGAGCCGAACGCGTTCGACCGTTTTTCCGTCTTTCCCGATTTTTCGCAAACGCGTTTTCTTTCGAAAAGCGATCTAATATTTGTATTTATTGATTTATTTGATTTCGGCGACACCCCCGATTACCGCATAAAAGAAAGCAACTTTCAATTTTCCTTTTTTTTTTTTTTTTTTTTTTTTTCCGACTCAGAAAAAAGTGCCCTCAAACTAAAAAAAAAAAAAAAAAAGCCTTCGCGCGCAGGCGCGTGGACGGATCCGTGGTGGAAAATGACCTCACCCGGGACACTAATACTCCCCCCCCCACCCCCCCTCACTCACCACCACCACCACCACCACCATCCCCGTCCCCTGCCTGTCCTGTCCCGTCCGTGGAGCTCGGTGTGAATGATGCATCTTCACTTGACGCCTGCTGACGTTTACCATCCACACTCTATTCACAGATAACTCTCTCTGACTGTTCCTAGGAGGAAAAAGAAGTGCATTCGCTACCTTCAAGGAGGAGGCTGCCCCAGCCCAGCTTCTTCAGATTTAAGTGCCATAGACTCGCCCCCCTCCCCGTCCCCCGCCCTCCACCACCGCCTCTACCAGCACCGGCGCCCCGCCTCCCCGGGCTGCTCCCCGCCGCCCGCCTCCCCCGCCGCCCGCCTCCCCTCGCGCGCAGGCGGCGGCGGCGGCTGCGGCAGACGCGGCGACCTCCGCCAGCCGACCAAACACGCACCCCCACCCCCACCACCACCGCCACCACCACCACCACCACACACCCGGGACTGTCCGGCAAGCAGACGCACAGCTCCGCGGCGCTGTCGGCCGCCAAGGCGGCGGGACTTTCTCTCAAAGTGCTAACAGAGACTCAGTGATTCGACTCCCCCTCCCCTCCCCTCTCCCGCTCCCCAACCCCACCTCCTCCCCCCTTTCTCCCCCATCCCAGCTTCCTCCGGAGCCGCGGAGACCACCTTCGTCGCACAACGGCACCCGGGCGAGAGGCGGGATTCTCCCGAGAGTCCGCATTTCTACGCCAAAACAACGGGACGCGTGGAAATCCACGCGCAGCCGAGAAAACAAAATTCTTTGTCTCCCCGTCTGCTGCGGGTTAAACTCGACCAAAGCAATTAGTTTGACCTCTGAGAATCTCTTTTTTTTTTTTTTACATAAATAACTCTGGAGCCGTGTGGTGGTTGTTTTGTTTGTTTGTTGTTGTTGTTGTTGTTTTTTTCTCCCCCCCCCTCCCTCCCCTTCTCCCCTTTCTCTCCCAAAAACTGACCTGTTGTTTCGACCTTTACGACAATCATCAAATGAACCTAAAAGCAGACCTAAAACAAACAAAAAAAATAAAACCGAGGCACAGATCTGACTTCCAGACACTTTCGTCCAGCTTTTAATCGTCCCGTAGAGACACACCGCTGACGCGTCGCCATCACAGCCGTCGCCGTGACGACCACCGGGCCGAAGCAGCACAACCTCAGATTTCACTTTTTTTTTTTTTTTTTTTTTTAAGCCGTCATTTTACAAACAGTCCCGACTTCTGTTCCACTGAATTTTTAATCGTTTTTATTCCTACCCGTGAAGCTCCTTTGACATAAAAAGATATATATTTTGCAGCAGGTAAAAAAAGAGAATTCCCAACTTCAAGTTACACGACTTCTTTTAGGCACTTTCAGGCTGTCAGACTCTGGCTTCATCAACCGTTATATATATATTTTTTTGTTGTTGTTGTGTTTTCTCCTAAGTTTTGTTATTTTTGTATGAAATCTCGTGTGATTTTTAAGGTCAGATGTTTTGCTGGTGGCAAAACCGTCACAAAAAGTGTTGTTTCCTTTTTTTTTTTTAATTAATAAGTCTCTTGGCTGTTTTTCCTTTTTGACTGAACATTTTTTGCAGCTCCGCAAACTAATCTGAGACCAAATGGGTACTATTATATTGCATTGTGTTGTAAAGTTTTATATTATAATTAAACTTTTATATGTTTTTATGTAAAAAAAAAAAAGAAAGAAAAAAAAAAGTTGCATAACTAAAAAAAAAAGAAAAGATTCTTTTAGTTTCTACCATGTCTTAAAGCAATACATTTTGTGTTTGTGAAGAGTTTTACTTTTTGTTTTGTTTTGGGTCGTGTTACTGCAGCAGCCTTCAGGCTCTATCTTGTATTCTCAATCTGTGCATGTTCCAATTTTAACGTAACGAGAAGACTTTTTTTTTTCTTTTTTTTTTCAGTCAAGAAAATAAATAAAGCTTTAATTTTATTTTTTACTGTTCTGCTCGCAGCTTACGACTCTTTGTGGCCAAACTGCAAGGCCGAGCTTTTTGTACAGCAAAACCGGTTTCCTCCAGCAGAGAGCGCTGTTGTGCTAGAAATAGCTCGTTTTAACCCCCCCCCCCCCCCGAGGATGTTCAGGTCAGTAGCGGAAAACACCTCGAAAGATGTCTTTTGTATTTTAAAAAAAAAAAAAAAATGAAAAAAAAAAAAAAAAAAAAAAACCCGCCTCTGATGTATGAATCGTGTTCTTTTGTTTTTGTTTTGATGTAATAAAGTGTTTTGAATATCTTGTCCGTGCCTGCTGTGGCTGTAAAGTGAACACGGGATTTCAAGAATTGTGACAAAAGTTGTTAAAAAAAAAAAAAGATTAAAATGGATCAATTTGCCTCATTAAAAAAAAAAAAAAAAATCAGTTGTCCTCAGCAGCTGGCAGTGTCAAGACAAAAAAAAAATGACAGAGACGCCATCCATTTAATGATTTATTTACTCCTTCAAATTTTTGACCATCCTAAAAACCAGCATCGGAGCTCACGAGAAGAGGTTCCAATTCAATACAACATGAATGAGGAACGAGTTACCCGACGCGGCGCGACGACGCGCGCTCTTCCAGTCCAGAGGCCGTTATATGCAGAAAACATCTTTGCACCTCAAACCTGGGCTCTTTCTTCTTCTTCTTCTTCCTTTTAAACAACTCCTCTTAAAACACGGTTTCACAAAACGGACGCATTTACAGAGCAAAAAAAAAAAAAATAAAATATTCAACCTTGTATTTCCATTGTCAAAAAGCCATTTTTTTATTTCATCAATTGAACTAAAAGAAAACGGGTCCAGTAAAAAAGACAACCAGAGCGATTGGTGAGGGGGGGGGGGGGGGGGGGGGGGGAAGGAGAGGGGAGAATAAATCCAAAAGGACTGTCTTTGAATCTTTAAAAAGGGTACAAAGCCATGAAACCAGGATTATTTATCTTTATGTCAATACACAACATGAGTGTGTGGAAACTGGAGAAAAAAAAAAAAAAAAAAAGCTACTTAGCTTTAAATTAAGGACACCACACAGGCGGGTTAACGTGGGCATGCTATTACTGGTATACAGAAAGGTGGGGGGGGGGGGGGTGAGGGGGGCGGGGGGAAACGTGGCTTTAAATATACTAAATGTAAATATTAACAAGTATGAACAACGCCAGTGCAACCAGTTAGCCGGGGACGATCCTTGTCGGTGGTGTAGTGTTGGCGGGATCCTCCTCTTCACTTCTCTTCGCACCACTGGTTCTCTTTGCGTACCTGCGGACGACGCGACATCGTTGTTGTTGTTGTTGTTGTTGTTTTAAACGTTCAAAAAAAAAAAACTTGACGCGGACGGAGTCTCTTACCTGGGCTTCCTCCTCCTCTGTGAAATCGTTTTTGATGTTGAAAGTCTTCCTGATCTCCTCCGGGGTTTTGCCCTTGATCATGTTGGCCACCGTCTTGCAGGTGACGTCTAGCAGGCCTTTGATGTCCAAGTAGTTGGCGGCCTGAACGGAGGAAAGACGACGCGGCGATGTTAGAGGGCGCTTCGCAGTAAATACAAACAAACAGCCTGATTTTGAACAGTTAAAACTAAAACGGTCCCAGTTTTTTGGGGGTTTTTTTGTTTTTGTTTTTTTTACAGCAGCGGTTCCAGAGCCTCTCACCCAGTCTCCCGGCTGTTGCTAAGCAACACGTGTTTCTCAGTCGAACCCAATCGAGCCGCTCGGTGAAAGAAAAACAAAGACGGCGGGACGGGGAGGGCCGGCGGGGGAAACATTCGCGGCCGATGAGGGCGACAGAAGAGTCCCGAGCGAGCGAGCGAGCGAGCGTCAACAAATCTTAACTGTGGGACGCCAAAACCGTTTTCGGCGTCTGCGACCCGAGCCGGCGACTCCTCGTGGGTACGCGCCGACGGGTTTGACTTCGGATCGGCATCCGGAGAGAGACGGAGAGGGAGCGCGCGAGGGGTTTCGGTTCGGCCGCCAAAAAAAAAAAAAAAAAACACAATTCGGGCTGCAGAAGAAATGAACATCTGGAAAATAACATCTACGAGAGCCGGTTTTAAAAAAGGACGCGCTCAAAATGAAAGGAGGAGCGTCTTTATGTGTGTGTGTGTGTGTGTGTGTGTGTGTGTGTGTGTGTGTGTGTGTGTGTGTGTGTTCCATTCTAGAAAGAAGTAAATAAAAAAGCCTCGCGTATCTAAACGTGAACCGTTTACAATATACGGTCGTGGTTGAAGTTGAAGGGGAGCGGGGGGGGGGGGGGGGGGGGGGGGGGTTTGATGTCGAAACGGTTTATTTAAGATGAGCGTCGACCTTTTAAGGAAGCAATCGAGGCGAGAGCCGAAAGTGAAACGAGACGTCGGCGCAGACGGTATTTACCAGGATGAGTTCAAACAAGGTGCCTTGGTCCACTTTGAGGAACTCCTGGTCCCACACGGGAATGTCGTCCGTCCTCTTCTCCTTGTTCTCGTCGTCCTCGGGGGGAGGGGGGTCGTCTTTGTGATGAGTGCACCACTGAATCACCTGACGGGGAGAGAGAGCGAGAGAGAGAGAGAGAGGGGGAGGACACCTGAGGTCAACCGAGGGTGACTTGAATGTGCTCTGAGGTTTAAGCGCCTTATTAAAATGGCTGCCCTGCAACCCGTTTTTATAAAACTCTTAAAAAGAAAAAAAAAAAAAGTGGATTTTAGGTTCAAGGTTTCCGACCGAGTCCCCGGAGCAGACGAGATCTTGTTTTTAATAACTGTTGGGGGGGGAGGTGGGGGAGGTGGGGGTGTAGCACGAGCATGAAACTTGTAAAAATCTTACAATACAGACACAAACCAAGAAATACAATCCAGTTGTTGTTTTTGGGCTCCGACTTCGGGACTATTACAAATAAAATAGATTAAAAAAAAAATAAAATGCGAGTCTTCTACGCCACACTCACAAAATCTTTTTCTTTCCAACAAAACCATCGCAGGTGTGTGTGTGTGTGTGTGTGTGTGTGTGTGTGTGTGTGTGTGTGTGTGTGTGTGTGTGTCTTGTGTACCTTCTTGAGGATAGCAGCATTCACATTCGGGAGGGGAACCGGGTCGTCGTCTCCTTCATCGTCCATTCCCAAATCTGTGGGAGGAATCAACCGATAGCAGATCAGTCTGCAGTGTGTGTGTGTGTGTGTGTGTGTGTGTGTGTGTGTGTCTTTGTGTGTGTCTTTGTGTGTGTGTGTGTGTGGTAGTTTTTTTTTTTTTTTTTTTTTCCACATTTTGAACTATATATATATAACGAGGTGTATAAAACAAAACAAAAAAGCCCTGTCGGCCATAAAACCAATAATATGAATATATATATGAATATAAAGATGTGGTTGAACAGGTTGGTGATGGTTTGAAGGAGTTGTTACCCTCCAACATGGTCTTGATGGTGACAGACTGTTTGGCGATCTCAACATCCACCTCGAAGATTTCCCCATCGGAGCTCTGTAGTTTTATCGTCGGCATTATCTGTGGAGGAGGAGGAGGTGGAGGAGGAGGTGGAGGAGGAGGAAACACAGATTATGAACAAAACGTCGCGAGTTGTTGGATTAAAACCTCCCGGTTAGCGAACTTTAGCGCTTCTCGTTCTACGTCAGAGAGCAGACGAGCAGCTAAAACCGCACAAACGCGATGATAATAAGAACAATAAATAATAATAATAATAATAATAATAGTCGGGAAGAAACGGCGAGTTTGTAAAATGTAAAACTTCAATTCACGTTGTTGTTTTATTTATTTTTCTTGTACAACTCCCGGAGCTAACGTTAGCAACCCCGGAGCTAACGTTAGCAACCCCGATGCTAACCGCGCTAGCTGGCTCGCCGTTAAATACCGTTGATAACTGACAAAAGGGCGGAGGAGGGTGGAGGAGGGCGGAGGAGGGGGTTTGAATACATAAAACGCATTATATATAATAAAAAAAAAAAGATGGCTTGTGTGTGTTTATTTACATAGGATGCTAAAAGCAGACGGCTAGCATTACCGTGCACAATGCTAGCATCTTAGCTTAGCTTTAGCAGCGAGGCCTCTTAGCAACCGACATCGAGAAACAAAAAAAAACAAACAACATGGATACTAAATGAGAAAAAGCTTTTAAATTCTTCAGCACAGGATCTAAATATAAATATATAAAGAAATAATAAAAACTGCTTTCGGAAGGCTACGCACCGTCAATTGTGTTTGTTTTTTTGTTGTTGTTTGTTTAAACGCGGATCCAGAGGTTGAGTTTCCTCTGCAGGCCTCGACAAGACGCGGAGGGTCCGACGGCGGCTGGAAGTCTGTGGACGAGGCGGCTGACGTAGGAGGGTGACGTAGGAGGGTGACGTAGGTGGGGGGAGGAGGAGGAGGAGGAGGAGGGTGGGAGGCTCTGTTTATCTAACCCCGGTCTCCATTTATTTTATTTTTTTATTTTTTTATTTTATTTTATTTATTTATTTTAATATCAGCGTCTCAATTTTTGGGGCGGGGTTATTCAATAAAATTTTAAATGTTTTGTTTTTTTTTAAATTAAATTTTTTTTTAAAAAAATAGTATTCATTATTTTCGCCACAATCATTTATATTATGTAAAAAAAAAAAAATTATTTTTTATTTTATTTTTTTTATTTTTTTTAATATCAGCGTCTCAATTTTTGGGGCGGGGTTATTCAATAAAATTTTAAATGTTTTGTTTTTTTTTAAATTAAATTTTTTTTTTAAAAAATAGTATTCATTATTTTCGCCACAATCATTTATATTATGTTAAAAAAAAAAATATTATTTTTTATTTTATTTTTTTTATTTTTTTTAATATCAGCGTCTCAATTTTTGGGGCGGGGTTATTCAATAAAATTTTAAATGTTTTGTTTTTTTTTAAATTAAATTTTTTTAAAAAAAAATAGTATTCATTATTTTCGCCACAATCATTTATATTATGTAAAAAAAAAAAAAATTATTTTTTATTTTATTTTTTTTATTTTTTTTAATATCAGCGTCTCAATTTTTGGGGCGGGGTTATTCAATAAAATTTTAAATGTTTTTTTTTTTTTAATTAAATTTTTTTTTTTTTTAAATAGTATTCATTATTTTCGCCACAATCATTTATATTATGTAAAAAAAAAAAAAAAATTTATTTTTTTTTTTTTTTTTATTTTTTTATTAAGTGAGTTCTTGTGCAAAAAAAAAAAAAAAAAAAAAAAAGGCATTTCGGATCATTTCTATGAACTTTGTCTTAAGGACAGATACAGGAGATCATTCCTGCCCACTGCAATAAGACTGTACAATAACTCACCTCTGGCAAAATCCATCACAGTACAAATAACACTGTTGTATATAATATATATAGATATATACTGTACTGTATATATATATATATATATATATGTTGACTGTGTTTCTTGGTTTGTTTGTATATAATATATATAGATATATAATGTACTGTATATACTGTGCATTTTATATTTTATATTTGTATTTTTTTACTGCTATTTTATTGCTTTTCTATTATTCTATTCTATTCTATTCTATTATTTTATTCTATTATTTCTATTATTATCTTATTGCTTCTGTATGCTGCTGTAGCGAAAAAAAAATTCCCTTCGGGGATTAATAAAGTAAATACCTACCTACCTACCTACCTACCTTAACTTTGTCTTGTTATTTTTATGGTGTTTAAAGTACGTCTGAAACGGAACTCTCTAATGTAGTAATCTAAGTTGCCACTGAGCGGCGCTGTCTTCCCTTTTATAAACTGTTTCTTCGGTACGTTGACGTGCTCCTTATTATAAGCCTTGATTGAATATATATACACTTCATTCATTTCTAAGTATTGCTTCATGCTTTTTTGTTTTTTTGTTTTTTTGTCACAAATAAATGTTCCAAAATGTTTGTTTAGATGTGAAGCAGCAAATTGCTTTAGGATGTTTACAGAATAGTAGGCACACGCGTAATGACTTCAAATTTTGCATGTCTTTGTTTGTGACCAATAACTGATATCATTGTTCTAAAATCTCTCGTGACGTTTTCAGTAGGAATTTTTGTTGTCGCTGTTCCCGTAACGTTCTTCTCAGACGTAGAACAGCGTTCTCGACAAACGTTTTAAAAATGTTTTGCGTTTCCATTCTTTTAAATGTTTTTCAGATCATGACTCTTAAAAATGTTTTAAGTAGAACTTCTTTGAATGTTAGTATTTTTTTTGCTTTAAAGCAATAGACGGATATTTTCTGGTAACATTCCTCAAATGTTTTACAATACTTTTGGAGAATCTGTTAATTCCAGCTGGAAAAACACAAAAGGACTATTAATTAAGTCTTCAGTAAACTCCCTGTGATATCAATTGTGCCATAATCCTGTGAGAGTTTTGTGCAAACAAACCACCAACACATCTTTTATTCTTTAGGGTTGTTGTTGTTTTTTTTTCCCCATTTGTGTCCCTCATCGTTTACAGAACTTCTGGTATCACTTCAAAGCAAACGTTGACACTGCTTGGTGAGGAACACAAAACTTACACTTGACACTTCCTGTCATCCGTCGAGGCGAAACCTCCGGCAGCAGAAACCCGAAAGAAGGAAAACGGCACATTCGAATCAATAAGCCACCGTCATCTTTATTATTCAAATTATTTGGTTAATACAGACTCTGTAGTTCAGAGGGAGTCAGTGAGTTGACGTGGATGAACACCATCATCTGTCCCATCATATACAACCAAGCAGGGTGACTGCATAAAGAAGGGTTTTCCTCAAAAGTTACACAGAACAAAGAAACTTTGTGTAAAACTTGCCTGATGGGGGCTTTATGTGTAACTTAAAAAAAAAAAAAAAAAATCTGAAAAATCAACAACAAAAAAAAAAGAAAGAAAGAAAAAAGAACAACCCCAAACCATCTGTAGTGTGAAATCTTTTTCATCTTTTGACATATGTTACATTTCTTTAAATTTACAAAAGTGCAAAGAGATCGCGTTGGGATCTCGTGGATGTTAAGCCATGGCATGTGGGACTCGAACAGCCGCGTTTTGAAATGGCAAAAAAATTCAGTCTTGGGCCTTTTGTTGCCGTCAGTCCAGCTACACGGGTACAAGGATAAGGAATTGAAACAGCACTGTTGTTTTTTTATATAGAGGGGGAGATTCTCAATACAAGTCCTCAGCAATGAATATTGTAATGATTATGGCACACACCTTTTTCTTTTTCTTTTTTTGGTCCATTCATAGACACAGACGTTGTTGTTTTTTTTGTTAAATGCTTTAAATAGGTCTTGTGTGGATATACAATGTGCACTGCTGTGTAGCGCCCCCCCCCCCGCCCCCCCACCACAGCCTCCCACCCTCCCGTTCCTCTCTCATGTCAGTTGAAGGTCGTATATCATGGCAATGCTGGACTTGACTGTACAAGGGGTCAAAGGTCAGAGTTTACAGGAAGTAGTCGGGGGTGCGGCGGGTGACGTGAGGCTCCCCTCTGCGAGGCGCCGGGTCGAACTGCAAGCTGGCAAAGAAAAAGAGTAGGAAAAGAAAAAGAAAAGAAGAAGTCATAAATGCTCATCCCGGTTAAGCAAATATTCTGCGCATAATTTGGGAGCGGAGCCCATTTTGCGTGCTTACAAGGAGTATTTGAGGGTGTCGTCCAGTTCCATGATGGCCGCCTGGTTGCCGCAGCGGTAGCAGTAGTTGGGAGCGCTAAATATTGTCACCACGTTCCTCTCGTGGCACCAGTTGTAACCCTGCAGGGGAAAAAGCAGACGCATTATTCACTGCACATGTATAATTCATGAAACAAAAACAAACACACACAAAAAAAAAAAATTTTAAATAAATAAATGTGCTACCGCACTGAAAATCTAAAAACGTAACCTCCTCTTGAACTCAGAATGAAAGTGCTGGTGATGCAACAGTTGGTCCTGAACCAGCAATCGTTCAGAGCCGCTTTTGCTGTATTTAACTTGCGGATTGTGTAATCTGCAGTTGTGGCCGACTGACGTACACCCGAGTTTTCTTTCCGGGCTTAAAACCTCCCTCGGCAGCAGACGTACAATTATGCGTGCAGATTAGGTCGCCTGCGTAGATAAACACACGCGCACACACGCACACACACACACACACACACGCACCTCCATAACCAGCTGGTGGGCGCGAGACACCAGCGTCAGGCGGTTGGCGTGGTTGAACGTCTCGGAGATGTCCTGACCGAACGTGTAGCCGGCTCCTCGGGGAGAGATGCCCCAGCCGCCGCGGTCGTCGGGGTCGGACCACAGCAGGTCGCACATGGGACCCTGCGGGAGGAGGGGGGGTTAAGGGAGGGAGGGAGGGAGGGAGGGAGAGGGGGCGAAGAGGAGGTCAAAATCGGTGAACGGCCGCCGGCACGTTTCAGCTGCGAGTGCGCTCGGTGGCGGAGAAACGTCCGGGTGTTTAAAAGTCGCGATCAAGTTACTCCCGCCGACGGTTATTTTTTCAAACGTTCGGTTCCCCCCCCCCCCGATGTGCCAAAGTTGTTGTTCCCGACCACGGGGCCGCGAGTAACTTTGCTTTCCGAAGGACGACAGGCGCGTCGAAACGCCGCCCTTACCTCGTGCGGCACTTCCTGCAAACGGTCCAGAGCCCGAATGTGATCCAATGTGTCTATGGACGGTGACAGGCCTCCGTGAAGGCAGAAAATCTGGGGGGGAGGGAGGGGGCGGGGGGGGGGGGGGGTGGAGAGAGAGAGAGAGAGAGAGAGAGAGGGAAATCTGAGTACGGTACCACAGCTTCTGAATCGTTCACACCAAAACAAGATTTCCTTTCCTGATAAATGTTCTTCGTTTCATTTCGCGGGGGGGGGGGGGGGGGGTGCACCGTTCTCACCTGAGAGTCCACCAGGGCGGTGAGGGGGAGGTAATCGAACAGGTCGGTGAAATACTTCCAGACGTTGGCGTTTCCGTACTTCCTTAGGCACTCGTCGTAGAAGCCGTACACTTGCGTGATCTGCCTGCTCTCGTGGTTCCCTCGGAGGATTGTGATGCGCTCCCGGAAGCGTACCTGAAACACCAGCAGAGAAACGTATCGGTGTGTTCATTTCGGTTGTTGTTGTTGTTTTTTTCACCCCTTCTCAAAACGAGGGTTAAAATCACGCTTTTTAAAAAAAAAAAAAAAAAACGATTTAAAAGACACAAAAGACTTTGTAAATCGTGACTCACCTTAAGTGCAACTAGTAAACTGACGGTCTCTACGGAGTAGTAGCCTCTGTCCACGTAGTCCCCCATGAACAAGTAGTTTGTGTCTGGAGATTTCCCTCCGATCTTGAACAGCTCCATGAGGTCGTGGAACTGGCCGTGCACGTCGCCGCACACCGTCACCGGACATCTCACCTCCTGAACGTTGGACTCCTTCGTCAGGATCTCCTTCGCCTGGAGAGAAACAAAATTTAAAAAAAAAAAAAAAATAATAATAATAATGGTAATTTAGCTGCTGTTTAAGGGCTTCAAAATGTGTAAAGTGAGAAATACCAAAACTGGAGGTGAGACGAACCAAAATGGGCTTAACACCCCCCCCCCCAACCCCAACACCCTAACCTATCCAAAGATATGAGCCTCGACCCCGTGTGTGTGTGTGTGTGTGTGTGTGTGTGTGTGTGTGTGTGTGTGTGTGTGTGTGTGTGCGTCTTCAGTTTCCTGTGGGTCTGGTCGGGGAGGGCAGCTCTGATTTCCCAAAAACCTATTAGCGTGACGCTCCCGAAGCCAAAAACAGATCGCAGAGTGGTGCCTCGTGGTTTTTTGGGGGGGTTTTTTTTTTTTTTTTTGGACAAAACTGTCGCCGCCGTGGCAACACGACAGTCGGTCGGCCGCTCCGCTCAAAAGTAGAACCGGGAGAACCGTTTTTCCTTTTGGACGCGGCTCATTATTTTACCCAGAATTCCCGGTGAGGCAGTGTGACTCGGTGTGTGTGGCCCGCAGCTGGTGCTTCCAGAGGAACCGCTTGGGTTACTGCCGTCTCATTCAACGCAAACCGGGGGAAGTCGCACGGTGCGATGCTCTCATTTTACGCGTGCGTTATACGTTTAGGGGAGTTTTAACTGTGTGGTCGGCTTCAAGAGGAGCATCTTTTTAAGTGAACAATCTTTCAATAAATTGCACTCAGCAGGTGCCTTATTATTTATATATATATATAATATATATATACGCAGCCTTTAGTAGTAGTTTAGGCTTGACACAGTACGAAGACTAAATCCAGAGACCCACAACAAGGTCTATTCCTGGAGCCAGTCTGGCCGGTCTGATCCGGGGGTCGGTTGGCTGGGTGAGCGCTTTTAAGAAGCTTTGGAGCAAACAAATCCGAGCCCTATGTTTTGAGCCAGATGACCACCAGACATGGAAGAAGGGTTATGAAAGCAAAAATAAATAAAGGGAGCGATTGAGGCGAGGGTGTAAACAACCACGTGTACGAGTTAGAATATCATCCATGACCGAAGGCTGAAGACCCGGAGTCGTTGCGTTCCGTCGGTTTCGCGCACGCCTCCTCCCGTCGAAAAACGCCTGGGATTTTGTCGGCGGCCCGTTTCGAGCAGCCCACCGTGTGCTGTTCCCTTTTAACAACGGGGCCCCCCAGGGAGAAAAAAAAAGTGTGGCTGGAGGTGGAGCTGGCCCGTCACCAGCAGATGGGGGGGACGCAGAGAGAGAGAGAGAGGCAGAGAGAGAGAGAGAGACGGGCCCGGCTGCGACCGGGACGGGGCCTGCAGCGCTGCACAACGCTGACCTATATTATGCACCCCCGCCACGTGCCCACGCTGCCATGTGGCGGGAGGCCTTTCGGTCACTGCGCGACAGATTGATTGACCGGGGCTTCTGCCGCCAAAGCAACCGAGTCCGCTCGGCCGGGGAGAATATTCTCGATGCCTTTATCGAAAGTGGAGCCGCAGCGCAGTCGATTTCCCTCCCCCGTTTCTGCCGAGTCCCATTACTTTGAGATGAAAAGAAATAGAAAGTAAACAACGGCGAGATGAGTCGGTAAAAAAAACAACAACAACAAAAAAAGGTGCGCTTTAAGAGGGTCGGGTCCATCTGTCTGGGATCCTCTCAACCTTTTCTTTCCCTTTAGCTACAGTACCAGTGTCCTTAAATGCACCATCCATTTAATACACTTTATAAATTCGAAATAACTAAAATGACTGATCGTTATCTGGAAAACGGATATGGCAATGATGGAAAAGAAGACAAAAATAAAATGGTAGTAAAAGGTACTTACTGCCACTTTACAGTACTTTGAATGATAACAAATGTAATAATAGGGTAGATAATACATTTGAAATAGTAGAAACGTTTGTTACGGCCCTTCCACTGACAAAACGGGACGATTCGGTTCCTGCCCTGTTCCAAACAAAACCTCTAATGCTCCTGCTGGAAAAGTCCTAACCTACTTTTATCTTATATTTAGACCATAAGAGGGGGAAAAAAAAAGATACCGGACACCGGGTTCAAACATAAGACGACAACCTAATTCATCTAAAAGACAATATCTTTAAGTGCTTTTCCTTTTACCCGCAATTCAGCAGGACATTCTCCACGGGTGAATCAATCTACGGCCTTCAGCTCTGTAACCGTACGCTACGCCGTATGAGTAATATGATGTTCGGCGATGCATCGGATATCACCTCCGCCTCCCGAAACCTGCTGAAGGAACACCCCCGATGAACTTAACGTGCACTTTGTGCGAGATCGGCGTGACAGGCAGCGCTTGCGTTTTCTGTTCGGCGTCGCACCGAACGTCCGATTTTATTTCTCTCGCTTCAAACGTTCAATCTTCAGTGAAACCTCTTCGAGGTGGACCTTCGTTGTTGTCCTTGATACCCGACAAAACATTCACCGTCGGCATCACCTCATCCTCCAGAAAAAAAAAGGAAAAAGAAAGTCTATATCCTTTACAAGATGTCATTTTATGCTGATGTAATCGGTGCCACGTAACAACAACAACAACAAAAATGCGGCAGAAAGCAATAAACACCCCGCGGGATTAGGTTCTCTCTTGATCAAATATTACATAAAACTGTTGGAAGTGAACCAACAACGATGTGACCTGCTGCTCCCGGCACCAAGATAGCTTTTTTTTTTTTTTTTCAGAACTCGCTATTTAAGCTCGGATTTAGCGAGAAGCACCAAACGGTAGTGTGCGAGGGAGCCGTTTGTCCCGGAGACGGCGGGGAGCGGCGCACGCCGAGGACGCCGGTCCCGGCTGCTGCGAGTTGTAAAGGATGACATCAGAGCCTCCGTAATCACCTCGGCCCGAAGTCCGGACCGCGCCCGCGTGCCTCGGGGGAGGCTCCGGCGGGGGGAACCTCGGCCTCCCGGTTGCAGCTCCGCCCGGGTGTCGAGAAAGGTAGTCAGCGTTTTCTCAGCTGCCGCAATATAATCCCATTAAAGGGAGTTAAACGCGGCCAAAAGGTTCCCCCCGCAGACGCCTGGGCAAAACTTTACAACCGCGCGTCATTCTGCCGACATCAGCACAATAATAACCGCTGTGGAAATCGACACCGGCCGGGCGACGGCAGACCGCGTCGGATTTTTGTCAGCGTTTCGTCCGCGGCGGACTCCGAATTGCCCGAGACGCGTTTTGACAACCTGTTGCGCAGGATCGGTCGCTCGGACGCGAGTTTAATATTGGACCCGTTACGTAATGAATTCACAATAGGAGGAAAACAAAACCGCCCTTCGGAGCAGATCTCCTGACTGAAACTGTGACCTCAGCTGGCAAACAAAGCTCCACTTGCTGCCCTGCCTCGCTGCATCAAACTGGTTCCAGACAAACAAAAAAAAAGGTCACGCTAAAGTCACCACATGATGAAAATTATTACACCATTCTGACGCATTTTAAGGTGGCGTCATGTGAAATGAGTGTTTGACGGGGAACCAAGAAGTCCGAATTGTCTACGTACCGGGCCTCGTCAGGGAAAGATAAGGTGTAAACATCACGGGGAAATAACCTTCAAGGCAAAAACCATGTCTGAAGGGTTATGTAACGCACAATAGGTTTATTTTTGAACAGGGGGGGGGGGGGATAATAATTTTTTTTAAAAAAAGGTCACGAAAGGGATGAGTCTCTGCCTGAAGCACGTTACACACTTAATTACATTTTCTCTGTAATTGACAGGAACATGAAGCTCATTTCCAGTCAACCTGACGTCGTCTGGAGTCGCTTCATTTAAACGACATTAAAAGCTCAGGGACGAAGTCGCGATCCCGTCAACGGTATTTGGAAAACGCAACCGAGGCCTCGAACAAAAAAAAAACAAAAAAAAAATGGAGACAACTGCAGTGCTGGAAAGTGAAAAATCGGCACTGATTGTGATAAACAAGACGAAGCGCTGCCGGCTGCCTCCTCCCTGCCCACTTGACGCCGGAGAGAACCTGCGCTGTGTTCAGCCTCTCTCGGAGAGCGCTGGAAAGCAGACGCGAAAAGACAAGAGGACCGATTACGCTGCACATCTCATTCCTCCGCACCCCCCATACCATCCCCAAACAGAGATGGCCGCCCTCTGAGTCACAGCGAACACTTTTATCCTGAGTCACACACTCTTAGCAACAAAGGCTTTCATAGTGGTAGTGATGCAACCTCGCGAGCAGTCATATCCTGTGCTATTTTTACATGGGGGAGGGTGTTGTGTGGGTGCATTCTGCTGAGGATATTAACAGAAACAGGGGGGATGGATGGATGGATGGATGGGTGGGTGGGTGGATGGGTGGAGCAGCTGTGTCAATAGTACCGGGGACTGGAGTTTTCCTTCCCCCCCCCCCCCTCGGCTACTCTTATGGCGTCCTTGCAGCGTCAGTGAGGAAACGGGAAATAGAAACACAACTTTATTTGTGAAGTTCTTGTTTCTTCTACAAGTTCCTTGAACAGATGTCTATAAAAAAAAAAAAAAAAAAAAGTTCAAAGGGTCACCACTGCAGCGATTTGTCAAAAGCATAGTAGCTGAAGAGGTCAGAAATGTAAGTTCAACTCCAAAGGAAAACAAAAACAACAAAAAAGGTCATCCTTATGCATTATGGACCACCACCACCCCACACTCCTACAGAGAACATCCAGTCCCATGTTAGGATCTTGACCCGCTGTGTACCTCGGATAAATAATGCATTTACAACTACTGGGACTGACCGCATCAGAGCCGAACAAAAAGGAAAACAAATGCCAACAAGCCACCGGAGAATATTGCGCCCCTTAACCTTCAGTCCACACAGCTCTCCAAACATGGTGGAGAGGAGCGCGTTTCTGTCCTTTTAAAGAGCTGAGAGGGATACAGCTGCTCAGATCCGCTAAATGGCAATGAAGAACATCTGTCCAAATTTAGCCTCCATTATGAGGGCTGAGCCAAACAGCAAATCTGAATTTTAAAAGAAGAAGAAAAAAAAAAAAAAAGAATACCAGAAAACTAAAAGTACCATAATCTGGTGTGAAGTTTTGGTTTCAGTAAGGATTTCAGACACTAATAACACCCTGCAATCAGAAACAGAGATGTCAATTCTCCAACTGGGCGGGCATGAAAACGGAGCGGGCCGCAGGGCGACGGCAACAGACGCTTTGGGGTGAGGGTTGGTGAACTTCCTGGAAAACTTGAATTCTCAATTAGATAAAAAAAAAATCAAAACTGTTTTGAAGTCTGAGGGTGAAATGGTCCTTTCAGCCCCAGACATCTAGAGCTGGAAATCCGCACAGAGGATGTCGGGGAGAGGATTGAGGTTAAGCTGCAGCTCAGACCACCGACGTGTTGACAATCAGCTGGCCCGTTGTCAGCCGCAGCAGAAGTAAATGTCCACGTTGCGCACTCAGCGGGACGTACGATAATTATAGCAGTTAACCGACTGAAACGGTCAAAGTTACACTTGTGCTGACAACATGTCTGTGGCCACCGCAACGGCAGCGTCAGGGGGAGGAAATTAACACCAAACAACCCTTCAGTTCATTTTCGGTCTCCGTGTTATTCGCTCGCACCGTGGCCGCCGACATTTCCCCGGACGGGTGCAAAAGTGACGCGACGTCCACTTAATGTCCCGAAGAAGTCGACAAGAAACTTAGAGCAGATGACTAATGAGCGACTAGAAGTGCGATGCGCCACTCGCACGATGCATTTCACACCCGCTAAGTCATGTCGTAGTTTGAAAACGGACCACTCAAGCTGCCCGGTAAACGGGTCGCCCTCACTACTTATTGACCTCAGGGGTAAATGAGAAGCTAGATGAGGGTCAGAGGTCGCCGATAAATTGCAACTCTCCGGACTACCTGCGAAGATTAATCTGCAACGTAGGCTGAGCTGGCGGTTTATTAGCACGCTGAAATATGTTAAGTCTAACAGTCCTGAAATAAATCCTCCCTTAATGGAGAGGTTTTTTTTTTTCTGGTGAGTGTCTTAGAAAAGTGTTGATGGTTGTTGTTGTTTTTTTTGGAAGCTGTGGCGCATGTTGCTGTTGAACCGTCGTGGATTATACAACAATTCATCGGAACAACTATTCTGGCAATCGATTAATCCTTTTGAAAAAAAAATGGAAAAAAAAAAAATGCTGAAAATTCTGATTTCAGCTTCTTAGATGTGAATATTTTCTGTTTTTTTTTTTTTTTTTTAATCTTCCTTGATAAAAAAAAAACAACTAAACTTTTGGTTTTGGACTTGATTGGGACAAAACAAAACGCTTTTTGACAGCACTGGCTGCCATTTTTCACCACTTTCAGACATTTAAAAAAAAAAGACCAACAACCTAATTGATTAATTGGGTCAAAAATGAAAAGGAACAATTTATTGCAGCCATTTCTTCTGTCGTGTCGTTCAGCCTACCCCCTTATTTATATATATATAAAAAGGACAAAATAATAGAAACACCAGTCAGCATTAACGCAGTACAGTTACACAAACTTCTGGCCTCCGGAAATGACCACAGAGTTGACTCAACACTTTTTGAAGAACAAAAAACTCGACTTGAAACTTTTTTCGTGAAGGGAGGAGGATTTTTTTGTTGTTGTTGCAGGAGGATTTGGCGCATTCAATAGCTTCGAGGTTATCTTCCCAAAAGTGTTCCCAAATTTTCACCCGTATTTTCCCCTCGAGTATAACGAGGCATAATGCGGCTGAAGCGATGGAGCCGACTCCCGACGGAGAGACGCTGCAGCCCCGCTGAATTCCCAGTAAAAATGGTTTTCGTCCTCCCGCCCGGCTGCTTTAAAAAAAACAACAACAAAAAACTCAAACAAGTGTCTGTAATTCACTTGTTTGCCGACATTTTTTTTTTAAGACAACAAGCAGTCGCTCATCTGTGTTTGGGAAGAAGTGGCTGACTTGTCAAATACGCGCACCGCGCAAATGAAAATGTACACTACGGACGCCATTTTAAGAATGTCTGGAAAGGCGGCGGCGGCGGCGGTGGTGGAGGAGGAGGAGGAGGAGGTGGTGGTGGTGGTGGGTGGAGAAGAAGGCAGTTGAAAGTTTAAAAAAAAAAAAAAAAAAATGTCTCACCTTTTCGCAGAGCGATTTCACTTGTCCCTCAGACAGCTGCTTGCACTCGTTGAGCTGCTCGATCCACAGGTCCAGCTCTTTCGTAAACGCCTTTTCGTCCATGGCGGTTGTTTGTTTGTTTGTTTGTTTTTGGAGGGGGAGGAGGAGGGGAGGGTGGGGTCGCCGCTGTTGTAGCTTTGCCGACACGTTTAGCTGTTTTTTTGTTTGTTTCAGGAGTCTCTTTGTTTCCCGGTCTCTCTCTTTTTTTTCTCCCCCACCCGCCGGAGTTGACAGACGAGCTGCTCTCTCGTTGAACAGACGCTTGTTCCTCCGGCTGCCGGATCGCTATGCTCGAAGCTGAAGGAGGGAGAGACGTCAGTCGGCGAGCCGCCCCGGAAAGGACTTCTTGTCACAAGCACATCCGGTTGTGACCTTCGAAATAAAAGCATGAACGCTGACGAGAGACACCAAAACAAATTGTAAAAAAAAAAAAAAAAAAAAAAAAATTTATGTTTCTATGCTGCTGTGATGATTAAATTTCCCCAGAAATTTCCACCCCGTTAATAAAGTCTAAATCTAATTAAGTGATAAACCTTTTTTTTTTTTTTTAAATCTTGTGCGAATGTAAACACAAGGGTTTATTTAGTACTCTATGTTTAGTTTTGTATTTGTTTGCTTTAATGGATTTTTTTTTTTTTAATTTGGCCTGGTTGTATCATTTCTTTCTATTTTGGCTCTATTTCGCACATTTGTTAAACGTGTCTAAGAGTCTATTTAATGTAAAGAAGTGTATGGAAAGCAAAGAAAGACACCTCAAATTAATGGTTAAATTAATGCTAATATATGGTACCTGTAACCATTTTCCTTCAATGACAATTTGTACGTGGGAATAGGTTTTTAAAAATATAACCACACAAAATCCCTGAAGTTGACCTCTGTGCCTTCAATGGTAACCCTTGTTAAAATGTTGGCGTGTCAAGGGATCCATTGCTGTAGAAATGTATGTTTCTATCTCTCTTTAGCTTTTCCCAAATATGATTGGTGAATATTGGCACTGAATTTTCAGTCTCGGCTACATCAAGTTTATGATCGTGAGGAACTGTCATTGTTCAGCAGATATTTTGAATATCTGTAAAACAAACAAAAAAAAAAAGGTTATCTCAGTGTACCAAATGATAAAACATGCTATAAAACCTTGATTAGATGAATTATGTTTGTAAAGGGATTGTTTCCTTTAATTAGAAAGAAATAATAAAAAGTATTATATTTCATTTTTTTTTTTTTTAATGTAAGGAGACGTTTATAGCAGCCACACCGGAGGTTGTTTTTGTGGTTGAAAAATTGCCTGTCTGTCGGAGTCACCTAACTTCCGGTCCCACTGGTTCAGTGTGTCTAGCTTGGCTGCGCAGCGGAGCGCCGGCTGAGTCAAATAACAACCGGAGACCGATGACGGCAGCTCGGTCATTGGCTCACTGTGCTGCTTCCTCTGCGGTTTTATTGGCCCACCGTTTAATAGAGAAGTTACCAACACACACACACACACACACACTAGTGAGAACACATCATCACACCCTGGAAGCATGTTGTGAATTTTATGGTGTGGCCATGACGTCAGTGTTTTACATGAAGGCCACATTGAGGAAACAACATTAAAGGCCATCTTTGTCTTCATATATTTCAGCCATTCTGTTATGGATATAGTTAAACCAGTCACCACTTAACAGGGTTTTTTATCATTTTTCCAGGCTATAACCAAAATTAGTAAATGATCCTACTAAGGTAGCCCATAGTGCCAAATCTCCAAAGTGGGTGTTTCTTCAAATATGAAACAGCCTTGCATTTCAAGAGATTTTACTGTATAGATAACATCTTTAAAACCCAGTTAAATTGACATCATAACAAACTAATATAACTTCACGTGGATGCTCCGTGCAGAACAGCCTTGTCAAATATTTAACAGAGCTTTAGAGAACACGTAATGCTTTGTGAGCAGTTTTCCTTTATTTTTTTACAGTGCAAGACATTTACTCAAACCTCAGATTTTGATTCTGTAATAACCTTGTGTTTCTGTCAAACTCCTCAGAAGGAGTTCAAAATACTGCCCCAATCCGTTTCTCTTGTCTTAACAATCCGTAATGTACGCCGAACAGTACACGGCGGAGGCGATATCGCAGCTGCAGCATGTTCTTTGAAGAAAATGTTTTGCCCTCTATCTCAGTGAGCTGCGGTCTAAATACACCTGTGCGCTGCTTTTACGTGTTTCCGATCACAGATGATATGTGGCATGGAGTCAGTGGGGAAACGGGTAGCCTCGCCGGTGGGGGTGGGGTGGGGAAGTGAGGTACACAACTTCAGGAAGTAGATGCAATTGGCCAAGAAAGTCTGAACCGAAGTAAACATTTGTGCCACATTTGAAGAAGTTTCCTCAGTGTGTCTCTGAAGTACGTAGCTCACGGTTCGTCGGTTAGACGCGAGGTGTCAGTTGACCTTTGACCTTTTGACTACCAAAATCTTTGTCCACCTTAGTAAAACACATGGACCGATTTTTTCACGAAATCCCCTTCGAGGTCTTACTGAGATTTAGCGTCGCTGAGGACCGGAGCGTGTAAAGTCACCGCGACCTTGACTTTTGACCTTGGATTTATTCCGTTCACTCTTCGGGACCAAGCGAACGTTTGTGCCAAATTTGAAGGAATTCCATCGAGGCGTTCTTGAGATATCGCGTTCACCAGAATAGGGCAGACGGACAACCTACTAAGATATCTCTGGCGACTGCTGGTGGTGAGGAACAAAAAAAAAAAAAAAAAAAAAAGATTGTGTTAATTTGTGAGCTGTAGGGGTGCTAAGAACAGAGCTGGGCCAGCAGCTGTTTCTGGACTTCATGGTTAGCCAACAGGCTGTGGCTATTTTCATATCTAACAGATATAAAAGAGGTATTGATCTTCTCATCTCACTCACTGTTGTCCCAAAATGTCAAACTGTCACTGCAGCTTTTTTGGGTTTTTTTTTTTTCTCCAAAAGTCCATGAGCTCTTGCAGTAATTTGCACATTTTACAGTGTGAGGGCGAAAAGAGAAGAAAAAAACAACAACAACAACAACACACAGACTCTGCAACTGCAGGTCCGTTGTCATGTCATGTGCGCCCTCGTCAGTTATTGATCTTTCACCAGTTACGTCACGACGTGTCGATTTATCCCTTTCAGCCTCAGCGGTCCAGTAAGGAGCTTCGGGACACGTTCACCTGCGATCGGCTATCCGCACGATCGCATCATTGTGTTTTGCCTTTTCTATAAAGATCTGTTGGGTTTCTGGTCTGACAGCCTCCTCTCCGTGGCAACATTGCAGTATTAACCTGAGTCTTTGTGTCAGCGTGTTACATGTTGTGCGACTGAAATCTCGGCACGGACCCTGCTGTGGTCAGTTTGGCACCAACCGTTCAAAATGCAAACCCACGCGTCAAACAATAACGGCCATCAAAGGCTCAATCGGCTCCATCTTTCAGGGCCGTCCGCTGACAAGCGTCGCGTCAATTAACAATCATTGTATCTTAAATTAAAGCTGTTAGGTTCCTTTGTGGAAGGCGATGAAAAGCTCTGCCGCTCACACACACACACCAAAAAAAAAAGTGCTTTTATGATCATTTTAAACATCAAACATCAGGTCAATAAATCGAAAATACATTCAAAAAAAGGTTTAGTTGCAATTACAATTTCCCCTAGAGATTACAGTCGTAATCATCGTACCCACTCGTCAGCATCAGCGAGGGGGAATATATCCCTCTAAAATCAAAGTGGACATTTTTTTGGGGTTGTTTTATTTCAGAGAAAGAAATCAGTTCTTTTTGTACAGTACCGCAGAGGATGGCTGTGTGCCGTAAATGCCGCATCTCTCAAGAAGTCCTTTATTAAAAAGCAGATTAAAATTTGCCGAGCAGAACCGAACACTGCTGCTTCGAGAGCGCGCTCCTTAAAATTGGAAATCTGCTTGCAAGTGCACAATAATAATAATAATACAATTTTTTTTTTTTACATTTTCTGCTTTGCAAGGAAAGGAGACAAAAGGCTTCAGCTGCATTCTTGAAATAATAATAATAATTAAAAAAAAAAAAACCTAACCAGCAACTCCTTCTGGATGAAGATAAACAGTACAAGACTTGAATTTCAGATCACCCTCACAAAAACATGCATCTTTAATCATGTTTGTATAATGATATTTCAACATCCACTTAACTCGCGAAAAGCCTCCACATGATCAAGTCTCATGTCTGTGACCCTGCAGCCTATTTTAGATCATGACAAGCGTTCTGTGGATCGTTGTTTTCCACATTAACATTTCATCGATCAATTTCTCAACAGGCTAATCCTGGCTGTTTGATTGTTGCGGCCAGCGAACTTGGGCATGCGTCCAACCTGGCCCACCGGGGTGGCTCGTCCCCCCCCCCCCCCCTCCCGATGTGAGCAGTCTGTCTGTATTCAGTTCATCTCTTTGGGAGTTTTTTTTTTTTTTTTTTTTAGCTTAAAGTCTGTCAAAGACAGCAAGTTTATTTAGTCTGAGACTTTTTTTTTTTAGATTCTTCCCAATGAGTAATAGAAACACACGAGTCCCTTTGCAGAGTGCAACACCTTCAGTATGGCAGCTCACTTTTGCAAAACGTAAAAAAAAAAAGCTGAATCAAAGAAAACTATATTTTAACAGGTGGATTTCACAATCGTTTTAGCCTGCGTTGTTGAGCTTTAACCAACCCCGTTCACGTCTCGAGCAATGACATATTAGAGCCAGATATAGAAGCGTTATAGAAGCGATGACACGTTGACCACTACTGCATAGAGAGGTACGAGACAAAAAGGCAAGGCAACACAATACAAGAGGTTAATCCAGCTCTCGGATGGAGCCGGCGTGAGCTCCCGACATGCCATTAAGGATACAGCAGGATACACGACTCCGTTATCGCCACACCAATCAAACGGCTGCAATTCATCAGGAGGGCCTTATGGTCTCTGTTCTCGTTCTCGTTTGGCCATAAAAGCCAGTAGGGTACCTGCTGCTGCTGCTGCTGCTGTTGCTGCTGCTGCTGCCGTCCAACATCTAAATTTAAATACTCTGCGTGTGCCAAGGAGGTTTTGGATAAATGCCCTTTTAATTCCAGGCGAGCAGATGCAGGCCGCGCGTTGGATGCCGGTGCCAGGCTATCGGGATGTCCGAACCCTCCCGTAAACAACGCCATCACAGATACGTGTTTGTGTTTGATGTGACAGACGGAGACAGACGGTGGGACAGGAAGACAATATGCATCCTCCGAAACAATCACAACGACTTACGACGTAGTTTATCAGGCGTACGTGAAATTAGATTAGCGGTGCCTCGGCAAGGCGTGTGACGATTACGCTCTGCATGACAAGCAGACAGACACGCACAGATATAAAGACGCAGATGACAGTTTAGTATTAGTTTGGGCTACATACAGAGTGCCTGCTCAGTATAGCAGTTCATTCTAATATGAATGTATTTTACAGGCATTGATAAAAAAAAACAAAAAACTTTTAAAATATTATATGACATTAGACACAGAAATCAACACAGAAAAAGGCAGGGGAAACCTAATATTACATTATAGGGCACATGCTGCACTTCTATACCTTCCAGTGTCATATCTCATGTTCATATTTTAAAGTTTCATTGTTATTATCAGAGTATGTCCGACTCTTTCCACCCGTGTCGTTTGCATTTGTGCAGTAAATGGTGGCAATTCTTCTACATGTCGGACTAAATATAGAGATGCACATATAAACAGAAAATGAAGAGAGGCAGCAACAACCTCTACCTCTCTCCCTCCTTTTCGTTCTACCAATTAGCATCCAGTATTGTGTCTCCAGGATACCTGAAACCATGACAACAGCAGCCTGCTGTTCCCCATCTGAGATCTCGAGCTCCATCTGCTGTTGATAACGAGCAAGTTGAGGCTTTTTGTCCCTCTTTCACTCACTTTAGAGGAGAGGACGTGTTTTTTTTTTTTTTTTTTGACAAATATATTTCCAATTATATTCCAAATTAAATGGTTGATGATTGTGATTGATTTGATGTAACTAAGAAACCTTTTTCTGGATTGTTTGGCAAAATTATCTCAAATTAAAGTTCACTTACTAACTTTTTCTGGATCTTTCAACAGCGTCCAACAATCTTCATCAGCGAATGGAATTTGCCCAATTATCACCTCACAGAACCTTCAGTCAGATAATAAAAGGGTTCCTGTAAATTGGGGAAAGGTCCCAAACCCAGTGGAGATAAAGAAGATGAAGATTATTTAATCAAAGTTGAATTTCTGACATTAAGAATGAACTCTCTTCCCTAGAAACTGGCCAGTTTTCAGTCAAATACATCTTTGAAAATGATTCGATATTTCAAATGACATTTCAGCCACTTGTATGCTTTATGTCTGCATTTGGTGATTTCAGCACATACGACGCTGTCATGAAGGTGCTTATTATAAGCATATTCAAAATTCAACCACCACACACAGGCTAGTAACTTTATGGCGAGTCAAACAAACCAGAGCCTTTTTTTTATGGACACACGTTGTTGGAAGTGGAGAGGCCAGATTTGATTAAAAAGAAGGGAGATTGACAGAAGGAAACAAGTGCAGCGTAGTTTGCGTTTGTGTTCAGGTGTAAAAGTAAACTCTGTACTTCTTTCCGTATGTATTAAAATTTAATATCATTCGCTGCCTCTGATACTCTGTCTCCACAGGGTCGGGTACAACTCCATTGTTTTTCATGCCTCACTGATACATAACGTAGAAACGTGTTGCTACAAAAAGCCCAGTTGTTGCATCAGTGATGAATAATGAGATGCTGCTCACAGTGATCCACAGCAGATTTCTATTTGGTTGTGCACACCTTCAATCTTCCCCATGTCTAAGAGGCTTTTATAACAAAATTGATATCAACACAGGAGCATTCTGGTCCAACATACCAGAATCTGTATACCCAATGCTGTTTCTTTTTTTAAAGGAGCCGATCACTCAAATCACAAGAAATGTATTTCTGTAGTGGTCTTTTAAAACACACGGAGATATCCAGTCCAGAGAGCACCTTAAACACTGCAACAGAGGCTACAGGGATTTTGTACGAGTTTTTAAAACTCTCAGTGTGTCAATTTTACCATGTAGTCTCTGTCAGGTATAGAAACCAAAGGGGACATTTTGGGTACATTTGGATACATACAGTATCTCTGAGGGGAAAAGTGTATATCCCTGCATTGAGACTCAGGTAACACTAAAACTGGAGGCTCACTGTAATCCAACATTTTACTAATTTAATTGGTTTTATTCTTGGGACCAATCAATTAATGTAGTTAATCATTAGTTATTAGCAATTGTTTAAAAAAATGTATGTGGTTTCTTTTAATGACAAGGATACTATATTGTGTCCCTCCATGGAACAAATGGAATGAAGACATCCTGCTCTATTACAAAGATATAATCCTAGATGATCAATATACTGAGTCTGCAGACACAACAGTGCCTCCAAGAGGCGCCACTGAGGTACAGCGATGCTTTAAGCACAATGTCAATATCAGCATGTTAAATAACCACGATAAGATGCTATTGTACATTGTGTAATGTTGACAAAGTACAACTGAGGCTGACGAGGATGTCATTTGTTTTTTGGTCACTTAAGGTGGCAATTTATCATTTTCACCTTTATAAATTACTCCAAAAATGTCAACTTTACGGGTGAAATTGGAGGAAAATTCAGGTGATTACCAGAGTCAGTAGATTTCAGCTTTTGTGGTTTAAAACATCAATATGACTCAGAAATTTAGGAGACAGTTGATCATAAGGCACCTAATAAAACAGATCAAAAACCGTGACAAGATTCAGTTTAATGTTGTCCATATCCGGTGAATTATTTTAATCCATTTAAATTTCATCATTGCCACTAAAAGCACCAGTGCCCTTCACAGGTCCGTAAAATGCGAGGGTGACACCGCGGCCGTGACCGGCTGCCCAAACACTGACCCAGTCAACCGTGTAATTTAATTACCCCCGTCACCCATGCAGACGTAACGAGACATCGGAGCTCTAATGAGACAATTAGCTTGTACCATCTTTCAGCTTTGCTCCTCATTAGTGCTGAAGGCCCCTGCACATGTTGATGGCTCCATCAGGGGCTCCGCCCCAACACTCACAGACTGGAGTCTTCCAGGCGCCAGCAGCAGGTTTCTGCGGCGACTAATGGGGTCATTAGAGTGAGACTGATGTGTGAGGTATGAAGGTCTGAGTAATTTCTCCATCCACAGAACACAAGGAAGAAGGAGGAAGGGACGGAGGGAAACATGCATTAACCCACAGTAAAGTTCAACCCATGAACTTTGTAAATGCAGAAAAAAAATAACGATATTTCAAGACTGAAGATTGCATCTGTCCAGCTGTGCTGTCACATACTTCTGTTTCCGATTTCAGATATCAGATTCACAAGATTCTGTAAAAAAATCCTTTGTTGCCTCTTTTGTGGGACCTTGGTCACATGATCCCATGTCACATGACATTTTACATGCGTGTAAGTTTAAAGCTTTCAAAACGTGTACCGTTCACGCATAGAAAGACCAAAGCGTGGCTGTTTCACATTTTGCTGTAGTGGACCAGCATGTCTATTTAAAGCTTTGCCGTGATACTGGGTTGAAAAATGACATATGTAAATAAATGTGTATCATCAAATTATGATGTTTCTGGATTCATTTAAAATTAATTTCTCACTGTACAGTACAGTAGTTGTTCAGTGTCTCTGTAGAGCAGTTTACGATAAAAAATAAAAAATAAAGATTTTTTTTTTTAAATAAACCACATTGCATTGTGTAACTCAAGTGATGTAGTAATTAACAAACAAATTTAAACTATGACTGCTACAATCATCCACAAGAATAACATTTGAATTTAGTGAAGGGGAAAAAGCTCTGAAAACTAAACGCATATATATTATTAAAACCCTTCTTATAATACTGTACATCCATTGTTTCAGAAACTGAGCAAGCAACAAAGAGAAACATCACAGCCTTAGTGAGAGTGAGAAAGCTTTGCACCATTTCTTTGTCCTTTCTATTAAAAGCACCTGAGCTCAGCAGTGATACTCTCTTTCTGCCTCTTCCGGCTGGATCCACGGGTTTGTTTCAGTTTCTGACAGACAACCGCAGGGGTCACCTTTTCCTCCACAAAGCTGCCAGACAGGGAATTACAAAAACGAACTTTTACCACGTCTAGAAGCTGTTCAAATTCCCCCTCTGTTGATTAAAAAAAAGTTTCATCAGCTGCCCTGACTTAACACCCCTTTTTTTTTACTACTTATGAAATCCCATATACAGTATACATCCATTTCCTCCCTCAAGAGTCTAGCATAGCAACACATGATGTAAATGTGTTTTGAATTACATAAAGAAACATGCTTTTCATTCCTGGCTGTTGGGGGAGCTGCGGCCGAGCCTTTTTGTCTTTGTGTGACCTACATTCTCACCATAGTGAAACAGGCTAACGGGGCTTTGGGTCTATTGATATCTGCAATCTGGACTCTCTCAGGGAAATGGTCAAGAGAGTGATTAAGCTAGATTAAATAGCCAGATATATTTGCTGGAGCTTTGAGTGGGATTTCACAGAGGCCCTGCAGTGGGACTGGAGCTCTATAACTAACTCAGTGCGTGAGCCAAGATTGAGCTCGCTAAAAAAAATCAGCGATATTGATTTAAAAAAAATCAGATATTAAAAGATGTTCAATCGATTATTACAAAGAAAAGAAACACTGCAAATTCCCACAACTGAAAGAGAGAAATTCCAAATGATTGATCGAATATCAGAACAGTTGACAGTTATTGTTTGAGGACTGATTCTTTCTGCTTTAGAAACCATTGTATACATCTATAATTTCACATAATCTGTAATTGTGTAAATACGCACAATGTAAAAAAGGGGAATTTTATCCACCAGCCAAATCTAATTAAAAATGTGGAAATCAGTGTCATCAAGTGAACCAGCGGAGATTTGTTCACAGGAAATGAAAAAAACTCACAGAAAATGAAGATGCACATGATAAAACAACAACAAAAATAATTACTGGAAGATGTAATAGGAGAAGGAAGCGGGCCATTCAATAAAATTCAAATAACTCTTGACACCACCAACAAATTAAAACCCGTGGTAAAAACCTAAGCCGGCATTGTGTGAAGAATATTTCCCTCTGTTTCTCTCTGTCTGCAGGCAAAATCACTCTAACAGAGAGTTGTATTTACACTGAGCCTGTTGTATTTGCGGTATTGTCCTAATCACAGAGAACTGTGCAACCATGAAAGCAAAGGCAGTTAGTGTTATCCCATGTTATCCATCATTTTCATGGACCACTGCTGTACAAACACACACACTTGTGATCCCAGCAGCAGCAAGAAGAGGAAAAGAAAGCGCGAAAACATTTGACTCTGATTCGTTTTATAATGTCAGGTGCTGTTCACTTCTATTAAGATTTTTTTTTTCTCTGCTGCTTTCGGATTATATGTTAGGGGTCAAAGGTCATTGCAACCCCCTCAAAACACGTTTGTGGCCATAGTTTAAAATTTCACACACTGATTATGACAAACTTTCACACAAAAATCAAATCGGATAACGTGTTGAAGTGATGGCATTTTAAATCCAGAAGGTCAACTTTACTCTCAGGAACTGAAACAGAGATCGTCCCCGCATTTCAACATTTGGTAAAACGCTGAATTGGCGACACTGATCTGATGTGTGGTGATTGTGTAGATCTTCTATGCAGTTGTGTTGATGATGTGTGTGGGGCATCGCTGTTTTAGAATCTGTAGCTTTTTGCAGCAGCAGCATCTATACTTGAAGCATTGTCCTCTGTAAATCGGCTTTATTTGCCAGGCATGTGTAATGCACGTGTAATGATTCTTTCAAAGCCTTATCTACATATATCATAGGAGTCTGGAAAGATCTACAAACTGCAACTTCACTGCTTGCCAGAGGAGGATTGCAATGATTTCCCATGACTTTGCACTGAATGTGTTCCTGGTCAAATTGTATGTAAATGCTCCAATAAAAATACTAATATTTGACACAAAAAAAAATGGTCCACACACACCCTAAAATTATACGTCATTAATTTATGAAGTGCCACTGTATGTTGGTTTCAAATTTTTCACTCAGGGGAGAGAGCGGGGACAGTGACAGTTAATGGGGGAGTAATAACGTTTTAAGCAGAGAAAACCTTAAAGCCGCTCGTTATAAAAAAATATATATATATTTTTTAAAAGATCCTGTGTTGTAAAAATCCTGATGCCTTTTCCAGGGTGCACTTCTAACTTCATGATCACTGCCTGTATAGTATGTTACTGTATAGTTGTATTCTTCTTTTGTGAAGCAATATTCTACACACGTTGCAGAATAACATCAACCAGTGAATTCTCCGTAAATATATATTTACACTAAATATTATTATTAGAAAATCACTCCATATTATCGCTGACTTGTTGCTAATCACTTAACAGGCACAGTGCATTAGCAACAGATGGATTATGTAAATTTTTAAAGTAAACCACTTACTGCTGAGTAGATTATTAGACTGGTGCACATTAATTTGTATTTTTCACCCGTTATCCGTCCACAAGTCAAAATGGGTGGATTGTATTAGGGAGGATGACATGCTTGTTTGACACGTCCCATATCAACAAATGGATGACATTAATGACAAATGTTAGCTCACTTTGCACAGCTCTTCTCCAGTAAACCGGCTTTATTCACCTCAACAAATATCTGTGGCTGTTTTGCTCTCATCAGGGCTGTGTGTGTGTTATTAGTTGTTAATAAAAAGGAATTATACTGTTACCGTGACAACAGGCAAAGCTGATCATAATGGCCATGTCCAGATAGATAGATAGATAGATAGATAGATAGATAGATAGATAGATAGATAGATAGATAGATAGATAGATAGATGTATTTACACATATTTTATAGCAGAATAGCTGTAAAACTATACCTGAATCACACATTTCCTTTGATGGTTTTCTATATTATTTGGAAAAGGGATCTATAATACTGATCCATAATACTCTGAAGATGTCAGACTCCATAATCTGGCTTTATAGCCTCTCTTCTGTTCACAGCAATCCCTCTATCCTTCTTCTGTAAACATGTAATATCAAACTCTGCGCTGTGCTGTGAAGTTAAGACCATAATTTTCACCCAACAGCACAGAAACGCGGACGTTTGTCTCAAAATCTGCCCATGAACCACAGAAAAAAAAAATGCAAAAATTCACTCTTCATATGTGGAGACTTAGAGAGGATGTTTGCGTCAATAATAGCTGCATGATATTAAAAAGAGAAAAAAAAAATGCAGTGAGGAAATAGAAACTCTTTAAAAGAGAACATTATAACAATGCAATATTTCTTAAAAAAATAAAATAAATATATATATATATATATTAGTTCTCCAATATACTCTGAGATGTTTGATGTATTTCGCACGTCATTACCAATCGAAAATATAGTTGTTGTTGTTTTTTTTACCTGCTTCCTGATACGAGCGGGGCTGTACCTCCGCGAGACACCGACGACGTCACAATAAATAGCGACGTCACAATAAATAGCGAGCCAGTTGTTTTGGGAGAAGAAGAAGAAGAAGAAGAAGAAAAAGAAAGAAGAAGAAGAAGAAGAAGAAGAAGAAGAGCTGCGAGCGGAAGAAACGCCGGATTTGGTTTCGGACAGCGTTCAGTTTATGGTCCCGGTTTAGTTTCTTTTTTCTTTTTTTTTTTTTAAAAAAACCCCACATTTTCAATAATGTCGACCCCGGCAAGGCGACGGCTTATGAGAGATTTTAAAAGGTAGGCTGCTTACGGCCATCTCTGCTGTTTGTGTCCGGAGCTATAGCGTTTAGCTTTAGCTTAGCTTAGCGTTTAGCCGCTGGTCCAAACAATACTGTTTATAAAGCCAGACGGGAGTTATTGTGAAATAAACGTGTTCATTTAGGCGGTTTGTGTCGACGCACGGTATCTCACGGGTTGACATAAACACTAAGGGATTGTTTGAATGGTATTTTCCCCCCCCCCCCCCCCCGATATTCAGAGATGGTAGTTTTAGTTTTGTACCCAGGGAACAACGATAGTTGGGTTTTTGTTGTTGTTGTTGTTGTTGTTGTGTGTTTTTGTTTTTCTGGCCAAGTTTGTTATGTTTTTGGGGTACGATTTCAGCTAGTGGAGGTTTAACTGAGGTGGGAGACACCTTGCGGGATTAAACGCTTGTGAGCAATTCAGAAAACAATTCGTCTTTTGGTTTAACTGCCCCCCCCCCTCCTCCTCCTCCTCCTGCCTCCTGATGAGGAGCTGGAGGTGAGTGGATTTATTTATCTGAATTATTACGTGCAGGCTGCGAGCTGTGGGTTGTTTTTTTTTTTTTAAATGGGGCTGTTAAAAACAACCAGGTACTGTTTTTGGTCAAATTCCCCTTTGCTGCAACGTGGCTTGCAGGTGTTGCACAACTCGGGCTTTGTGGTCAGGGGGGTGGGGGGGGGGGGGTGCCCACCGTCTCTACCGTAGCTGAACACGTTCCTGCCACCTCTTCCGCGTGCCTTTTTGTTGTTATTGTTGTTGTTGTTGTGTGGATACATGATCGGCGTATCCTCCTTCTCTTAAATGATCAAACTGGTGCTGTGAAGACAAAAACAATATGTTCTGGCTTCCTGGGAGAATCACACCTGCCAAGGACCTGCTTGTAATACCTGCTACCCCCCACCTCCCCACACACCTCCCAAATCTGTTGCCGTGCTCCATATGGCATCCCACAGTATGTGTGTGTGTGTGTGTGCGCTCACGAGTGTGTGTTATTCACACACGCCTGTCAGTGTGTGTGTGTGTGGGGGGGGGGGGTAAAAAAAAAAAAAAGATGCTAAGCTATTCTACTAAGAACAGCCGTGGAAGCGGGGCGGATAAGGTGTCACTGTAACTCTACTCCGCTGTGCAGGTCCCCAGGTGGTAAACTGTGACACCGAGGCAACGAAAACACAATTGCAGATGCCTGAATCGGTCTCCACACCGCGGCCGGCTGATTGAACGCACTCTTGCATGATATTGCTTAACCTCCCAATTGTTTTGATCTACAAGTCAAATTATTTGCACGACGCGTTTCTTGAGACCTGAGCTGTTGAATTATTTGGACCGCCGCGCTGTTGTGTGACGTTTTGGTTCGGTAACTTGGATGTGAAATGACACTTTGGTGTTGAAATGCTGCCTAAATATGGGTTTTGTTTTTTAGCTCCGTGAAGTGAAACGGTTCAAAAGCTTATGGTCCTTTTTTGGTAAAGAATTTTTCCAGATTCTAGTCAGTAAAGCGTGACTTTCGTTTCTTCTTAAAATGTATTTTTAGACGCAATATGCTTTCTGAAACCAAAGCCAGCATACCTTCAGTTTCACACAGTCTTAGTGCTCTTTAGAGTTTTGGTGAGAGTTAGTAAACTAGTCTAATTAGTGCGACCTTTTTTCCGATCTTAATGCTATTTTGACACCGTTAAAAGTTTATTGGCATTACATGTACTAACAGAAATTATACTAGGGCTACAGCTCAACTATTTTCACGATATGTATGAGGATACTTGTAAGGTGTTGGCTGATTTCTCAATAGTTAGTTGTTTATTCTGGTACATGGCAAGAAAGAATGAAGATCTGAGTCGCCTCGAGTCCAAGTTGATGTCTTCAGATGTCTCATTTTGTCCGACCAACAATCAAAATACCAACGACTTTCAGTTTACAAACGAAAAACAACCAGAGAAGCTGCAACTATAAAATGATCGGTGTTCTTTTCATAATGAATAGCCTGCGTAATTAATCAAATATCCAAACGGTTGCCAATTCATTTTCTGACAGTCGATCTGAAAATAACCACCACGCAGTTTTTTTTTTTTTTAGTTTGTTTGTTTGTTTTTGTTGTTGTGTGGGTTCCTATCCATCAGACACTTGTTTCAGACCCTGATCAATACTCTGATAAGCTCGAGACTGCTGCCAGAAACTCGACTTAACCTGTTGACCTGACTGCGACACCTGTTTTGATTCGTTGACGCCTTTGTTGCTAGGCAATTGTTGCCGTGGCCTTTATTCACCTGGCAGAGCTTCAAACAGCTCGGGGCAGTTTTCTTTCTTGAACCGCAACTAATGATTACTTTCACCTACGATCACTCCCATCCATGATTACGTTGGCTTGTCAGACGAATACCTCGGCCTGTAAAATGCGCAAAAACATAAAGCCAAAACACACATCAAAAATATGGAGAACCCATAATGATGTCTTTGTGGTCTTACTCTTACATGCCTTCTGAAAAACAAAAACAAAAATCCTTCAGATGTTCAATCATTGATTTTTTTTTTAAGTTGGATTCTATTTATCCTGCAAAAGGGCCAGAAATGCACTGAGCTCATGCAGATCTTGCAGCTTTTCTGTTTGCATAACAACATTTTGCGCGTCTGTTTTGGACTAACTAAATCTGCCATTTTCACTATTTGATTATTATTGATCATTTGAAGAAAAAGAACAAAAGAAAATGGATTGATAATGAACTCGGAGGCCGACTTTTAAGCATCTAATCTCACTCGAGTGAAACAACCGTGTCTGCGTTTGCAACCTGCCACAATCACTCACAGTCCTTTTATTCATTTTTCTGTCGGTAAAACGGCGGCTCTCGATGTGACACTATCGTCCTCTCTCTCTCTCTCTCTCTGTTGCTGCCTCGTTCTTTTCTTTATTCCAAACACACTCGATGCAGCAAACATCAATTCCTCAATCAATCAATCAATTTATTTATTTATTTTAAACAAAAATACTGAGTGTCCAGCGCCGACAGGAACTCCGTTCTGGTCGTCGGCGTGTCGTCTAGATCTGCGAAACAAACGTGCATTGATGGAAGCGCATCGGGGGGGGGGGGTGGTGGTGGGGGTGGGGGTGGTGCCTCTCCTTCCTTTTGTCTGTCTGCGGTTTATCCCAGATCGTAACAACATCAGCGGAGTCGTTTCCGGTCAAGGTCGACTCGGTCGTTAAAGTGCTCGGCGTCAACACCGCCGGCGCTCTGACGCTCGGGGGTGGGGTGGGGGGGTGGGGGGGGGTACAGTCGCAGAACCGTAGTGGCTTCAGACGAGCGTTCGGGGTGTAGCTTACGTTGACGGACGCGTGGCGGGACGGGGCGGGACGGGACGGGACGGGCGGTGTGCAGTCGAGCCTGCGAGCCCGGCCGTCCGCTGGCAGTCACACGTTGATACCGGCAGTTTTGTGTTTTGACTGATAATTATCCTGCAGTCAAAGGTGTTAATTTAAAATCCTCTCGCGCTCACTCACCCTTGTCTCTCGGTGTCTCTCCCTCTGGCTTCTCCCTCCTTTTCTACGCACCCGTCGTTTTGCGTTATCATTTCATTTTTAATCTCTTCCCGTCTCTTTTTTTTTTTTTTCTTTTTGTCCTCGCTGCCCTCTCCTCTGTGCCTCTCTTGCCGTTTCTCTCTGTCTCTGTCTCTGTCTCTCCCTGTCTCTGTCTCTCTGTCTTCAGACTTCAAGAAGATCCTCCTACCGGTGTGAGCGGCGCACCGTCGGAGAACAACATCATGCTTTGGAACGCTGTTATTTTTGGGTGAGTCATGCTCTAAATCCAACTGCGCCCCGCTGTGTTTACCGTTCCACGGGGATTGGGATTAACGGACTCCGCGGCCCGCCCGCCCCGTCGGATTCTCATTCTCCACATCCCCTCCCTTTAACAAAAAAAAGAAAAGAAAAAGGAAAAAAAAGTTTGATTATAGCCCTGATTGTTGCACGGAGCAGTCTGGGAAATCGGCATGTAGAGTCCCCAGCGGGCGTTTGATGGAAGAACCGGCCGGAGCGAGGTGTCGGGACGGGGGGAGTTCGCACGGAGACCGAACCGTCGGACTCGCTTTTTTTTTTTTTTTTACACGGCCTCTCTGTTGGTGCGCGATTTGAAGTGCAGAACGGAAAGAGAACGAATCGCGCAAACGCAAAGAAGCGACGTGCTTTTATGACACTGAAAAAAAACAACACCGGCTTGAAATTCAAGTCGGAGCGAGAATCAATGAAACGCCGAAAGCGAACGGGTTCGCCGAAAGAACCCGAAAACGAGGCCGTAAAGAGGCAAAACAGCAAACCGGAGGAGCGCCCGCGTGTTTGTGGGAAATGTACTCGACAGCAGCTCCTCACCTAATTTGAATGGGAAGCTGCCAGGAATGTAAAAACGCGAAGGCGGCCGTTTTAATTGGCCCCTTTAACACCGACCGAACGAATGTGAAGAGCTGAGTAAATAAAGCCTCCGGTGTCTTGTGTGGAGCTTGTAGTCCTTGAAGGATACTGTAGTGGGTAGACTCTGCACAAGGACTGGTCCGAGAGGGGGTTTCCTGGAAGTGGGGAGTAATTTGATTTCTATCTCTCTCTCTCTGCCCTCTGCAGGCCTGTGGGGACACCATTCGAAGATGGTAAGTTTAAATATGTCATTTCCGATAACGTGCAGGCTGACGTTCGTCCGTTTTGTTCGTGGGGTCGTAGGTTCAGTCCTTTTTTTTTTTTTTTTATATAAACCGCCCGCTGTGCGCGTTGTCCAAACTGTTGGAAGCCAAAAGTCAGAAATAACCCCCGTCGAACAGCTCAAACTTCCGCGCGTTAAAAATCAAAGACTTTCACAAAACTACTTCAGCGATATCATAACTAAGAGAATATCTGTAGGTGTGTTTTTTTTGTTTTTTTTTTCAAAAAGGCTGAAGTCATTTCTCAATTCAAGGCCTCGGGGTGATCGTATCCAGACTCTTTCCATCGACAGGCCGGCTCCGTTCAGATGGATGAGGTGGGGGGGGGGGGGGGGGGGGGCCCTTTGCGCTCCTTGGGACGGTATTCAAGTACAGCGTGCTCCGAATATATTGCGTCGCGGCAAAGGCAACGTATCCCCGAATAAACTACGACTTCTAATAGACGACGACTCCGTTTTCACCGAGTTTGGATTTGAATGCCCTGAAATCAAAGCTGCGTGTCCACTTACACCTACGTTAATAACGGCTTTATGGCACTGACTCAAATGTTTGTCACAAAATAAAGAGAAGGTAAAGACATGGCCAGTTTCTGGTTTTTTTTAAAAAAAAAATTAATTTCTTTTTATCTAATATACGAAATATATCAAGTTTTGCTCTTGTGTGATCTGTATCTGTCTGAGAATCATGTTTCCGTCACCTCTTTTGAATATCACTACCAGGAAGTTAGGTTAGGTTAGGTGGTTACTTTATTAATCCCCGAGGGGACATTTTTTTTCGCTACAGCAGCATACAGGAAGCGATAAGATAATAATAGAACAATAGAAAAGCAATAAAATAGCAGTAAAAAAATATAAATATAAAATATAAAATGCACAGTATATACAGTACAGTATATATCTATATATTTAGTAGCCGAACATGACTTATCTTTGTTCCCTTGGCAACATGTTTGCTGTTCTTCTGTGTGATTCGTACAGTGCAGCTAACGTGCACATAAATCCCTTTTTTTTTTTTTTTTTTTTTTTTTTTTAATGTCTCGTGCACATTTTAATTTATTTTTCCCGCCGTATTTATGACTTGGGTCAGGCACGAGAAGTGCTGACTCGAGGTTTGTTGTTTTGTCTCGTTATAGTCCCCTCCCTCCTTTTATTTATTTATTTATTTATTTTTAAATTATTATTATTTTTTTAATCCGGCTTCCCGCCCGCAGCATCGACACGTCTGCCTCGGCGAAGGACTATTTTCTCGTTTGTCGTCTGAGCCTGGCGACGTTTCTCGCAACCTAAATGTTACTCCGACCGTTCTCCGACCACCTCCATCCGTCACATCTGTATTCTCCTTGCGAAATTACTGGTGTTCATTCGTCCCCTCCCCCTCCTCCCCACCCCATCCCCCTCTTCCCTCTCCCCCCTTTTTTTTTTTTTTTTTTTTTTTATCTCCGCAGGAACATTTAAGCTTCTGATAGAGTTTTCAGAGGAGTACCCGAACAAGCCTCCCACAGTTCGCTTCGTCTCCAGAATGTTTCACCCGAATGGTAAGCAGCTACTTGGTGTGAACACCCTTTTATTCACCGAGACGAACCACCCCCCCACCCCACCCACCCCCCCACCCCCCGTGTTGGGAAAGAGAAGTAAACACCTGCAAAACATCTGCAATACGCGTGTATAAACTGAATATACAAAATGTTTGGACATTACATGCTGTCCTTTTTTTTTTTTTTTTTTTTGCACAATGTGTCCCGCCATTATCTCGAAGCTTCAGGTTCCTCCTCTGCTTCTCAACCGGAGCCGTTCCCTCCCGGTCGTCTCCTCCGCCGGTCCATAATCCAAATTCATTTCGTCTGTTAAAAGCCGCCAGATGAAGTTGCTTCTTTTTGTTTGCGTCCGAGTGAGTTCGCGACCAGAAAAGAAGTGCCGTGTTTGAGTCGTGCCGTTTTGAAATCGGAAGTTCTCTCGAGCTGATTTATTTGCTTTTTTTTTTAAAAAATTTTAAAATTTTTTATGTGCTCCGCAGTTCTGCAGAATCTGCGTAGTTTGAAGTGCGCCATGCCGCTGATTTAAACCGACGTCGCTGATCCGTTGATTGACGCGCGCCCGTCCTGTATCTCGTGCTTTCGGCGTTGAGAAGAGGAGTCGATCACGTCGACATAAATACTTGAAGTTGATGATAACGTGATGTTAATTTCTGCTTCATTTTTGTTTTGTTTTTTTTGTTCCCCAGTTTACGCAGATGGCAGTATATGTTTAGACATCCTTCAGAACCGCTGGAGCCCCACGTACGACGTGTCGTCCATACTCACCTCCATCCAGGTTGGTTTGGTTTGACTGCCTTTTTTTTTTTTTGCTTCCGTCTCGCCGTGAATGCAGCCTGATTTGAAATACGCCGGGGCATTGTCGGATCTGAATAGCCCTCGTGAATTTCGCTTGAAACACCGCGGGGGGTAGCGGGGAGGGAGGGAGGTGGGGAGGGAGGGGGGGGGTAATCAGACGGCTCAGAGGCGGCTTCCGCGTCGTGCCGGCGGCGCGCAGCAGGGAGGAAGCTGTAACCTTGGCGAGAACGTATTCAAAGTACCGTCGCCGGATCAAAAGCAGCGCCCGAGTTTTGTGAGCCGTGGCGTGCGCGAGTTTTTTTTTTTTTTTTTTTTTTTTTTTTCACCACGGACCGGAGCCTTTAGCAAAGAGCGCACGGGGGGGGGGGGGGGGGGGACAAATTCACGGTGCACGCGCTCCACCCAGTTCAGAGAATCTCCTCTGGTTAGTCGACGCCGATCACGTAAACATTCCCGTCATTGTTCTTTTCTTTTCTTTTCTTTTCTTTTCTCCGCAGTCGTTGCTGGACGAGCCAAACCCCAACAGCCCGGCCAACAGCCAGGCGGCACAGCTGTATCAAGAAAACAAGAGGGAGTACGAAAAGAGGGTGACGGCCATCGTGGAGCAGAGCTGGGTGGACGTCTGAGCTCCTCTACGCTCGCTCGCTCTTCTCTCCATCGCCCTCTCTTCATCATCCCAGTACTTCAAGCCTCTCAGTTTTACCTCCATCGAGAAAAAAAAAACAACAAAAAAAAAACAGCAACTATATCAGATGAACTCAAGTGCCACCCTGAAAATAAGAGAAACAACCAAACCAGAATGGACATTAACTTGCTTGCCAATATATTTTAGGAAAATGAGAGAGAGGGAAATCAATCTTTATAGTTGTGTTTCTTGTCCTTAATTTTACTTTTTTATTTTATTTTTTTTTTTTTATTGCATGATGTGAAATAAGTTATTGCTAACAGAATTTGTAATATATCTTCGTTGTTTGGTTGGACTGATGCTGTTAGTGTTTGCGTTTTACAGACTTGGTTTTTTTTTAAATTATTTTTTATTTTTTTCTTTGGAGATTTTCTTCCTTTTTTTTTTTTTTTTATTTTTTTTTTTATTTTATTTTTTTCTGTATTGTCTGCTGGTGTGCACACAACTTGGCTGTTTTGGAAAGGGGCACATTGATGACCAAATGAGTATATTTTGAAAGTCGCGGAGGGAGGGGGGGGAAAAAAAAGAAGAAAAATCCCAGAAAAATCCCAGAAAAATGCCTTTTTCAGAGTCGGTAGCATCATAATTCTTTTGAGATTCAGCTGATAAAAGAACAATCTCCGGTCTGTTCCGGCGTCTCGCTTGTTTATTTTAAGCGACGCTGTAGGTTCGGGCTCACAGACGTCACCGGCTTCAGTAGTGCCAAGTCTCCCTTTGCACTGATGAATCATGACTCCCTGGCTCGCCGTCGCCGAGCTTTTTTTTTTTTTAATTTTAATCATTTCTGGGCCTGAGCTAGAAGATAATGTTGGAGAGGGTTATGAGAGAGTGAACATTTAACACCGGGAGGGGAGGGAAGGGGAGGAAGGGGAGGAAGGGGAGGGGGACCGTGCATCCGCAGCCTTCCGGCTGTCATCCTTTCTCTCATGCTGTTATTCTTTTGTCGAGTATTATCGAAATTGTACGTAGAGCCTCTGAGCTCAGGAATTCAACAACGAGCGGTTAAGGAAGAATCTCTCTTCGTGTTGGAAAAAAAAACCAACAAAAAAAAAAAAACGGCCAGAATTGGCAGAATAATGACGAAACAGGCTGGATGCTTTTTGACATCGCTTTTTTTTTTTAAAAAAGTCCATCCTGCTCATTTTCAATCATAAACCGAATCTAATAAATAAAATAAGAGGGTGAACGCTGGGGTTGCATTAAACATTTATTTTTTTTATTTTTTTATTGAACTGCCCTCTTCTCTTGCTCCCACACGTTTTTCTTTTTTTTTTTAAATTTCCCTCGCCGCAGAAAGCAAATGACTTTTGTCGCCCGTGACGCGCGTCAGCCCGAATGAAGTGTTGTTTGCTTTTGATCCTTTTTTTTTTTTTTTTTTTTTTTCCTAAAATGACACAGCTGACATGTAGATTAGGAAATAAGGAGGATAAAAGCGGCGCGGTTCGTTTCTGCTCTAAATGAGGGCTGTTAATAAGAGGACCGACGGAGAGAACCCTGTTACAACAGTGTGACATCAGCTGTTTTCCTAAAGGCTCAAGTTGTTTTCATGCCTGCGTCTGTCTTTTTTTTTTTTTTTTTTTTTTTTTAATTTGATCTTGATACCCAATTAAAATACCACATGAGCATAAATTCATGATTTATCTCTTGCCCAAATCCAGCTAAATACTCCATGGAAGACAGTCGTGATGAGACACGACTCCCCTTTTCTTAGGCAGTAAAAGGTCATGTCGTGGCTCGTGACTTATTTCACCCAATAAGCAGAAGGGATACGTTATAAAATTTTGTGAATTAAACATACAAATGTATACTTATAACAATATGCTGTATAAACATAATAAAACACATTTTTCAGACTTTGACACTCGTTTTCTGTAAATGAATCGCTCCCAAAACGTCATTTCTTTTTTCCGTTGACCCCATCGGGAGATGTTTTTCTTTGATCAAACTTCATTACCTCAACAGCGCCATCAATTTGTTCCAAATATAGTTTGCCGTGCGGGGTGAAACTGAATAATTAAGAGGACATGTTCAGCCTGTTGTCTTTGTTCAGATCTTTACGTAATTTGATGACACCATCTCTTATGAAATGTTTTGTCTGTTGTCGTGTCGCCATCACCATGGCGATGGTTCAACTTCCTAATTCCTGTCGGCTGAGTGTTCAAATATCAATACAGCCTTAATTCAAATGTAAAAATCCAGTATGTTTTGTTCCTGTTTTATTCAATCATTAACAACATTCAAATTCATACGCAAAGAAAAAGAAGCAAATTATGATCCGATCTTTACTTGAAAACTGCGCAATCCCAGGAGAAGAAAATACAAGATCACGTGTCGTCTTTCATCTGAATTTAATACAAAAAAACAACAAAAAAACATTCCTAAAAAACACGAGTACACTTAAAGAATGTAAAACGATCATTGTCAGAAATAGATGAGCAGTAAAGCTCGCACACACTGTCAAAAAAAAAAAAGAGTCTCTGCTTCGTCTTAGAGGCTAAGAATTTGACGAAGCCTGTCTTTCAGCATTTCATTAAAAAAAAAAGTTGGGATTTTATAAATCCATCATAAAAATTTGGTCAGACTCGATAGAAGCACGTCGTGAATGTGCACAACAGCTGAGTTCCAGGCAGTGTCGGTCCAAGTTGATCGATCCAGTCATCGAGTCTGCGATAAAACACAGTGCATACACGATGAAATGTCTCGGTCAATATATCTGTGTCTCCGCGTGTCTCCGTGTGTGTCCACCGACATACCTGCTGCTTAACAATCTCGTCTCTTGTTTTGAAGACCGGCGCGTCCTCCACCACGATGCCTTCAGCCATTTCCTTCACTTTTTCCAGGAGCTCCGTGCTGTACCTGCCGTGAGTGAAAACATGCGCGACGACAAAACTTTTAATTCATTAAAACTGTGGTTTCATATTATTTCTAAACAAGACGCTTGTTGCTTACTGGAAATGAAACGCGCTCTCAAATGTCGTCAAATTGTTTATCTAGTAGTTAATATGAAGCAAGTACGAGTTTAAAATATATTTTAAAGAAGAGGGCTATATATATATACATATATATATATATATATATAAAGTTTTAAGGCTGACTTTAAAAACTTCGGTGCCCGTTGTGCCGCTTTAAAAGCGGCAGGGGGCAGCAGTGAGCACAACACGCAGCTGAACGACAAAAAAACGAAGAAGACTTCGCACTTCGGTGAGCCAAACAAAACCGGACTTGCCCGATTACGACCTTTTAACATCAAACAAAATGAACTCGCAGGAGACAAAAGGCTTGAATTTGCTTCGTTAGGTTAAATCGTATTAAACTTAAACCGTTAATTACGTACCGGCAGCCGAGGAAGACGTTGTTAGCCCAGACCATGGACAGCGAGAGCAGCTGGTCCAGCTGCTCGCCGTCGAAGTCGTTCATGTTCCGCAGGATGAACTCCCTCCTCGGCTCCCAGTGCTTTTCGCTCTCCCAGTAACCTCGGTACGTCTCCACCTGGTCGGCCACAGCTCGGTTTTGTTGAATAAAATCTTGCACGTCCATGGCTGACATCTTGCTTTTCTCTACGGATGGTAGGTAGAGTCAAAAAAAAAAAAAAAAGGCAACTTCCGGTCCTCCGGTGTGAGTCGTGGCTGTAGACAGCGCCACACAGCGGCGGTCGCCGAGATGTGCAACGTCGTGTTAAAGTTGAGTTTATTTGCAAAAGATTGGGAAGTAGGAGCGTCAAACCTTCTTCACCTCTGAGTCTCTGTTGTATGATTAGTTTTTTTGCAGCCAAAAAAACAAAAACGTGATTTATGCTTTCATATCATAATTTGTATTATGTTATTCAATCAAGATGGCAGCTAAAGCCTTGACTTTAACCTAATTTGCCATAAACATGCAGATCAAAAAGGAAAATAAACATTTTTACACGTTTTTTATGGAAATCTTAAATTTGATATGTTATCAGCTTTGCTGTCCAGATAAACACTTCATAACTGCGTTTCAAGAGATGCTAATTAACTTATTATGATTAATTATTATCACAACTAGTGACTAATGACAACTACTGTCAGACTAAAAGGAGCTTTTGCTAAATCTGGTGCGACAAATGTAATGTAGCCTACATTGTCCTTGTTAAATAAACAATAACAAAGAATAACAAAAAAAAAACAACCAATAAATTATGATTTATTGAGGTTTCATAAAGAATATTCAGATAATGTTGGGGCAGTAGCATCTGCTTAAAATAATTTGTTTATGTGGTGGGATTGCCTTTTTCACAGCAGACTTTTTGACTTATCGAAGCAGGTAAGATGATTTTTTTTTTTTTTTTTAACAATAACACTCATGAAAGTGTAAATAAACTCCGACACTGATGCACCGAAATGAAATGTAGCCATCGTTAATGTTAATTACACCTGTTCTTTTCCTGTTGACATGTTTTGCCGCGAAGAAGGCCAAGATGTAATATTGTTCAAAATGAAGGAGAGGCCCGTCGGCGCCTTTCAACGGCTGCCAGCGAGCCGCGTCAGAGACGTGGATCCTGCGGGTGGGCCGCCACATCTGGAGGCTTCTCGGGCTTCTTCCTCCCCTTCAAGCTCCGTCTTTCTGTGTTTCTTGCTCTGCCAGATGATGTCAACTTCACAGAGCAGGTAGTGTGGCACACACACACACACACACACATACACACACACACACACACACACACACACACACACACACACACACACACACACACACACACACACAGTGCTTTCATGCTTCTGCCTGCTTCTTCTTGCTCGATTGAAATCTATCTCTCTCCGTACTTGACCAGCCTGCCAAGAATGATCAGAGAGAAACACCGGCCTTTTAACCTCCAGTGTATGTAAAGAGGCTTACGGGCAGTCATTCAGGCTCACAGATATGCACAAACACACACTCATGCAGGCTCTGTCTACACAGATATGTGCACGGCAAGATCCTCCTTCCCTTCCAGCTCGGCACACACAGTGGAGGATCTCGGGGCTTGTTTTGACTTGAAATCATTGACATGCAGAGGGATTCCAGAGGAAGGCAAGCCAACATGCAGCGAGAGGGGACAGACAGAGTTATGTCCACACCTCAACGTCACAGCTGTTGTAAAGGAAAGACGGAGACGCAGCAGTCAGATATGCGAAGATGAAAAAGAATGTCTGGGCAGGTTGAGGAGGAGGAGCAGGAGGATTTTTTTTTTTTTTTAATGCAACAGGTTGGATGAAGATTGAAAACAGTGATGAGGGCTGTAAAAGAACCGTCTTGCTTTTCGGAGATCTACTCATCCTCCACTTGTAGTGTCGTGAACACTGGTCACTGAACTCCACACTGCTCTTGTGAAGTTCTTTCACTGGTATGAATTGGAGTTTCTTACGTCCCGGCTCAGTTAACTTCAGCAAATCATCCAGCTGCTGGCCAGAATTTAATATATTTTTTTTATGTTCATGTTTTTTAACTCTCATTCCTCTCACACAAAATATATAATTTCAGTTTTATTGGGTTTCTCAATCTTTAAAAAAAATAAATAGAAATCTGATTATAATATCTGAGCAACCAAAAATAATAACATAAAACATTTTGATGAATGAGTCAGACTGCAGCCTGGAGTCTTTCTGCTGGCTTTAATTTCTGAAAGTCGAAGAATTACTTTTTTGACTTTCTCCCGCGTTGCCTCTTGAACATCCTGCAGATGTTTTATCTTCATTCTGTTTTCCATGGAGGTCTGAACATTGTAATTCTATTTCCACGCAGTGTCAGTTTACTATAAGTGGTTGCAAAACTTGTTGTCGACAGGCTGCGGTCTCCCGGCGCTCTGAATGGAGTGTTTCGCCAAGCAGCACGACAGAACAGGGAGGCATGAAGGCACTCTGTGAACACAAGGAACATGATGCTGTCTCGGCGTTCCCTCTGTAGACTTGAATTTATGCACACAGATGCGCGCAATCTTTTGTGCACCGAGCAATACTTTTTTTTTTTTTTTTTTTTTTTTTTTTTAGCACGTGCGCGTATGCACATGAATGCACGTTTATTTCACTGTAAATTCTCAACTTGTAGATCCTAACTTTGACTCTGAATAGCAGCTCTAAACTAGTTCCTGTGTGGTCTCTGAAATGTTCTCGCCTCAGACATATCTCCCTCTCTGTTTTCTTTCCTCACGAGTCAGTCCCAGAAAAGACGAGAACACTCACAAGAACATGCACACCCACTTTCACCTCCTCTCAAATTCCCCCAGAAAAACCACCAGCAGCTCTCCTGCGTTTGTTATATTTGGGCCGCTTCCAAGTCATACAAGTCACCGCTTTATTGAGTGAACTAACCCATTAGGTTTATGCCCCCTCCCCCCCCCCCACCCTCCTCCACCCTCTCTCTCTCAGCCTGAAATATACACTGATGCTGAAATAATACACTCTGTTCCCGCCAGCTCTGGCAGACAGCCGTTCTTGATGAGTCACCTAATGTATGCTTACTCAGGAGAAAACTGTAATTGGGAAACACGCAGACAACAGGTAGCCCTTTCAGCCTGCGTCTTGGGGGAGAGCCAGCGAGAAAGGATTAGCCCCCTCGGCGAGGTGTCCGTGGACGTCACCTTTTGAAGAGAAGAGCAGGGAGAGAAGTTCAACTCTCGCTGTACAGAGTCAACCCCTCGAAAGCTGCACTCTGTTGGCCAATTAATTATAAGAAGGCCATTATATTCTCCGATTCCTCTCCAACACGAGCAGCAGTTTTGACAGCGAATATCCCCAAAACGACGACGTCTATTTCGCAAAGATAGGATTTCTTATTTTTTTTGTTTGTTTACTCGGTCACCAGGATGAAAAACACTTCAAGTTCCAGACTTCTTATGAGTGGGCACATGTCATTTTAGCCCCAATCTGCGCAAAAGTAAAGGAACACGCGTGCGAACGTGTCTTTATTGAGCTTCTCCAACGATAGCCACCTCCTCTAACTGAACCACGTAATTATACAAACGTTTCTACATATCAGTATAGAGCTCATCATACTTCCTGGCAAATCACTTCAACTAAATAGTTTTCCCTCGACTCCATTTGCACCAAATTAGTTCAGCTAGACTACAACTTCAACTGAAAGCATTGAAGATACTCTGAAGGGGACCATATGAGCCATGAAACAATAAAATCGAAATCTCTGAAGACTTGCTATTAAACAAAGGTTAGGAAACGTGTCAAAATCAGTGTAGCTTTATTTTGAAATATCAATCCTCGACTCGAGTTTTAGATGCAGATTATATAATTGCCTCATTGTGAAGGTTAACCCTGCTAAGAGCTGCATTGCTTTGTTTCTCAGATCAATAACATACATTTTAATGTGACTTTTAACAAAATAACTAATGGCCTTATGTCATATATCACCAAGGCAACAGGAGCATCTCTGAAACTTGTTGAAAATGTTTTGTAGTTTGGGGCAGGACTGTCAGAATTAGGCTACACTTGACATTGCATTGACTTTAGCTCCCCACAAAGGAGGGGCGCTTAAACATTTTAGGCTTGGGACCCGAGTGATAAATGTAGTCTGTCACCCTGGGACCCAGACTAATTAAAAACTAGTGCTCTTGACATGTAGGGATGCTGGAACAGTAGGGCCTGGTAGCTATTTCAGGTCCTGAATCCTGACCCAGTGTTTAAAAAAAAATCAGAATGCATACCCGTGTATTGGCCTAATTGCAGCTGATGCGTTACTGGGGCCACGGTACGGTGCGTGTCGGTCGCGTCCCTGCACACGCTCCATGGTAACACCAACCCACAGCTGCTTGAGGAATACTGTCATCTCACATGTTGAGCTTATTTTCCTGGGACGTGCGGTTATGAAAATCAAACGCAACCAATGTCATGGAAAAAGAGTGTAATGTTGGCCGACGCTGGGTATGTGTGCGTGTGCGTGTGCGCGCGTGTGTGTGTGTGTGTGTGTGCGCGCGTGTGGTTATTGTTAGTGGTGACGGCTGGTGATCATAAGCGATATTAACAGCAACTTACACCAACATATTTTGTTGAAGACAAAAAAAAAAAAGACAAAAGAAAAAAGAGAGAGAAGAAAAAGACAAAACGTTTGAAACTAATTAGCCAGAGAGGACGACTTCATACCAAATAGAGGCCAGAGTCCCAAGGTGATGAAAACAATTAAATATGAGAAATGAGAATTTTTGTTTTGGTCCTCTTTGTGTGTGTGTTTTTTTTTTTAATGCAACTCTGTGACTGCCGCTGTTGAATATGTATGAGGAGCATACAAGTGTTGTAAAGTCCTCTTACCTATCTTTATCTGCCCATAAATATCTGTGTAAATGTAAAGGTGACAAAAACAAGCCATCACGACAGTGTGAGATCTCGCGCTTACGACGCTTTTTTTTTACAACGCAGGCTGCCTCACTGCAGTATTTCATTTCGGGAAAAGTATCGATAGGTCTACAATGTAAAATGATTTCTGAAATAAAAGTCCTGCATTCAACATCTTAAGTAAGAGAACTAAAAGGATTATTTTCAGATTGTACTTAATATACCGACAGAAAACGTACCCATTGCAAGTTACCCAGATGCATTTTCTACTTTTGCATTGTCATAACTGCTACATTAACGAATAAGCAGCAGTTTATGCTGTAGTTGGGGGTGAAGCTGTAATTAAGCTACATAGCTTATACTATAATTTTCAGAAGTTTAAACAATAAATTTGTAATTTGCAAATGAAACACGTTTTTGTTTTTTTTAATCAAAAATCTTTCACCAAAAATATGGTCAAATTTCCCTCCATGCAACTGTAGCAATGACTTAAGCTGATTTATATTTAAGCGACTAATATCAGTAGAAAATCCACTGTACATCCGTGTTGTGATTGTGGTTATGGAGTATTGCTTGCTAAAAGTTTAGCTTCTAGTATTGTTAAATGTCCTTCATCTTTATAATGGCCAACTAAAATAGGCTTTAGCTAATGGTGATAAGATAACATCAGCTTGAAAAGTTTAGTCTGTTTTTAGCTGCAAGCTAAGACAGCTCAATCATAAGACAGCTCAAAGATATCGGTTGGCTACCATAACGTTAGAAGATAATATAAATTGCCATTTTTTTTTTTAGTTTCTTAAATAGAACACTTCTTCCGCGACTACATACTTTATTTATCATCAATTCTTTTTTTATTTTTTATTGTTTTGACCGTACATTGCGCTATATTTTGAGGTAATAATAACAATATTTCTTCATTTCTTTCACTCTCCAGGATTTGTAAAAATGAATTGACACTACTTCAGTGACGACGAGCAGAGCGACAGCACAAACGGACGGAGGGAGGTTTTGAGGCCGAGGTACCACACTACCGGACAGCTCAGGTACGTAGGTGACGTCACACACCGACATATTCGCACGTTTTAGGCGCTAAAAGCAAGAATGCAAAATAACGCATTGAATTGGAAGCAGTAAAATAAAAATAAAAAAACTTGGTGTCCCCTTCCTTTACCTTTTAAAAGAATGGTAAGCCTACCAAACTTCTGCACAGTTCTTCAAGGTGCTTAGCAGGGAGGTTGTGCCAAGCAACTCTGAGGACTTTCCACGGTTCTTGTGTGGATTTAGGCCGTCTCGGATGCTTCTGTCTCTAGTCCCAGGGTGACTCCATCGCAGTCTGCGGGGTCTAAACCATCTGGTGCAGGACTTTATGTGCTTTCTGTTGCTGAATATTGTTCTTTAAGACTTTACCCATACATTTGAGGGCTGCACATAATGATTATTTCATGATCAATTAATCTGTTAAAATGTTCTCAGGAGCTGCTTGGTCTTTAAATTATCACCGGTGAAAAATGTCGATCAGTGTTTTCCCAAGCAGCAGCCTAAAATGTCTCGTTTTGTCCACAACTAAGAGACATCTAGTTTGTTATCACGAAGGACTAAAGGAACCAGAAAATATTCACGTTAGAGAAGCCAGAATCAGAGAATTTGACCGTTCTGTAACTGAAAGACGAGTCAAAAATAATTGATTGACCATCAAAATCGTTGGCGGAATCGCTCAATGTACTAATTGATTAATTGTTTGAGCTCCACTTCGAGGTCGTTGTCTTGTAGTACAGAATATTACATTACATTTCATTTAGCTGACGCTTTTATCCAAAGCGACTTACAATAAGTGCATTTCAACCATGAGGGTACAAAACCCAGAACAACAAGAATCAAGAAAATACAATTTCTTCAAGAAAGCCAAACTACAAAGTGCCATCAGTAAGTGCCATTTTAAGCGCTACTAAAGTTCTCCTGTTCAAGGTAAAGTCTGAAGAGGTGTGTTTTTAGTTTGCAGCGGAAGATGTACAGAGTTTCCGCTGTCCTGATGTCGTTGGGGAGCTCATTCCACCATCTAGGAGCCAGGACAGCAAACAGTCGTGATTTTGTAGAGTGTTTAGCTCGCAGCGAGGGAGCAACAAGCTGATTGGTAGATGCAGAGCGGAGTGAGCGGGCTGGGATGTAAGGTTGGACCATGTCCTGGATGTAGACTGGATCCAAGCACGGTGCGCAAGTACCAATGTTTTGAAACGGATGCGAGCAGCTACTGGTAACCAGTGAAGGGAGCGGAGGAGCGGGGTAGTGTAGACTACCTGTGTTTCAGATCGGGGAAAAGAGAGGATCAGTTGGGTGTCATCAGCATAGCTGTGGTAGGAAAAGCCAAGCGAGTGAATGACAGAGCCGAGAGAGTTGGTGTACAGAGAGAAGAGGAGGGGACCCAGGACGGAGCCTTGAGGGACGCCAGTAGCGAGAGGACAAGGTTCAGACACAGATCCTCTCCACGTTACCCGGTAAGTGCGGTCGTTGAGGTAAGATGAGAACAGGGAGAGAGCAGAGCCTGAGATACCCAGAATAAACGTGGGACTGATCGCATGCCTCCATGATGGTATTAGATGATGGTTAAGAGTCTGAACATGAAATGCCTGAACTTTAATGGATTGATTTTGCCAGTATAGAACAGAAAAAAAAACGGAATAAACATGAAAGTAAGGAGCAGGAGATTATTCCTGTTTTATCAAACAATATTCATATGTATTGCTGGAGTTTGCGTTCCCAAAAGATATGATGTCAACATGTTGGTAAAATAAAAACAATACATTTAACCAAAAGGAAAATGGAAATTCTCTAAGCAGGGTCATTTATTCAAAGACAAATCCTTACCATAAGAAGCGACGTCCTTTAACCTTCCTTTAAGATGAACTTTCTGAGGCCTCCGTTAGTCTGACGTCACCTCACCTACTGATATCAACCTCCTTAAAACTGATGTGGTTAATGATTTAATGACATGCCCCATGTAGCACCTGTAACGATGCATTAATAACAATAAGACATGCTGTGCAGCTGTAAACCCCACCCATGTGGTGCAGCCAGCAGATTACATAAAAAAAAAAAAAAAAAAATTAAAAAAACCCCCCTACAACTCCCATTTGACCTAGATCTGCGTGGATTTTTGCTTCCTAAATAAACAGCGTTGTACGTCTCCTCAGCCAGGAAATTGCATTAGTGCGCATTTTAAAAGTACCACGGAGAGGGTCACAGGCTGTTTTCACAGGGGACACTACCGGCCTGTATAATGTGAAGGAGGGATGCTGCTGTTGCATTTGAATGTGTGCCAGAGAAATCCCTCCTCTGTGTCCTTCACCGCCTCATTTCACTTTGTGCAAAACAGCGTCACACCCTCTTTTCCTCTCTCCTCTTCCTCTCTCGCCGCTTTCTGAGTGACATCCGATACAGCTGGAGTGAGCATTTGTGCATCATGACATCCTTGCCTACGCGTGTGTGTGTGTGTGTGTGTGTGTGTGTGTGTGTGTGTGCGTGCGCGCCGGCTTTGCAGGTCTGTGTTTGATAAAAGTCAAATTGTCCCATTTGTTCATCCGAATGACCTTAATTTCCGCGTGCCTCCTGGCTCGGCATCACTATGTGTTGACCAGACATTTTAGACTCAAAAGATGAGCCAAAGATGAATTGGATGATCGGCCGTCAGAGGTGCAGACTTTTTAAAAAAAAAAAACCCACAAATGAAACATTTTTGAAATTAAGACGGATTTGTTTGCGGCTCTGCAAACTATCGACTGTAGAATATAAAAAAAAAAAAAAAAAGCACAGGAAAGTGCAGTCGTGCTTTGATGACAGTGATTTAGAGACAGTGGAGGGTAGTAGATTACGCATTGATCAAACACCCTCTTCCCCTTTAAATATAGATTTTTTGAGAAAATGTGAAGGAAGGTAAATTACTTGCCAACCGTTCCCTTCGGATCGTTGTGTGCGAATCAATCACGGGCGGAGAGATATTATCACTTACAGTAAAGTGCAGCTGCAGGCCCCTCACTTGAAGCTGAAGCCCCGGCTGTCTGTTACTTTGACAGCAGTTAACGGCGACGGCGAACAATTTGGCGTCGCCTTTTAAAACTTCTCGGAAGGATTACAAGGTAAATTGAAAAAAAAAACAAAACAAGTAGTTTAAACGTCAAGCTGCGGATGAGTGTGTATTCTAAAAAAAAATAATATTCCTCCTTTATACGAAAGGAGGCGGTCAGTCATAGGAAACAACAGACAGTTTGAGTTATTCGCTTCTGGTTTACCTTTTTTTTTTTTTTTTAAATATAAAGACATCTTTTTAGGACATTTTAAGGCATCGCAACTTTTCAGAAAAGTCTGCTCCGACTTCAGCCGCGCAGCGCGATTCGCATTCCTTCATCGGCAAGGAGAGAAACGTGCAAAGATAAAGACCGTCGAATCGTCTGGCTGCAATATTGTCAGAAAACAGAGTCAACAGGAAGGTTTTTCTTCGGAGCAAGTTTCATAATTCTCTCTGAACTTCGTGCTGTTTTAGAGGAAGCGGGACGCAACTGGGAGGGAAGTTACCGAAGAGATCGGAAGAGTTTCTTGCTCAAAGCGAAATTACAAACATCTGTAAGAACTCTGAATTATTACAGAACAATTCACATTCTCCTTTTGTTTCGTCCTCATTAAGATGCGTTAAGAATATTTTATAAATATGCTGCGTGAAACGTATGTAAAGAACAGGTTTGATGACAGGATGGTTGTTTATCTTTCATTGGCAACATATATTTTTTTTTTTGCTCAAAGTTGGAAAAGAAAAAAAAAAAAGCGCAGGATGATTTACTTGTTTAGAATCACTTGACATGTTTGTCTGGTTTTTGGTTTTTAATATCTTATAAGCCAGTTTGTGTTGGGGGCATATTGATTGTGCAGAACACAAGAATAAGATCAATCAAATCTTGTTCAATTTGCAGACATTTCTCAAAACTGAAGTGAATGTATTCTCTTTTTTTTTTTTAATTTTTTTTTGGGGAGGGGGGGACTTAAATAATTCTTCATTTTTCAAGTTTATTAGTCATACTACTTCAGAGCTGATTTAAATTCCCCATTGATAAATATCGATTTTTTTTTTTTTTCTTCTTCTTCTTCCAGGAAAATAATATTCTGATAAAGTGATGTCTGAGATTATTTTTAAAAGATGTAGCAGTTTGTTGTCCATTTTCATCCCTTTGAGCCTCTTATCACTGCTGACAGAGAATTGTCAGGTGAAGGTTCAATCCCCGTCCTCTCCTCTCCGAGGCGCAGTAATCTAGCATTTGTCAGAGTAGGAAGTGCAGTTTGCGGTAACAGTGAATTGAAAGTACGCCATAAATATGGCGCCAAAAGAGTTTTCAAGCTGATGATAAGGAGCTGATTTTTCTACGTGTTGTCTCTCTTTTTTTTTTTTTTTTTTTTTTGGGTGGGGGTGAACGAGGAGGAGGAGGAGGAGAAGGAGGAAGAAGAGGGGTGGAGGAGGAGGAGGAGGGGAGGTGGCGAGAGGTTGCAAGCCAAGACCCGCCTGTGCATTTGTGCAGAGCGGTGTGTGCACGTACACCGGCCAGAGGAGTGGAAGCGAAGCAGAGCGGAGGGAGCAAGTGAAGACGAGGAGAGCGCCGTTTTATTTTTTTGAAGGAGGGACGTTGCGAAACTGGTTCGCAATCTTTTCTGACTCATCGTTTGGAAATAAATCA